>NC_090439.1:476496752-477121752 GCF_031143425.1 Pleurodeles waltl
ATCCACCTAAATAAGGTGGTTGGACATAGAGATCAACCTCCGACGGCCATTAGAGGGAAGTAACCATGGCCGGAGATGAAGTATTCTCTACCGTGGTTGCACCAAAGGTCCACCTGCATTAAATCTGGCGTGCAGACCATTGTGTTTGTGGTAAGGATATTCTGTCGCTGCTGTAATGGAGTATCTTTTACAGCTAACATATAAAACAGCTCCTAAGTGTGTTAAAATCATGCAGGTATCCCTTCTACATAGGTGTTGTGATGTCTTGGGCAAGATAAAAAAAGTTTAAGAAATCTGTTATACTATACCAAGTCTTGAGAGGTTGGATTAAAAAGACTTTTTTTTTTTAAGTGCAAACAAAGAGGGATTGGTGGGAGCAGTCAACAGACTAATATACCCACATTTTTAGGATGGCATTAAGTTAATTCAGTTGTCATCATAGATCCTGCTCACATAGTTGTAATAAATAAAATGGATCTCTTTTTTCAAATAATTGTTATTTTTATTTTGATAAATCACTTGCTAACAGACATATTACTAGATTTTCCTAGTAGTCTTCAGCACTCATGACCCAGACCTGTCAACTCACATGGTGCTACTGTGTGACAGATGATATTGACTCCCCTCACTCTGTGTCCCGGTGAGGAGCCAAAATCACACGGTGGCAGAGAAAACAAGCTGAAAATCACTGTAAGCAGTGGTTTTCAGTTTGTTTTGAGAGACTTTTAACTGCTGATGTCCATTAACGGGTGTGAAAACACCCTATGACATCAGCAGCAGCCTCAGCAAGCATTTGTCTTTTTGTTAGATGAGTGGGTTTAGCACCAGGGTGGGGGCAAAAGCACCTCCTAGGTGCTTCTTGGCACAAGGCCACTCCCCTACAAAGACCCACCCCCTCCTCACACTGTGAGATTTTTGGTGAAGTTGGCAGGTCTGATGTTCCCCCTTTCCACTTAGCAACTTCAAAAACTGTTTTATAATTTTTCAGATATCCGACAGGAAAGGAGTGTGACATTTAAAACTGTGTGAATGTCAATGGAATTTAATCTATCTTTTGTGCACTCTTGGCTCTTTAAAATGAACCAAACCTTACTTGTGCATTGCAAAGGCCAAAATCAATGAATGATTGAGCAGCCTAACTAGAAACAGTAGGAAGGTTGCCCAAAAACTGCATAGTGGTTCTGTCTAGTGAAGGCTCTTTAATTGTGCCAGTTTTTTCATTTGTTCATCTTTGTGGACTCCTCCACTCTCCATTTTCTAGTTCTTATGTGGAATTAATATAGGCCCATTACCATCATCAGTGGGCTGATAACAGGAAAAATCTCCCAGTCCCAAACTTAGGGGTTCCCGTGCCTTGCTGCTAGCATGAAAGCCTACTCTGTGCTAGCTTGTGTGCTAGCAAGATCCAGAAACTGAAAGTCATCCTGATTAGTCCTTTGGCATCACCTTCATGATTTTCGTTAAGAACCCTATTTGAACCCTCTGCACCATGAGTCCACCCTTCCCCTTTGTGGAACCTTAGCTCTGGTGTTTCTAGCACCTTTGAGGTGTGATTGGAAATATTGTGGTACCAATAAACCCTAGCCTTAAATCACAATCCCAGACATGGTTTCCTGGCCCATAATATTTTTATAGAACTTCATTTTGACTTTTGTATATTACAAAACAAGCAAGCAGTCAAAACTTGCAATACAACATTCAGATCAATATGGTACCAGGCACCTACATGATACATGTGTCCCTTCAGGAGTCGCACTTTCAAGAAGAGCAACTCTTTCCTTTCCCCCTTTCTTAGACTGCATGGATCTCCAACACACACACTTCCTTATCCAAAGACCAGGGCCTCCCTCTAAAAGGCTCAAATTGAATAGCTACAGGAGCAACATGTTACAAAAGGACACCAATGAGCACAGTTGGTCCATCACCCTCCCGATGTTGAACCGCAGCTGTTTTTCTTTTGTGTGTTCAACCATCACTCCCAGATAGCGGAAGTGGTCCAGTTCCCACTTCAGCCCAGTGTCAGACAAACGATCTGTCGGGGTCCCCACCAAGGCACCAGAGGGAACAATAATGATTTATTGCGATTATTTGCAGTCCAGACATGGCACCAAACTCATCCAATAGTTACAGCAGGATCCTGAGGGACTCTCTAGGGGCCCTAAGATAAAACAGAGCATCACTTGCGTATAGTAATAAGCTATGCTACATCACCCCAGCTCTATGCTGCACCCATACAATTCTTTACAGGCCCATATGGCCAACAGCTATATCATCAAAGTGAAGAAGAGAGGAGACGGGGCAGCCTTTCCGAGTCCACTTCCGAATTCCCAGCTGTCAGACTGATACTTCCTCTCCCAGATCTTGGTGCAGGGGCTGGTATAAAGTAGCCAAATCCATGCCCGAAACTGTAGCCTGAACCCCATGACCCACAAGACCTTAAGCAGGTACCCGTGTCCGCAGTATCAAAAACCTTTTCCACTTCAATAGCTATCAACGCCATTCCTCACATCTGCCCTCTACTTCATGAAACACGTGTCAAGTGCTTAAGATTCATTCCCGTGCTCTGGCCCAGAATAAACCTGACACACAACACAAATGAAGGGGAGAGAGCTACTTCTCCTTTTCTGTCCTCCCTTATCTCTACAAACCATATGCACACAACATAGGAAAAGGAAGAATAGATGATGCTTCTATAAATTCCAGAGCAACATCTGTTAGGAAGCAATGCTAGGTTCTTAAAAATTGCCCTCACCCACTAGTTGTGGCACGCTTCATCATTGGGCTTGCTTCAATATCCCGTGCTAGCCAACCTCAGGGATGGAGCACAAGGTAAGGGAGAAGACAATACAATACACACATTTAGGGATCTACTCTGCAGAGCAACCGAATGAAATGGATAAAACTATCTCAAAGGGTCCTACACAGATTTTAATAATGGACTCCCTGGATAGGATTAAACACTGTATCATGGTGATAAAGTGGGGATATTACTGCCCCTTCATCCCTGTTATATGCCCTTTTGTCGACATGTTTTAGCCATTAGACATTGCCCTTATGGGTCGTACGCCCTTCCTCACGCTTGAAGATCCCTCCTAGGCTTCAAAATACTCCACACCTGTAATCGTAGTTTTAGGAATCGGGTTGTGATGACCTTAATGGTCCCTTACCAGTAAACACACATGATCATTCCGAGTTTCACTCATGAGTGCTCCTAAAATGGGGTGCCAGTGGGAGAGCCTCCCTGTAGTCACATTATTGTCAACAGTCAGGCGCCACCTCTGTGCGAGTGAGATGTTGTAGGAAACTGGCCTGGTGTGTAGTGGGTACCTAAGGTACTTACACCTTATACCAGGTCCAGGTATCCCCTATTAGTGAAATTTAGGCAGTATCTAGAAGCCAGGCTCTCTAGAGATAGATGCGGATGAGCAGCCAAGGCTTATCTAGGAGACATACAAAGCTCATGCAATACCACTGTAGTCACACAGCAGTTACATACACATGAAAGAATACACTCAGTGTTACAAAAATAAAGGTACTTTCTTATGGTAACACAACACCAGAATTACTATAGAGGCAATACTCCCTTAGGAGGTAAGTAATACACAAGAAATATACACTAGTTGTTAGAAATAGGCATAAGAATAGTTAGAAAACAGTGCAAATAGTGTGAAACACAATAGAGAATAGTGGACCTAGGGGGAGCACAAACCATATACTAAACAAATGGAATGTGAGAGTGTCACCCCCACCCAGGTAAGTGGAGTGTATAGAGGGTGGCTGGTGGTACCAGGAAAGCACAAAGGTAAGTACCACAACTCCCTCCAGCAACCAGGAAAGCAGGAGTAAATTACTAGAATTTCACCAGAACACCCACTTAGAAGAAAAGAAGAGAATTGCAAAACCAGAGATGACTGCAAGAAACCAACGGTGGATTCCTGAAGAGGAAAACCTGTAGAAAGAGGGGAAAAAGTCCAGAAGGCACAGCAGAGTCCAGTGGGGGTAGGAGCCCCTACCCACCAAGCTGAGGATAGCAGGAGTTGGTCGTCAGTGAGGAAGAAGAGTCAGCACTGCAGCCCTGGAGTTGGAGTCAAGTTCCTGGGGGATGCAGGTGATGTCCCTCGCAGGAAGTAGGATTGCAGTTGGGTTTGCGCATCCGGATTCCACCAAAAAGCCTTGGCTAAGGCAAAACTTGCAGTTGGTGGAAAGTTGTGTTGCTGGGGACCAGCAAGACCCAGAAGGACACAACCCAGGAGAGGGAGTCAGAGGGGGCCCTCAGCATCACAGAGATCCCACATGAGCACAGGCAGCCTCACAGAAGTCCCACAGGACGGGGACACAGAAGGGGCAAATGGAGCCCACGCAGCACTGCTAAAAGGAGTCTCACGCCGCAGGAGAGTCACTCATGGAGCTGTGCGTCGCAGGAAGGAGTGCTGAGGGCTGGATCTACCCAAACAGTGAAGACCCCTTGGAAGAGGTGCCAACACCCCTTGGCAGCTGCAAACGATGCAGCACATGGGGGTACTGTCCTGCGTGGGAAGACAAGGGCATACCTCCACCCAGATTGGACAGCTGGTAGAGAGGATCATCTGGACCACTTCCAACCACCACCCTTGTTGCAGGATCCATGCAGCTCAGCAGGAGAGGGGATCTACGCAGCCGGTCATCAGTGCTGTTGGTGCCTGCAGATGCAGGGGAGTGACTCCATTTCAAGGGAGATTCCTTCTTCTTTCCTGTGCAGACTGAAGACGGGCTGTCCTCAGAGGATGCACAATGGGGAAATGTTGCAGAAGCTGGAAGGAGCCTGAGAAGCAATGTTGCAGGCAAAGTTTTCATCTTTGTTGCAGATTGTCAGGTCCTGGAGAGTCCAGATGCAGTTTCTTTGGTCAGAAGTCGAAGTAAGGGATGCAGATGAATCCTGCTGGTATCTTGCAAGCCGAATCCGAGGAACCACCCAAAAGAGAGACCCTAAATAGCCCTGAAAGGGGGATTGGTCACCTAGCTGGGTGACCACCTATAAGGAGGGGGCTCTGACGTCACGTGCCTGACCTGGCCTCTCAGATACACCCAGAGTTCCCTGCCAACCTTGGATTCAAGATGGGAAATCCCACAGACCCTCTGGAGGAACTCTGGGCACCACTATTTGGGTGGTGATGGACAGGGGAGTGGCTACTCCCCTTTCCATTGTCCAGTTTCGTGCCAGAGCAGGGACTGGAGGTCCCTGAACACAGTGTAGACTGGTTTATGCACAGAGGGCACCATATGTGCCCTTCAAGGCAAACCAGTGGCTTGTAACACCTATTTCCAAAGGGAGAGGGTGTAACACCCCTCTCCCAAAGGAAATCCTTTGTTCTGCCTTTCTGGGCTTGAGCCGCTCAAGCAACAGAAGGGCAGAAACCTGTCTATGAGGTGGCAGTAGCTGGGGCTGCCTGGAAAAACTTAGAAGGCTGTGGAAGCAATGCTGGGGGTCCTCTAAGGAGCCCCCAGAGTGCCCCCAGAGTGCATGGAATCATACAACCAATATTTGCAAAAGTACTGGGGGCATGATTCTAACATGTTTGATACCAAACATGCCTAGGTTCAGAATTACCATTATGTAGCTGGACATAGGTAGTGACCTATGCCCAGTACACGCATAAAATGGTGTCCTTGCACTCACAAAGTCCAGGAAAGTGGGTCTGGAGTTTGTGGGGTTACCTCTGCTAGTGCAGGAATGCCCTCACACCCAGGTACATGCACCCTGCCCTCTGGTTTGAGAGGGCCTACCATAGGGGTGACTTATGATGACCTGGTGCAGTGACCTATAGTGAAAACGGGTGCATGGACCCAGTTCACACAGACTGCAATGGCAGGTCTGCAGAACCCTTTGCATGGGCTCCCTATGGTTGGCAGAATAACTGCTGCAGCCCATAGGGATCCCCTTGAACCCCAATGCCCTGGGTACCTAGGTACCATATCCTAGGGGCTTACATGGGGGCACCAGTATGCCAATTTTGGGATGAAATGTTACCAGTAACCAAATTAAAAGGAGAGAGCATAATCATTGGGATCCTGGTTAGCAAGATCCCCGTGAACACAGTCAAACACACTGACAAACAGGCCAAAAAGTGGGGGTAACCAAGCTAGAAAGAGGCTACCTTTCTACAGATATCCTTGAGGCAGGGTTACATTACATAATCACTCTGATAATTGCATTAATTTCTTACAATCACATTTTTGGTTGATAATATCAAAAGCAATTCTGTTTTACTATGAGATGCAGGAAAGGTACAAATGTACTTACTCAAATAAAATAGCTGTTAGGCCTACTAGAACTATGTAGGGTAGCAGGTGTATCAAGGTTGAAAACAATTCAAATTCATTAGAACATGGCATTTATTTTGTGTTATAAAGCATATGTAAGTGTGTGTTGTGATATCCAGTATTCAAAGAGGCATTGATGTTAAAGCGATAGGAATACAAAATCTTGTTTTCACCCTACCCAACTTGTAGCTATGCCAAGCAGGGTTGGGGAAAGTTTTCTCTAGAGCAGATTGTCTCTAAATGAGGCTATGGGCAATCCACGTTTTTAATCCATATGTGCCCCGAGCCCATTAAATGTAAGAGTGAATTAAGGAGTGTGCCCATTTATGAGTTTGTTTGCTGCATCCTCAGGCTATTTTTTACTTTTATTTCAATACTTTTTTTATTGCGGTTTTAGATAAGAGAAAGAGCCACAGCCGGTGACATAAGACAACAATGTAAAAAAAATATGAGACTATTCAGAAAAGCAACAACGGTCGATAAACTACCAGACGCTGGCAAATCCGCAGGCTAATTTAATGAATAAATGTGTGCATGAAATGGGCCAGGAAAGTGAATTGTGCCGTGGCTCTGCCTAATACACGGGATCAACCTCAGGGATGTATGTGAAGGGGGGGCCATCTTGCTTTTCCGACTGCCGTTTGCTTCATCTAGAGAAGCATGGCAGAGCTCCCTAAAACAGGTCGTCAGGTCGAATAGTGTGAAAACCTTTTATCTCATTTGGATAAATGAACCTCTGATACTGGTAGTTATGGAACTTATTAATTGTATTGCAGTCTGTCAGTGTCATATTTAATCGTGTGATCAACAAACGGTTATCAGGGGTATATCTTGAGATTTTGTCCACAGTGTTCACCGTGGGGGCACGCTCATAACGCCCTCCACAAACATGCTGTTTCACACATCAACACTCTCTCTGGCTGTCCTATTTGGAAAAGAAATTAGTTTTTCTCACGACATTTATTGGAATGTGACTGTCAGTGTTCACATCACGTGGGGGATGCCTTCTTAAATCCCCTACTAGTAGTATGCCTTCATTTTTACTATTGGTCGTTTCAAGTTATTAAAGTGGTGCTGTTTCAGGAGGTTCTCTTTGGCTATTTGGACGTGTGCACATGTTCATATACCCCTGAATGTTGTTGGTGACATGTTTCTCTCAACCTTCTGTTGATTCCGTTCACTGTTCTTTATCTCTGCATTGGTCTTTACCGCTGTAAATATTATTACCTATTATGCCTTAACGTTAGCCAAGATGCCAATAGGTGAACATACTTTAGCAGTCCTTATTTTGTAAAAAAAAACGTGCCAGTGCCTAAAGTTCTCCTCTGAAACAAGCAGCTGCTGCAGTTAAGTGTGCGAGCACAGAATACTGAGGCAGAGTAACCCTGAAGCCATCATTTCGGGCCTTTTTAATCCATTTATAGCCACTCCCTGCCCCTTCAGCTCACTCTTGCAGCTTTCTGTTTTCTCCCATTGTGACCTATTTTCGTTTTTCTCTTCCTCCGTCTTTCCCATATGTGTCTTTTTTCTCGCAGGCAGAAGAATAAGCGCCAGTCCTCAAAAATAAGTGCTGGTGCCCCGCACCGGAAACCACCGGCTCAAATTAAGCACTGTAGTTTAGATTTGTATCTGGACAGCGCAGTCCAGGCGCTGCAAGATCTTGATTGAAGCACACTCAAGGGCACTTCCCCACTTCTACCAGACTAGTAACTTCCCTAGCCCACATACGAGCTCTTGCATCACACACACTTATAGCCCGTAACTACTGTAACACTTTGAGGAGGAGCGATAAATTGCACTTAAAAAAGAGAACCTTTATATGAGGACAAGGTCGTGGTAGCAGTGACGTGCTGAGTGAGCAGGCGGAGCGGCTTTCGTGTGTTAGGCTACGCAACCCCAGTGGGAAGAAGGCTCCACAGTGGAAGGTCTATGTTCGGGACAGGGGAGGGGCTGCCAGTCAGAGACAACGAGTACCCAGCGGTTTAGGGGTGAAACAAGAATGAAAAAACTAACTCGAGAACATTTTCTGTCTGGAGGGACAAACAACGTTAAAAAAAAAAACAGTACAAAACACAAAAACACTTACACCAATATGTTATTAACAAAAGAAAAAGGCTGAACAATAGTCTGAATTAATAGCAAATAACTTGTTAACTAAGTAAATAAACATACAAAGAACGATTTCAGTGCTCTGGTATGTCGAAGAGGTTAGTGCAGAGATGGGCTTTATGGGATGCAAAGGGCAAAAATAAAACAAAAGCCGCTAGCGATACCTAAAGCATCTTGACATTGGTGCGGCTCAAACATGACAAGCAGCACAGAACCCGGTGAAAGCTGTGAGCATCTGGATCTCATACCTTTAGGAAATATTACGTTATTGCCGTCTTTTCCTCGAGGGTCCCGCTTCAGGCGCAGGTGCCTTACAGTGGCGGAGCCTTAAATATTTAATGGTCCTCAAACTGCCTCACCGGAAGGAGAGAACAACTTTGAACAGCTCGCGCTTTCGGGTAAAAGCGGCCTGTTGGCATAGGTAAGGGCAGGGGCGTAGGAGACTACGTTTCTGAAGGGGGGCGGTTGAGGTGGGAACGACAGCGACAGCCTTGGGGACTTCTCAATTGACATTATACAAATCGCCGATTGCGAAATACGGGCTCCGATAAATGTACACAGTCATATAGTTTGGACGTGAAATAGGGAGAAAAGAAGGCATGTTGTCAGTTTGAAAGTATGTTTTATTGTTATTTACATTTACAAACTATTTAGACCAAATGTGAAAAAACATGTTGATTAACCTTGCATCTTCATGCACCAAGTAAATAAAGGTAGGAGGGAGAAAAGGAAGAACATACATTTTGTGCCCTGCACCGCACCGTAGTAGAGATATCAATCAATCAATCAATAATATTTTTAAAGCGTGCTACTCACCCGTGAGGGTCTCAAGGCGCTAGGGGGAGGGGGTTACTGCTGCTCGAAGAGCCAGATTTTGAGCTGCCTCCGGAATGCGAGGTGGTCCTGGGTGGTCCTGAGGTTGGCGGGGAGGGAATTCCATGTCTTGGCCGCCAGGTAGGAGAAGGATTTCCCACCTGCCGTGGTGCGGCGGATGCGAGGGACGGCGGCGAGTGCGAGGCTAGCGGAGCGAAGTTGACGGGTGGGCGTGTAGAAACTGAGGCGACAGATGAGGTATTCAGGTCCCTTGTTGTGAAGGGCTTTGTGTGCGTGGGTGAGGAGCCTGAAGCTGATCCTTTTGTTGACGGGTAGCCAGTGCAGGTGTCTCAGGTGGGCGGAGATGTGGCTGTGGCGGGGTATGTCGAGGATGAGGCGTGCAGAGGCGTTTTGCATTCGCTGAAGACGTTTCTGGAGTTTTGCGGTGGTTCCTGCGTATAGGGTGTTTCTGTAGTCCAAGCAGCTTGTGACGAGGGCGTGGGTCACAGTTTTTCTGGTGTCGGCAGGGATCCAGCGGAAGATCTTTCGGAGCATGCGGCGAGTGAGGAAGCAGGAAGACGAGACGGCGTTGACTTGTTTGGTCATAGTGAGAAGCGGGTCCAGGATGAATCCAAGGTTACGTGCGTGGTCTGAGGGGGTTGGTGCGGTGCCCAGGGCCGTGGGCCACCAAGAATTGTCCCAGGCTGACGGGGTGTTTCCGAGGATGAGGACTTCCGTTTTGTCTGAGTTCAGTTTCAGGCGGCTGAGTTTCATCCATTCTGCGACGTCTTTCATTCCATCCTGCAGGTTGGTCTTGGCGATGGTAGGGTCCTTGGTGAGGAAAGTATCAGCTGGGTGTCGTCGGCGTAGGAGATGATGTTGATGTTGTGTTTGCGTGCGATGTCGGCGAGGGGGCTCATGTAGACATTGAAGAGAGTCGGGCTGAGCGAGGAGCCCTGTGGGACGCCGCAGATGATCTCGGTGGGGTCCGAGCGGAACGGCGGGAGGTAGACTCTTTGGGAGTGGTTAGAGAGGAAAGAGGTGATCTAGTCCAGGGCCTGTCCTTGGATACCGGTGGAGTGGAGGCGGGATATTAGGGTTCGGTGGCAGACAGTGTCGAAGGCAGCCGAGAGGTCGAGGAGGATGAGGGCAGCTGTTTCTCCGTTGTCCAGCAGAGTTCTGATGTCATCGGTGACAGCGATGAGGGCGGTTTCCGTGCTGTGGTTGGCTCGGAATCCGGACTGGGAGGGGTCGAGTAGGTTGTTGTCTTCAAGGAATTTGGTCAGTTGCTTGTTGACGGTCTTCTCTATGACTTTGGCAGGGAAGGGGAGGAGCGAGATGGGGCGGAAGTTCTTCAGGTCGCTGGGGTCCGCCGTAGGTTTCTTCAGGAGAGCGTTGACTTCCGCGTGTTTCCAGCTCTCGGGGATGGTGGCAGATGCAAACGAGCTGTTGATGATGGTCTGGAGATGGGGGGCGATGATGTCGTCGGCTTTGTTGAAGATGAAGTGGGGGCAGGGGTCCGAGGGGGCACCAGAGTGGATGGTGTTCATGGTGGTTTTGGTCTCTTCCGTGCTGATGTGTGTCCAGGCTTTGAGGGTGATGGCTGGGTCTGTGGGTTCTATTGTGGTTGGCTGGGTCTGAGGACCGAAGCTGTCGTGTAGGTCGGTGATCTTTTGATGGAAGAAGGTAGCGAGGGAGTTGCAGAGATCTTGTGAGGGCGTGATGGAGTTGGAGTTGGCGTTAGGATTGGAGAGCTCTTTGACGATGTTGAAGAGTTCTTTGCTGTTGTGAGTGTTCTTGTCCAGTCTGTCTTTGAAGGATGTTCTTTTGGTGGCGGGGATCAGCTGATGGTGTTCGCGGGTGGCGTTTTTTAGGGCAGACATGTTTTCTAGGTGTGGTCTTTGCGCCAGGTTTTCTGGAGGGTACGGCAGATTTTTTGGGATTCCTTGAGGGCGTCTCTGAACCATTGAGGTTTCCTGGCGTTGGTCTGTCTTGGGAGGCGTCTGAGGGGTGCGAGGTTGTCAAAAGCGATCAGGTACAATAATTGTAAACTGTGCTCTGAAACCATAGTTTTAATAACACTTCTGCTCCTCTGTGCAATCTTGGGCAGGTCAGCTCCACATCAGTCAAAACTGGGAGCATTTACACTGAAGAAGCTCTTGGTGTTACAGACTATTTAATACATGGGATTCTGTGATCCCTGTAGAAACAGCAGTCATTAATTTCTATCTAATCGGCTACTTCTGATGCATCAAGTTACCGATTATAAAGAAAAGACATCAGAACTCAACTATTGTAAGGTTCTTACAGTCCAGTTTTGACTTGCCTTCTGCCAGAACCAGCAGCCAAGGTGAAAGGCAGGTCAGGACATGGAACATAATTAAAGCAGCTGTTTAAAGCAACAAATGGAACATTGTTTTTCTTTCTTCTGCTCTATTTTAATAACTTAAAATGACAGAAGCTAAGCACTAAGGCAGAGATTCCCAACCTTTTGACACCTGAGGACCTCCACTGAATCATTACTGGAAGCCAGGGAACCCCTAAACAATTTATATAATTTAAAAGTATACAAGAATGGGAAGATTGGCTCTGCTTCTCAGGTGACTAACTTTTCAATGTTTGGTCTTATTTAGGAAAGCTGAATCCTCAGGTCAGATTCTACATTTCCCAAGCGATTTCAGGTTTTATTTTTTAGGTACGTAAGATCTGAAAAGGCTTTTCACATAAATATGTGGTGGGGAAAGGAAGTAAACGATAAGGGCCCTTGTATCTCTACATAGCCTCTCTCTCACTTATAATTAATTTGTTTAATAGCACCTCTCATACCATTGTAAGGTGTTGGAGCACTTTACAGTGGACTACAAAGTGTAGGATTCACATGTCATCCACATTGGTAGGCATTTTCTAAGAGTGCCTGGTGTGGAAAAGCCCAAACTCGGGATTCAGAACATAACACAATAAGAATATATTTCTACACAAACAAACCTTTATTAGCAGCATAAGAAAAATGAAAGACTGGGAAAAAAACATAACTTTCTAATTTGTGCCAAGCAGTTTGCATGCAGCTCTTTGATGGCAGTTCATAGCTCATTGTGCTAGATTAAGATTGTAATTTATGACCTGCACAGTAAGAAAAGAATCTCTATGACAAAAGTAGTAACCCACTGTGCTAGGCACATAAAATGCTGTTCTTTGCATGATACACATTCTTTGCAGCAGGCATATTAACCATCTGCGCTACCTTAGATGAGTCAAAACTGCCACTAGACAAAACCCCTACCTCTCTCCTACAGATACATTAATCACCAGAGTTATCTTGATGCTTTTATTTTTGCCCGAAAACCTCTGGTGACTGCTAAGAAACGGGGGCTACGAGGCAGGGGGATGAGAAATCAAAAAAAGAACACTTATTCTGTCTATGGCTGCTGTCTCTCCTCTGTCCTCTTCTATTCCTGAGTCCTGGCAGCATGGAAGCACACAGGTTCCCAGACTCCCCCAAGCCAATCAAAACAATGCTGTCACCAGCATGACAGCAGCATCATGTTTGGTCAGAGCAGCCTAGTTTAGCACTCAGACAGGGAGTGGGAGCCTGTTCATGTTCTCCACCTGGCTATGCAATACAGCCGGGTGGAGAAATACTAAGTGCGCATGTCTGTTTGGCCGACCCAAGATGGCTGGCTAAACCGACAAGCGCACTTATGTTGCACATTCCACTCCTCCTCCATGTGACACAGCCCAGCCCACCCCACCCTAACTTGGCTCTGCACTGAAAAATAAAATGATAATAACACCATGTTATTATCATCTTATTTTTCCTCTTATGTATTGCTCAGAGCAGTAGGGCAACTCTCCTCACCCTTAGCAGGGGAGCCGCTGCTGGATGTACAAGGAACTTTGCAGTGCTTTTAAAACTGCTGCACAAAGGAAGGAATAAATATAAAAACACATGTGTTTCTAGATGCCCCAGCTGGAGAAGTGCCTTTCTGCTGGCCCAGGTCTGCGGATTCCCTGGGAATGTGTCACAGACCCTTGGGGAGCCTCAGACCACAGGTTGGGAACTGCTGCACTAAGGTTTTAAGGACGTATTTATACTTTTTTTAGCGCCGCATTTGCGCCGCTTTCTGACGCAAAACGGCGCAAACCTACAAAATACAATGGCATTTTGCAAGTTTGTGCCGTTTTTGCGTCAAAAAATTACGCAAATGCGGCGCAAAAAAAGTATAAATACGGGCCTAAGTGACTTGTTGGTAAGTTGATGGTGTGACCATGTATTATATGGGCTATTGTACCCCTTGGCATAGATGATAAGGATACTGCAAGTCATCTTGGAGTTCCATACTTTATAAACAAGCATTAGCAAAACCAATCGATCTCACCTATACAGAGCTATTGGCTTTGCAATTGTGTTTTAGCCATGTTGTAAACTAGCATGGCTATAAGTTAATGGCATAAAGGAGAATGACATGTCATAAAGTGTTGGCGATTGGCGTGGCATAGTGTCAAGGAGTGAGCAGAGTGTCATAGAGTGGAGTAGTGTCAGAGTGGAGTAGAGTGGAAAGACATAGAGAAGAGTGGAGTGGCATAGAGTGGAGTAAAGTAATGTGGAGTGCCATAAAGAGAGTTGAATAGGGTGTTGTTGAGCAAAGTACATTGTGGTATAGTGCAGTGGCATGGAGTGTCAGAGTGGAGTGGAGTAGAGTATCGTAGATTGAAGTGGAATAGAATGTCATGGTTTGGCATAGACTGGAGTAGTATGCCATAGAATAGAGTGGACTAAAGTGGCATGGAGTGGTGCAGCGGCAATCATGTAGAGAGTCACAGATTGGAGAAAAAGTGTTGTATAGTGGTACAAAGTGGAGTAAAGTTTAGTGGATAGAGTGTCGGAGCAGAGTATTATGGAGTGTGATGTCATAGAGTGAAGTGTCATAGAGTGGTCTAGAGTGAAGTAGTGCAGAGTACAGTGGTGCAGAGTAGATTGGCATAAAGTGCATTGGTTTTTAGTAAAGTAGTGTATTGTGCATTGGTTTAGAGTGCACTGTTTTAGAGTAGAGTGCAATACTTTAGTGGTGAAGAGTAGAGCCGCAGAGTGGAATGGTACAGCATAGATTACAGTGGCACAGAGTATAGTGGTGCAGAGTGCTGTGTCGTAGGGTGATGTGGTGCATGGTAGAGTGGAATGCTGCAAGATAGAGTGGCATAGAGTGCGGTGATGCAGCAGAGAGAGGTGTAGAGTGTAGTGGCATAGTGTGCATTGGTGAAGAGTGCAGTAGAGTGGCACAGAGTTGAGGGGTGGTGAGTAGAGTGCAGTGGTGCAGAGTACAGTGGTGTAGAGTTCACTTGCAAAGTGTGCACTGTTGCAGAATAGAGTGTCATAAAGGGCAGTTGTGTAGAGTAGAGTGGCATAGAGTGCATTGGCATAGAGTGCAGTTGCATAGAGTGGCATAGAGTACAGTGGTGCAGAGTAGAATAGAGTGGCGTAATATGCAGTGTTCCAGTGCAAAGCGGGTCATAGAGTGCAGTGATGTATAGAACAGTGGTGTTGTGTGCAGCGATGCAGAGTAGAACAAAGTGACGTAGAGTAGAGTGCTGCAGTAAAGTACAGTGGTGTATAGTAGAGTGGTGTGGCCTAGAGTGGGGTAGAGTGCATTGGCATAGAGTAGAGTGGTACAGAGTAGAGTAGAGAAGTGCAGAATGGAGTGGTGCAGAGTAGATTGCAGTGTCATGGAGTGATCCAGAGCAGAGTGGAGTGACATAAAATGGAGTATGCATAGTGTGGTAGCACAGTGCATTACAGGCAACACATCTTCAATTGAAATTACCATTACATTTACAAAGACATACAGTTTTACAGACAAAAGCATACAGCACACAAATGTTAATGTGTGGAAATGTCATTTCCTGTGTATTGAATTGTTTCGATCATCTTACAGTATTTGTTTCCACTACGCTTATATTCTTAGGTATCTGCACATTTCATTCACAAACATTTGAAGTTTGTTGTGTGGTAGATAAAAATAGCATCCTAAAGCTTTCCTCCACCACACCCCCAGTAGCTAGAAGGATTGTTATATTAGTTCTCTCACTTTAAAGACAGAGACAAAAAGATAAACGCCAAGCTACATGGGAAGACAGTGCCTGTAATTTGACCTTGGTCTTTGAAAGCACAGCAAGTGAGACGAGATAAGAACAATATTTAAAGGCTTGTTTACAGACATCGAACACTGGTGAAAGGATACAGTATACAAGAGATGCTCTACTGGAGGGACAAACTCAAGCTGGACAGCCTAAATCAAATGCAGCTAGCAAATAGAAACCAAGCAAATGTAAATTGCCAAGCCAAACGTAAGCAATGTGTGAAATACATTCCCAGGGAAGCTTTCCAAATGTCCTCAAAATGACTTTAGCACACCAGACAGCTTTGATCTAATGAACTCAGTCTTCAGCCTAGTTCCTATATATTTTTATGGAACTCCGCAGTGACTGCAACAGTCAAACTGTATCTTGCTATTTAGGGCCTTTTACACATGCTCTTATGGGCCAGGACTGCTGTATTGTCCTGTAACATTATGAAATGTGTGCAGATTTATGCAAATGCATTGATAAAAACACTGTATTTCTGATGCCTGGGCTAGCTATCACCAGGGCCACTGGAATTATGCAATTCTATGCAGCAACGTTTTTCGCCTAGTTATGGATTTGCCGCATTTCCCACAAAATCTAACATCTGCTGCATAATCTGCAGATGTGAACAAAAATGGTTCAAAAGTTACTAAAAGTGCAGCAATACGCGTTGGTGCACAGTGGAAGGCCCCTTTGCAAGCACTGACTGCTAACCTTTCTTTTGCTTGTTGCTATATTTAGGCCTTAAGCTGGTACTAATGAGGTGAAACCTAAGCCCAGAGAGTCTTAACCTCTTAGCTGCTGGGCCTTCCCCTCCCCCCAGTGCTGAGCCCTTTTTTGGCTATTTCGGGTAGTTCGCACTTAGGCCTTCATAACTTTTTGTTCACATAAGCTATCCATGCCAAATTTGCGTCCTTTTTTCCCAACATCCTAGGGATTCTAAAGGTACCCAGAGATTGTGATTTCCCGTGGAGGAGACCAAGAAATTAGCCAAAATAGAGTAAAAAGTTCATTTTTTTCAAAAACATTGGAAAAAAGGGCTGCCGAAGAAGGCTTGTGGTTTTTTCCCTGAAAATGGCATCAACAAAGGGTTTGCTGTGCTAAAATCACCATCTTCCTAGCTTTGAGCAAAAGGCAGACTTGAATCAGAAAACCACATTTTTCAACACAATTTTGGCATTTTTCTGAGACATACCCCATTTTTATTATTTTTTGTGATTTCAGCCTCCTTCCAGTTAGTGGCAGAAATGGGTGTGAAACCAATGCTGGATCCCGGAAAGCTAAATATTTTTGAAAAATAAACAAAATTCTGAATTCAGCAAGGGTTTATTTGTATAGATCCTACAAGGTCTCCCTACAGAAAATAACAGCTGAAGTTGTTCTGTGTCTCCTACACAAAAAAATAAATAAATAAAAATCCTCCGGTGCATTGCATCGAAGGATTTTTTAACCCCTCCCTGGTGTCACCACTGGTCGTGACCCGCACCAGGGGGGTAGTGCGGGCGTCAGCCAGTGGCCGACGCCCGCACTTAATGGGTTAACAAGTGTAAAAATGACAAAATAATGAAATACTATCACATTATGTCGCATAATTTACCTTTTCTGCCTGCATAACTTAGTCAACCCTGCCACATAATTTGACCCTCCTGTGCTGCATAATTCTAGTGGCCGTATCACCAATGTATCCTCATGTATTCTTTATTTGCCATTTTTTCTTTTTCTACTCATAAAAATTGAAAATTAATTAAAAAAATTATAATACAAGTCAAACGAGAATGTCAAATACAGAAAGGATAATATACTTCAATATGCTTAAGTATGTGACAATAACAACAACATAACTAATAACGCTAGGCAAACTGCCTAAAATGAAACGCGGCTTCTCCCTTTTAGCAACGCTGTAATCCAACCCTTTATTACTTAGATAAAAAATATTTCGCCTGATTCACAAAGGCAAACTTAGACGTTTGGTCTATTTTAGACCAAAACGTCTAATTTTAAAATTTTTGTGAATTTATAAAGGGCATTTACATGTAGTATCTTTACGTCTGCACTTGAGGCGGATCTCCGTTATATGTAAATCTTAAAAAGAGATACCCTTGCAGTAGCTACATTGTATAGTGTGAAAAGATACAATCCCACCTTCCCTGTTTGACTAAATGGTGTGATCCTAGGCAACTACAAATACTCAGGGCACAAGTCCTAAAAAAACGAATTGGGGGGACTAACCAAGTTAAGCAGTATGCAAGTGACATCACAACACATGACATCATGGTGTGTGACATTGCACTTGGCATCACAACCCATGACCTCAAAGAAGGTGGCATCAGATCTTGACATCTCAAGACATATGTTTAGCATGTATATCATGAGTACACTTGAGTGCTTTACTATAATAACAAATGAGATTTTGCTCCGGGGTTGTGCCAAAAAAGTTAGGCAACCTTGACACAAAATATGGGCCTCAATTTATAACTTTATTTTTTAGAGGCTCTGCCACAAAGAAATTGGCATAAGGGAGAAGTGAGGTAGTAAATCAGTGCTGCTTAATTGGTGCAAAGTCTGCAAAGTCTGCATTTTAAAATATCTTGTGGGGGTTAAGGCATCTGCTGAATAGATCTTTGTGTGCCCAGTATGTCTCAGTGAATAATAATATGTAGGATGTAAAACGCTTGGACTCCCTGCATTGGATTAAGTAGGGCTATTAAAAAAATAAAAAAAATAATGGTATTTAAATTGTTATTTATGTAAATACTGGGGCTAACCAACACATCTGACATTCTTAAAGTGCATACCTATCTCTTATATGCAGGGTCTGAACAAAGTCAAAACCATGTCTCTCTTATACCTGGGAAGTAATAGCAAGCTGTGTGCCTTTAATTCCTTAATAGCAGTTGGGTGTGAGGCTCCAAACGGCTTCCAGCTAGAATAATCAAACAAAAGGAGGCCTGATGGCCCCTTATTTCAACCTTTGTCCTGTGCCAGCAGAAATTTAAAATCAGAAATCCTCTCCCATGCTGCCCAGAAGTAATGAAAGCACTTCTGAAAGTGTCTGCAGGTGCTTCTGAAAATGTCAAAATACATCGGGATGAAAGGCCCTGCAAGTCATAGAAGGGAGAGGGGAAATTCTTTTGTCCCGTTGTCACCCCCACCTTCATCCCCCGTGTCCCCCACACTCCAAAATCGGGGTGGGATACATCCCCTCCGTCCCCCACACTTCCTACGCCAATGTGTAAGAGCAACCCCCCACATCCCCGCTCCCCATCTCCTGCCAGTCTGCTAGCACCCCTGCTCTGCAGCAATACTGGATGTGCAGCAGCGAGAGAACTTAAATAATTAGGTTACCAGAATGCAACTGGTTTCCTTTGCCTCTTTACTGTAATTATTGCTTTATTTTTTTTAGGCCTGCACATTTGCTTCTCGATTCTCAGATGCATTTCATAACATTTGAAAAAAGAGCTCTATTGCCAAGGGTAGCTATTATGCAAAATGCACTTTAATGACAATTTTAATAGATTTTATGCCGTTTTGAATATATCTGTATGATGTTGCCTCCTGTGTCCCTCTGCGTGAAAAATTCATGGCATCGTTGTCTTTTTTAGAAGTTTTTTGGGTGAGGGTGAATTTTGCACTTTTTTATCTGCAAATAAATACTCTCTTTTCCACCTCTCATATTGCAACTTCACTTCCTATCAGATTATACAGGGAGTGCAGAAGTATTAGGCAAATGAGTATTTTGACCACATCATCCTCTTTATGCATGTTGTCTTACTCCAAGCTGTATAGGCTCGAAAGCCTACTACCAATTAAGCATATTAGGTGATGTGCATCTCTGTAATGAGAAGGGGTGTGGTCTAATGACATCAACACCCTATATCAGGTGTGCATAATTATTAGGCAACTTCCTTTCCTTTGGCAAAATGGGTCAAAAGAAGGACTTGACAGGCTCAGAAAAGTAAAAAATAGTGAGATATCTTGCAGAGGGATGCAGCACTCTTAAAATTGCAAAGCTTCTGAAGCGTGATCATCGAACAATCAAGCGTTTCATTCAAAATAGTCAACAGGGTCGCAAGAAGCGTGTGGAAAAACCAAGGCGCAAAATAACTGCCCATGAACTGAGAAAAGTCAAGCGTGCAGCTGCCACGATGCCACTTGCCACCAGTTTGGCCATATTTCAGAGCTGCAGCATCACTGGAGTGCCCAAAAGCACAAGGTGTGCAATACTCAGAGACATGGCCAAGGTAAGAAAGGCTGAAAGACGACCACCACTGAACAAGACACACAAGCTGAAACGTCAAGACTGGGCCAAGAAATATCTCAAGACTGATTTTTCTAAGGTTTTATGGACTGATGAAATGAGAGTGAGTCTTGATGGGCCAGATGGATGGGCCCGTGGCTGGATTGGTAAAGGGCAGAGAGCTCCAGTCCGACTCAGACGCCAGCAAGGTGGAGGTGGAGTACTGGTTTGGGCTGGTATCATCAAAGATGAGCTTGTGGGGCCTTTTCGGGTTGAGGATGGAGTCAAGCTCAACTCCCAGTCCTACTGCCAGTTCCTGGAAGACACCTTCTTCAAGCAGTGGTACAGGAAGAAGTCTGCATCCTTCAAGAAAAACATGATTTTCATGCAGGACAATGCTCCATCACACGCGTCCAAGTACTCCACAGCGTGGCTGGCAAGAAAGGGTATAAAAGAAGGAAATCTAATGACATGGCCTCCTTGTTCACCTGATCTGAACCCCATTGAGAACCTGTGGTCCATCATCAAATGTGAGATTTACAAGGAGGGAAAACAGTACACCTCTCTGAACAGTGTCTGGGAGGCTGTGGTTGCTGCTGCACGCAATGTTGATGGTGAACAGATCAAAACACTGACAGAATCCATGGATGGCAGGCTTTTGAGTGTCCTTGCAAAGAAAGGCGGCTATATTGGTCACTGATTTGTTTTTGTTTTGTTTTTGAATGTCAGAAATGTATATTTGTGAATGTTGAGATGTTATATTGGTTTCACTGGTAATAATAAATAATTGAAATGGGTATATATTTTTTTTTGTTAAGTTGCCTAATAATTATGCACAGTAATAGTCACCTGCACACACAGATATCCCCCTAACATAGCTAAAACTAAAAACAAACTAAAAACTACTTCCAAAAATATTCAGCTTTGATATTAATGAGTTTTTTGGGTTCATTGAGAACATGGTTGTTGTTCAATAATAAAATTAATCCTCAAAAATACAACTTGCCTAATAATTCTGCACTCCCTGTAGTTGAAATTAATTTGATTATGTGATGATGTACACAGCTGTGATGACTTTGGGGATTGTAGTGTCGTGAGCCAGTGACAGAACTGGTCGCTGGACACTACCATCGTGATCGGAGCTGTAGGTGTTCAAGTAAACTAAATGTTGCCTCTACATTCTCCCCCAATGTAACCACCTATTGTGGTATCTCTGAGGTCACGGGGTCTGGGAATATAAATAAAGGGCATGGCTGGAAGGTAGAGCAGATTGGGACACGACGGTAACGTTATATGAGGGCGGAGAGTGTCCATAAACTGCGGCCTTCAGCCACGCGGCATAAGACCATCAACAGTGTGCCGAGTGATCATTTACATAGACCGGTGTTGGCTTTCGACTCTACAGGGATGACAACTCAGCTAGTCATTTAGCAGAATCTTGGAACACGGGAAGTGCGTGATTTCTCTTGTTCTGTTAGTTTGGGATTGTAAATAATGAGTTATGTGTAAATTATGAGTTTCGAATGAATTATACAGTTTTTAATGTAGCATTTGTAAAATGCATTGCTTAAAGCCAGTTTGGAGCTAGGTTGAAATGTTATGTTGAGCACATTGAGGGGCAGATTTACAAGGCCCTAGCCCCCCGTTAGCCTAATTTTTTAGGCTAAGGCGGCGCTAAGTAGTCTATTTCCCTGTGCCATATTTACAAAGTGGTGCAATGCATGCATTGCACACTTTGCAACCTCTTGCGTCACAATATGCCTGAGCCAGGCAGAATGTACGCAAGGGGGCGTTCCTACGCAGGGAGGCCCGAAAAAACGGTGCTGTGAAATTTGCAAGATTTCACTGCACCAATTTTTTAAATAATTTTTAACGTCTGCTCAGGGCAGGAGTTAAAGTGACACTCCTGTATTGGCCTATAGGTCTCTGTGTGCGTTGCTGCACTAGCGCCAACATTTTTGACGCTAGTGCAGCAAAGCGCCACAATAGCGTCATAAATTTAGATGTTGTTGTGGTAATGAACGCCATGGTGTGCCGTATTTTAAATACAGCGCAGCCATGATGTCCATAGGGGGGTGCAGGAGAAGCAAGAAAAGTGGCACATCTGGACCTATGTGCCACTTTCTTGTCCACTTTCTGAATTTGGTGAGCACAACAAATGGCCTCAAGAGGCAAAAAGGGAACACATTTGGGTAAGCCAATAGATCTGGGTTTAATGTTAATCAGAAATGATGTTTCAATAGGGGCGTAGCTTGGTCAGTAAGACTGAGGTGGGAGGTGGGAGCTTCAGATTTCCCAACAATAACACTGGCAAATTCATTATGGGGCAAGCAAGGCGCACAAGAGGGGCTTAAGGGGCTGTGGAAAGTGAGAGGAATGCTGATTGGTTTTGATTATTTTGTGAAGTAACCAACAAGTCTTTCCAAACACAGATTATGGGTAGAGTGTGTGTGCTTTTTTGTCTGTAAAAATTCCTAGTGAAATCCTAAAGACACTTCACCAATCCCGACTGATAGCACCTGTATCAAACTATTTATCAGATAATACATTCACTGTGGAGTGTAACACCGCAAACACCACCCCACCCCCAAAGCTATGCCCCTGTGTTTCAGTGCAATAGCACATTAAAGCAAGATCAAGTGGCTTGGCCAGAGTTTAGTAGTGACAGTGATGGAAGTGTTGCACTAGTAGTGTTAATATTGTCGGTTTTAGTGGTGGTGGTGTTGTTGGTAGTAGTATAGGTAGTAGTAGTATTGGTGATATTGGTAGTGATATGGGTGGGGGTAGTATTGGTGAGATTTGCGGTCCTATAGGTGGTGTTATTGGTTATATTATTAGTTGTACTTATGGTAATATTGCTAGTATTGGTGTTAGTGGTTTTGATGGTGGTATTGCTGTTGGTACTAGTGGTGCTACTGGCATTGGTTTTATTGGTTGAGATGTGGTATTGGGTGTAGTGATGGTGTGATATTGATGTCAATGATATTGCTTTTGGTGGTATTGGTGCAGCTTATTGGGTTTATTTTGGAGGTAGTGGTTTTACTGTTTGTATTGATAGAGTGGTGGTGGTACTTGTGGTGGTGGTATTTTAATGGCGGTATTGACTGTGGTATTGGTGTTAGAGCTTGTGGTATCATGGTGGTGAGGGTATAGGTGGTATTAATGGTGATATTGATGCTGGTGGTGGTGTTGGTGCTGGTCGTGGGGTGGGGTGGGGTGGCAGGGGCCCTAGTGGTGGTAATGGTGCACATTGTATTGGTGGTTTTGGCAATGCTGGTGGTTTGTGGTGGTATTATGGTGGTGGGGTGGTATGGTGGTGATTTTATTGAAGAATGGGTGTGGTGGTATCAGTAGTGGTGACATTGATATTGGTGAAGGTATGGTATTAGCGGTGGTATTAGTTTGAATATATTAGTGGTATTGGCAGTGGTATTGAGGATGGTATGATATTGGTGGTTGTGGCATTAGTGGTAGTCACGCAATGGCAGAAGCTTTTAGAAAATGGCTGCTGCAGTGGAAAAACATGCTTTCTGTATACAATGCATACATCAGATAACGAACTTAGGACCTGATTTATACTTTTTTTGCGCCGCATTACCGTCATTTTGTTACGCAAAAGTGGCACAAACTTACAAAATACAATTGTATTTTGTAAGTTTGCGCCGCTTTTGCGTCAATAATTGTATTTTGTTAGTTTGCACCACTTTCGTGTCACTAAATGATAGTAATGCGGTGCAAAAAAAGTATAATTGAGGGCCTTAATGTGCCAGAATATGTGATAGTTGATAGTATCTTTAGTGCCTCATGTGTTACAATGCATGCGCTCCTTAGAAGGCCCTAATATTCACCGTACAGTCGATAGCATGAGATGAGAGAGAAATACTACTATTATTTGACTTAATATGTGAGTGATAATATCGAGATCCAATGGCTGAGAGGCTTATCCAAATAAGCAGGTTGACACTAAGCCTATTCTATGTACACTGTGAGGAACAGGTTTTGCAGGCAACTGCATTGTCATCCCAGAAATAGCATAAAGCTTCAGTGCTTTCCTGAGCTGAAATTGATCTGTTCTAACAAAGATGCAAGTTTGAGTCTAGACATGGTGACATTGAGAACTGCTTCTTTTTTGTCCTGGTCTTTCTGCAACCAGAGATACAATTGGATAATCATAAATGGACAAAAAGACCCTTACACTTTAGTTTAGTTTTGAAATAGACAGTAAACTCTGCAAAATATCTACAGCTAGGCTATGAAAAAGGGTAATGATTTGGCACAGATGCTTAAAGAGAGCACTTAACATTTTGTTTTCATTTATAATTATTATTGTACCCCATGAAACTTCGAGAATTGACATCCTGGTTAATATCCTTTCAAATTCAGGGGAATATTTAGCTTGTATGCAAACTATGGCCCTCATTACAACCCTGGCGGTCGGTGATAAAGCAGCGGTAATACCGCCAACAGGCCAGCGGTAAAAAAAATTGAATTACGACCATGGCGGAAACCGCCAACACAGACAGCCACTTTAACACTCCGACAGCCACAGTGGTAGAAACAAACCCTGCAGCGGTAACCATCAACAGACAGGCGGAAGACAATGTACCGCCCACACTATTACAAGGCACCAATCCGCCAGCTTTTCCGGGGCGGTACCCACACAATCAAAAGCACAGCGGAAACAGTACACAGAAGGGAAACCACTCAACTCTCGACACCCAAGAAGGAACCAGGACGCCATGGAGCCCGAAATACAGGTGTTACCAATGTTGGTGTATCTTCTCATCTACCAGGAGTACGAAGGACGGCGGTGACGACCAAGTTGAGTACTTAGCACACAGGGGAGGCGAGGAGGGAAAAGAGACTGACACACACACGCAACAACCCCACCCCACCCACCCACAACAACACACATACACATATCCAATCACATCATAGATACACCCCTTCACCCCCTGGAAGAATACAGGGACCAAGCGAAATGAGTTTAACTAGTGTAATAATCTAACAATCATATAGCCCAAGAGAACAGTAAATAAGCAGTATATACAAATATTTACAGCAAGTACACAAGTCCGTACACTGTCCCATTAAATGTCTGTGGACCAGTGGTCCCAAACAGCATGGGTGAAGCCCACACATGACACCTGCCCCAAAACGGAGAGGACACTGCAGGGGCATCAGGACGATAAAAAAAACAGGCACCTCAGGGGTAAGGGGGGGGCACATAAGTGGGATGATGGGATGACGCCACTGATCCTTGAGGGGGCTCCATGCCCACTGCTTGCTCCTGGGGAGTGCAAGACCACAGTCTCTCAAGTGGGTGGTTTGGCCACTACTTGCTCCTGGGGAGTACAACACCACAGTCTCTCAAGTGGGTGGTTTGCCCACTGCTTGGTCCTGGGGAGTGCAAAGCCACAGTCTCTCAAGTGGGTGGTTTGCCCACTGCTTGGTCCTGGGGAGTACAAAGCCACAGTCTCTCAAGTGGGTGGCTTGCCCACTGCTTGGTCCTGGGAGTACAAACCCACAGTCTCTCAAGTGGGTGACATGTTCCACTGGTTCTGTAGGGGGCTTTGTGCCCAGAGTGCTTCATCCTGCCAAGCACTGTGTTCGTGGATGCTTTTCTCCACTGGTTCTGGAGGGGGCTTGGTGCCCAGAGTGCTTCATCCTGCCAAGGACTGTGTTAGTGGATGCTTTTCTCCACTGGTTCTGGAGGGGGCTTTGTGCCCAGAGTGCTTCATCCTGCCAAGGACTGTGTTAGTGGATGCTTTTCTCCACTGGTTCTGGAGGGGGCTTGGTGCCCAGTGATGCTGCACCTGGGGTGTGGCAGTTCCCATTCCCTCACCTGGGTGTCTGAGCCACGAGATTTTCAGGGAACAGGTAGCGTGATACTCCATGGAGGCAGGGCCACTCTCTAGCTTGTGGCGACCTAGGCTTTAAACTGCTGGTAGTGCCAGTGCTGGTGCCTCATATAGTGTGCGCAGGGTCCAGGACGTCTCCTGCAGCCTCGGATGGCAGCCCACTGGGGATGCTGCTGATGTCCGCTATAGTGGCACTGGCTGGGCCCGTGGTGCAGGTGTCTGTAGTATTGGACGGCTGCCCACTGGGGATGATGCTGGTTACTGTAGTTGTTGCAGCTGCTGTGCAGGTGGCGGTGCAGATGGCAGTGCAGGTGGAGGTGCAGGTGGCGGTTGTTGCGGCGGTGCTCAGCGTGGTACAGGTTGCTGCCCAGTCCTGAGAAATGGGGGTCACCAGCCCCTCACCAGGAGGCTCCATGTCCTGAGGTGACTTTCCTTTGCTTTTGTGTCCCTTCCCCACCTTGGTAGTCACTGCTGGGACCTTGCCACTGTCCTCTTTGGTTCTGGATGAGGCCCTGCTGGGTGGGTAGTGCGGCTTTTCCCTTCTGCATGCTGGCCCCTTCTTTACCTTGACATGTGGCGTTATCGGGTGGTCCTTAGCTTCAGTAGGTGGCACACTGCCAGCCCTGATTGGTGCCCCCTTCGTTCCTCCCGGACTTGCAGGGACCACAGTGGACGACGATTTGGTGGCTGAGGTGCTGGTATGGGCTCTAGACATCCTGGCCCTAGGGGAAGGATGGTGGGGAGGTGTAGGGAAGAGGTCAATGTTAGCCAGGAATTTTTTTTTAGACACACTGGGACGGGAAGATGGAGGGGGTTTGGGAGTGGAGGAAGAGGTAGTGGTTGTAGGAGGTGTACTTCTGCTGAGTTTGGGTGAAGGTGCATGGGTTGGAGGCTGTTGTGAGGTGGATGGCTGTTGAGTGGATGTGTGCTGGCGTTTGTGTACTTTGGGAGGAGGGCTCACAGACACACTAGGAGAGGACACAGGGGATGAGTGAATGGTAGTGGGGGTGGTGATTGCACGTGAGCATTGTGTAGTGATGGGCATGCTGATGATGTAGGTAGTGGCTGAGGATGTAGTGCATGCAGGTGTGAGTGGAGGTGAGACAGGGAGGAAAGAGGAGGGGGACACAGTGGAGGCAGTGGATGTTGCTGTGCCTGCATGGGTATGGTGCTTGTGTGAGTGCCTGTGGGATGTGTGGTGCTTATGTTTTCCTGGGGCACTTTGTGTGTTGATGTGTGTGCATGCTGGTGTGCTTGGGATAGGCTGAGGTAGAGGGGATTGGGTCTGGGTAGTGGAAGTTGGAGGGTGGAGTTTGGACACAGGGATAATGGCTGCCATTAGTGCTGAGGCAAGAGCCTGAAATGCTCTCTGTTAGGCCGCCATGCCAGAATGAATGCCCTCCAGGTATGCATTTGTTTGTTGCAAATGACTCTTCACACCCTGGATGGCATTCAAAATGGTTGACTGCCCAACAGTGAGGGATCTCAGGAGGTCAATAGCCTCCTCACTGAGGGCAGCAGGGCTGGCTAGGGCAGGGCCTGAGGTGCCTGGGGTGAAGAAGATGCCCACCATCCTGGGTGAGCGGGCACGGGAAACACGCTAAGGGACTGCTGGGAGGGCGGTGGTGGTAGGGGGGGTGGTGGCTGTACCTGTTGTTGCGGTGGGCACAGAGGTGCCTGCCACCGCAAGGGAGCTCCCAGTAGAGGAGGAGTTGCTGTTGCTGGTGTCCCCCCTGTCCCCGTCGTGGAACTCCCCTCGCCCTCTGTCACACTGGTGCCTTCAGACTCCATACATTCACCCTCCTGGGCCATGTGGGATGCAGCTACCTCCGTCTCCAGTGCTTCTGCTCCTCCGCCAGATGATGCTAATACACACAAGGACAGGGTGACAAAACAAAAAGGGGGGGAAGACAGAGGAGACACATGGTCAATGCCAGCAACACCACTACCATTGGCGGACACAACACACAGGGAGCAGCGCTATGCACTGGGCCATGCACTAGCAGTTAGTGGGAAAAACACCTTCCCATGGGGGACTATACCTAACCCCATTTGCTGCACACCTGGAACCCACAGGAGGCTGACTAGTTGTAGATGGCCACTACCACTATTGGGGTTGGAGTGCCACAGAGCCTGCCTAACAAGGGACCTACCCTACCAAGTTTGCCCTGGCCTAGAGGAACCCACAGCGCACATCCCCCACCCAGACACCTAGTAAAGCGCGCAGAGTCAGCTGAATAAGACTGTACTCACCCCCTTGTGGCTGCTGTGATGCCCTCAAGCACCCATCTAACTCTGGATATGGCACCGTCAGGATCCAGAACATCAGTGGGGTGATGGTGCGACGGGCACCCCTTCCACGTTGGGAGGCCATCCCCCGCTGGGCCTCCGCCGTCTTCTTGCTCCAGCGGCACAGGTCCTCCCATCTCTTGCGGCAGTGGGTGCTCCATCTATGACAGACCCCCATGGTCTGCACTTCCTTGGAGATGGCACGCCAAATACCCTTCTTCTGGTGGGCGCTGACCTAGAGGAAAGGTAAAGGATGAAAGGAAATTAATCTCCCGCCTGGTACGTCATAATCATTGCCCACCACTTCCCACCCATGCCCTCACACACATACACTCACCATCCTCTCATGCAGGCCTCTGCCCCCCATGTATCTTCCATCCATACCACTCCATACATTCATGTCCCATGCATCATCCTCACAGTGTACCCACCTGTTTGTCTGGAGGAAAGTAGAGTAGTGTGTACTGGGGAAGGGCCCCATCCACCAGTTTCTCCAACTCCTCCGAAGTGAAGGCAGGGGCCCTTTCCCCAGACAATCGAGCCATTGTCGCTTCCAGACATAGGTCACAGCAGCACTTGCAGTGTAGGTCCTCTCCTGTTGAAGGTCAGGTATCAAGTGAGTGAACAGATAGGAAATGGACGTCACGTCTGCGGCGGTGCGTACCGTCACCGCCGGCGTACATCATCATTGGCTCCTGGAACCCATAGGGCCCAATGATAACCAATGCTGAATTGCGTGGCGGTCTTCGACCGCCTACCGCGACGCTGCACAACACCAGCGCAGTTACCTCATTTCCCCTTGTCCCTCCTTACAGGTCAGGCAGCCGCCATTTCAGGGCGGCGCATGGGATGGCACCTAACTGCGTCACAGCACATTTGGGCAGAAAAACAGACAGACAACGCCACACACGGATTTACTTACATTACTGCAAACACACTTGTGCAACCATGTGGTACATGAACCTCTGCTCACCATTCTCCTCCATAGGGCACATCCGCTGGGGCAGATGATGAGATGGCATCATCCTCTGGTGTGCAGATCCCTGGAGGACCTGTCGACAATGGAAGACAGACACATCATTATCACCTACAGACTTGATCGTGCCACAGTCCAAGAACTGTGTGCCCTGATGTCAGCTATCCGCCATCCCACAGGTATGCCCCCTCTAGTGCAGGTCCTGTCAGTGCTCCATTTCCTGGCAAGTGGTTCCTTTCAAACAACAATGGCAATGCCATCAGGGATGTCTCAGCCAATGTTCTCTAACGTGTTGACCAGAGTGTTATCTGCCCTGCTGAAACACATGCGCAGCTACATCGTTTTCCCCCAGGTGGAGGATTTGGCCACAGTGAAAGCTGACTTCTATGCCCTAGGGCATATCCCCAACATCATTGGTGCAATTGATGGTACACATGTGGCATTTGTCCCCCCCCGCAGGAATGAATAGGTGTACAGAAATTGAAATAGCTACCATTCAATGAATGTGTAGATGGTGTGTTTGGCAGACCAGTACATCTCTCATGTGAATGCCAAGTATCATGGCTCTGTGCATGACGCTTACATTTTGAGGAATAGCAGCATCCCTTATGTGATGGGCCAACTCCAGAGGCACAGTGTGTGGCTAATAGGTGAGCCCAAGATCACCGCACAGTATGAATAGGTGTCTGGGTATGGCGTGGTCCCTAAGGGTTGGCGTGTGTCTAACAGATATCCATCGACATTTGCAGGTGACTCTGGTTACCCCAGCCGCTCATGGCTACTGACCCCAGTGAGGAATGCCAGGACAAGGGCAGAAGAACGTTACAATGAGGCACATGGGCGAATTAGGCGTATTGTTGAGCGGACTTTCGGCCTCCTGAAGGCCATATTCCGGTGCCTCCATCTACCAGGTGGCTCACTATACTACTCACCGAAGAAGGTGTGCCAGATCATCGTGGCATGCTGGATGTTGCACAACCTGGCTTTGCGACGTCAGGTGCCTTTTCTGCAGGAGGATGGGCCTGATGATGGTCTTGTGGCAGCTGTGGAGCCTGTGGACAGTGAGGAAGAGATGTCACAGGAAGGAGATGTTGACAACCGAAACAACATCATCATGCAGTACTTCCAATGAGACACAGGTAAGAGACTGGCACAGCTCATGTCATATCTGAGTACTGTAGGACATTGTATAAGTCAGCCTTTTAACCTCTGTGTATGGACCCTGACAGTTCACCTTGGCTTTCCTTTTCACAGATCTGGGTACCTCATTCTGCCTTCTGCTATGTTTACTGCTGCCCAACAACTGTCATACATTGGTATGTGCAAATTAACATTTACATTGATATTTGTCAAAGAAATTGTAATAATACATTTGTGAAAGTACAGACTGACTCCAGATTGTTTCGTGATTCAAGGGTGTTTATTTAAGTGCTACTAAGTAGAGGGGGATGTGCAATGGGCTGAGGTGATGGTGGAGGAATGTGCAGGATAGAGTCCAGTCTATTTGTATCACAGGTGCATTGTCCAAGGGGGCATAGGAAGGGGAGTGATGGCAGTTCAAGGTGGACAGGGTGACATAGTGGGACAGAAGGGTGACAATCAGGAGAGTCCTATTTCCTGGTGGGGGTCTTGGCAATGTTCTCTGTCTTGTGCCTGGATCGCAGGGACCATTTGCGGGGTGGTTCTCTTTCTGAAGGGGGTGGGGTGCTGGTGGCCTGTTGGTCCTGTGGCGGGACCTCCTGTCCACTAGCGCCGGCGGACGTGGAAGGCTGTTCATTGTTCGGGCTGGTGTCAGGGGCCCGGTGGTGTGCCACTGTCTCCTCATGGTGTTGGCCATGTCTGCCAGCACCCCTGCAATGGTGACCAGGATGGTGTTTATGGACTTCCATTCCTCCCTGATCCCCAGGTACTGTTCCTCCTGCAGCCTGTGGGTCTCCTGACTTGGCCAGTACCATACCCATGGTCTCCTGGGAATGGTGGTATGCTCCCATGATGTTTGAGAGTGCCTCCTGGAGAGTGGGTTCCCTGGGCCTCTCCTCCCACTGTTGCACAGAAGTCCTCCCAGCTTCCCTGTTATCCTGTGCCTCTGTCCCCTGAACCTTGTGCCCGCTGCCACTAGCCCCAGGTCCCCGATCGTCCTGTGTTAGTGAGGTTGCCTGGGGTCCCTGTAGTGGTGGACACACTGCTGACTGACGTGTCCTGGGGACGGTGGCATGGGCCCGCTGGGTGGGTGCTGTGGTGGTGTTTCCTGAAGGGGGAGGTTCAGTGGTGGCTTGGGACTGTGGCAGGGGAAGCGACTGTCTAGAGGTCCCTGATGGGCCGGGCTGGTCATCTTGATCCAGGCGTGCAGAGCTGCTGTCGTCACTGTGGGCCTCTTCTGTGGGGGGACTGGATATGTCTGGCACCTCCTGTCCGGTGACGTTATGTAGGGGACCTGTTGGGGTGTAAATGCATTGTTATTGGATCTGTGTGTGCCATCTTGTGCAATGGGTGTGTTTCCCTCTACTACTGTGCTTGCAATATCACCTTGGCCCTTGTGTGAGTGGTGATTGTGTGCCCTGGGTGAGTCTCTCCCTTGGACATGCTTTGGTGATGGGTGTCCTTGCAGGTCTGTGATGGGTGTTCATGCATTGTTGTTGCATGCAGGGCTTGGTATTGGGATGTGTGGGTTGTGATAGTGGGGCATATATTTGGTGTTGGGGTGATGGGTGTGAGGGTAGGGGTTGGGGTTTGTGATGGCATGCAGATAGGGTGGGGGGAATTTAATAGTAGAGATTTGACTTACCAGAGTCCAGTCCTCCTGCTACTCCTGCGAGGCCCTCAGGATGCATGATCGCCAAGACTTGCTCCTCCCATGTTATTAGTTGCGGGGGAGGAGGTGGGGGTCCACCGCCAGTCCTCTGTACAGCTACCTGGTGTCTAGATACCACAGAACATACCTTCCCCCGTAGGTCATTCCACCTCTTCCTGATGTCATCCCATGTTCTTAGATGCTGTCCCACTGCGTTGACCCTGTCCACGACTCTCCGCCATAGCTCCATCTTCCTAGCAATGGAGGTCTGCTGCACCTGTGATCCTAATAGCTGTGGCTCTACCCGGATGATTTCCTCCACCATGACCCCTGAGCTCCTGCCTCAGAAAACCTGGGCTGTCTTTGAGGTGCCATGATGTGAGTGATGTGTGAGGTGATGTGTGAGATGATGTTTTAGGGTGTGTGGTGTTTTGTGCGTGAATGGTGTATGAGTGATGGTGTTGTGTGCCTCTGGATGCTGGTGTTATCGTAGCTTTTCTGTCTCTCTGCTTCTTCCAAAATGTCATTGTAAGGGGTTGTGGGTGTTGTGGGTGTGTGTTTTATATTGGATTGGGTATGTGGGTGTGGTGTGTTTATGTGTATCAGGTGTGTGTATTTTGGATTGTCCAATGTGGTTGTGTTTTGTAAGTGTGTGTGTATTTTGATCGCGGCGATGTGTACTGCCAATGGTTTACCGCAGTGGATGACCGCCGCGTAGATTCGTGGGTCGTGATAGTGTGGGAGTATTCCTGTTGGCGTAACGGTGTGGGTTTTGCTATTGCCAGTTTATCACTGACCCTTGGTGTGGCGGACTTGTGTGGGTGTCTGTATTGTGGAGGATTTCTAAGGTCTGGGTCTGTGACAGGATTGGCGCGAGTGATGACGCGAGACTCGTCGGATGTACAGGTAAGTGTTATTTTATTGGTTGAACATAATAGTAACTTGTTGAGGATGGTTGTCTCGTGCTGGTTTCACTCTCCGGATATATTTTCCAGGCAGGGATTCATGGTCTCTTCCTCCTTTCTTTCTGTTCATTTTAGTTCTCTCGGGAAGCACATGTGGGAAGAAGAAGAACAGTCTTGGTAAGTGTTTGTGTTTTAATTTCTCCTCTTCCTGTCTCTGTCTTTCCCTTTTCCACCTGATCTCACTTCCTGGTCTTTGGATTTTTCTGTATCTCTCTCTTTCTCGCTTTTCCTTTCCTTTTTCTGTTCTGCGGTGACTTTTCTGCTTTCTGCTCTGTTTTTTGTGTCTGGGTATTGTTTTCCTCTGATCACTGGTTCACTGTCCCTGTGTTCCTCGCGTCTCGTTATCTGTTCCTGTCCACTATTATACTCTTGTTACAATCCTCTCGCCTTTCTCTTGTAATCCCGCTCCCCTCCCTCGTGCCTTTGTATTATGAATTTGTGCCTTCCAACCCTCATGAATTTGTGCCTAGATTACGTGTCTCCCCAGCCTTGTGAAGAACTCCCCTCCCGTCCTCCCTATCCCTGTTCAGGCCACTGCCACGCACCTGACTTAGCCACGCTTCTCTCGAAGCGTGGCGAGCGGTTGCACTCTGCTTCCCGGAGTCTGTTTGCTCCGTCCCCAATTGGGACCGCCGACTTCCTGGTCTTCTCCTTCCTTCCGTATCTGAGTGGAGCGGACTGCTCTGTGATCTCCCTGGGTCCGCCGCTCGCGTCTTCGTTTGGTTCCTCTTCCTCCTCTGACCTCACCGTCTCCTCCGTTGCCTTCCTCTCGTTTGCCTCACTCTCGATCGCCTCCTCCTCCCCAGAACGCGACGTCGAGCCATTTAAAGTGCTGTTTTCCCACTGATATTGACACAGGGCATCTGGATTGGTAGGATGGTGAAACACTTCCAGGTCCACAGGGGAAGCGCCAGCACAAGCAGGAACATAAAGCGGGCAGACCCAGTCCGGCCCGTCACAGGGTCATAATACCAGTAGCGGATTTCCGCAGCGGACACGGTATGTTGGCTGCAGTCAGCACGGCGGTTAGCAGACTTTACCGCCAGGGTTGTAATGAGGGCCCATGTGTTTCTTTGGAGACCAAGGTGTCACTTGGTTTGAGTTTCACAGCATGGAAATCATAGGTTCAAAAGACTCCGACACAATAACTCTTTGCTACTTTAAATTTGTTTAGTCTTTTTATGCTGATTTTTATTGCTTTTAATGAAAATGCCATGTTGTTTATCAGCAACAATTTTGTATACCCATGTTATATTTAGACCTGCACTGTATTCACACTTCTGATCTATTTAGCCTTCTTTTGTATTGGCAATTGGAAGTGAGGATTTCTAAATTACTTACTCAGTGTGTGAGAAATGTATATTGCCTATATCTTTTCACAGTCCTCTTGTTACTTCTTATGAGAAAGCCCGGCATCTACCTAGGTGCCCACTGTGTTGAGTTCCCATTTTGATCAAAATAATCTTTTATATTACAACTGGTGGGACCAAAATGCATTGTGCTAAAGCACGGTAGGGCCCACTTAATGCCTCAATTTTAAAAGGCACATTTTAACTTAGCATTTCCTTTCTAATGGTAACCTTTTATATGGCTTTTCACTCATGCAATAATGGACTGAGAAATCACTGTACATGGTGCTTGTTTCTTTTTAGAGTTGATGTCATCTAGTCTATTCTCTCCGTCCACGGCTGAGCACACAGAAGTTGATGCTGTAAGTTTTCTGATTGTCTGTGGCGACAGCTCTGCGATTGCAGACATATCATAACTTTGAGGATGCACCTTTGACATGGTGTGATATAGAAGTCCATGAAGCTTATAAATGCAAAGTTTTCTATTTGTGGGTCAGTTTTCTTCCACTAGACACAAATACGCAAACATTTCATACATTGAGATGGCAGCACCTAATCAATACAGACTATATCACCATTTAGTAATGCCATAAACATATCAGGAACATCACAAGTGGTTCCAAGGCGCCCTTCCACATGCACTCTTAAACTCAAGACAGGGTCCTCAGTAATGATGGGGGGACCTGGCCTGCCTTAGCCAGCTACACACTATATTCAAATTTAGCAGCATTAAATGCTGTGCCTCATATCCGACTATATTGACGTCTGACTAAGTTTGTCATGCAAACGATAACAGCTGCCCCAGCTAGGGCTGTTCAAACTTTCCAGCTACAGTTAGCTGTTCCTGCAATTAGTCCTGTCACTAATAATGCAATAATGGGTAAGGTTACCACCAGACAGGAGGAGATTCTGTTGTGGATTGCTTCAAAAACAAATCAACTTGAAGCAGTTTTTCCCCATATGGGACCCCAAGATAAACATAGGATTCTTACTGTGTGTCTGCCACTTGGTATGGTTCCCCCTTTTGAGGATTGTGCCACCTGGGGCACCATCTGTGCTGCTGTATATCATAACATGTGGTACACCGTCAATAGCTGTTTTGCTGGAGGTGCTAAAAAAAGATTGAAAATGAACACATTGCTGCCCCTGCCATGGACTGGGGATGAAATTATTTGGCAATTTTGCCAGTTTACTCAATTATATTAAGTAATATTAAAGGGGAGGCAGAGTCACTGGCAGTACGCTAACAACTCTCACAAATTCCTGTACAAGATCAAGAACGCAAATTGCCAAAAATAAATATGGTTACCTATACTCTGTAGGTTGAGATAATTTAGGGGCCATGCCTATTAAGCTGCATCTTCAAGGCAAATCTGACCAGGATAATTCCAAACAGACACTTGAGTCCTTCAAAAAATGCTAGTACAAACGGAAAAAAAAAGATAAAACAAAAATACGGGTGGATCTCTGCAACCGGAGGCCCACTGAAAAGCATTACAACTTGCATAACCATGATACACTTAAACAGCCTGATAGTTATCAGTATACTGATACACATCCTTGTTCTTTTCAACACTCATCGAACAAACACTCTGAGAGAGGAGGGCGGTCCGAGGGGAGGCATAAAAAGTATATGAAACTGAAAACAGAATCACAACTCTCATATGACATCATCACTAAAAGAAAGAGAAACTTCCAAAACAAAAACCCCAGTTCAAAAAGAAGAAAGTGGCAGGTATTTCTATTAAATATGCCACACATAATGAGAGCAGTCCTGAACAAGATGTGGGAATTGACACTGCTAGACAGCGCAACAAAGGTGACAATAGTTCACTGGAATCTTCAAGCGTTTCTTGTTTCTAGAGCGACTAGGAAATTTGTACAAGTTGAAACACCAGACCAGTGGATGAGCCCTCCAGACAGACTATATGAATCGAACATTCAAATTAAGGGCAATAGACCGTGCACCATCAAAGTGATTTTCTGGGTTAAATTAACATATGACATTCTCCTGGCTGAGGTAGACGTGCCACCTGAGTTTGTTAGGAAAGTCCCACAAGGAGAATACGTAATTCTACCATCCTTCTCTGTTCTTGTTCCTGAAGCAGTTAAACAGGCATATGCAGAAGATTGGGCTCTTGCACAAGCCCCGGCAATGTGCAGCAACCAAGTAGGTTGTGACAAGGGTTCTCCCTACCATACAGTACCTATACCCTCTAGTTCACAGGTGCAACAACAATACCCTATTAAACATGAAGCAAAAGCTCCAGTGAGGGAAATTGTCTCACAACTTAGATACCAGGGAAGAATTTAACCATGAGTGTCTCCTATCCATAATCCTCCTTTCCCTGTCATGAAACCAGACCCTTCCTTAACAGCTTTCTCTGCTCTAGGCTCACAGCGACTGTTTTGTTGACTCCTTTGGGGGCATAAGAACAGTCCTGGATTGGTGGCTGCCCTAGCAATGTTCATTTTACATTAAATTGACTCAGACGTATTGTCCTATGTAGATGATATCTATCTGATGGATGATGACTTAAACACACAGTTAGCACAAGTAGATCGCATAGTATTAGGATTTGGTGAATACGGCTTCAAATTTAATTTCCAAAAATCAAAAAATGCCTTTTTTGTCGCCTGTGTTTGGGATACAAACAGTCCAATGAAGGCAAGAGCCTTGCTCCACACTTCTTAGGGAAGTGTGCCCTTTTACAACCACCAAACACCATATAGAAACTTCAATCATTGTTTGGATTTTTAAATTTTGATAGAACATATATATAAGAATATGCACACAAGGTTAAACTGTTGTATGATTTTATTCATTCAGATTTTTCCAGTACATATTGGGCATCAGAACATACACAAATACTCAGATCATTTCAACCTGACATGCTTGCATCCAGACACTTACATACTCATGTCAACACAACTAATCTAGTGATACGCGTCTTTGCAGGATCCACTGGCTATACATATGCCACCTTCTACGAAGGCGAAACAGTGCCTATTGCATAGAAATCACATTCATATTCCAATGGCGAAATGCGTTGTGCAGCCACTGAAAAAATACAGATTGCAGTTCAAACGGCTGTTTTTGGACCTGGCCCTTTTTACAGGGTCATTCTCAACCTTTTTGCCTCCTTCCTCCTATTTTGTCTGACCTGTTTTTGTTGGCTTTAGGACTCTGGGCACTTTACCACTGCTAACCAGTGATAAAGTGCACATGCTCTCTGTGTAGATTGTATTGGTGATTGGCTTTTCCATGTTTGGCACATTTGATTTACTAGTAAGTCCCTAATACAGTGCACTAGAGGTACCCAGGGCCTGTAAATCAAATGCTACTAGTGGGCCTGCAGCATTGATTGTGCCACCCACATGAGTAACCCTATAAACATGTCTCAGATCTGCCACTGCAGTGTCTGTGTATGCAGTCTTGCACTGCCAATACGACCTGGCAAGTGTACCCACTTGCCAGGCCCAAATCTTCCCTTTTTATACATTTAAAGCACCCCTAAGGTAGGCCCAAGTAGCCCCATGGGCAGGGTGTAGTGTATTTTAAATATTGGACATGTACTGATGTGTTGTACATGTCCTAACAGTGAAATACTGCCAAATTTGATTTTCACTGTTGCAAGCCCTATCTCTCTCATTGGTTTACATGGGGGCTGTCGTAGTTTGGACTCTGGCTCTAGGAAAGACTGCTGGTTAAAGGATGACAGTACTTTTGCTTGTAGGCGACTATGCCTATCGTACAACAAGTTGCAACTGTTGTCCCAACCTTACCGGCTCATTAGCAGAACCTCACCAGAAAAACAATAGTAAAAGGTGATTTGTGGCAGCCTTTATGCATGGACTCGAGAATAAGACATCTCAGAGAGTGTCGTGTTAAACGGAGATTACCCCTTTCTCACAGACATATCATATCTCATACCAACACAGGCAATGACAAAGATGCAGTAAAGTTTCAATAGTTTTTATTTAACACAACTGCAATTTGCGATATGTTGCATCGGCTGCAATGATTAGGATAATGAATAGTGCAAGAAACAGAATTGTGAAGACGAGAGTCATTATTACAAAGACCCCCACCATCTTGCAATGCATGTAAAAAACATACGAGATGTAATATGCCCTAATACCCTAATGTGATAGGCCTAACCTCCTACCTAAAGGAGAGCTGGGTTTGCTAAACCTAATCTGCCAAGGCCTTGTCCATGAGAGAAGCCCCCAACCCTTGTTACCTTGGATCTCAGACTCCGCAGGGACACGAAGAGTGGGTCAGCGTCAAGATGACGTGCAGCATCGATATCAGCGATGGTGGTGATGCCCTCTGGTGGGAATCCCTCTGATTATCTGTCTAAAGTGCGATGTATTTATACAGATCTACCAGGACCCCTGACGTAGGTGTGTTCCCAAACAATAGATAACAGACATGCTTGGGACGGCAATTATTATAAACAATCCCTCGAAAGTATAGAGAGGGAAAATCCCTAAGTGTCTACACCTACTGCTTGTTTGTATTTATTGCTTGATCTTGACGCCTTAGCGCGGTGGCACTGATAATGCAAAGCATAACAAGTGACCTTACTTTAAACAAGGCAGCCATCTTAGATGAATTAAATAGTTAAATGGGCTAAGACAGAGCAAGCTAAGTAGGTTAAAAGTCACTAGGTGACGGGGGCACAAGTCTGCAAGCCAGAGGTTAAGCTAACTCCTGTTATCCTATTAAAACAAACTAGTATTCACTACAGGGCTGCCTTTAAATAACTTTTAAGTGAAGTTTCCCTTTGGGAGCAGATGGAGATTGGGAGTTTGGTGTCTCTGAACTCACAATTTAAAAATACATCTTTTGGTAAAGTTGTTTTTTAAATTGTCAATTTGAAAATGCCACTTTTAGAAAGTGGGCATTTTCTTGCTTAAACCATTTTGTGACTCTGCCTGTTTGTGGATTCCCTGTCCCTGTCTGTTTGTGAATCCCCTCTAGACATTGAGCCAAAGAGGTCCTGCATATCCGGTTGGGCCATCTGAGCAGGACTTTGTTGTGCATTCCTTCTTGAGAAGAATCTCCAAGGGCTTGACCTGAGCTTTCCTCCTGTTTTGAAGTCTCAGGCCCATCAAGACTTCCTCTGCCAGCACCTCGACTCTCTGTTGAGACTCCTGCCCTTCCAAGTGGTTCCCTGTCCAGCATCTGGGTCCTTGAGAGGCGAAGTTGGCAGAACAAGGACTGAAATCCACGCACATAACGAAGTGCAGAGAAAATTCTGATGAACCACCTGCAACGCAGGTGAAAAATGATGTGTCACCTGCTTCGCAGCAAAAATCAACGCTCCACTTGCATCGCTGCTGGGAGATCGACACATTGCGGCTGGAGAAATGATGCAACACTCGCATCGCATTGTGGCTGCTGATAAAGACGCAAACCCCACGTAGCGCAGTTTTCCAACACCATGCGACTGGATTTTTCATGCATCATCACTGAGCGTCAAAGTTATCTTGAATCTGCGTGGATCCGAGGTGCCCTGTCCAGAAATCGACGCATCGCTCTCTTGCAGGACAGCAAAACAGCGCAGCGCCTATCTGACTGGATAAGAAATTACGCACGGCCTCACTTGTGAGTAAGGAATTGACGCATCGCTGACTTTTCCAACACACGCTCACCCGTGCGCCTTTATTTTTCATGCAAACTAGGTATTTTGTGTAAAATCAGCATTTCCATTGTTTTCTATGGAGTAAGACTCTTATTCGTTTGAAAATTCATATCTCGAATTGTGTATGTTGGATTTTTGTAGTTTTGTTCTTGTTTGATTTATATAAATATTACCTACTTTTCTAAACCATTTTGTGGTGTTTTTACTGTATTACTGTCTGTGTTGGTACAAATACTTTACACATTGCTTCTGGGTTAAGCTTTTCTGCTCATGCTAAGCTTCCAAGGGGGTGAGTAAGGGTTAACCAGATGTGTTTCTCCTTTGCTCTGACTAGAGTGAGGGTCCTTGCTTGGACAGGGGATAACCTGACTGCCATCCAAAGAACCCATTTCTGACAGCTGTCATAAAGGAAAGACCATTGTCTCAGGGGAACACATTATTGTTATAACCTCTGTTTCAGCTCTAGAGGCTGTCACCAAGGCAATTATTTCTAACGCGAAAGCTTTACATTCAAAGAGGGATACAGTGAGCCACTTCCTTGATAGTTACTAATGTAGACTGTCTTTGATCCAACTTTGCAGACTTCTTCAATACGAAGAAGAATACCCTGTGCCAAGTGACATTTTGCCCCTTGAACGGCATAATTTTATAATCTAAACTGATGGTTCAGTGCAACCTGCGACTGGCATCAAACAGCAATACGTGCCGCTTGCGCAGCAGTACGTGGTACTATGAAAAATGGCAAATTCCATCCAATAAAAGTGTTTACACAGTCCCTAGGGGATTGTATAGCCCAACTATCTGAATTAAAAGCACTGTTTTTGGCACTAGAGAATATGGATTCTGAATTCCCCTCACTGATAGTGTATGACTGATATAACTGTGTCCAGACTTATAATGAAAACTTTCATTATTGGCGCCAGAATGGACTCAGAGACTCGAAAGTGAATTTTATCAAGCATAAGCTACTTTTGGGAAAAGTGGTGCATGTTACAGATTGCTTGCCATGGGCTTATATAATTCACCATTCATACACTGAGTCACCAACATGTTGGAATACACATTGCAGGGAATTCACTCACTGATAAAGCTACAAAAGAAGTAGTCCAGACTTCTGTAGTAGCTGTGACTACCCTTTCTCACACAAGGGTGATTGATGACATCATGGCAGCAGTCACTGCTTCATGCAGTGGCCCTTCTTTACCTAAAAAATATCCAGCAAAATATCCCTATCTGTTGAGTGCCCAAAATATTCCTTTTGCCCACATTTCTGGGGTGGGTAAACAAGAGGTAACCAACCAGGACAGCAGGCTAGAGTTAATCATAGCTGCAAATGAGGGGTTGGCGTCTTCACATGGTGGTGTGGCGGCAACAGTTTCCTTACTTCAGAAATGCTATTGGTGGCATGGTCTGGACAAGGAGATGAAATAATATGTCCTCAGCTGTGACATTTGCCAACAAATTAGACGTTTTGCCACTGCAGGTCCACCACAGACAACACTCTTAGTTTCGTACAAACCCCTCCAATGTGTATATATAGATCATTGCAGACCTTTAAATTCTGATGGTGCTTTAAATAAATTCTACTTATCTTTGATTCATATTCTAGATTTCTATGGGTGTGGCCACGGCGATCGGCTGACACTCGAACTGTTATTAAAGATTTGCAAGTCTTTGTGGCGACATATGCAGTCGCAACATTCCACTCAGACCAGGGTCCTGCATTTCCCTCTAGTGCTTACTGGGATACCATGGGAACCCTAGGTGTTATTCCTTTCCCTATCACCCTGAGGGAAAAACGATAGGGGAAAGGAAGAACTGTGACTTAAAGCTGTCCTTAACAGCTAGAGTATTAGGTTCAGGTCATAGTTGTATTCATCACTTGTATGGAATCCAGAGACCTTTAGGTAATCTGCCTAGAAGATCTTTGGGGGCCAGACCACCTACGAGGTCCTTTTTGGCATCCAAATGTACGTTCCAGATCTTGATAATACTGGCACATTGGCACAGACCTACCTTTTGGCATACATGAACGTTTCACTGACTTACAGGAATTACAAGACCTCCGTGATGAGCACTCAATTGAAATTACCTTTCTTCCATTAATGAAGTGAAGGAGCAACCAGCATCTTCCAGCTGGATTCCAAAGGTTGGGGATCTAGTCTGAAGGTTATTGATAAAAAGGAATTTGGCCTATCACACTGAGCACCATTGCCAGTCCTAAGCATTCAAGGTACAAGAAGTGTGATTTTGCATCCGTTTGCTGGTTGTAAAAGCAAATTAGTTCTTCAGTAGATCTGATAAAGCTACACCATGTGGCCAGTCCTACACGGGAGGGCTCCTGAATAGTTATCTGCCTCCTCTCACTACTCTGTCTGAGATCCCTTTACAAGAATTAAGGGCCAGATGTAGCAAAAAAGAAAATTGCGACTTGCAATTTGCGAGTCCGTGCGACTCGCAAATTGCAAGTCGCAATTTGCTATGCAGAAAGGTGTCTCAGACACCTTCTGCAACTCGCAATGGGGTCGCAAAGACCCACCTCATTAATATTAATGAGGTGGGTCGCAGTTTGCAACCCCATTGCGAGTATGGGCACTCACGGGGATGGTGGCCTGCTGGAGACAGCAGACCACCATGTCCGTGACTGCTTTTTAATAAAGCAGTTTTTTTTTTTCCATCTGCAGCCCGTTTTCCTTAAAGGAAAACGAGCTGCACTTGGAAAAAAATATCGAAACCTTTAGTTTCGTTTTTTTTCAGAGCAGGCAGTCACTGCCTGCTCTGATTTGTTATTTTTTTTTCCATTCACAAAGGGGAAGGGGTCCCATGGGGACCCCTTCCCGTTTGGGACTGGGTTACCATCCACTTCAAGTGGATGGTAACTGCGATTTCATTTGCGAGTGCTTTCGCAGTGGCAAATGAAATTGCATAGCATTTTCCTTTTCATTTGGTTTGAATTTGTTACATTCTTCATTCTGATTTTAAATGGACATTACCTTCTAAAATGCACAACTCCTGAACTGGTAGCATAGGTGTTGAAGCCTCATTCTTCCTCATGTAGGGTGTGAAGAAACGTGTCTCTTGTGAATATTTCTGCATTTCCTGTCTGTGATGGAATTGTGTGGGATACGGTCCTGTTTGATATTTTTAGTCCTACAAAAACTCTACAGATTCCATATGTTTTTCAGATTTCTAATGACCACATCATTGTACCAGGTGGCCTCTCCGATGAATGGGATATGACCACAGTAAGAAGTATGCTCTACGAATTAGAAAACGCACTCTGTATTTGAAACTAAGGATTTGTATTTGAATTCTACTAATTATGGTGAAATGTTGTGTTATCAACGTTATGCTTATCATTATGTACACAGGGCTAGTTCTCTCTGTGCAGTTTTTAATTACTCACATTGGGAACTTTTCCCAACACCCCCAGTCGGTAGGTTTAAACCATTTGCGATAAAGTTTGCTAATTTTTTAGGACACAAACTCTTAGACCCAACTTCCTATCATTATAAGCTTACTCCTTCCCCAGCAAAGATAATCATGCTCACACACACTAAATGGATTTATTTGGATCATTTTATATCTGAACTGACCCTCCGGGGTTATGAATATTTGAAAAATAATATTGATTTAAAGCCAATTGGGGAACACCGCATTGGCAAGTAAAGGGTACAGATGCTACGTTTAGAGCCTGTCTAATACCTAGACAAATGATTTTCCTGAACAAAACATGTAACAACTTGCATGGGTCTGGCTAAAATAAAAGAGATGAATACATCTAGCATTCACCCATTGCATGTTTTAAAAATTGACATAATTTAGCAAGCTACACAGACGAGCAATTTAACAACATGATGCAGAATGGTACAAATAATTCTTCAGTTTCAAGTCCAGACGTGTGGTTAGTGTGGCCAGTCAACACTAATGGTTCTCATGCACATTTTTTAAACTCTGCTTTGTTTTTTAGAACTAGCAGACCAGACCCCCAGTACTTGCAGTTACATCATTTAGGGGGAGTGACCACATAGTGTGGAGAAAAGTGTGCCAATAATGGTTACAACATTCCACGTTACCTAAAGGAACACCTATCTCTTTTTTCTGATAACATAGATTTACATGATTTCTTGTTAGACCCTAGAACACAACATCAAAAATGCTTCCTCTGCCATTTATATCAAGATTTGGGAAATTTCCGGGGAAGATGCCGCTGAACGATTAAGACAGATTGACAGTGAAAATGTAGAAAAACCATTGACTGTTGTGGACAATGGCATGACTACGCTGTCAACACGCATTAATTCTTTGAATAATATTGTGTCATCTGCATTCATTATCATACAAAATGATATGCCTTTGTTACAACATGGACAGAACCAGCTGAGATCTATTATGCAACTAAGCTGGATATTGCAGGTTTTTAAACAAAACTATGTACCATGGAAATATTTGAATACAATAGAATAGTTTTTTTCCTTTAATTTAATTTAACACACATACAGAGACTTATGGCAAAAAAGATGCTACTTACACAATGCTGAACATTGAGTGTTTCGAGAACTTCCCTTTTTCAGTAGCTGGAACGCCTCACGCTATGTGATTAATCCATAGCATTATGGGGGTCATTATGACCTCGGCGGTCTTTTTGCAAGACCGCAGAGGGACCGCCTTACGGAAGACCGCCTGTGTAGGCGGTTTGCCGCTTGCCATATTATGACTGTTGGCTGCTCTCCGTCGTTATTCCGACGGAGAGCCACCAACAGCGATACTTGCGGGCGGCGGGGAAGTGGAGGTTGCTCCACCTCCACCGCCATGCCAACAGACCACCGCCCAGCGAATCACATCCTGTGATTCGCCGTGGCGGTGTTCTGTTGGCGGTGTGGTGTCGGTGGAGCTGCCCCCATGGCTCCCGTCCCCTCCCGGAGGATCGACGGACCACGTAAGTCGATTGTCCGTTTGGGGAGGGGGGTGGAGGGGTGTTGGGTGTTGTGTGCGTGTATGGAGGTGTGCGTGTGTGTATGTAGAGGGGGTGTGTGGGTGCGTGTATGCTTGCAGGGGTGTTGTGTGTATGGGAATGAGTGCGTGTATGGCTCTGGGTATGTCTGTATGGATGTGTGCGTGTATGTGTGAATGTGGGTGTGCGTGTCTGACTGTGTGTGTGGATGTAGGCATGTATGTCGGGGTGTGTGCGTGTGTGTGTGTGTGTTGGTGGTGCCTGCATGCGTGTCGGGTGTGTGTGAGTAATGTTATGTTGGGGGTCGGGGTGGGGAAGGGGGCCCTGCCACCTTTGGGGGGTGGCAGGGGTGGTGGGGGGTGTAGGGGAGGGAGTCGGGGTGGGGGAGACCCCTATCAGTGCCAGGGAAGGAATTCCCTGGCACTAATAGTGCTTACCGCCATGGATTTCATGGCGGTTCAAACCGCTGGAAATCCACGGTGGTAAGCCAGGTCCAAATACCGCCGGCGGTATACTGACGGCCGCTGGGCTGGAGACCCAGGTCTCCAGCCCGGCGGTCGTCTCCGCCCTTGCGGGCGGGACAGAGAACCGGCGATGACCATAGCGGTAACAGCCATGGTCATAATTCACCAAGGTAAGACTGCCAGCCTGTTGGCGGTCTTACCGCCGGTCCTCCGCCATCCGCCAGGGTTGTAATGACCCCCTATATCTTTACTAATCTCTACACTCCAATTTACATCCTGTTTGAAATATTATCAGGTAGGCAAATATGAAGCTATGGGGGATAGTTTTTTTCACGGGGTTTGAGTTTTGTCTTTCATTTACAAGTGTGGCATGAGAAAGTGAAGACTTCCTTAGTGGAAAAGATTGTGAATCTTTGTTTGGAAACTCATTAGTTAGTGAAGATGTCATGCTGCATGGCACATGTAATGTGTCAGTGGCATATCTGGCATGCTAACTAAAAGGGGCACCATTCTCCTTGATTCACCCAGTGTTCTGATTACTCTTGAATGGGAGTTATTTGGTTCTGAATGACCAATGTTGTTGTGTGATGAAACCAGGTGTCCCATATGTGGTGATGGTCTCCAAGGTCGTGACCTGCTGTAGCAATGTGTTGTTTCCGACCATACACTTAGTAAGGGAAATTATCATATGGCCTTCCATCCCTATTTTTAGTGTGAACTTCGAAAAGCTGAGCCAACTGAAAGCCTTATTGTTTCCAAAAGGTGTTTCTTTAACGTTTGATAGAGAGACTTTTGATCTCCAAGCTGCAAGGTCTTCTGCTGAAGTCCAATCACTACTGTGCAATAATTTGCCACAGCATTTTGGTGAACTTGTTCACCGGACACTTAGTGCATTAAATATCATGGGAGTAGTGTCCTTTTTTAGAGCAATTGGGTCTGGGTTTGTCAGCACATTCCAAACTATGGCCCTCATTACAACCCTGGCGGACGGTGATAAAGCAGCGGTAATGCCGCCAACAGGCCGGAGGAAAAAAAATGGAATCACGACCATGGCGGAAACCGACAACATAGAGAGCCACTTTAACACTCCGACCACCACGGCGGTAGAAACAAACACCGCGTCTGTAACTGCCAACAGACAGGCAGAGGGCAAAGTACCGCCCACTGTATTACAACAGGCCTATCCGCCACCTTTTCTGGGGAGGAACCAACGCTATCAAAAGCACGGCGGAAACATTACAGAGAAGGGAAACCACTCACCTCTCGACACCCAACAAGGAACCAGGATGCCATGGAGCCCGAGTTACATGTACTGCCCATGCTGGTCTTCCACCTGCTGTATCAGGAGCAGGACAGATGCTGTTGACAACCACGGTGGGTACTGCACCTACAACACAGGGGAGGGGGGAGGGAAAAGAGAGTGACACACACACGCAACATGCAATACCCCCACCCCCACCCTCACCCACAACACCATACACACAAATAAATGCAGCAACATTACATATACACCCCCCCCACCCCCTGGAAGAACGCAAGGACAAAATTAAATGATTGTAACAATTGTAATCATAAAAAATCAGATAGTGATAGTTCAAAAATCAGTATATACAAATATGCACACCAACTCCACAAGTCCGGATAGTGTACCAATCATTGTGCAAAGCCACAGTCTCTCAAGTCTTTCCAGTGGGTGGTTTGCCCACTGCTGTATCCTGGGGAGTGCAAAGCCACAGTCTCTCAAGTCTTTCCAGTGGGTGGTTTGCCCACTGCTTTATCCTGGGGAGTGCAAAGCCACAGTCTCTCAAGTGGATAACAATCTCCACTGGTTCTGGAGGGGGCTTAGAGCCCAGAGTGCTTCATCCTACCAAGGACTGAGGTAGTGGATGTAATTCTCCACTGGTTCTGGAGGGGGCCTTGTGCCCAGAGTGCTCCACATGCAGTGTGGCAGGTCCCATTCCCTCACCTGGGTGTGTGTGCCACGAGATTGCCTAGGAACAGGTAGCATGATACGCCATGAAGGCAGAGACATACCCCACCCTGCTGCGGCTTTACCTTCTACCTGCAGGTGCAAACAGTGATGAGAGTCATGCCTCATGGAAGCTGAGCAGGGTCCATGAAGTCTCCTCCATCCTCAGATGGCCGCCCACTGGGGATGGTAGCCATGTCAGCTGTGGTGCCACTGTCCGAGCACGTCTTGGGGCTGGTGGCGGTGCTGCGGTGGTGTCTGTGGCAGTGGTGCTGGCAGTGGTGCATGTGGCAGCACCTGTTGAGGGACCCAGCAGGACATCTCCTGCAGCCTCGGACGGCTGCCCACTGGGAAAGAAGCTGGGGACTATTGCTGAGGCTGCAGAGGTGCAGGTGGCGGTGCAGGTGGCTGTGCAGGTGGTGGTGCTGGTGGCAGTTCAGGTGGCGGTGCTGGTGGTGGTTCAGGTGGCGGTGCTGGTGGCGGTGCAGGTTGTGGTGTTCGCCGCTGTATAGGTTGGTGTAGTCATTGACAGAAGGGGTGACACTAGTCCCTCAGTAGGTGCCACCGTGCCCTGTCCTGACCTGCTCTTCTGCTTTTGTCCCTTTCCCACCTTTGATGGTGCCGCAGGTGGCTTGCCACTGTTCCCTTTTGTTTTGGCGGAGTCCTTGGTGGCTGGTAGGTGTGCCTTCTCCATCCAGGATGTGGGCACCATCTTCTCCTTGGCAGGTGGCAGAATGTCTTTGGCCTCGCATGGTGGCACACTGGCAGCCCTGATGGGTGGCGCACTCGATGACCCCGCAGTTGCTGGCACCACTGTGCCTGGAGATTTGGTGGCTGAGGTTCTGGGTTGGGACCTGGAAAGCCTGGCCCTAGGGGAAGGACGGAGGGGGAGGTGTAGGGAAGAGGTCAATGTTAGCCAGGAAAAGCTTCTTAGACACACTGGGACGGGAAGATGGAGGGGGTTTGGGAGTGGAGGAAGAGGTAGTCGTTGTAGGAGGTGTACGTTTGCTTAATTTGGGTGAAGGTGCATGGGCCGGAGTCTGTTGTGAGGGGGATGGCTGTTGGGTGGGTGTGTGCATGCGTTTGTGTAATTTGGGAGGAGGACTACAGACACACTGGGAGAGGGCACTGGGGATGTGTGCATGGTAGAGGGGGTGGTGATTGCATGTGCGCGGTGTGTGGTGATGGGTGAGCTGGTGATGGAGGTAGTGGCTGAGGATGTAGTGCATGCAGGTGTGAGTGCAGACGAGACAGGGAGGGAGGAGGAGGGGGACACAGTGGAGGCAGTGGATGTTACTGTGCCTGCATGGGGATGGTACTTGTGTGAGTGCTTGTGGGATGTGTGGTGCTTATGTTTGCCATGTCCACTCTTGTGTGTTGATGAGTGTGCATGCTGGTCTGATGGTGTGCTTGGGATAGGCTGAGGTAGAGGGGATTGGGTATGGGTGGAGGAAGTGGGAGTGGGGAGGCTGGACACAGGGACAATGGCTGCCATCAGTGCTGAGGCCAGAGCCTGAAATGCTCTCTGTTGGGCCGCCTGACCAGAATAAATGCCCTCCAGGTATGCATTTGTTTGTTGCAAATGCCTCTCAACACCTTGGATGGCATTCAAAATGGTAGATTGCCCATCAGTGAGGGATCTCAGGAGGTCAATAGCCTCCTCAGTGAGGGCAGCAGGGCTGACTGGGGCAGGGCCTGAGGTGCCTGGGGCGAAAGAGATGCCCACCCTCCTGCGTGAGTGGGCACAGGACACACGCTGAGGGGCTGCTGGGAGGGCAGTGCTGGTAGGGGGGATGGCGGCTGTACCTGTTGATGCGGTGGGCACAGAGGTGCCCGCCACCGCAATGGAGCTCCCATCAGAGGAGGAGTCGGTGTCACTGGTGCATGCTCCTGTCCCAGTCGTAGAGCTCCCCTCGCCCTCCGTCCCACTGGTGGCTTCAGACTCCGTTGCTTCACCCTCCAGGGCCAAGTGGGTTGCAGCTCCCTCCTGCTCCGGTGCCAATGCTCTTCCGCCAGATGATGTTATTGTATGCAAGAACAGGGAGACAAAACACAAAGGGGGGGAAGACAGAAGAAACACATGTTCAGTGCATGCAACACCACTACCGTTGGTGGACACAACACACAGGGAGCAGCCCTCTGCACTAAGCCATGCACTAACAGTTCCTAGCAAATTCACATGTCCATGGGGGACGAGGCCTAAGCCCAATTGCTGCACACCTGGATGTTACAGGAGCCTGACTAGGTGTAGATGGCTATTACCAGTAGTGGGGCTGGGGTGCCACAGAGCCTGCCTAACAAGGGACCTAGCCTACCAAGTTCGCCCAGGCCTAGGGGAACCCACAGCCCACTTCGACCACCCAGACACCTCGTAAAGCACGCAGAGTCAGCTGAATTAGAGTGTACTCACTCCCCTGTGGCTGCTGTGAGGCCCTCAAGTGCCCATCCAACTCCGGATAGGCCACCACCAGGATCCGGTACATCAGGGGGGTCATGGTGCGACGGGCACCCCTTCCACGTTGGAGGCCATCCCCAGCTGGGCCTCAGCCGTCTTCTTGCTCCAGCAGTGCAGGTCCTTCCATCTTTTCCGGCAGTGGGTGCTCCATCTATGGTAGACCCCCAGGGTCTGGACGTCCTTGGCGATGGCACGCCAAATACCCTTCTTCTGGTGGGCGTTGACCTAGAGGAAAAGTGAAATACAAATGGATGTTTCTAGCCCGTACATTACATCTCACGCATTGCCAAACATCTCCCACCCTGGCCCAGCCATACATACACACACAATCCTGACATGCTGGCCTGTCCCCCTCCCCACCCTCTTCCATCCACGACACTCCATACACTCAGGTGCTATCCACCATGCTCACAGTGTACTCACCTGCTTGTCTGGAGGACCGTACAGTTGCATGTACTAGGGGAGGACCCCATCCACCAGTTTCTCCAACTCCTCTGAAGTGAAGGCAGGGGCCCTTTCCCAGACACTGTAGCCATTGTTGCTTCCAGACACAGGTCCCAGCAGCACTTGCAGTGTTGGTCCTCTCCTGTTGAAGGTCACGTATCAAGTGAGTGAACAGTAAGAAAATAGCGGCCACGTCCACGGCAGTACGTACCGTCACCGCTGGCGTACATCGTCATTGGCTCCTGGGACCCATAGGGCCCAATGTTAACCAATGCAGAATTGCGTTGCGGTCTTGGACCACCCATTGCAACGGTGTACAATGCCAGCGCAGTTACCTCATTTCCCATTGTCCCACCTTACAGGTCAGGCAGCCGCCATTTCAGGGGGCCACATGGGATGGAAAAAAACTGCGTCACACCTATCTAGGCCTGGAATACAGACAGATACTGGCACATTGCGATTTTCCAACGTTTTAGCAAATAACACATTGTGATACCTAAGTGTTGGATGACCCTCTGCTCACTGTTTTCCTCCATAGGGCACATCTGCTGGGGCAGGTGATGAGATGGCGGCATTCACCGGTGTACAGACCCCGGGTGGACCTGTCGACAATGGAAGAGAGACACATCATTATCACATACAGACTTGATCGTGCAACAATCCTGGAACTCTGTGCCCAGTTGGAGCCAGACCTGATTTCAGCTATCCGCCATCCCACAGGAATCCCCCCTCTAGTGCAGGGTCAGTCTGTACTCCATTTCCTGGCCAGTGGGTCTTTTCAAACAACAGTGGCCATGGCATCAGGGATGTCCCAGCCAATGTTCTCTAACGTGTTGTCCAGAGTGTTATCTGCCCTGCTGAAACACATGTGCAGCTACATCGTTTTCCTTCAGGTGGTGGATTTGCCTACAGAGAAAGGTGACTTCTATGCCCTGGGACATATCCCCAACATCATTGGTGCCATTGATGGTACACATGTGGCATTTGTCCCCCCCTGCAGGAATGAACAGGTGTACAGAAACCGGAAAAGCTACCATTCCATGAATGCGCAGATGGTGGGTTTGGCAGACCAGTACATCTTCCATGTGAATGCCAAGTATCCAGGCTCTGTGCATGACGCTTACATTTTGAGGAATAGCAGCATCCCTTACGTGATGGGGCAACTCCTGAGGCACCATGTGTGGCTAATAGGTGAGCCCAAGGTCCCAACACAGTTGACATAGGTTGGGTATGGGGTTGTCCCTAAGGGTTAGTGTCTATCTAACAGTTGTCCCTCAACATTTTCAGGTGACTCTGGTTACCCCAACCTGTCATGGCTACTGACCCCAGTGAGAAATCCCAGGACAAGGGCAGAGGAACGCTACAATGAGGCACATGGGCGAACTAGGAGGATTATAGAACGCACCTTCGGCCTCCTGAAGGCCAGATTCCGGTGCCGCCATCTTAAAGGTGGCTCCCTATACTAGTCACTGAAGAAGGTGTGCCAAATAATCGTGGCCTGCTGAATGCTGCACAACCTGGCTTTGCGACACCAGGTGCCTTTTCTGCAGGAGGATGGGCCAGATGGTGGTCTTGTGGCAGCTGTGAAGCCTGTGGACAGTGAAAAAGAGGAGGCAGAAGAAGAAGATGTCGACAACCGAAACAACATCATCATGCAATGCTTCCAGTGAGACACAGGTAAGAAGATGTAACTGCTTCCCACATCTCATACTATTGTTGAAGCTAGCATAAGTCTGTCATTTTCACTCAGTGTATGGACCCTGACTTGCTACTTTGCCTTTCCATTTCACAGATCTTGGTCCCACTTTGTGCCCTCTGCTATGGTTACTGCTGGCCTACAGCTGTGTTACATTGGTATTTGAACAAGTACATTCACATTGCTATATTCCTGAGGTTTTGCAATTACACATTAGTGAAAGCACAGACAATTCTCTGCCATAGCTCCATCTTCCTTGCAATGGACGTCTGCTGCACCTGTGACCTGAATAGCTGTGGCTCTACCCGGACAATTTCCTCCACCATGACCCTGAGCTCCTCCTCAGAGAACCTGGGGTGTCTTTGAAGTGCCATGATGTGGTGTAGGTGATGTGTGAGGTGCTGACTGTTGTGATGTGTGAGGGGATGTGTTGGTGTGTGTTGTTTGAGGTGCGTGGACGTTGTATAAGTGATGGTGTTGTGTGTCTGTGGATGCTGGTGTTGTGTTAGGTAGTCTCTCTCTCTGGCCTTCTTTCAGAATTTTGGTTATGAGGGTTTGTGGGTGATGTGTGCTTTATATTGGATTGGGTGTGTGGGTGTGGTGTGTGTATGTGTGTCAGGTGTGTGTATTTTGAATTGTCCAATGTGGTTGTGTTTTGTAAATGCGTGTGTATTTTGAGCACGGCGGTGTGTACCGCCAATGGATTACCCCGGTTGAAAGGCTGCCACGTTGATTCGTGGGTTGTGATACTGTGGGTGTATTCCTGTTGGCGTGACGGTGTAGGTTTTGGTATCGCCAGTTTATCACTGACCTTTGGTGTGGTGGACTTGTGTGGGTGTCTGTAGTGTGGCATATTCCTAGCTGTGAGTCGTAATACCTGTAGTGGAATTCCACTGCCTCAACCATATGTTGGCGGTCTTCTGCATGGTGGAATGCAGGATTTACCACCAGGGTTGTAATAAGGGCCTATATTTGGAGTGACCTCGTCCTTTCTGCAGTGTTTGGTTTCCAGTGTTTTTGGAGGCATACTGATTACATTCTTCCTGGTCATCACTATTTTGTTTTTGTTTTTTCTGCTCCGCAATGCATGTTCCACCAAGGGGCCAAATAGTGATGAATATGCCAAAGGTCCTGCTGTGTCATGAATGCATGATACAATGCTTCAAAGTGTCTTTGATCCAGGAATTGAACATAAACTGGTCTTTGTCATTCAGATCTGTGTGGTTACAGTGTGTGCAGCCCGTGATCCGTTGTCTACTGTGCCCTTTCAAGAGTGCACTGGACCAGTGTCTGGTTACGCAATTGGTTCAGTCTGTGAATATAAATCTGCATGTGAGTTCATCGAGGATGCACCTTCAGTGTTGTCCCGTGAAGCTGCCATTGCTGTGGGATGCGTACTGCTGTAGCATTTCTCCTTTGCAGGATTATGCTTTAAACTGAGTCAATTAATCTTTTTGCCTAGGGAAAAAGGTGTTGGAGTAAAAGGCATCAAACTACACAACAAATCAATTCAAATATAACAGTATGACCAATGTGGCCCCACAAGGAAAACTCCAGTCTGGAATAAAGTTAGGACTTTTATTACAAGCTCAAACTCTACGTCAAGTAGGCGGTTTTCAAGAAACAAATTAAGGAACTAACATTAGCAGAACTAAACATTGAACAGTAACAATGCAAAACATCAGAAAAATCACCTGATGTACAGAAAACAAGTGCTGTTCAGTTCTTACAAGCATTAGGGCAATTTACGTCTAGCTAGTTCGGGCAAGGGAAACATTACAGATTAGCCAATCAATAATTACCATGTGCTGGGCTAAACACATGTAAGCAAAAAAGACCAAAAAGCTCAAAAAGGGCAAAAATTATTGGGAGAAAGGAAATCTGAAGTAAAAGGTTACTAACTAAGAGGGCAAAAACAAGTAAAGAGTGAAGGCGTCAGCATTTCAGAAGCTCGGTCAAGAGTCTTCTTCTCTGGGCCAGGGGAAAAATCTTTAAGTCTCAGCAAGGCATTTCAAGGGTAAAGTAGACTGTACCTCTCAGAGTCCAGGGCTTTAGCAAGCAAGGGAGGCAAAAGATCTCTTTCAAAGAAGAAGAATGCTGCAACTCAATCAGGGGAATGGTGTATTAAAGTTCATAGTGCAAGATGATTCGTCAATCTATCACTCCACATAATGCAGAAGATATAAATGTCCAATGGCAAGCAGTCATACGACAGACTGCAACATAAATGAAAAGTTCCCATGTCCTTCATGTGAAACGGCTTCCATCTTAGCTCATCCATGTGAATTGAAACACTTGTATGTATTGTCAGCTCTACAGTTCCTGAATGTACTATGCTCAAGATTAGGTTCACAAATTCTCTATGTGTAAAACAATAGAACATTTATTATAAACTAGCTCATTGAAATGTTCCAAATGATAAATCTGAGGGAAGACTAGGCCTAGGTAATGTAACATAGCAGCCTTTAGGCAGCTAGTAATAGGCATTTTCCCACAAATGAAATAAACACCTGGTATGGCAGTGTCTAGTCCAGCTAACATAAAAGTCCATACACTCTTGAACATAAACACATGTATACATTCACTAGTCCCTACAAAAATTGTGTCAGCTTACGATTTGGGTCTATATACAAACAATCTCTCCACATGTTGCCAATCTAAGGCAAGGGATCCTTGACTTCCTGCTAATGAATGAGTTTCTTCTCTTTCCCAACTTGGTAACACTATTTCCTTTTCTACTTTAGCTTTCATTGCTCTTCTTCTGTCTTCAACTTGTCCAGTGAATTTATTTTCGCCTGGGGTAAGAATTCAGGTCAGCTTATTTCTTTGGGCAGAAACTGTACAAATGTCAATGTTGCTTCAAAGAAACCTCCCACTGTTTCAATATTGTTTGCTCTAGCAATGCTGCTCAAATGTTTTATGATTGGGACAATTGAAAAAACATAATTTGAATAATAATACTGATAGTATTTCTGCTGATATAAAAGTGTTAGTAGCAGGCTACAAGAAATTCAACCGGTTAAAGAGATACAATGATCGGTAATTCCCTCACTAACCGATGATGGCAATTGTGTGCACACATAACAGTCTCTAACCATATCCATTTAGCAATTTGTAATAAATATTTATGGACAAATCACAGTTGGATCTATCTGCATGTAATCCTTTCTCATTAAGCAAAGATTTCTAATCAGTTGGTGTGAGCAAACTTACTCCAGGTAGCAATAATATGTTCATTATGACTATCACAATGAATAATCCTACATATATGTACCTAAGCAGACTCTTTCTTTTTCCAGTAGACTCCATGATTTATTCTGTCTTAGACCAAAGAGCCAAAATGAAAAATCAAAAATAGAAGTGCATCTGCAGAACATTAACTGTCTCTTTCCAGTATTTTTCATTTGTGAGCAAAGCAAATATAAAAAAAGTAAAATTGAAACAAAAATCTTCTTGATCTTCTAGAAAGTTCATCAAGTGTTTCTACTGGCGAGGGTTCAAAAAGGCTTTTAATAAAAGTTCAAATGTCTCTAATAAAAGCACAGCTCATAATTACTAATAATCACTTCCAGGATATAATGGCAGTCATTACACCATTGGCGGTAAATGCCGCTTACCGCCGTGCAGAAGACCGCCAACACACCGCCGCGGCCGTGGAAATCCACCACAGCTATTATGACCCACAGCTAGGAATCTGCCAAAATTCAGACACCCACACAAGTCCGCCACACCAAAGGTCAGTGATAAACTGGCAAAAACAAAACCTCCACCGTCACGCCAACAGAAATACGCCCACAAAATCACGACACACGAATCCACGCGGTACACACCGCCGCGCTCAAAATACACACACATTTACAAAACACAGCCACATTGGACAATTCAAAATACACACACCGGATACACACACCCACAAACCCCTACAACCATAATTACCGAGAGAAGGCCAGAGAGAGACACTACAAACAACTACCAAGCATCCACAGGCACACAATACCATCACCCACATAACTTCCACAGACCTCACACAACACACCACTAAATACCAACCCACTTATCACTACACACACCACCCTATACATCACCCACACCACCCCATGACACGGCAAAGATACCCCAGGTTCTCTGAGGAGGAGCTCAGGGTCATGGTGGAGGAAATCATCCGGGTAGAGCCACAGCTATTCGGATCACAGGTGCAGCACACCTCCATAGCTAGGAGGATGGAGCTATGGCGCAGAATAGTGGACAGGGTTAACGCAGTGGGACAGCACCCAAGAAATAGGGATGACATCAGGAAGAGGTGGAACGACCTACGGGGGAAGGTGCATTCCGTGGTCTCAAGACACCACCTTGCGGTTCAGCGGACTGGCGGTGGACCCCCACCTCCTCCCCCACAACTAACAACATGGGAGGAGCAGGTCTTGGCGATTCTGCATCCTGAGGGCCTCGCAGGAGTAGATGGAGGAATGGACTCTGGTAAGTCAAATCTTAACTATTACATCCCCCACCCTATCTGCATGTCATCACATACCACCACCCTCACCCCCATCACTCCAACTCCTCACAAATGTCCCAACATCACAAACCACACATCCTAACACCAAGCCCTGCATGCAACAACAAAGCATGGACACCCATCACCAAAGCATGGCCACTGCACATACCCATACACCCCCTAAACCACCATCTCACAAGGTCCCACACAGGAATGCAAGCACTGGGGTACACGGTCACCCACCTATGGCACACCATGGCACACACAGATGTAATAAACATCCTTTCATACCCCAGCAGGACCCCTATCCAATGTCACCAGACAGGAGGGTCCACACATGTCCACACCACCAACAGAGGAGGCCCACAGTGATGACAGCAGCTCTGTCCAACTGGATCTAGATGACCAGCCCGGCCCATCTGGGACCTCGGGACAGTCAGTTCCCCTGACACAGTCACAGGCCACTACAGAGCTTACCCCCTCTGGAAACACCAGCACAGCATCCACCCAGTGGGCCCATACCTCTGTCCCCAGGACACGTCAATCAGCAGTGTGTCTACCACTACAGGGAACCCAGGATAACCCACCACCCCAACAACAACAGGGACCTGGGGGCAGTGGTAGTGGGCACACGGTCCAGGGGATGGAGGCCCAGGAACACAGGGGAACTGAGAGGGCTGCTGTGCGACAGGGGGAGGACAGGCCAAGGGAACCCACTCTCCACAAGGCCCTCTCCAACATCATGGGAGCCTACCACCACTCCCAGGAGACGATGGCAACTGTACTGGCCAAGTTTCAGGAGACCCAGCGCCTGCAGGAGGAACAGTATTTGGGCTTCTGGGAGGAACTCAGATCCATCAATTCCACCCTGGGCACCATCGTAGGGGTGCTGAAGGAAGTACTCAACACCAGGAGGGACACTGTGGCACAACAAGGGGCCCCTGACACTAGCCTGGACGATGAACTGCCCACCACCTCCGCCGGCACTAGTCGACAGGAGGCACCGCCACAGGACCACCACACCAGCACCCCACCCCCTGCAGAGGGAGAACCACCCCACAAACGGTCCCTGAGATCCAGGACAAAGACAGAGAACAATGCCAAGACCCCCGCCAAGAAAGGAGACCACCCTGAATGTCATCCTTATGTCCCAATTTGTCACCCTGTCCATCCTCAAACTGCCCCAGCTCCACTTCCTATGCCCAGTTGGGCAATGCACCTGTGAGACTAATAGACTGGACTCTGCCATGGACATTCCTCCACCATCACCCCTCACCATTTTACAACCCCCTCCAATATTGAGCACTTAAATAAACACCCTTTAAGCACAAAACAATCTGGAGTCAGTCTGTGAGTTCGAAACAGTGTATTAGCAATTACAGTGACAAAATGCTCTTTCAAATGTAATGTCAACATACCTATGTCACACAGCTCTAGTCCATCAGGAAACAAAGCAGATGTCACACTGTTGGACCCACATCTGAGAAATCGTAAAGGAAAGTGACAACTCAGTAACCATACACTGGGTGAAAACAACAGACAGTAGAGAGGTAGTAGTGTTTGAAGAACATGTAGTAGGCAGGTTTGTATTCTTACCTGTGTCTCAATGGAAATATTGCAGGATCACCGAGTTCCTGTTGACGATGTCCTCTTCTTCTGCTTCCTCGTCTTCACTGTCCACAGGCTCCACAGCTGCAAAAACACCGGCATCTTGACCATCCTCCTGCAGAAAAGGCACTTATTGTCCCAAAGCTAAGTTATGAAGCATACTGCAGGCCACGATGATCTGGCACACCTTCTTTGGTGAGTAGAATAGGGATCCACCTGTCATATGGAGGCACCTGAACCTGGCCTTCAGGAGGCCGAAGGTCTGCTCTATTATCCGCCGAGTTCACCCATGGGCCTCATTGTAGGGTTCCTCGGCCCTTGTCCTGGGATTCCTCGCTGGGGTCAGTAGCCATGACAGGTTGGGGTAACCAGAGTCACCTGCAAATGGCGAGGGACAACTGTTAGACACACACTAACCTGTAGGGATATCCCCAGACCCAGACAACCATTCCCACTGACTTCCTTCCAGGTGCTCACCTAATAGCCACACACGGTGCCTCTGGAGTTGACCCATCACATAAGGGATGCTGCTATTCTGCAGGATGTAAGCGTCATGCACTGAGCCAGGGAATTTGGCATTAACATGGGAGATGTACTGGTCTGCCAAACACACCATCTGCACATTCATGGAATGAATAACCTCTGCTGTCCATTTCCCTTCGCTTTCTGCTCCTCCCTCTGGTAGCCATCTTCCTCCGTTCTCTGCTCATCTTCTGCAGCCCACTTGCTGCGTGTTCTGCTCTTCTCCTGTGTCCTTCTCTTCCTCCTCACCGCATTTTCTTCCTGCTTTGCTCCTCTCTTCTTTTCTTCCTGACTCCTCTCCTCCTCTGTAATCCCCCCTTCCCTTCCCCTCTACCTGACTCCCCCGCCGTCTGCTTTTCCGCCGCCACCTCCCGCTCAGCCCCGCCCCCCCTGCTCCCATTCGTCGCACCACCTCCCGCCTCCTGCCCCCAGCTGACCCCTTCCCCTCCTCCCTCTTATGGCGGCCGCTGCGCGGCAGAGTTAGCGACCCTTGACCCTAGGGTAGGTCGCTTCCCCTGCCGCTGCAGCTCCACCTGCCCAGGCTCCTGACACCTCCCAGCAAGACCAGCTAAACCGTAAGTACTCCCCCCACCCAGCCCCTCGCCCAGCTACTCACCTCTCTTTCCCTGAACTTCTGTCTTCTGACTTCCGCTCTCTCCTCCAACCTTTCTCTGTACGTCTGCTGTCCATTTCCCTTCGCTTTCTGCTCCACCCTCTGGTAGCTTTTTCTTCCTGTTTTGCTCTTCCTCTGTGTTCTTCTTTTCTCCTCTTCCTCACCGCATTTTCTTCCTGCTTTGCTCTTCCTCTGGGTTCTTCTTTTCTCCTCATCCTTACCGCTTTTTCTTCCTGCTTTGCTCTTCCTCTGTGTTCTTCTTTTCTCCTCCTCCTCACCACTTTTTCTTCCTGATTTGCCCTTCCTCTGTGTTCTTCTCCTCCTCTGCACCCCGTCTTCTGTGTTCTTCTGTGCTCTTCTCCTCCTCTGCACCCCGTCCTGCGTGTTCTTTTCTTCTTTTCTTCTTCTGTGTTCTTCTGTGCTCTTCTCCTCCTCTGCACCCCGTCCTGCGTGTTCTTTTCTTCTTCTGTACTCTTCTCTGCGTGTTCTTTTTCTTCTTCTGTGCTCCTCTCCCCTCTTCTTCTGTGGTCTTCTCCTCTTCTCCTGGATTCTTCTCTCCTCTTCCTCTGGACTCTTCTCTCCTCTTCTCCTGGACTCTTCTCTCCTCTTCCTCTGGACTCTTCTCTCCTCTTCTCCTGGACTCTTCTCTCCTCTTCCTCTGGACTCTTCTCTCCTCTTCTTCCGGACTCTTCTCTCCTCTTCTTCCGGACTCTTCTCTCCTCCGCTTCTGTGGTCTTCTCCTCTTCTTCTGGACTCGTCTCTCCTCTTCTTCTGGACTCGTCTCCTCTTCTTCTGTGATCTTCTCTCCTTCCTCTTCTATTCCTCTCTTCTTTTCTTCCTGACTCCTCTCCTCCTCTGTAATCCCCCCTTCCCTATCTTCTTTCCCTTCCCCTCTACTTGACCCCCCCGCCCTCTGCTTTCCCGCCGCCACCTCCCGCTCGGCCCCGCCCCCCCTGCTCCATTCGTCGCCCCACCTCCCGCCTCCTGCCCCCAGCTGACCCCTCCCCCCTCCTCCCTCTTATGGCGGCCGCTGCGCAGGAGAGTTAGCGACCCTTGACCCTAGGGTAGGTCGCTTCCCCCGCTGCTGCAGCTCCACCTGCCCAGGCTCCTGACACCTCCCAGCAAGACCAGCTAAACCGTAAGTACTCCCCCCACCCAGCCCCTCGCCCAGCCCCTCACTACTCACCTCTCTTTCCCTGAACTTCTGTCTTCTGCCTTCCGCTCTCTCCTCCAACCTTTCTCCGTACGTCTGCTGTCCATTTCCCTTCGCTTTCTGCTCCACCCTCTGGTAGCCATCTTCCTCCGTTCTCTGCTCATCTTCTGCAGCCCACTTGCTGTGTCTTCTGCTCTTCTCCTGTGTCCTTCTCTTCCTCCTCACCGCATTTTCTTCCTGCTTTGCTCTTCCTCTGTATTCTTCTTTTCTCCTCTTCCTCGCCGCTTTTTCTTCCTGCTTTGCTCTTCCTCTGTATTCTTCTTTTCTCCTCTTCCCCACCGCTTTTTCTTCCTGCTTTGCTCTTCCTCTGTATTCTTCTTTTCTCCTCTTCCTCACCGCTTTTTCTTCCTGCTTTGCTCTTCCTCTGTGTTCTTCTTTTCTCCTCTTCCTCACTGCATTTTCTTCCTGCTTTGCTCTTCCTCTGGGTTCTTCTTTTCTCCTCCTCCTTACTGCTTTTTCTTCCTGCTTTGCTCTTCCTCTGTGTTCTTCTTTTCTCCTATTTCTCACCGCTTTTTCTTTCTGCTTTGCCCTTCCTATGTGTTCTTCTCCTCCTCTGCACCCCGTCCGGCGTGTTCTTTTCTTCTTCTGTGTTCTTCTGTGCTCTTCTCCTCCTCTGCACCCCGTCCTGCGTGTTCTTTTCTTCTTTTCTTCTTCTGTGTTCTTCTGTGCTCTTCTCCTCCTCTGCACCCCGTCCTGCGTGTTCTTTTCTTCTTCTGTACTCTTCTCTGCGTGTTCTTTTTCTTCTTCTGTGCTCCTCTCCCCTCTTCTTCTGTGGTCTTCTCCTCTTCTCCTGGACTCTTCTCTCCTCTTCCTCTGTACTCTTCTCTCCTCTTCTCTTGGACTCTTCTCTCCTCTTCCTCTGGACTCTTCTCTCCTCTTCTCCTGGACTCTTCTCTACTCTTCCTCTGGACTCTTCTCTCCTCTTCTTCCGGACTCTTCTCTCCTCCGCTTCTGTGGTCTTCTCCTCTTCTTCTGGACTCGTCTCTCCTCTTCTTCTGGACTCGTCTCCTCTTCTTCTGTGGTCTTCTCTCCTTCCTCTTCTATTCCTCTCTTCTTTTCTTCCTGACTCCTCTCCTCCTCTGTAATCCCCCCTTCCCTATCTTCTTTCCCTTCCCCTCTACCTGACCCCCCGCCCTCTGCTTTCCCGCCGCCACCTCCCGCTCGGCCCGCCCCCCCACCCCCATTCGTCGCCCCCCCCCCTCCCACCTCCCGCTCCCAGCTGACTCCTCCCCCCCTACCTCTTCTTTTCTCCTCTTCCTCACCGCTTTTTCTTCCTGCTTTGCTCTTCCTCTGTATTCTTCTTTTCTCCTCTTCCTCACCGCTTTTTCTTCCTGCTTTGCTCTTCCTCTGTATTCTTCTTTTCTCCTCTTCCTCACCGCTTTTTCTTCCTGCTTTGCTCTTCCTCTGTGTTCTTCTTTTCTCCTCTTCCTCACCGCTTTTTCTTCCTGCTTTGCTCTTCCTCTGTGTTCTTCTTTTCTCCTCTTCCTCACCGCTTTTTCTTCCTGCTTTGCTCTTCCTCTGTGTTCTTCTTTTCTCCTCTTCCTCACCGCTTTTTCTTCCTGCTTTGCTCTTCCTCTGTGTTCTTCTTTTCTCCTCTTCCTCACCACATTTTCTTCCTGCTTTGCTCTTCCTCTGGGTTCTTCTTTTCTCCTCCTCCTCACTGCTTTTTCTTCTTGCTTTGCTCTTCCTCTGTGTTCTTCTTTTCTCCTCCTCCTCACCGCTTTTTCTTCCTGCTTTGCCCTTCCTATGTGTTCTTCTCCTCCTCTGCACCCCGTCCTGCGTGTTCTTTTCTTCTTCTGTGTTCTTCTGTGCTCTTCTCCTCCTCTGCACCCCGTCCTGCGTGTTCTTTTCTTCTTCTGTACTCTTCTCTGTGTGTTCTTTTTCTTCTTCTGTGCTTCTCTCCCCTCTTCTTCTGTGCTCTTCTCCTCTTCTCCTGGACTCTTTTCTCCTCTTCCTCTGTACTCTTCTCTCCTCTTCTCCTGGACTCTTCTCTCCTCTTCCTCTGGACTCTTCTCTCCTCTTCTCCTGGACTCTTCTCTCCTCTTCCTCTGGACTCTTCTCTCCTCTTCTTCCGGACTCTTCTCTCCTCTTCTTCCGGTCTCTTCTCTCCTCCGCTTCTGTGGTCTTCTCCTCTTCTTGTGGACTCGTCTCTCCTCTTCTTCTGGACTCCTCTCCTCTTCTTCTGTGGTCTTCTCTCCTTCCTCTTCTATTCCTCTCTTCTTTTCTTCCTGACTCCTCTCCTCCTCTGTAATCCCCCCTTCCCTATCTTCTTTCCCTTCCCCTCTACCTGACCCCCCCGCCCTGTGCTTTCCCGCCGCCACCTCCCGCTCGGCCCGCCCGCCCTGCCCCCATTCGTCGCCCCCCCTCCCGCCCCCAGCTGACCCCTCCCCCCCTCCTCCCTCTTATGGCGGCCGCTGCGCGGCAGAGTCAGCGACCCTTGACCCTAGGGTAGGTCGCTTCCCCCGCCACTGCAGCTCCACCTGCCCAGGCTCCTGACACCTCCCAGCAAGACCAGCTAAACCGTAACGACTCCCCTCACCAAGCCCCTCGCCCAGCCCCTCGCTACTCACCTCTCTTTCCCTGAACTTCTGTCTTCTGCCTTCCGCTCTCTCCTCCAACCTTTCTCCGTACCTCTGCTTTCCATTTCCCTTCGCTTTCTGCTCTTCCCTCTGGTAGCCATCTTCCTCCGTTCTCTGCTCATCTTCTGCAGCCCACTTGCTGCGTGTTCTGCTCTTCTCCTGTGTCCTTCTCTTCCTCCTCACCGCATTTTCTTCCTGCTTTGCTCTTCCTCTGTATTCTTCTTTTCTCCTCTTCCTCACCGCTTTTTCTTCCTGCTTTGCTCTTCCTCTGTGTTCTTCTTTTCTCCTCTTCCTCACCGCATTTTCTTCCTGCTTTGCTCTTCCTCTGTGTTCTTCTTTTCTCCTCTTCCTCACCGCATTTTCTTCCTGCTTTGCTCTTCCTCTGTGTTCTTCTTTTCTCCTCTTCCTCACCGCATTTTCTTCCTGCTTTGCTCTTCCTCTGTGTTCTTCTTTTCTCCTCTTCCTCACCGCTTTTTCTTCCTGCCTCACCGCTTTTTCTTCCTGCTTTGCTCTTCCTCTGTATTCTTCTTTTCTCCTCCTCCTCACCGCTTTTTCTTCCTGCTTTGCCCTTCCTCTGTATTCTTCTCCTCCTCTGCACCCCGTCCTGCGTGTTCTTTTCTTCTTCTGTGTTCTTCTGTGCTCTTCTCCTCCTCTGCACCCTGTGCTGCGTGTTCTTTTCTTCTTTTCTTCTTCTGTGTTCTTCTGTGCTCTGCACCCCGTCCTGCGTGTTCTTTTCTTCTCTGTACTCTTCTCTGCGTGTTCTTTTTCTTCTTCTGTGCTCCTCTCCCCTCTTCTTCTGTGGTCTTCTCCTCTTCTCCTGGACTCTTCTCTCCTCTTCCTCTGGATTCTTCTCTCCTCTTCTCCTGGACTCTTCTCTCTTCTCTCCTCTTCCTCTGGACTCTTCTCTCCTCTTCTCCTGGACTCTTCTCTCCTCTTCCTCTGGACTCTTCTCTCCTCTTCCTCTGGACTCTTCTCTCCTCTTCTTCTGGACTCGTCTCTCCTCTTCTTCTGGACTCGTCTCCTCTTCTTCTGTGGTCTTCTCTCCTTCCTCTTCTATTCCTCTCTTCTTTTCTTCCTGACTCCTCTCCTCCTCTGTAATCCCCCCTTCCCTATCTTCTTTCCCTTCCCCTCTACCTGACCCCCCCGCCCTCTGCTTTCCCGCCCCCACCTCCCGCTCGGCCCACCCCCACACCCCCATTCGTCGCCCCCCCTCCTGCCCCCAGCTGACCCCTCCCCCCCCCCTCCTCCCTCTTATGGCGGCTGCTGCGCGGCAGAGTCAGCGACCCTTGACCCTAGGGTAGGTCGCTTCCCCCGCCACTGCAGCTCCACCTGCCCAGGCTCCTGACACCTCCCAGCAAGACCAGCTAAACCGTAAGTACTCCCCTCACCAAGCCCCTCGCCCAGCCCCTCGCTACTCACCTCTCTTTCCCTGAACTTCTGTCTTCTGCCTTCCGCTCTCTCCTCCAACCTTTCTCCGTACCTCTGCTTTCCATTTCCCTTCGCTTTCTGCTCTTCCCTCTGATAGCCATCTTCCTCCGTTCTCTGCTCATCTTCTGCAGCCCACTTGCTGCGTGTTCTGCTCTTCTCCTGTGTCCTTCTCTTCCTCCTCACCGCATTTTCTTCCTGCTTTGCTCTTCCTCTGTATTCTTCTTTTCTCCTCTTCCTCACCGCTTTTTCTTCCTGCTTTGCTCTTCCTCTGTTCCTCACCGCATTTTCTTCCTGCTTTGCTCTTCCTCTGTGTTCTTCTTTTCTCCTCTTCCTCACCGCATTTTCTTCCTGCTTTGCTCTTCCTCTGTGTTCTTCTTTTCTCCTCTTCCTCACCGCTTTTTCTTCCTGCTTTGCTCTTCCTCTGTGTTCTTCTTTTCTCCTCTTCCTCACCGCATTTTCTTCCTGCTTTGCTCTTCCTCTGTATTCTTCTTTTCTCCTCTTCCTCAACGCTTTTTCTTCCTGCTTTGCTTTTCCTCTGTATTCTTCTTTTCTCCTCCTCCTCACTGCTTTTTCTTCCTGCTTTGCTCTTCCTCTGTATTCTTCTTTTCTCCTCCTCCTCACTGCTTTTTCTTCCTGCTTTGCCCTTCCTCTGTGTTCTTCTCCTCCTCTGCACCCCGTCCTGCGTGTTCTTTTCTTCTTTTCTTCTTCTGTGTTCTTCTGTGCTCTTCTCCTGCTCTGCACCCCGTCCTGCGTGTTCTTTTCTTCTCTGTACTCTTCTCTGCGTGTTCTTTTTCTTCTTCTGTGCTCCTCTCCCCTCTTCTTCTGTGGTCTTCTCCTCTTCTCCTGGACTCTTCTCTCCTCTTCCACTGGACTCTTCTCTCCTCTTCTCCTGGACTCTTCTCTCCTCTTCCTCTGGACTCTTCTCTCCTCTTCTCCTGGACTCTTCTCTCCTCTTCCTCTGGACTCTTCTCTCCTCTTCTTCCAGACTCTTCTCTCCTCTTCTTCCGGACTCTTCTCTCCTCCGCTTCTGTGGTCTTCTCCTCTTCTTCTGGACTCGTCTCTCCTCTTCTTCTGGACTCGTCTCCTCTTCTTCTGTGGTCTTCTCTCCTTCCTCTTCTATTCCTCTCTTCTTTTCTTCCTGACTCCTCTCCTCCTCTGTAATCCCCCCTTCCCTATCTTCTTTCCCTTCCCCTCTACCTGACCCCCCCGCCCCCTGCTTTCCCGCCGCCATCTCCCGCTCGGCCCCCCCTCACCACCCCCCCCTGCTCCCATTCGTCGCCCCCCTCCCGCCCCCAGCTGACCTCTCCCCCCTCCCCCCCTCCTCCCTCTTATGCACCCAGCGCCACAACCCCTGGCCCCCAGCACTCCCTTACCCCGCAGCACTGATACGACCCCACCTCCCTCCACGCTCTCAACCCGGGACGCTCCAGAACCTGCTTCCAAGCCAACCCAAAACGCACTCATGGACCCTTCGCATGCCTTACCTGCAAACAGACCTTCCACCGCGACTGCACCCCGCCCGCCAGCCCACGTGCCAATAATCATCTCATCAACGCACGCTCCGTCCACAAGCACGCCATTGAACCATGGGACCTCCTGGACTCCACCCCACCGGACGTCGCTTTCATCACTGAGACCTGGTTGAACGCCTCCTCGGCCTCCGACATCGCCAAAGCCATCCCCGACGGCTACAAGATCACCAGGAGAGACTGCACCAACCAAGTCGGTGGAGGAATCGCCATCGTTTTCAAGGACTCCATCAACGTCACCACCGCCACCGAAGACACCCCCCTCGCCGCCGAACACATGCACTTCCAGATCCACACCGACCCCAGGACCACCCTCACAGGAACTCTCATCTACAGACCCCCTGGACCACGCACCCTCTTCAGCGAATCCATCGCTGACTTCATCTCCCCGCAGGCCCAGCCTCGCTGGACTACATCCTCCTCGGAGACCTCAACTTCCACCTGGAGCAGAACAACGACACCAACACCACCACCCTACTCGACAACCTCGCCAACCTCGGTCTCAAGCAACTGGTGAACACCCCCACCCACATCGCCGGACACACGCTCGACCCCATCTTCTCTGCCAGCAACCACGTATTCTTCAGCCACTCCTCCGTAATACACTGGACCGACCACAGATGTGTCCACTTCACCTTCAGACGCAAGACTCTCCACCTCTGCACACAACCCATCCCACGCAGAAATTGGAACAAAATCCCCACGGAACAGCTTCTCTCCACTCTCAGCGACAACCAACCCACCTTCTCCACCGACCCCAACAACACAGCCCTCAGTCTCACTCATTGGATCACCAACTGCGCGGACAACCTCGCACCCCTCAGACGCCTCCCAAGACAGACCAGCTCCAGGAAACCTCAATGGTTCACAGACACCCTCAAGGAATCCAAAAAAAACTGCCATACCCTCGAGAAAGCCTGGCGCAAAGACCACACCGCAGAAAACATGTCTGCCCTCAAAAACGCCACCCGCGAACACCATCAGCTGATCCACGCCACCAAAAGAACTTCCTTCACAGACAGACTGGACAAGAACACTCACAACAGCAAAGAACTCTTCAACATCGTCAAAGAGCTCTCCAATCCTAACGCCAACTCCAACTCCATCACGCCCTCACAAGACCTCTGCAACTCCCTCACTACCTTCTTCCATCGTAAGATCACCGACCTACACGACAGCTTCGGACACCAGACCCAGCCAACCACCAGAGAACCTACAACCCCAGCCATCATCCTCAACGCCTGGACTCACATCAGCGTGGAGGAGACCAAAGATACCATGAACTCCATCCACTCCGGTGCCCCCTCAGACCCCTGCCCACACTTCATCTTCAACAAAGCCGACGACATCATCGCCCCTCATCTACAGACCATCATCAACAGCTCGTTCGCTTCTGCCACCTTCCCCGAGAGCTGGAAACACGCGCAAGTCAACGCCCTCCTGAAAAAACCTACGGCGGACCCCAGCGACCTGAAGAACTTCCCCATCTCGCTCCTCCCCTTCCCTGCCAAAGTCATCGAGAAGACCGTCAACAAGCAACTGACCAATTTCCTTGAAGACAACAACCTACTCGACCCCTCCCAGTCCGGATTCCGAGTCAACCACAGCACAGAAACCGCCCACATCTCAGTCACAGACGACATCAGAACTGATGGACAACGGAGAAACAGTCGCCCTCATCCTCCTCGACCTCTCGGCTGCCTTTGACACCGTCTGCCACTGCACCCTGATATCCCGCCTGCGCTCCACCGGTATCCAAGGACTGGCCCTGGACTGGATCACCTCTTTCCTCACTAACCGCTCCCAAAGAGTCTACCTCCCTCTGTTCCGCTCAGACCCCACCAAGATCATCTGCGGCGTCCCACAAGGCTCCTCGCTCAGCCCGACTCTCTTCAATGTTTACATGATCCCCTCGCCAACATCGTACGCAAACACAACATCAACATCACCTCCTACGCCGACGACACTCAGCTGATACTTTCCCTCACCAAGGACCCCACCAGCGCCAAGACCAACCTGCAAGATGGAATGAAAGACGTCGCAGAATGGATGAAACTCAGCCGTCTGAAACTGAACTCAGAAAAAACGGAAGTCCTCATCCTCGGAAACACCCCGTCCACCTGGGATGACTCTTGGTGGCCCACGGCCCTTGGCACCGCACCAACCCCCTCAGACCACGCACCCAACCTCGGATTCATCCTGGACCCACTTCTCACCATGACCAAACAAGTCAATGCTGTGTCATCTTCCTGCTTCCTCACTCTCCGCATGCTCCGAAAGATCTTCCGCTGGATCCCCGCCGACACCAGAAAAACTGTGACCCACGCCCTTGTCACAAGTCGCCTGGACTACGGAAACACCCTATACGCAGGAACCACCGCTAAACTCCAGAAACGGCTTCAGCGAATACAAAACGCCTCCGCCCGCCTCATCCTCGACATACCCCGCAACAGCCACATCTCCGCCCACCTGAGACACCTGCACTGGCTTCCCGTCAACAAAAGGATCACCTTCCGGCTCCTCACCCACGCACACAAAGCCCTCCACAACAAGGGAGCCGAATACCTCAACCGTCGCCTCAGTTTCTACACGCCCATCCGTCAACTTCGCTCCGCCAACCTCGCACTTGCCGCCGTCCCTCGCATCCGCCGCACCACGGCAGGTGGGAAATCCTTCTCCTACCTGGTGGCCAAGACATGGAACTCCCTCCCCGCCAACCTCAGGACCACCCAGGACCACCCTGCATTCCGGAGGCAGCTCAAAACCTGGCTCTTCGAGCAGCAGTAACCCCCTTCCCCTAGCGCCTTGAGACCCTCACGGGTGAGTAGCGCGCTTTATAAATGTTTTTTTATTTGATTTGATAACTCTTCTGGTTTCTGTACACCTGTTCACTCCTGCGGTGGGGTACCAAAGCCACATGTGCCCCATCAATGGCACCTATGATGTTGGGGATATGTCCCAGGGCATAGAAGTCACCTTTCACTGTAGGAAAATCCTCCACCTGAGGGAAAACGATGTAGCTCCGCATGTGTTTCAGCAAGGCAGACAACACTCTGGACAACACATTGGAAAACATATGCTGGGACATCCCTGATGCTGTGGCCACTGTAGTTTGAAAAGACCCACTTGCTAGGAAATGGAGTACTGACAGCACCTGCACTTGAGGGGGATTCCTGTGGGATGGCGGATAGCTGACATCAGGTCTGGCTCCAGCTGGGCACACAGTTCCAGGATTGTGGCACTATCAAGTCTGTAGGTGATGATCACATGTCTTTCCTCCATTGTCGACAGGTCCACCAGCGGTCTGTACACCGGAGGATGCCGCCATCTCCTCACATGTCCCAGCGGACGGTGCCTATGAAGGACAACAGCGAGCACAGAGTCAACCAACTCAGAGGTACGTACCCACAGCTTACACAGAACACGAATCATAATCCGAAATTTGGTCTGTATGAGTGTTCAGGCAAGGCCTAGGTATGTGTGACGCAGTTAAAAATTAAGCCATGTGGGCTCCTGAAATGGCGGCTGCCTGACCTGTAAGATGGGATAATGGGATGTTTGGTAACTGTGCTGGCGTTGAACACCGTCGTGGTAGGCGGTCGAAGACCGCAGCGCAATTCTGCATTGGTTAACATTGGACCCTATGGGTCCCAGGAGCCAATGACGATGTACGCCAGTGGTGACAGTACGCACCGCCGCAGTCATGACCGCCATTTTCTATCTGTGCAATCACTCGATACCTGATCTTTGACAGGAGAGGACCTACACTACAAGTGCTGCTGTGACCTCGGTCTGGAAGAGACAATGGCTCGTGCGTCTGGGGAAAGGGCCCCTGCCTTCACATCGGAGGAGTTGGAGAAACTTGTGGATGGGGTCCTCCCCAGTACACGCTACTCTACGGTCCTCCAGACAAACAGGTAAGTACACTGGGAGCATGCTGTATGGGCTATGCCTGTGCGGAGTGGGGTGGATGAAAGATGGGGGAGGAGATTGAGGCGTGCATGAAACGCCGGTGAGTGCATGTGCATCCTGGCAAGGGTAGGGATGGGGGCCAATGACTGTGACGGTGCATTTGGTTATAACTTTTATTTTCCCCCTGTACAATTCATGTAGGCCAGCGCCCGCCAGAAAAAAGATATTTGGTGTGCCATCGCAAAGTAAGTCCAGATCCCGGGGGTCTACCACAGACGGAGCACCCACTGCCGTAAGAGATGGGAGGACATTCGCCGCTGAAGCAAGAAGACAGCGGAGGCCCAGCTGGGGATGGCCTTCCAACGTGGGAGGGGTGCCTGTCGCACCATGACCCCCCTGATGTTCAGGATCCAGGCGGTGGCGTACCCGGAGTTAGATGGGCGCTTGAGGGCATCACAGCAGCCACAAGGGGGTGAGTACACTCTCATTCTGCTGAATTTGCGCGCAGTGGAGGTGTTTGGGTGGGGGAGGTGGGCTGTGGGTTTCCCTAGGCCAGGGCGAGTGTGCTACTTAGGTCCCCTTGTTCTGGCAGAGCCTGTGGCACCCCCCCTCCCCTGTGTACAGTGCCAAGTACACCTAGTCAGGCTCCTGTGTCATCCATGTGCGCAGATGTCGTCCATAGCCTTGTAGGCCATGTCCCAGGGATTGAACAGTGGAGCCCGAGTGCGCGGCGTAGTGCAGGGGGCTTCTGTGCCTGTCGTGTCCGCCAACGGTAGCGGTAATGCATGCACTCAACATGTCTTTCTTCTGTCGTCCCCCCCTTTTTGTGGTCTCCCTGTTCTTGTGTGCATTAGCATCCTCAGGCGGAGGAGCAGTGGCAACGGAGCAGAAGTTAGCTGCATCCCACGTGGCCCTGGAGGGCGAGACAACGGACTCAGAGTTCACCAGTGGGACGGAGGGTGAGGGGAGCTCCACGGCGGGGACAGGAGCTGACACCAGTGACACGGACTCGTCCTCTGATGGGAGCTCCCTTGTGGTGGCGGCAACATCTGTGCCCCCCCATCTACAGGTACAGCCACCACCCCCCCTACCAGCACCGCCCTCCCAGCAGCCCCTCAGCCTTTGCCCCGTGCCCGCTCACCCAGGATGGTGGGCATCACCTTCCCCCCAGGCACCTCAGGCCCTGCCCCAGTCACCCGTGCTGCCCTCACTGAGGAGGCCATTGACCTCCTCAGGTCCCTCACTGTTGGGCAGTCTACCATTTTGAATGCCATCCAGGGTGTAGAAAGGCAGTTGCAACAAACAAATGCATTCCTGGAGGGCATTCATTCTGGTCAGGCAGCCCTTCAGCGAGCTTTTAAGACTCTGGCCTCAGCACTGATGGCAGCCATTGTCCCTGTCTCTAGCCTCCCCCCTCCAACTTCCTCCACCCAGACCCAGACCCAATCCCCTCTACCTCAGCCTATCCCAAGCACACCTTCAGACCAGCGTGCACACACGTCAACACACAAGGGAAGCTCAGGCAAACATAAGCCCCACACATCCCACAGGCACTCACACAAGCATCACACACATGCAGACACACCAACATCCAATGCCTCCACTGTGTCCCCATCCTCCTCGTCTCCCTCCTCCCTCCCAGTCTCGTCTCCACTCACACCTGCATGCACTACATCTACAGCCACTACTGCCATCACCATCACACACACCACCACACCCTGCTCACGTGCAGTCACCACCCCCACTGCCATTCACACGTCCCCTGTGTCCTCTCCCAGTGTGTCTGTGACGCCACCTCCCAAGATACACAAACGCAGACACACACCCACCCAACAGCCACCCACCTCACGACAGCCTCCAGCGTATGCACCTTCACCCAAAGTCACCAAACGAACACCTCCTACAACCACAACCTCTTCCTCCACTCCCAACCCCCCTTCAGCTACCCGTCCCAGTGTTTCCCAAAAACTTTTCCTGTCCAACCTTGACCTCTTTCCCACACCTCCCCCGCCCTGTCCGTCTCCAAGGGCCCGATTCTCCAGGTCCCAACCTAGCACCTCAGCCACAACATCTCCGGGACTAGTGGTGCCTGTAGTCACCGAAATCTGAAGTGCACCAGCCAGTGTGGCACGGAGCCACAGCACAGACAGTCCCCAACCTTCGAAGCATCAAAAGTTGGCCAGTGCCCGGCGGGAGAGGGGGAAGACTCCAGCTACCAAAGCCGCTCCCAGGGGTACAGGTGGGAGTGTGGAGTCAGCTGTGACACCTTCCAAGGTGGGGAAGGGCCACAAGAAAGTCAGCAGGTCTGGGAAGAGCAGCACGGCGGAGAAGACCGCCATCATCCCCGCTGCCCAGGAGGCCACCGCCATCATCCCCGCTGCCCAGGAGCCCACTGCCATCATCCCCGCCGCCCAGGAGGCCACCGCCATCATCCCTGCTGCCCAGGAGGCCACCGTCATCATCCCCGCTGCCCAAGAGGCCACCGCCAGCACCTGCCCTGCTGCCCAAGAGGCCATCGCCAGCACCTGCCCTACTGCCCAAGAGGCCACCGCCACCAGCCCGCTGGGCCAGACAGGACCGCCAGCACCAGCCCCACTGGGCCAGAGAGGACCGCCAGCACCAGCCCCTCTGGGCCAGAGAGGACCACCAGCACCAGCCCCACTGGGCCAGACAGGACTGCCAGCACCAGCCCCACTGGGCCAGAGAGGACCGCCAGCACCGCAGAGAGGACTGCCAGCACCAGCCCCGCTGGGCCAGACAGGACCGCCAGCACCAGCCCCGCTGGGCCAGAGAGGACCGCCAGCACCAGCCCCGCTGGGCCAGACAGGACCGCCCAGCACCAGCCCTGCTGGGCCAGACAGGACCGCCAGCACCAGCCCCGCTAGGCCAGACAGGACCGCCAGCACCAGCCCCGCTAGCACCATCCCCGCTGGGCCAGAGATGACCGCCAGCACCAGCCCCGCTGGGCCAGACAGGACCGCCAGTACCAGCCCCGCTTGGCCAGACAGGACCGCCAGCACCAGCCCCGCTGGGCCACACAGGACCGCCAGCACCAGCCCCGCTGGGCCACCGAGGACCGCCAGCACCAGCCCTGCTGGGCCAGAGAGGACCGCCAGCAGCTGAGTCACTGCAAAGGACCCCTCCGCCACAAGCACCGCTGAACAGGCCACCGCCGCCAGAAGCACCGCTGAACAGGGCACCGCCGCCACAAGCACCGCTGAACAGGGCACCGCCGCCACAAGCACAGCTGAACAGGGCACCGCTGCCACAAGCACCGCTGAACAGGGCACCACCGCCACATGCACAGCTGGCCCATGAGCGCCAAGGGCACTGACGCTAATAAGTCCGTCACGAGCAGGATGAGGCACTCTGGGCACAAAGCCCCCTCCAGAACCAGTGGAGAGATCCATCCACTACCTCAGTCCTTGGCAGGATGAAGCACTCTGGGCACCATGCCCCCTCCAGAACCAGTGGAGAGATCCATCCACTACCTCAGTCCTTGGCAGGATGAAGCACTCTGGCCACCAAGCCCCCTCCAGAACCAGTGGAGACTGTCATCCACTTGAGAGACTTTGGCTTTGCACTCCCCAGGATTGAACAGTGGGCAAACCACCCACTGTAGAGACTTGAGAGACTGTGGCTTTGCACTCCCCAGGATTGAACAGTGGGCAACCCATCCACTGTAGAGACTTGTGAGACTGTGGCTTTGCACTCCCCAGGATTGAACAGTGGGCATGTGGCCCCCTCGTGGATTTGGCGTTGTTCACTCAACCGGCTGAGGTGCCCCCGTTTCCCTCCCCCTGAGGTGCCTGTTTTATTGCTATCTGATGCCCCTGCAGTGTTCTCTCCGCCATGGTTGGGGATCTTGTGTGGGCCTCGCCCATACCGTGTGGGCCCAGTGTTCCACGGACTTCAATGGAGCACTACCTGGACTACTATTCTTGGTGTATATTTTGTTTATAGTGTATATATATATTTTTGAGTACTGGATATTAATATATTACAATGGTTACACTCATTTTCTTTGGTCGTTGCATTCTTCCGGGGGTTTGGGGGGTGTAACTATAATGTATCATGATGTATCAGTGTGTGTGTTGTTGTGGGTGAGGGTGGGGGTGGGGTTGTTGCATGTGTGTGTCCCTGTTTTTTCCCTCCCCTGTGTCGTAGGTGCAGTACTCACTGTGGTCTTCGGCGCAGGCGTTCGTGCTCCTGGTAGAGGAGCAAGAAGATAAGGGCTGGCAGGATCTGCAGCTCTGGTTCCATGGTGTCCTGGTTCCTCGTGGGGTGTGTAGAGGTGAGCGCTTTCCCTTCAAGGTCCTGTTTCCGCTGTGTTTTTGTCTGCGGTGAATCCGCCCCGGAAAAGGTGGCGGATTGGTAGGTTGTGATACTGTGGGCGGTACTTTGTCCTCTGCCTGTCTGTTGGCGGTGACCGCCAAGCTGTTTGTTTGTACCGCCGTGGCGGTCGGAGTGTTAAAGTGGCTGTCTTTGTTGGTGGTTTCCGCCACGGTCGTAATTCCAATTTTTTTTACCGCCGCTTTAACACCGACCGCCAGGGTTGTAATGACCACGATAGTCACTTTTAGGTAGGGGAACATCTTGAATGTCTTCTCTTGGCTTTGTGCATAGTTCAGTAACATTGAGACAGCCATGCTCAGTCTCACCAGAACAATAATTTACATTGTTAACAAGGGCAGGTAACAAATTTGCAGGATTTAACACAGTGAATTGTTTCAAATTGACATTGGGCATGGCAAGGGTGACCTGTTCATAATGAGTCAAATGTAGTTGTTGCTCGTGGGCCACAGAAGGGGCGGTGCGACATGCAGGGAGGAGCTGGGACACACATTAATTTATAAAAACGATTTAATAAATCCCACTTACCACGGTCGTCAATACGCTGCTCTGCTCCTCCATCTCGCTGCAGACACAGGCTCCCAGCCTGCCCTGCGGCCAATCCTGATGCTGCTCAGAGCAGTGTCAGGCTTGGCTGGGAGCGCCCAACCAGGGTGCTCCCAGGCAGACTGGGAGCCTGTGCAGGCTCTCTCCAGCACAGCAACTGTGTTGCTTGGCTGGAGAGACCCTTCTGCGCATGTGTGTTTGGCTGGGCTGAGATGGCCAGCCAAACATACATTTGCAGTGAGGGGCCGTGCTCCTCATTGCTCATCACCCCCGTGGCCCTGCCCCTTTTCTCCCAAAATGATAATAAACACAGTTTATCATCGTATTTGGGGAAAAGGATTGCAGCTGCCGCTGCTGGCGGGGGGAGGTCGGTGATGCTCCTCCGCCCTTATGGAGGAGCCGTCCCTGGTCAAATGTGCACGTTGCTGGGTCTTGGTTCAGATTAATAATATTTCCACCCGATGGGGTACAAAAATGTTCAGGGGATGACCCATAACAATGCCTTCACACTGTTCAATGCTGACGTTCACTGCGGCAACTGTCTTGAAACAACCAGGCAAAGCTGAAGCCACAGGATCAAAAGTGTCAGAAAAATAAGCCACAGGCCTGTTTGCATTTCCATGCAATTGAGTCAAAACTGGGAGAGTGCATCCCTTCCTCTCAGAGCAATACAAAAAAAAATTGTAATAACCAGGCATTTCCTAAGCAGGGGCATAACAGAGATTTTCTCTCAGCTCTGTAAAGGCACATTTGCAGCTGTCATCCAATGGTACAGGATCAGACACATCTTTGTGTGTCACCCTCTATGAAGACTTGGGCAAAAGGGAAAAGATTAGAATCCACTGATGACAATAACCAACCATTCCCAGGAATATTCTGACTTCTTTCTGAGTGGTAGCGGGATTCATTTTCAAAATTGCTGAGATTCTGACTTCTGACGCCTTCCGTACACCTTTCTCAACATGGTGACCTAGGTGCAGAACTTCTCTTTTGCAATAGTGCAATTTGGCAGGGGAAAAATTATGTCCATTCTCTCTAAATGATTCAAGACAGCAACTGTGTCTCTCCTAGAGGCTTCTTGCGTATTGGATGCTACAAGTAGGTCATTAATGTATTGAACTAATGCTGAATGATACAGCATTTTAAGGGACTCCAGTTTCTTTTTCAAGATCTGGTTGAAAACGGATGGACTCTCAGTATATAATTGTGGAACTTGACACCATACCAAAACATGACTGCCAAACCAAAATGTGGAGAGAAACTGGCTCTCTTCATGCAAAGGTATGGAAAAGAACGCTTGGGAAAGCTCAATCACTGTGAACCATTCTGCTTCACATGGAATTTAAAATAAAATCACTGCTGGATTTGGTACCATGGGACAACAATTTTGTTGACTTTTCTAAGGTCTTGGACTATTCAGTATTTTCCAGAGGGGTTTCGCAGTCTCATAGTGAGACAATTACATGGACTTACCATTATCTTTCTGAACACCAGATTAAATTGAACAGTTTATTAAGGGAGTAATTCCTGCAATTATCTTGGGTGTCATGTGATATGGAGACATTTTCAGATACGCTGCATTTGGTTTCAATGCTATTTTTACAGGTTCAACTCCTTTAAATAGACCTATCTTTTTTTCCTGAAAAATCCCAAACTTAAGGTGACACAGTGTCTATTAAATCCTCGTGCAAATCATTACATGTCAGCTTTGGGTAATATGTGACACTTGGGTGCTGTCTCACAATTTTACAAGACACATCCTCATCTTTTGTCTGGATCTCGATTCCTCAAGGTGTACAGCTAATGGAGCAATTAAGTTTACACAATAGGTTGTGTCCCAGCAAACTTACAGGACTTAAATCGCACACCAGGAATTGATGCTCATCTTTAAAGGAACCTATCTTTAAAGGGACAGATTCTGTTACTGGGTTGGACAATTGCTTATTTGCAACTCCTACAATCTGAATTTTCCTTCCAGCAAAGGGCAAATTCAGTACTTCTGCTTTTCTGACAGTGGAGCGTTTAGCCCCAGTGTCAGCCAGAAATAACAAATGGTGACCCATTACATCATGGGACCATGTTGATCTACTTCTAAGGTAGGACATAGCATGCAATCCTCATCATCTGAACAATCCACTTGAAGAATTTCTGAAAAACCCTCCTCACTCAAATCCATTAAAGGAAACTGTGATGCCAACTGATTCCCATCTACATTTGCAACCTGATTTAAATTCTGTTGCAGAACAACTATCTGCTGTTGAGGCATTGGAGCTTGTGAAATCTGCATCTGATGTCCTAGGGGCATATTTACATTCTGCACTTGGGGTCTGTGAACTCTCTGTATTTGAACCTGATTATTACCTTTTACTTGAACAGCTCTATCACTTTGTACGTGATTATTCACGTTATTAAGGGGACATTCGATCCTCCAATGTCCTATCAATCAATCAATCAATCAGACATGTAGAGTGTGTCACTGTCTCCCCTAGGAGTATGTGGACACTGGGGCACAATGTCTCTGTCAAAGAGCCAGGTCTTGATTCTCTACCTGAAGTCTGCCAGTGAGGGTGCAGTTTGGAGAGGGAGGAGTAGGTAATTCCAGGTCTTGGTGGTGATGTAGGAAAAAGAGCGGCCACCGCTGTGGCTCTGCTGGATTCTGGGTGTCTGTGCGAGGGCCAGAGAGCAAGAGCATAGGTGTATGGTGGGTTGTGTGACACAGATTTGTTCTTTTCAAAGTCTTGGAATCAACAATACCATCCTCATCTCCTAGAACACCCAATCCTCTACCTCTTGGTTAGTAAACATTAGTTACCTGCTGTTGCACTCCTTGCATACCACTAGTATTCACTGCCATCTGCGGACTTTGCCTAGCTTTCTGTACAGCTTTCAATTGTATGACCATTACCTTCTCCTTCAATTTCTTCTGCTTCAATTCCATTTCATTTCTGCAATATTTTGTGTAACACAGGTTTTCGTCAACCGGTTTGTTCTGCCAACAAATCGAATGCTGCTAAATGATGTCAGTTATCTCTGGTTTCAATCCTTGCACAAATCTGAGCACAAAACGACTTGTATCTTTGGCTTCTATGGTTTATGTACCACTGTAATGTCTGAAAGCCTGCAACAATATCTCATAATAGGAATAAATTGACACCTTTGATTCCTGAGTAGTTCTGTCAGTTCTCACCCAATGTCTTTTGGAGATACAATTGGGCCTGATTTAGATATTGGTGGTTTTAATGGTGTTGGACATGGCCCTTCTTAGGGGATTTCCCTGAAACCTTTTCATCCCAGTTTTTTGCTGACTCACCTTGCATGACCTTAGGACTATGGGCACTTTCACACTGTACTGCAGTGGTAAAGTGCGTGTGCCCTTCCTTCCCATGCCAGGAAGGGACGCTTACATGATTGGTTGAGCTGCCGTACCCAGGAGTGCCCTGTAAAAAGGTACACCACATACCCAGCCCTGGCCACGAGAGGGACACTGCACTGAGTGTGCTAGCCACCAGAGTAGCCTGACCCTCATGTATTAGGCCTGATAGTGCAGGCCTGTGGAGGCGCTGGTGCGTCTGCGCTCAGGGTGGCATCTCCCCGACCTTGGACAACCCTGATTAAGCCTTCTGCTACCCCTTGAGCACCCCCGGAGGGTGGAGAAGGTAGTAGGCAGAAGACAGAAGGCAGGGAAGGTACACAAGAGTGTCCCATGCCCTGGAAGGGGAGAACCTCCACCTGGGTTATCCCTACCCAGGAGGTCGGCTCTCCCCTGTGGTTTTGCTGATCCTCTTGGAGTGGCCTTAGGGCCCTGGATGCATTCCCACTGTAAGTACAGTGTGAAAGTGTATGCGCCCTTCCTACATATGTTAGGGATTGGTGCCTACCAGTACGTGCACAATTGCACATTGGGGTTCTCATGCATATACTGAACCTGGCCCAGCTTGCCAGGATGTGCAAACTTGCACATTGGTGTTTTCATATATATACTGAGCCTGGCATAACTTATCAGTATGTGCATGCTTCCACAACGGTGGTTTCATACGTACTGAGCCTAGCACAACTTGCCAGCATGTGCACATTTGCACAATGGTGTTTTTATATACATACTGAGCCTGGCACAGTTTGCCTATATGTGCAGCTTTGCACATTGGTGTTTTCATATATATATATATATATACTCAGCCTAGCACAGCTTGCCAGTATGTGCACATTTGCACAGTGATGTTTTCATACATATGTATAATGAGCCTGTCAGAATAGGCTTGTACGGGTGCACTTGCACCTTTGTGGTGTTCTTAAAACCTGGGTCCAGCCTGCCCCTACAGGCTTCTGCATGTGCCAGGGCAAATGTGCTCAGGAAGTGAAGGATGCCCATGTGTGTTTTCACTACCATTGAGAACTGCTTTGCCTATGTTAATATGGGGGAAAGTTTATAATTAATCCTAGCTGCAATAGTGGATTGCAGTGGAGTAGCTTCATAATGTTTACTATCATTGAATTCACAATAACAAACCCTTTCCAATGGTAAAGGTGGCTTTGTCAGTAATGCCTTTGAAATGCCACTTCGAGAAAGTGGCCATTTCTATATACTAAAACTCCGTTTGTGTGCCTTTTGAATTCAGCTTCATTCGTCTGGATTCTAGAGGAAAACACATCTGTGCATTTTCCAGCGACAGCTATCAAACTTGGGCAACTGGAATAACAGACCTCTGCCATTTGAGGGCCTGGCTGGATAGATTGTAAAGAGAGGTTTTGATACTTGGGCTCTTGGAACCAGATCACAGCTTCACTAAAGATTAAGATCTGCATTCCAAGGCCCCATGGTAGATAGGACTGAAATTTAGGAGAGACATCTGTGGTTCAAAGGGGAACTCTTTCAACCACCCCCAACTTCAAAGGAACACTTCAGTATTACTAGGGGTAACACACTTCAGCAACTTAAAGATACACTTGCAGGAACACAGATCGGAGACCCTTAACTGCATAGTGCATTCTGCCAGAGAAATCTGTTGTGCACAGAAGTGTTTACTGCCCTAAGAAGGGACTGTGCACCCTTCATGCATCGTGGCTAGCGTGGGCAAACGGCTTGCTGCAGTGTGACTTACTGAAGTGTGCTCTCCAAGGGCTTGTTGGCTTGCCCCTGTTCTTTGTGGAGGTCTCAGGCGCATCAAAGACCTCCTGCGAGGGACCTACGCCTGTGCCATCTGGAGTACGATGCCCTCCTATGTGTCCAAGCCATCTGCTGGATTCCACCAGGTAGCAATGGTGTGAACGTATAACTAAATATTTTGCCTGGAGACAGGATTTGCCTTGTGCAGAGTCTTTAAAGTACTGCTCACATTCAAGGAGTATGGCCCTTTATCATGGGGCCATGACACGCATAAGCATCTGGTTGGTAGTGAGCAGATTCACAGGTTGCAGGACCCCTTGTAGCCTGCTTTTGTCAGGCATGCCGCATTTCTCTCGTGTGAAACTGACTACGTGCTCATTGTGTGCAATGTCTGTGTCACTGGCTGGGATCCTTGGAGGTGGGGGTGTACATAGAGCAGTGCTGCATTCTACCTTGTGCAGCAGAGCTGAACTTGTGTCTCTTTGTGAACGGATTTCTGTGGTGCAGCTCAAGTCATTGTGCACCAGACATTTTGCCTCATTCCAGGGATGTACGGGTTTGGAACTAATCATGTGTTTGGAATTGTCTGGTGTGACTCAATTCCTTCAGCACCAGACATTGTGCCTCATTCCAGGGTGGTGCTGCATTGATAACTTTTCATGTGTGAATGGAATTGTCTGGTGTGACTCAAGTCATCGTGCACCAGACATTGAGCCTCATTCAAGAAAGGTGTGGCATTGGTAACTTTTTGTGTGTGATCGGAATCGTCTGATGTGACTCAGGTCATTGTACACCAGACATTGTGCCCATAACAGGAGGGTGCGGAATTTGGGAACTCTTCGTGGTTGATCGAAATTATCTGGTGCGACTCAAGTCATTGTGCACCCAACGTTGTGCTTCCTTTTAGGGAGGTGCAGATTGGGTAACTCTTCATGTGCAACCAGAACTGTTGGGGCGGCCCAAGTTATTGCTTCCCACACATGGTGCCTCCATTCCTGGGAGTCGGGGAATTGGTAACTATTTGTGGATTGGAATGTCTGGCTTGCCCTGGGTGCCACTGTGAACAGCGTGTGTCTCAAGACCACCCTCTCCCCATGCTTTACAGACCGGGCCCGAGCCGGAAGGCCGGCTGTGTAGACCCCTGAGTGAATTTCCAGAGTTGTGGCCAAACCTCCATTTATCAACCTCCATTTATCAACTGTTACCTGGTCAGCCATTCTCTCTTTTTTCTCCCCAACTTTGCCCTGGGATCCTGAATAAGTGTAACCACTGCCCGTGAGCAGACTAGATCCAGGGAAAAGTTACTACATCTCTAGCTCTTAGGGGTGTGAATTGGTTGGAGGGTGTAGGAAGGTTTGGGTTCAAGAAGGGTCTGCAAACTCATTGGCAACTCACCTGCTGAATGTCAAAGCACTGTATTAGGGTGCTGGAAGTGAGTGTGTGTGAGTGCCTAAATACTAGCCTGCCTGATATCTGTGGCACCGTGTAGCAGGGCGTAGTGAGTACCCACTTCGAGGGTGCTGTGCATGTTGTTTACTGTTGCGATTGAAATTGAAGTTTACCTGTGCGGCCTAGTCCGCAAAGCTATTTTAAAAGTGCTGAGATTCTCTGTATGTACACATTGCTGCTATTGCGATGCATCCTATAACTGTTTGATTTGAATTGGGGTGATCACTAGGGTGGGTTTCATGCTGCCAACGTGGTTGCACCACCTGAGGATGCTGGGAGGGAAAGTATTCTTCTCATGTGTACATTCTGCTAATGTAGTATTAACACTGTTGAGGCTAGTGCTACTAGTTATGTTTCTAAATGTGATTCACACCCAGATTTTCATGATGTTCATGTTATGTTCATTAATGTGTGAATGGAGTGGTAGGGCCTGCTTGGCTAGGGCCTCGCCTCTGCCAACCAGAACATGCCGCCTCCAACAAGTGCCAATCCACCGCAGTGGTGAACTTGAAAACACAGTCAAGTCAACGGTGTTCCAGCTGCCGTATTTAGATGTATTGCGGCAGAGCTACAGGCCAGCACAACAGAGTGCTCTTCCTACCCGTCAGGCTGGTGGTTTCTGGCCAACCCTATTTAGATGTTAGAGTCCTGCAGGCAGTGTACTGGCAGTGAATTGCTGACAGAGTGAGACCTAAGTGGAAGCCATTGGGCATTGTACATTTCCAGTGGCTATCCCATAGAGATAAGTAGCACACACACACAATGTACTTTAGCCATATATGTCCATCTGCACAACACACAGCATACACACTTTTAGACATTGCCATTCCAGCACAAAATGACATCTATGTGCAGAAAACAAACATTGGCATACATCAATGGCACAACATACACACACCATTGATACTACACACACATACAACACAACTACAACAACCAACACAATGACGTACTCATCTACATAAACACATGCACACAAAGGCACAATAGCACACATAACAACGACCACCACACAACAACAACATACACCTGAATGTTGCACACAGCAGCACTACACACAACTCAAACCACATAACAGACATCAGATCCACATGCCTGTGGTACACATACGGACACAACCACATAATCTACTCCAGTTCCCTCTACCTTGACCAGCTAATCCAATCTCACCACATAGTGACTCACACACACAACTGGACTCACAACATCACAGGTACAGTTTCACTTGCAATGTGCAGACATAGACATGGTGACAGGTGGGATGTCATTGTTATTGTGATGCCAGCATTCATTTGGCAATGAATATAGACACCACAATAACAATTGTGTATGAGGTTTGTACCATTGTGTCACCATTAATCACTGACACACATGTGTTCCTGATATATGCATGTCAGAGGTATTTAAAAATAAATCCTGTGGCATGTATATTTCTGCATGGGTCCCGAGCTCATGTGCATTGCCCACACAAAGTACACAGTACATGCAGTACCCCTACCTTTGAGTCCGACAACGTCGAGGTTGTGTGTCCTCTGTGGTCCAGTGGCAGCAGTGATGGCAGATCATGTCCAATCGGGGAAGTTCAAGATGGAAACATGGAAAGAGGTAGATTTTATACCTTTTCCCTTTCTAAGCCTCCAACTCAGGTGTGGAGATTGGGCCGCCACAGTTGGCTTGGTTGTAAGGCATATCCAAATGTGCTCGGTGGTGCAGGTAGCTGGAGTCCCACAGTCACCTCCTATTCCCAAAGCTGCTGTTGAGGCGGCTGGAGATTTTTGGCAGAGTTGGCAGGACCTGAGCGCTCTTGCCCCTATGGTCCCACTAACATCTAAATCGGGTGGGAAGACCACCTAATAGGTGGATGGGTTTTCCATTGAAAAATCGATGGTGGGACCATTACCACCAAGATCTAAATCAGAATTAGACCCTTTGTCTTTCAGAAAGCCAATTACCTTGCAATACTTTTTCATCACCTCTTCAGATGGTACCCCTGATACTGGAACGCCTGGAGGTTCACTTTCAGGCCAATCAGCAAAAACTTTGCACTCCTCAAGTCACTTGGAACGTCAATGTCAAACAGTGTATTTAGATCTTCCCACAGGCAGTTAGAACGTTTCACAAACCTTTCTATGTGCTTATACCATCCCACTGGCTTCTCTCTCAAGTTCAGGTAATCATTTGGGAAAATATAACTTCTACTACAAGGTGCATGAACATCCTCTGCCTGGTATTTCTTTCATTGGAAGCATCTTCACATTAGCCCCAGCTTGATTTGTTCTTACCGGAGGCACATCTGGCTTTCTTTTCTTCTGATCTCTTTTCTTCACCCATCTACCTTCCCACTTATCTAACGCTCGCCATTTTTTGATGTACGCGATTAATTCTTTAATGTAAAATTTAATTCCAGGGGATCTCATGTTATCTATATCCTTCACGCTAAACTCCAGTCTGTAACTTCTCTTTGAGGGCTTTGATTTCTCTAAATGCACATTTTAGTTCTTGGCCACTTCGATAATATTTCAAAAGCCATCCCTGCACGTTGGATAATGTCTTTGCACATGGACCGCAAATGTGTAAATCTCTAATTGGGCTGTGCCTAAAGTTCCCAATATCTTTTAAATTAATTCCAATTTCAATCTGGACACATTCAATGATGATTCTCTGTCAGGAATGTTGTCTGCTTTTGCACTACAATTTGCTTCACCGGTTGCACCTTCAGGACACAAATTATTTAGCCAGTCATTTAATTGCTGTGTAGTAAAACCTCACAAACTTACTGAATTATTCTGTAATACTTCTGCTCTTGAAGGACCTACAATTTGCTGATTCGGTGTACTTGCAATAGACATTCTAAGCCGTGTCAAAAGGTATCCTTCCTTTTGCAGTACTGCAATTAACATTCGGCATCTGCTCTGATCTGGGCACAAAATAAGGTGAGGATTTCTGAAGAAACCTCACATCAGAAGTATATCTTGTCTGACTTGTTATTGAAATGAGACCTGAAATCTGTGTTGGGGTTAATGGTCTCAGAAGAGGATTACTTCCCTCCACTCATGAGTCATTTGAATATACTGATCTCTGAATACTGTTTGTGCCATCCCATTGGATATAATTGAAGTATCGGGAACAGGAGCATAAAAAGGAACAACAGGACATATTGTTACAGGACCTGCTAAAGCATCTGGACTAATGTAGTTCATCTGGTGCTGGAGAATTGTCATTCCCACACTTTGTCCTGACAAGGCAGTACTAAAACGTTGTCCTGTTTGAGTTGGAGAAACTTTTGATATAGACTGATTTGGACTAAACATTTCCCCAGGGTGACTCTCATTAGAACTCTGTGCTGGTGGATTCACATAAGGTGTCTACACTAACTGGTTCACAATAGTGTTTGACACAATCAACTCAAATTAGGACTCTGTATAGTCTGCACTGTGCTAAAGCTTTGAACTGGTGGATTCCCACTAGAAATCTGTGTCACTGAATTTGAAGATGTAACTCCGATTCGGGACACATTCGGGGTTACATCTCGTGCAGCTTCACTTGTTGCTCCTTCTTCTACAGAATGGTATGGAGGCAGATGATTTAACAAGATCAGATCTATAAATTCATCATCCGAATCACTCTTGTGTGACTCAGTCTTTTTCTCTACAGTATCTGCTGTTTTTTTTTGTTTTCTCTGTCATTTTTGCTCTCCAAGCTTTCATCCCACCTTGCTTCTGCAAATGTATTTAATGCGCTCTGCATTCTATTCTCATACTTGCTTTTCAGTTTTGGATGTGCTATTTGTTCCCCTAAATTAAGTATAATTGTGCCGGTCTCAGAGGTGGTTTCATCTCATAAAGTGCTCGCCTCAGGTTTTCAAGCATTCTTATATTCAGTGTTTCATAATGAGGACATGTTAATAAACCTTCTTTCTCAGTAATTTTATCCCACTGCTCAAGCCACAAACAAGCATGTAAACCTTTTTTGGATTTAACATAATGACCTGGAGTACCTTTAGTTGGGGTATTTATTCCCTCTCTAACCAGAACAAATAGATCTCCTCTCAATGCACTCTTTAATGCATTAAAGAACTTCATTTTCAGTCAAATTCAATAAATCACAATAAACTTTTCGCTCGAATCAGGAAGCTACTTCAATCCCACAATAGGCTTCTCAAAATTTCCAACCAATAACAACGCAGTACTGTCCACCAATACAAGAGTGTGTTCATACCAACAGTCGTATACCAGCGGAGCACACAAGGTCATACTTACTCCTTTCAGCAATGCATTCACTTTGCAATTGTCTCTCACACAATCGATGTCACACACACCTAATGCAATATATTACAAGCAAAAAAATCAACAACCTGTCTGCTCACTACAGGATAGGTAACCAAACACTTCAAAGCAGTACGGAGATACACTTTCCGACTTTGGCTTTCACAACCACAAAACAAATGAGACTTGACCAGCAAACCTCACTCTGGTTGATACATATCCTTCATGTGCACTCAGGATTCACTTAATACTAACCAAACTCACATTCAAACTACACCACAAATTAAAATATAACAGTATGGCCAATGTGGCCACACAAGGAAAACTAATAAAGTTAGGGGTTTGTATTACAAGTTCAAGCTCAAGGTCATGTAGACAATTTTCAAGATAAACTTATTAAGATACAGAATCACCAAGGGTTGACCAAGGCAACAGAAAATAGTCAAACAAAACAACATTTGACAGTAACAATACAAAACATCATAAGTATCACCTGATGTACAGAAAACAAATGATAGTCAGTTCTTACAGGATTTATGCAATTTAAAGTAATCTAAGTTTAGCTAGTTTGGACAAGGGAAACGCTGCAGATTAGCCAATTAATAGTTACCATCTGCTGGGTTAAACATGTGTGAGCAAAAAGTCAAAAAGCACAAAAAGGGCAAAATAATTTGAAAAAAGGAAACCTGGGGTAACAGGTTACTAACTAAAGTGGGCAAAAATAAGTAAAGAGGGAAGGCATCAGCATTTCAGAAGCTCGGTCAAGAGTCTTCTTTTTTGGGTCAAGAGAAAAATCTCTAAGTCTCAGCAAGGCTTCTTAAAGGTGCAAAAGTAGAGAGAACTGTACCTCTCAGAGTCCAAGTGGTTCAGCAAGCAAGGGGGACAAAGAAACTCTCTCTCAAATAAGAAAAATGCTGGAAATCCTTTTGGGGAAACATGTTAACGTTCATAGTGCAAGATGATTCTTCAATCCATCATTCCCCATTATGCAGAAGATGTAAATGACCAATGGCAAGCAGCCATATGACTCAGATTGCAACATAAATAAAAAGTTCCCAGGTTCTTCATGTGAAACTACTTCCATTTTAGCCCACCCATGTGATTTGAAACATTTGTATGTGTGTGTAGGAAATTTCATTGTGTGATTATTTAAAATCTTTACAATCAAATTAAATCAGTTTTGACAAAAGACGCATATATTTCCCTAAATAAGCCTATGTCAAAACAGCAATGGACTTATAAAAACTACAACCTAAAATCATAAAACATTTTTTTTAATTCAAAAAGAACTCAGCTAGACACTTCTTTACAAGCAGAGTAATCACTCCAAAAGGATAAAATGCATATGTACAATATTTCATGATTACTATTGATCAAAGGCCTAAAACCTGAAAGAGGTAATTAACAATACAAATCATCATGATAAAATATAATTATTTCCAGCTAAAATGTGAAAAGTGCCACACCCAGGATGGTCAAACAATGTTGATGAGATGTTAGAAAGGCAGTGAGTTGTTAATTAGCCCTTTAAGGCTTACAAGGATTATAGATAAACATTACTACACCCTTTTGCTTTAAGGGGTAGACGTCTGGCCTGTTGTGGTGCTCTTGTTCAGCAGCTTTTGTAACTGATAAATAAACTTCCCAAATTTAGCAAGATCAGATGGCTCCTTTAAAGTGAACACAAGGGACCTTGGCTCTTTGCAAGTTCTTATGCCTTGGCGTAAGAAGAGAGGTTCTAATAAAGTGTGATGTGTGTTTATCGGTGCCGGGAAGCATAGCAGGTGAATGAATGACTCAGATTTATATTTGGAGCCTACAATTCACAATCATGGAAAGGGAGTGTCATTCTGGGTTCATCTACTTGATTTTGAGGGCTAGTAACCTTGCAGCCATAATTTGTGTCAAGCAGGCTTTGCCAATCCTACACATTAGATACGGTTGTGCTGACAAGTGGTGTGAGCTATTAGTGTAAGATGCTGCCACAGCCACTAACACAAATGTACTACTCAATGTTGCCAGGTCAGTTGTCCTAGAGTGTATTTTTATCTGCCTTTTCAACACAGTCTTAACAGCAGTGTGAGAAAGTGCCAGCTTGTTTAGTTCTGTTTGATCTAGTTGGAGGGAGTGAAGCACTTTAGTTAATGTGACAAACAATTCGTGTTTGAGCCACAAATGGGGCAAAGGGCTGATTTCAATGTGTTAGGTGGTGCCATAACAATCCTGTGATAATATTTCAAATAAGAGAGCATATTGGCTCAATTCTGTCCTTCCAAGAGGAGCTCTAGCCTTATCAAACACCCCTTATGTATTGCAGTAGCTTGAACACTCTTTTATAAGCTTTGACTTGAAGCTTTTCCACTAATTTAGTGAGTTTCTGGAAAAGCTTTGTGACCGTAGTTTAACGCTGGTAAAAGGGATGCCCTGAGCACTCGTTGGATTGTTACTGAAGAGGGGCTTTCTATTAGATTGTTTAGCTGGCATACTCTTGTAATTATAAATTCAGTCTTGGCTTTAAGATGGCACAGATGAATTTTGGAATTTCCCTTCACAATCAACCACACTCCTAAGTAGTTGTATGAGTTTGTTCTGCTGATCTTGAGGGGAGCCATATTCCAGCGGCAGTTCTGATGCTCAGAAGTTCTCCACAAAGGGTATTACTTTGGTCTTAGATGCATTTGCCTTAATTTTGCTTGTTGTGATGTAATCATAAAGGGCAGTTAGTGCTTTTTGAAGCCCAATTCTTGAGTTGTCTAACAGGATACTATCATCCGCATATTGTAAGAGGGGTGATTTTGAGATTCTCAATTTTTAGTGGTATCAAGTAAGCATGTCTCAAGGCCATGGACATGTCTGCTGTGTACAGGTTGAATAGAAGTGGGGCTAAGACACACCCTTGCTTTTGACCGTTGTCAGTGGGGATTTCCCTGCTAATGGTAATATGTGACTGCTTAACCCGTACCCAAGTTGATTTATGAAGTGAGACTATTGCCCTTAATAGATTGCTTGGAATACCCCATCCTTGAAGCTTCCTCAATAACTGGTTTCTATCCACAGCGTTGAAAGCAGCGGAATAGCCTACAAAACAGGCATAAAGAGGAGGCGACTTCTTAGTATGGTGTATTAAATAGGAAAGAGACACTACTTTATCTGTGGTTGCGGAATTCACCCTAAAGCCTGTTTGACAAAAAGGGGCGATCCTATTGGCTTCCACCCAGTTTTCCAACTCTTCTGGGAGAACCAAAGTGAAAACCTTGGCTTTGATGTCCAGTAGGGCGATGAGTCTGTAGTAAGCTGGGTCTTGCCTGTCCCTTTCTTGTAAATTAAATTGGGTGTAGAATAGAGCCCCTCCAGCTAGTGGCTATCTCCTGAGTCTCTAAGCATGAGCAGTACAGTTAAAAGAGTTAACAATCACAGCTCAACATCTTCCTTAAAGACTTGTGCAGGAGTGCCATTAGGACCTGGAGCTCCAGTAGCTCTAATGTCATGGAAGATGGTAGATATTTCCCTAGCAGAAGGAGCAAGGTCATGATCTGGATGTATATCCTGCATGCAGAGTTTGACCCAGGGACCCAACAAGGTAGCAGAGTCGATTGCATATAGTTTATTCACATGACTTATCCAGGTGTGTTCGTTGATCGCATTGATTTATGGCTCTTCCTGGCCATGAATCAATGTCCTCCATAGTTCTGCCTGGTTATCTTTACCTAGTAATGAATAGATGTATAGGCACTCCCTGTCTGCCTGTTTGTGTTTTAGGGACCAGAACAGATGTTTTTTTGTTTGGCCTTGGCCTTCAGCTTTTGCATAGAATCCGCAGCCTACGGAATCTCACTTAGTCTCCATTATGGGGTGCAGAGGGAAGAGATTTGCGTAGGACCACTGAAGGGGTGGAGAGGGACCTACACTCTGGAGGACATCCTTGATGATTTATGGCTATTTGCTCTGCAGATTTTCACCTGTGAGGGATGACATGTAGGGTCCCTTGGAGGCTTTCCAGGTTTTTCATATTTTAGAGGAGATTGGCCCCCATTTTATTTGCTTGATTAGCTGTAGGTTTTCCTCTCCCTGTGAAGTCCCCAGTGTCTTTCGGGTGTCTATGCCACTTAGATGCATATTCAATTTTACAAGAAGAGGTAAATGGATGCTTGCTTCAATGTGAGGAATTTCAAAGATCTCCAGACACTTGATAACTTCATCTGAGGCGAAGATATAATGAAGAGTGCTTTTCCTCTGGAAGTATTTTGGATACTTTTCTGCCGGAAAACTCTTTTCAAGAGTATGTTGAATAGAAGCGAGGCCGTGTTTGGTAAACAAGTATTGAGCAACTGGGTTGCTGGACATACTGGCTGGAGGTCATCCGTCCCCATCCACAAGTGTCTGAGAATAAAGTCACCACAGATGATGATGTTGTATCCAGCGTGGTCGCATAGCAAAGTATCTAAAGTTTCAACTAATTGAAACATCCTCCCGGCCCCCAGTAACGGAAGCAGTTAAATTAGAGATTAACTATTAAAGACTTTATCCAACGGCCTATAGATATTAAGCCTTTCAGCGTGATTGATTGTAACATGTTGTCTTGGACAGGAAATGTGTTCACTTTTAAATTTTAAGTATATCAAGAGGCCTCCCAAAGAAGAGTTATTTTTATTGCAGATCGATGCACTTCATAAAATCCAGGGATTGCCAAGGGATTTGTTAGCCAGGTGTCTTGGATACAGAGTACATCATCATCCCTTAAGAAGTGATGTGCTGAATCAGTTTTAAGACATCTCAGTAGACCAGCAACATTCCCTGATGCAATTTGTAGTTGGCGTTTCATCTCATACACTTGATTACTGTTGCTAGGGATGCTTCTGTGTGTTACTGGATAGGACGGAAGGCAACCATGCCCAATCAGTTGTGTTATTTTCTTTGCCAGATTCTAAAAGCACCCTTCTAGTTGGGTCCGTTGGGCCTGAGCAAGTGCAGGATATGGACATTTTATTATTTGGTTGGGTTGATTTAAGATGCCCTACCCCCTTTAGAATGCTGTCGGAGCAAGCTTTTGAATTTGAGGATTCACTTTGTTTTTTTTAAGGGCGGAGGGTGTATGGGTGGGCTCATTTTAAGAACCACTATGCCCCATTCTTCCAAGATCATTTTATTTGCTAATATTTGATCAGCCAGTGCTGAAGTTCTTAAGAAGAATATTATTGATTCGCAATGTTTGTTGTGCTCTGGTAATATTTTAAATGCTACGTGTAAAGTGTCTTTAGAATTTATATTAATCACATTTGGTAGTGCCTTAAAAAGCCGTAGAAGATCTGAGCAGTTCAAAATGTCATGGTTGCATTCTGTTTGATATTGGGGTGTGAGTGCTAACTTAGTGGGCGCTGTCTTACTTTCCAGTTCTTTCGACACTTTAAAATTATTTGGATAAATGGCTTTTGGCTGCACGAGAATGGACCCATCTGTGCTGTCATGATGCAACCCAATGGAAACTGGAACTGCTGCTGCATGACGTTTGGGTTGTTGCGGCCTGGCTAAGACACTGGTTGAATTGGATAAGAGTGGTTGAAGAGAATCGAAGAATTTTAAATCTGGTGAGGATGTTGCTAAAGTCTGATGTCCTGAAGACACACAAAGCTTCAGGAATACGTTGCAAGTGTTATGTGTACTTGTCTGGACTGGCAAATCGTCTCTTATGGTGCTCTGTGCAGGCTGGTGGTCTGGCAGTTGGAGTGCTTTCTGGCTTTCCAAGTGCTTTTTGACACTCTTCCTGTCCTTGAAGATGGGGTATACACTAGTTTTGTTATGGTTTGCTAGTGTTTGTTCCTTTAAGTGCTGAACTTGCAATTGTTCCTTTGCAACATTGGTGTTCACCTTTTTTAATCTTTTTGGCTCTCTAAGATGAAACCCTTGACCAATATGAATCCACACTACTTAGGAGATCCTTGGTATTACACTTGGCATCTGTCTTTGCCTCCATATTATGTTGAGGCACAGGGGGGACATGTTGCACTATAATATGGACCTCATTAAGGGCATCTGCCCCAATATTGGGGTAATTAGATGGTTTGTCCTGCTGCGGGGGGAGTCCTCATAGGCATAGTTGGGTTTGGAAATACACGGCCTTCCAAGGCTGTTGTAAAGTTGAATGTGGGCCCTGATAGCTGGTTTGGAGGGTTTGGCGATGCAGTGTTGGGCGAGTGCCGCCTAGCAGTGCCTGAGGTTTGCAGAGCTGCTGTCCATTCCAAGATCATAGAAGTAAGTACTTCTGGCAAGGTGGATAATTTATCAACGATTGGGAGGCAAGCACATGATGGTATACAATTGTTGGCTGTGATGGTGCAAGTACTAAGCCCTCTTTGTTCTGGGATGGTAAGTTTAGCCACCGTTTTGGTGATGGATGTAGCTAAGGCTTGTATGAGATCCAGCTGCACCTCAGGTTTCTCCGACTGCTAGGTGAGAGCGTTTATCGTAGCAGTCAGAGTCACATTGATCGATGCCAGCAACTTGCTCTGGTCATAATCCAATTAAAGTACTGATGAGGCTGCCCTCTGCTGAAAGCTTGAATAGCCCGTCTGGCTAAGATCGTGGGCAGAATGCAACTGATCTTGAAAGGGATAACAAATATTTTCTTCTCTAGAATCCACCTCGCCTCCATCTGCGGCAGTGAAGGTGGTCTGCGCAGAGGCTTGTGGCCCCATTAAGTCCACCACGGGGCCAGATGGAACAGGTGATTCTGCTGATGTCTGGTTTCTTATATTAGCACCCACTGTTAATTTGAAAGGCCAGTCTGGTGAATCAATTGAGGTGAATCTGGCAGCTGTAGGGCCCATTGCTCCTTTATCTGTAGAACAGGCAGGGAGACAAAGAAGCTGGGAGAACTAGTCATACTGATGTTGTTAGTGCCTTTTTGTGGCTGTTCCTCATGGTTTAAGTAGGGATCTGACAAACGCTTACCTGTCATACTATCTTTTGATGATTTTTCTACAATTGTTTTTACCCTCTGCTGTACCGCACCATTGTTTGTTTGCTCAGCTGAAATTGCTGGTGGTTGATTGATAGTCTTCATGACACTTAGAGTAACTGGAGAGTAAGCGGGGGCTGTCGCAGTGGGCGGTCTTAGGATGTAGTCGGCTTTTTCCTAAAAAAGTCCAGGACTGTCCTTGGTCCTGGTGTGGCTTTTGTTGTTTTTTCTTTGTTTTAGCACTATTCCCAATTTCATTGGGCTTACTACCTGATATAAAGCGGATGGCTGTTCCAGGCTGGGGACTGCTGCTTGAATGAGCCCTTTGGCCGATTGGGCCGGTTGGGCTATCCTCGAGGCATTTGTGAACTTTGAGGTACGAGCCACTTGGGACTGTGAGGGGTCAGCACTCATTCTCCCCGGTCTGCTTTCATCATTATAGCTTTAAAAGACGGTATGCTGGGAGGATGCCTTCTCCACCTTGCCATTGTCTTGAATCGCTGGTGGAAAGATATTAGACAGGATATTTTTCAGGCCGCTTGGTAAGTGCTTAAAGGATATAGGCCCTCATTACAACCCTGGCGGTCGGTGATAAAGCGGTGGTAATACTGCCAACAGACCGGCAGTAAAAAAAAAATAATTATGACCATGGCAGAAACCGCCAACATAGACAGCCACTTTAACACTCTGACAGCCACTGCGGTAGCAACAAACACCGCGGCAGTAACTGCCAACAGCCAGGTAGAGGACAATGTACCGCCCACAGTAATATGAGAGGCCAATCTGCCAGCTTTTCTGGGGCGGTACTGACGCCATCAAAATCACGAAAGAAACAGTACACAGAAGGAAAACGACTCACCTCTCGACACTCAGGGAAGAACCACGACGCCATGGAGACTGAGCTGCACATTTCTCCAATGCTGGTCTACCTCCTCATACACCAGGAACACGAACAATGGCGAAGACGACCATGGTGAGTACCGCACCTAATACACAAGGGAGGGGGGGAGGAAAAAGAGAGTGACATACACATGCAAAACGCAACACCCCCAACCCCACCCCCAACACCATACACACAAACAGATGCAACAACATTTCATGTACACCCCGTAACCCTCAGGAATAATGCAAGGACAAAAGGAATTGATTAAATTGAGTGTAATAGTACAATATTAGACAAATACGTCCTTAAAGCAATAAACAGTATGTACTATAAATACATATAGGGGGACAATGCCCACTCCAAAATGTCAGTGGCCCATGGGGCCATAATACATAGTCCAAGGCCACACTTGACTCCTGCCTCAATATGGAGAGAACACTGCAGGGGCATCAGGTTGAAAACACACAGGCACCTCATGGGGATGGGGAATGGGAGGGCACCTCAGCCAGAAGATGGTACAACGCCACTGCTCCTGGAGGGGGCTACATGCCCACTACTTGGTCCTGGGGAGTTCAAAGCCACAGTCTCTCAAGTGGGTGGTTTGCCCACTGCTTGGTCCTGGGGAGTGCAGAGCCAGTCTCTCAAGTGGGGGGTTTGCCCACTGCTTGGTCCTGGGGAGTGCAAAGCCACAGTCTCTCAAGTCTCTCAAGTGGGTGTTTTGCCCACTGCTTGGTCCTGGGGAGTGCAAAGCCACAGTCTCTCAAGTGGGTGTTTTGTCCACTGCTTTGTCCTGGGGAGTGCAAAGCCACAGTCTCTCAAGTGGGTGGTTTGCCCACTGCTTGGCCCTGGGGAGTGCAAAGCCACAGTCTCTCAAGCGGGTGGTTTGCCCACTGCTTGGTCCTGGGGAGTGCAAAGCCACAGTCTCTCTAGTCTCTCAAGTGGGTGCTTTGCCTACTGCTTGGTCCTGGGGAGTGCAAAGCCACAGTCTCTCAAGTGGGTGCTTTGCCCACTGCTTGGTCCTGGGGAGTGCAACGCCACAGTCTCTCTAGTGAATGCCTTCTTTCACTGGTTCTGGAGGGGGCTTTGTGCCCAGTGTGCTTCATCCTGGCAAGGAGGGGGTGAGTGGATGCCTTCTTCCACTGGTTCTGGAGGGGTCTTTGTGCCCAGTGTGCTTCATCTTGGATGGTGCAAGGTCACAGTCTCTCACCTGGGTGTCACACCCACAGGTGTTGCAGGTGCCAGGACGCACTGTAGCCCATGTAGTCACGACTACACACTGCTTGCCGGCGGTGATGGCTGCTCAGTGGATGGCAGTTGCGGTGCAGGTGGCGGTACTGTCAGTGGTAGGTGGAGACTCCAGCCCTTCCCCTGCAGCCTCGGACGGCTGCCCACTGGGGCTGCTGCTGCTGGCAGTGGTGCTGGTGGCGGTGCAGGTGGTGGTGCTGGCCGCGGTGCAGGTGGCGGTGCTGTCAGTGGTGAGGGGAGGCTCTAGCCCTTCCACTGCAGCCTCGGACAGCTGAAGTGCCATGGCTGGTGTTTGCCCCTTCCTGCCCTTGCTGGCTTTTGGTGCCTCTTCCCCTTGCTGGCTGGTGTCCCCATCTTGCCCTTGCTAGGTGGTGGCCCCTTCTTGCCCTTGGCAGGTGGTGCAGGCACACTGGCTGTGCTGACGGGTGCCTCCTTGGAGCCTCTCACACACGCAGTAGCTGCAGAAACTACAGTGGCCATGGACTGGGTAGCTGAGGTGCTGGGCTGGGTTCTGGCCACCCTGGCCCGAGGTGAAGGATGGGAGGGAGGGGCTGGGAATAGGTCAAGGGCGAGGAAAAACTTCTTAGGGACACTGGGCCGGGAAGAGGGTGAAGGTTTGGAAGTGGAGGAAGAGGGAGTGGTTGCAGGATGTGTCTGTCTGCTGTGTTTGGGTGCAGGTGCATGGGCTGGATGCTGTTGTGAGGTGGATGGCTGTTGAGTGTCTGAGGGCTTGCATTTGTGTACTTTGGGAGGAGGGGGCACAGACACAGTGGGAGAGGACACAGGCGATGTGTGCATGGATGTGGGGGTGGTGACTGCCAGTGAGGGGCGTGTTAGTGATAGGTGTCCTGGTGATGGAGGTAGTGGATGAGGATGTGAAGCCTGCAGGTATGAGTGGAGATGCTACTGGGAGGGAGGTGGACGACAAGGAGGAGGGTGACACAGTGGAGGCAGTGGATGTTTGTGTGTCTGCATCTGGATGGTGCTTGTGTGAGTGCCTGTGGGATGAAGTGTGATGCTTGTGTTTGCCTGAGTCACTTCTGTGTGTTGATTTGGGTGAATGAAGGTCTGAAGGTGTGCTTGGGATAGGCTGTGGTTGAGGGGATTGGGACTGGGTAGAGGAAGTTGGAGGGGGAGGTTGGAGACAGGGACATTGGCTGCCATCAGTGAGTTGGCCAGAGCCTGGAATGCTCTCTGTTGGGCCACCACGCAGAGTGAATGCCCTCCAGGTATGCATTTGTTTGTTGCAAATACCGTTCTAGACCCTGAGTGGCATTCAGTATGGCTGACTGCTGATCAGAGAGGGAGCTCAGGAGGTCAATAGCCTCCTCACTGAGGGCAGCAGGGATGACTTGGGCAGGGCCTGAGGTGCCTGGGGCGAAGGAGATGCCCACACTCCTGGGTGAGCGGGCACGGGAAACACGCTGAGGGGCTGCTGGGAGGGCATTGCTGGTACGGGGTGGCAGCTGTACCTGTAGTTGGGGTGGGCACAGAGGTGTCCGCCACCGGCAGGGAGCTTCCATCGTATTAGGAGTCGCTGTCGGTACTGTTCCCTCCTGTCTCCGTCGTGGTGCTCCCCTCACCCTCCGTCCCACTGGTGCCCTCACTGTCGGTAGATTCAGCCTCCAGGCCCATGTGGGATGCAGCTCCCTCCGTTGCCTGTGCCTCTGCTCCTCCGCCAGATGTTGCTGATGCACACAAGGACAGGGTGACAAAACAAAAAAGGGGGGAAGAGACAGAGGATACACTTGGTCAATGCCAGCAACAACACTACCATTGGCGTACACAACTCACAGGGAACAGCCCTATGCACTAGGCCATGCACTACCAGTTACAATGCTAGTCACCAGGCCATGGGGTAAAATGCCTAACGTCATTAGCTGCACACCTGAAACCCACAGGACCCCGCCCAGTAGTAGATGCCCACTGACATAATTGGGGTTGGAGTGCATCTGAGCATGCCCATCATGGAACCTACCCTCCCATGTTCGCCCTGGCCTAGGGGCACCCAGAAGCCCATACCCCCCACCCAGGTAACACCTTAACACGCGCAAAATCATGATTCTGAATCTGTACTCACCCCCTTGTGGCTGCTGTGATGCCTTCAAACGCCCATCCAACTCCGGATAGGCGACCGCCAGGCTGCGGAACATCAGGGGGTCAGGGTACGACGGGCACCCCTTACTCATTGGGAGGCCAGCCCTATATGGGCCTCCGCCATCTTCCTTGCCCCAGCGACGCAGGTCCTCCCACTGTTAGCGGCAGTGGGTGCTCCGTCTGTCAAAGGCCCCCAGGGTTCGTACCTCCTGGGCGACGGCACGCCAAATACCCTTTTTCTGATGGGCGCTGCACTGCAGAAAAAGATACAGCAGAAAAGGTATTATTCATACCTTCCGGACTGTCATACTCAAGGCCCAACATATCCCTCCCATCCCCTTACGCACATATATTGACCACCATACATGCAGCACTCTGCCCAGGACCCCTCAGCCCTCCCTACACGAGGCTTACACACACAGCACTCCATACATTCATGCCCCACGCATCATGCTTAAAGTGTACTCACCTGTTGGTCTGCTGGACCATAATGTAAACGGTACTGGGGTAGGACCCCATCCACCAGTCTCTCCAACTCCTCCAAAGTGAAAGCAGGGGCCCTTTCCCCAGACACTCGAGCCATGGTCGCTTCCAGACACAGGTCACAGCAACACTTGCAGTGTAGGTCCTCTCCTGTTGAAAGTCAGGTAGCAAGTGAGTGAACAAATAGAAAATGGTGGTCACGTCCGCAGTGGTGAGTACCATCACCGCCAGCGTACATCACCATTGGCTCCTGGAACCCGTATGCCCCAATGATAACCAATGCAGTGTTGCATGGCGGTCATCTACCGCCGCCCACAACGGCGCACAACGGCAGTGGAATTACCTCATTTCCACTTGTCCCTCCTCACAGGTCAGACGGCCGCCATTTTAGGGGGGCACAGGCCATGGCACCTAACTGCGTCACAGCAGACATAGGCACATCAACATTGTTTGAATATGACCTTCTGCTCACCATTTTTCACCCTAGAGTTCAACCGCTGAGGATGAATAGGAGATGGAGACATATCCCCGTGTACAAACACCTGGTGGACATGGCGACAATGGAGGACAGGCACATTATCCTAACCTACAGACTTGATAGGGCCATAATCCAAGACTTGTGTGCCCAATTGGAGCCAGATCTGATTTAAGCTATGCGCTACCCCACAGGTATCCCCCTCTAGTGCAGGTCCTGTCAGTGCACCATTTCTTGGCAAGTGGTTCCTTCCAAGCAACAGTGGCCATGGCATCAGGGATGTCACAGCCTATGTTCTTAAACGTGCTGACTAGAGTGTTGTCTGACGTGATGAAACACATGCACAGCTACATCGTATTCCCCAGGTGGAGGATTTGGCCACAGTGAAGACTGACTTATATGCAATGGGACTTATCCCCAACATCATTGGTGCTATTGATGGTACACATATTGCCTTTGTTCCCCCCCTGGAGAAATGAACAGGTGTTCAGAAATCGAAAGAGCAATCACTCTCTGAATGTGCAGATGGTGTGTTTGACGGACCAGTACATCTCCCATGTCTATACAAAGTATCCTGGCTCTGTGCATGATGCCTTTATCTTGAGGAATAGCAGCATCCCATATGTGATGTCTCAACTCCAGAGGCACAGTTTGTGGCTAAAAGGTGAGCCCATGGTCTCCACCCAGTTGATGTAGGTATATGGGTGTGGGTTTGGCCCTAAGGGTGAGTGTCTGGCTAAGAGGTATCCCTCGATATTTTCAGGTGACTTTGGTTACCCCAACCTTTCATGGCTAGTGACCCCAGTGAGGAATGCCAGGACAAGGGCAGAGGAACGTTACAATGAGGCACATGGGCAAACAAGGAGGATCATTGAGCGCACCTTTGGCCTTCTGGAGGGCCAGATTCCGGTGCCTCCATCTGACAGGTGGATCCCTTTTCTACTCACCCAAGAAGGTGTGCCAGATCATCGTTGCATGTTGCATGTTGCATGTTGCATGTTGCACAACCTGGCCTTGAGATGCCAGGTGCCTTTTCTGCAGGACGATGAGGCTGGAGATGCTCGTGTGGCAGCGGTGGAGCCTGTGGACAGTGACAAAGAGGAGGCTGAGGAAGGGAATGTGGGCAACAGAACTACTATAATTCAACAGTCCTTCCAGTGACACACAGGTAAGACACTGTAACTTCACCTTCCATTGCAGTTTTGTGTTGGACATTGTACATGGCAGCCGGCATTTCTGATTTCTTTGGCAACTTACTGCACCCTTTGGCATCTCTATTTTCAGATATCTGTGCCCCACTCTGGCTCCTGGTGTGTTTACTGCTGCCCACTACAGGTCATACCTATGTATATGTAACTGTACATTTGAATTGCAATGTTTACAGCTTGTTAAACTAATACATGTTTCAATCAATTGACAGGCTCCATACTTGTATTAGTTCCAAGGATGTTTATTTCTGTGATAATAAGTGTAGGGGATATTGCAATGGGCTGGGTTGATGGTGGAGGAATGTCCAGGGTAAAGTTCCAGTGTATTTGTATCACAGGTGCATTGTCCAAGGGGGGCATAGGAAGTGGAGCAATGGCAGTTGAAGGTTGAGAGGGTGATAGAGCGGTACACAAGGGTGACATTCAGGGGAGTCTTATTTCCTGGCGGGGGTCTTGACAATGTTCTGTGGCTTCTGGATTTCAGGGACCTTTAGCATGGTGGTTCTCCTTCTGCAGGGGGTGGGGTGCTGGTGGCCTGTTGGTCCAGTGGCAGGGCCTCCTGTCCGCTAGCGTCAGCGGAGGTGGAGTGCTGTTCATTAGTGTTGCTAGTGTCAGGGGCCCGTTGGTGTGCCACTGCCTCCCTCATGGTGTTGGCCATGTCTGCAAGCACCCCTGCAATGGTGAGCAGGGTAGTGTGGAAGTCTCTCAGGTCCTGCCTGATCCCCAGGTACTGTCCCTCCTGCAGCCGCTGGGTCTCCTGCAGCTTGGCCAGTATCTGGCCCATAGTCTCCTGGGAATGGTGGTATGCTCCCAGGATGTTGGTGAGTGCCTCATGGAGAGTCAGTTCCCTGGGCCTGTCCTCCCCCTGTCGCACAGCAGTCCTCCCAGCTTCCCTGTTGTCCTGTGCCTCTGTCCTCTGAACCGTGTGCCCAGTGCCACTGATCCCAGGTCGCTGATTGTCCTGTGTTTGTGAGGTTGCCTGGGGTCCCTGTAGTGGTGGACACACTGCTGATTGACGTGTCATGGGGACAGAGGGATGGGCCTGCTGGGTGGGTGCTGTGTTGGTGCTTCCTGAGGGGAGAGGCTCTGTGGTGATTTGAGAATGTGGCTGGGTCACCGACTGTCCAGAGGTCCCTGATGGGTCATGTTGGTCATCGAGATCCAGGCGTAAAGAGCTGCTGTCATCACTGTGGGCCTCTTCTGTGGGGGGACTGGATGTTGCTGGCACCTCCGCTCTGGTGATGTTGTGTGGGAGTTCTGTGGGGATGTAAATGCAGTGTTATTGTTTCAGCGTGTGACATCTTGTGCATGGGTATGTTCCCCTCTATGGTTGTTATTGCCAAGGCAGCTTTGGCTTGTGTGAGTTGTGATTTGGTTGGCTAAGTGATAATCAGTAGTGTGCATGCTGTGTGTATGGGTGTCCATGCAGGTCTGTGATGGGGGTCCATGCATTGGTGTAGCATGCAGGGCTTGGTATTGGGATGGGTGGCTTGTGATGATGGGGTGTATGTGAGGTGGTGGAGTGATGGGGGTGAGGGTAGGGGTATGAGTTTGTGATGGCATGCAGGCGGGGGGATAAAGTAGTAAAGATTTGACTTACCAGAGTCCAGTCCCCCTGCCACTCCTGCCAGGTCCTCAGGATGCATGATCACCAAGACTTGCTCCTCCCATGTTGTTAGTTGTGGGGGAGGAGGTGGGGATTCACCGCCAGTCCTCTGTACAGCTATCTGGTGTCTTGCTACCATGGAACGCACCTTCCCCCGTAGGTCATTCCACCTCTTCCTGATGTCATCCCTTGTTCTGGGGTGCTGTCCCACGGCGTTGAACCTGTCCACGACTCTCCTCCATAGCTCCATCTTCCTAGCAATGGATGTCGCTGCACCTGTGATCCAAATAGCTGTGTCTCTACCCAGATGATTTCCTCCACCATGACCCTTAGCTCCTCCTCTGAGAATCTGGGGTGTCTTTGTGGTGCCATGGGTGTACTGTGAGTGGTCTGTGTAAGTGTGTGTGGGGTGATGTGTTGGGGTGTGTGCTGTGAGGTGCCTGGATGGTTTATGGGTGATGGTGTTTTGTGGCTCTGATTCAGTGGCTGCTCCTGGCTTGTCTCTCTCTCAGTTGTCAATTGTTTTTGTCGTAAAGGGTTGTGGGTAGTGTGTGTGTGTTTTATATTGGTGTGGATGTGTGGGTGTGGTGTGTGTATGTGTGTCAGGTGTGTGTAATTTGAATTGTCCAATGTGGTGTTGTTTTGTTAGTGTGTGTGTATCTTGAGTGCGGCGGTATGTACCGCCAATGGTTTACCGCGGTTGAATGTCCGCCGCGGTGATTCATAGTTCATGATGCTGTGGACGTATTTCTGTTCGCGTAACGGTATGGGTTTTGATACCGCCATTTTATCACTGACCTTTGGGCTGGCGGACTTGTGTGTGTGTCTGTATAGTGGTGGATTTCTATGTGTGGGTTATAATACATGTAGCGGTATACTGCCGCGGTCGTGGTATGTTGGCGGCAGTCAGCATGGCGGTAAGAGGCACTTACTGCCGATGTCATAATGAGAGCCATAATGAGGTTGTTTACTTTCTTGCTCTGTTTTCCAATGCTTTAGGTGCTGCTTGTATCAGACCTAGTCCCACTGATCCTACGCCGGCGGATGCAGATACTGTTGTAGACATCTGTGAGGCAGAGGTAATAGGCCACTGTCAACTGATCCAGGAAGGAAAGCAAGGATCAAGTGTTGACTGAAAGGAGGCTGGACACAGGCAAAACAGTGGCTGGGAAGGCCAGAGTGAGGGTCACCAGTCCCCCGCAAGCTGCACCAGCGCTAGCCGGGCTGCTTTTGCGGGGCTCTGGGCCTTAGCAGCGGCTGCTTATGGCTCTGCCCTGAAAACACTGTGGGCACCCAAATCCTCAAAAGTGCACAAGGGGCTGAGAACTCTCAGGCGCACTTGATAGTTGTTGACAACAATTTACAGGTCACAGTTTGCAGGCAGGTTACTGGTAAGTCACGGGCAAATCGCAGGTTGCAGGCAAGTTGAAGGTTACAGCAGGTTGGAAGTGTGTGGCGGATGTTTTGAAGTTATGTGTGTTTATCCTGCACTGCGTGACCTTTGTACTTGGAGTCTGTCGCTGCCCCTCAACTCTGAGCACACCATGCCGCCTTGGGGTGACTAGCAAGCATTGTATATATTGTCAGCTCCACAGTTCCTGAATATACTATGTTCAAGGTTAGGTTCACAAATTCTCTAATAAATATGTACACTGTTCCACAAAGAAGAAGGAAGAAAAAGGAGTGGGCGAAGAAGTAAGACTGAAAAGCTGATATTGTGATAGTTGTAGGAGTGCCCTCAAGCATCACTGTATGATGCAAAGCATCATCATTGGGCTGACTCCTCGCCAGACTGGCACTGCAATATCTGGCGGGCCACCACACAAAGGTTGTGGCTCTTCAACCAGGAAGTGATTCTACAGAACAGCTCAACTCCGCAAAAAATATTGACAGAGGGAAAAAGGAGAGAGAAAAAATATAAAATTGGCTATGAACACCTGAAAACTCAATTTAATATATGTAATACGGGTCAGGCCAAGGTTAAAAACTGGTAGGAGTAATCAGGAAATAATGTTTCCTATACTCCTAAGAGAAGGGAAGGAGGGAAGGGTCTCCACTCCTACCTCTAGGTCGACATGTTTTGCGCCTAATCGGTCAAGGAAAGATCCACCGGCGCTTCATCAGGACCGTTTGGTTTTAACTTCTCCTTCATATAACAAAATAAACCAAAAGATAGGTAAAGACCATAAATGCTAGGAGGTCACTTACAGTCTATGGACCATTCGTCACTGTCAGTCTAATAGAAAGTCGCCCTGTATAGAGGATAAAACACATGTGTAAAACAACGTGCAATCAGTAGACATTCATTGGTGTCCAGATCATAAAAACGTGATAGATATCAAGCCCCAAAAGAAGAGAAACGTGGAAAACACATAAACCAATAACATTGAAGGCTTACCATCCCATGTGAGGAAAGGGCATCATAGGGACGCGTAAACCTTGTAAACACCGTGAGTTCACTGGATTAAATTTTTTTTTATATGAAATGAAGTCAGGTGTGGTTGGAACATCTATAGCTGGAAAGAATAATATCAGCACAGAGTTTAACCGATTCAAATTAATCAATGAGAGAAAATACCATGTATTCATATCTCTTTTCACTGATAAGTAATACAGAGTCTCATGATTTTCTATAAATCCCAGCTGTTAGGCCTGTCTTGATAATAAAAATGGCTTCTCAATCTACTACCGGTGTTGGCATAACAACCCCGTTCCAGGACATCTGGGTCTACACCCCATTATTCAAATGGCAACGTGGGTGCTAATAGTAACTCAATCGTGATGGGTACAGGACGGTGAGCGTCCTGGTAACGAATACACACTATAAAGAGCCGGCGCTTTCGAAAGAACCTCTTCGAGCGCTGACCGCTCGTATCACTTGCAAACTTCGTCTTGAAGCCGGTCTCGCACGCGCATGCAGCGTGTCGGTAGTGCACTTACGTGACCCTGATGTCCATAAATTCTCTATGTGTAAAACAATAGAACATCTATTACCAAGCTAGCTTTCTTATGAGAATTAAGTCTGAAAGAAAAAGTTCACGCAAGAATGATTAAACATTTTCTGCATCGTCATTAAACAGGGTCTTGCAGGCCTTTCTTAAGCTAAGCAAATAAATTAAAATGGCACATTCATTTATGCAATTAATACACATCTAACATTCAAATTATAATTTCAACATTAATAAGCTTCAGTGCTCATGTTACAGTAGATTTAAAATTACATAACTCTATTAATACATTTCTATGGATATGATGCAGAACTGCAACTTCGACTTTTGCGTCTAATATTTTAAACATTTGTCTTCTAAAATCCTTATTGTTCTGGGACACACTATTACTTTACATCATGAATTATAACATAAAGATTAATTAATTGAGTATTCTTCAAACTTTATACTACATACCTTTTGACTACTAACCTATAGTGAATTCATGTTAGTATGGTTTTCAGTGCACCACTTTACGTCAGAGCTACTAGTACTTTGGTTAACATGATGCATAAACTGTTATGTATAGATGATCACTGTGACATAAGGGACAGTACTGCATCAGTACTATGAGCCATCTCTTCTGATTGATATGGGTTCTTTGGCTTCTGGAACCTGTCTTTAATCTAGCAGTTACACCATTAGCTGTCTTGCCTTTAGCATTGGCTGAGTTAGCTGGATCTTACTATATCTGTTCTTTGGAGCTTGCTTCGCAGGTCATGGTGAGTCTGTTGTCTGTGGTTTCTGGTTCATTCTTGGATCCCATTGAATTTGAACATGGAAAGCATGTTGGGAGCCTTCTAGACACTTGATTTTGCCCGTTGTTTTTTAATCAAGTTGTTTTTTTATTAGTTTTCATGGCTTTTAGTTAGCATATTTTTTAATACATATGACTTTAATTTGCTTTTATTATTGAAGATCATTTCATGTTAGTTTATATTCTTATTTCCGCTTACAATTGTCTCTCATGGCCAAGAAGGTGGTGTGGTAAAGCACCTTAGGGTCCGCTTAATACCCCAATTTTAAAATGCACTTTTTAAGTTAGCATTTCTTTACCGATGGTAACGTTTTACATGGCTTTCCACTCATGTGATAATGTACTGGGAAATCACTGTACATGTTGCGTGTTTCTTGTAAGCATTGATGCCATCTAATCTGTGTAGTTCGTTTACGGCTGAGAAGACAGAATGCAATGCCCTAAGTATCCTGATTGTCAGTGGAGACAACTCCATGCAGACATTTCATAATGTCGAGCCTCCACCTCTGACACAGTGTGATAGGAATGGTGATTGTATCAAAAACAGCCTCTGCGTCATATTCAGCAGACGAGCACATCTGCTGGTATTACCCTGGAACATGACACACAGTGCTGGGAATCATCTTGGCTGACTCTGATGCTGATCCTGACCCAGTATGATGGTCTACACTACACTAGACCAGCTCCTTGGCTTCCAGGCACATTTTACCCAGGCATGGGGGTGTTGGGTTATCCCAGTTGATCTGGAAGAGGATACTCCCACTATGCGTTCCACAATAACATTACCATGAAATGTTCATCTTTTTCACCAGTTTCATGTTTTTATGGAGGAGTAAGATTGTTCCAATAAATGCTCATAAAGACATTTTAGCATCTTTCTTGTTTCCTATTTTGGGTATGCAGAGTGAGAACAAAAGGGTGGGTCTGCTTCCATGATTTCATTAGGAATCTGAGTAGTCAGGTTTAGGGATTGCAAAACCCATCTGGTACCCTGGTGTTTAGGGGATCAGATGGGGCACTGTGAGCTAGCTAGGAAATGTATCAGCATTTAGTAATGGTATACGTGGACTGAGTTCCTATACTCTGACATTTATGTTGACCAGTGTTTCCGCATCGATCCTTAAGAAGTAAACTTAGAAGGGAACACGAATAGGTCGATAAACCTTTTGACTCGTTTAAGATGTTCTTACCATAGTTCCAGAACAGAAACAACAATCATCTCACAATAATCAATAATCATTAGTCAAATCAATAATCAATAATCAATGGAGTCAATAATTTGTACACACCATGACTTTTCAGCCATTAATAACCTCACCTTTTAGTAAAAGTTCATTTCCCTATTATTAACAATGCTAAAGTCATGTAGATTAATCTTCAACACAAATCAAACGCAATTAATTGTAATTGTTAACAAAAAGACGCAAGAAACATGATCTAATCAAAACTTGAATTACAAGGCATTCTAAAGGATCAACACAGATCATTAGTAAAAATAATTTTAATAATACTGCAAATTCCATAGAGTTCAGCAAAATAGTTTGTCAACCATTTGTCCCTGCAATTCTCAGTTGTTAAGTGAATAGCCTCAACTAACCCAGATTAGCATTAGCATGTGGGGTTTCATGCAAAACAATTTAGAACATAAATTTGGAAAACATCTACCTAAAGAAAACTAATAAGACAGGGGAGGTGGTACCTAGAAAGAAAAGGCACATAAATGCAATTCAGTCACATCGTCATATCTACCTATCCACGGTATGGGTCAGCAAGCAGAATCAGTCTTCGTCCTCCATCAATCGATGAGCAAAAACATCAGGCTCTCAGTCAGAGAGTATGAGCCCAATGACAGAATCTCAAATCTCTCCTTCTCAATATCGCATCTCATAACGGGGTAAGATATGCCTAAAATTCTGAATAATTTTCCTCTGTCGCGTTGTTATATCGAAGTCACCCAAACTATCCCCTAATTTCCAATTGGTCAATTAATCATACATTATTACTCTATCCAATAGTGATTCTGTACTGAATCTACGAATTCTAATATTTCGAACTTCAAAAGTCGTTGATTGGTCTGCCATACGATGTTCTCATCATCCGGCTCATCAGGTATCGAATTTGTTGCATCTTCTTCTCCAGTCAGTGTCTTCATTGTTTCCGTCCTGGGAAAGAGCCTCTAACACACATTACACATGCATTGATACATTCTAAGAACACGGTCTCCTGTTAGTTGGTTCTCATGGAAAACGTCTGCTAAGCATTTTAGCAAGACAATGAGCATCTCACAGTTAGTTCACTCTGTCAGAATTTTATATTACACACTAAGAAATACAGCTCCTGCTTGAGGCCTGGCAAAAGTAGGCCAAGACACTTGCTAAAATAAGGTCTACAATTAATCAGCAAGAACATAATTCATAACCCTGAATATGACATATTACTATATTAATCTAATACATTTTCAATATTTCGTAAGTATTAAGTATTAATTATAAATTAGTACATTTCATGAACACTGGTGGCCATTCTTCGAGGTCACATTTTCAAACGTCCACATTATTTTTCTCTATGTTATTCATTTTCTACAGAATTCATTATTCAAAATATGTAAACACTCATTAATAATTTCTTATTAGGAGATCTGCCTCAGCACCAGATACACAGTCCTACTTGATTTGTAGGAATTGTATAACAGCATAAATAGTGCAGGGGGGTAAGCATTCCATCCTCTGTAGTTCAGGGGGGTGAAATGCTGCTTTACTGAGTACTTATTTTTATATTTTTGCTTTAATAAACATGTTATAGACATACAGTATGTGTGAAGACATTGGATTTTTGTGTACACTGTCCCCCTCCTTATTACAGTATTTCTAACTGGCCCACAATGTTTTGCTGTGAAGGTGTCTTACATGTTTTTTGGATATGTGGCTCACCAGCATGGTGGAACACTATTCCTTATTCAGCCATGGATCAACTGACAGTTGGTAGGGAGCAGATTAATAATCATTGGATATAGACCATTTGCTTGCAACTCAATTTAGGAAGGCCTCTTACTGGCACTCCGTGGCAAATCTATGTAGGCAGCCATGACTGGTGCCCCTCTCTTCCCACTTTTTTGAATGAGCCCCCCTCCTCTGTTGTTTGCTTATCTCAATGAAGGCATCTTGCTGTAATAGACAGTATCACCCTTCAAGTAGCTGCCTTGTTTGTTTTCCTTTATATCTATGCGGTGCTTGTTCCTCTGCCCCTTCTATCAAGTCAGTTAGGCATGTTGTATTAATGAAATCATCATTGAAACCAGGAGCATGTTTTTGTTCTCACATCACTGGTGAGTGCTCATTAGGGAAACATCAGCCTGTAGCCTGCAAAGAAGCAACACCTTGACAAACACTGTGGCCAAGAGCATGGCCACCACAATGATGTAAAAAAGAGTGTGTCGTGACTAACCACCCTCATCTGTTGCGGTTACCATTGATCAAGGACAGCTGCTGCCCAGCAACAGATCCAGATTGAATGGAGGGCTGCCTGGAAGGCACACATCTTGGGTTATCTTGCATCACATTTGAAGCAGAGACCAGGAAAAACTGATAGCACTATAGGAATATTCCATGTCATGAAACTCAACTGTAGAAGAAAAAATGTGCACTTGTCCTCTGTTGCTCCACACTGCCCCATTTAGATGTGTTGTGCCTTTTATGAGTGTCTGGTCTGACAGAGTCCTCTGTTTGTTGAAATAACTGGCCTACAGTAGGAGAATACACTAAAAAATAGGAGTCTTGGTTGTCCTCCCCCAGAGACAAGACTACACCTGTGGATGTAGGAAAATGCCTGCTCTCGCTGTGAATCTGCAAAAAGAGGTAGTCTGCTTAGCATGCTGATGACTTGCCTTTTTAGTTCAAGTTCCAAAGGCCCAGATGCACCAAGAGCTGACATGAATGTTACTGAATGCAAGAACAGTTCTGAACACATAATTGTTGTTTATTCACACTCCGTATTTGCTGGGATTATATCTTTTAAGCTGCACAGCTCAACTCAAATAACATCATTCCCTAGAAGGCGGCTCCTTCTACACGGCATTTGATTCTGTGAGAGAAAACAGTTATATCTAGCTACAAAGAGCAAGGGGTGAGCTCAAAAAGCCTCTGGAGTCACATTTTCTGAAGTACTATTTCATCCCGTGTGTATCTTGTGTGGCCACCCACCTTTTCGTGTGGCCTGAGAGGATGTGGCCCTGACTTTCCAGTGCCCCGCACCCCTGTGGCTCCTGATGGCCCTGTGGACTAAGTGAAGAGTTTTTATTACTGCAAGTCTACCCACCCCTCTCCCATTGTGGTTCCGAACTGTTCTAGTCCCTTTTTTACCTGAGAATTCAAGCTATGTCTGTTCCCTGCAACCATGAGTACTTCTGTGCAAGCTCAGTGTCACATGACATTGCTTTGCTGCAACCAGTACCTGCCTTACTCATTTTCAACTATGAGTGGGGATTTGATTGGCTGGCAGAAATGTCTAGCTAATGCTGATGACCAACCGCATGCTAAGGCGAACTTTGTGTACTTCCTCACACAAGGCAGATGCCATACGTTGGCCTCATTACTGAAATGCTTGGTACCTGAACATTTCTTGCGCTGCTAGTGTATACATAATTGTCCCAAAATTGACAAAGAAATTAGATGGTGTATGCAGACTATTTGGGTACAGCAATGACATCTGCTTCACTCAATAACATTTATTCCCACCTTTTGGATCTTAATGGGAATAGAAGCCTTACATTTGTCCTATCTTTATTATCTTTATTTTTTTTATATGTTCATTTAATTTTCTTTGAATGTACAATATAGCAGGATGCATATGCACACTTGAACAGTAATAAACAGCAGAGGGGGTGTACGGTGCAGCAGCTCATATTACATTCACATGATGAGATTTTAGGCAACATTGTAACTACATTAAAATACATTGTTATAGTCACATATGGCCAGTCACAGTCAAGGCTCATTCTCACCATCAACAAGGTCCAGCCCATAATAATTCCTTCAGTGACCCCAGACTTTATAGATTTTTTGGGGACTTCCCCTGCTTTTGTAGGTTACTTTCTCAGTGGCCAATTACATGTCCATCCCCATTCTCTATTTACTCAAAGTGGGCACCTCTGGCACCCCCAGTAACTACTAATATCCCACTTTGCCACCACCAATTCTAAGCTGCTAAAGAAGAGTTTGGCCTGGGGGACATCCACATCATTTGGTATGCCCAGAAGGATATATTTTGGCTCAAGTGGGATATCAAACCTCACCGCCTATGACGAAAAAATGGTCATTCCAAGTGTCCTCGTAACTGAACCACTGAAGGCCCATCCAGTTCACACCAATACTAAGATTCAGCATGTTCATCCAAAGATCTATTGGCCATATCAGGAGTCACTGTGGCAGTATCTCAAGTCTGATCATTTCCAGCATCTGGCCCGTCTGGCCTGTCTCAGTATCCCCGGTCTCCTCCACAAGGGTCTGACGCACCAAGGGTGGTGTGCCCCCTCTGAGTCTGCCGTCCCATCACCCTGCCTCTGTGCCCCCCCGGCACGCCTCATACAATGCCCAGTCTGCTCCCCTTCTTCCTCTTCACCTTATGCCAAAGTTTGGTTCATGCTCCCAGGTCCTCCAGCCCCGTCGATGGAAGCCGGTGGTCTCACACTACCTTGAGCTGAGGTTGTTCTTCTAGCCACTGCCATACCTCCTTGAGTGACTGAACAATAAAGGCCTTTTCTTGAGAGAACACCGTCAACTTCACTGGAAATAACAACATGTATTGCAATTGTAAGGCATGGGGCTTTGCCTTAATTGCGTTGTATGTTTTCCTTTGATTCTGAACTTTTCTATGGCAGGCTAGAAAGATCTTATACTACAGCTGTCGTATTTGATGATACCCTGAAGCCTGGCTTTCCAGAGGATCATGTCTCAGTCTTGAAAGTTGTGGAAGCGCTCAATGATAGGCCTCGGGCAGCAGTTGCCTACCGTCAAGCACTCTATGTGCCCGCTGAGATAGTGGAGTGGACCCACTGGTCCAGAAAGCTTACCATATCTCCTTTTCTCAACCCCCCTTGGAAAGCCTACCATGCATAAATCCTACATGCTCGGTTTTCTGCATCATTGACTCTCCAAGACAGATCTTTCATGGTCCCTCTAATCTCATCACCCCCTGCCTGAGCACAAAGACAGTGTCCTTCAACTCCAAAGTTCTGCCTTTGTCTGTGGTAACTCTCTCCGCAACATTGCTCAGGTCTTGGCGAAGGAGTGATACACCTGAACTCAGTTCCCCAATTCTGGTTTCGAGGGCTTTGCTAGAAGTCTGAATCACCACTAGCAGTGCAACATAGTCTGGCACCACCTGGGAGCCAGTTGGGCCCTCTGGGGGTCTCCACCACCTTTGTGTAATGGACTGTTCAACTCTGGTGGGGTGGCTTGGGGTTCTTGTCTTTGGCCATTGGGGAAGAGGGCATACATTTGCTCCCCCAGCTTGTCCTAGGGCCAGTTCAGAGTTTACCCACAGGGAGGAGGCGGGCAGATGGCCCCTCACTCAGGCAACGATCACTGGGCTCCCAAACTGCCCACACACAACAAGTCACTTAGGGTCTGGGCCCTGGGCACAACTCATTGGGCCAAGAGGCACCAGCAGCTCACCACCCAGTATTTGCCTCAGTAAGGGCCAGGGTTTAGTGTTCACCCCTCTATTGTTTGTCACTCCCAGGCATCCAGTCTACCAATCCACACTGGAGTTTACCATCCAGCACTTATGCAGAGGACGCCGGCTCACTGTAACCTCTCTCCAAAAGTGTCAACCCAGAGCAACAGTTCCACCAGTCTGGGCCATTTGATTGACGTCGCTCACAGGCAGCAGTTCCAGTGGTCCGGCCCACGGTCCGCCTCCACCTCCACACCCAGACCAAGAGTTCCAGTGGCCCCAGACAGGTTTTCAGTCTCCCTTCAGGCCTACCACTTTTCTGTTCTCCAGACAATCATATCTATCTGGCTTACCGCTCTGATGTGAGGCATCACACATGGATCAGCAGGCCTCAGCTACTGCCGCTGCCCCATGGATCAGATGCGGGCTACTCCCAGAGAGTCCCCCAATGTCACAGTGCATGGGGGAGGGCAGCAAAATTAGCCGCTAGTCGCTGGACCCCACTGTAGGCAGTCTCTCAGTCCTGCTAGCTCTCAATGGTCCAAGGAGCGAGGACGGGAGGTGCTGTCACCCTCACCTGGGCTCTCTTCACACGGCCGCCATCTTGGCTCCGCAGGCTATGGCTACAGTGATTGGGGGTGAATATTTGATTTGTTCAACATTCTGTTCATCATCTGTTCTTCTTGCATTTGTGTCCCTAAATGGGAAGGATATTCCCATACGTGTGTCCCGTACTTGCTATGACTCTGGATTTAAGCTATCCTGGCTGATGAGAGGTGATACCTCAAAACCAGTCCCAGGATGCTTGTTTCTGTCTATGGAGGGCATGGCCTGCCAGTTCGGGCTGGACTGTTGCCATGGGGAGCAGGGTCAAGGGTCAATTGGGGGCGTGGCCAAGACCAGCATGGCGTAAGCTGCAGAAATCGGGAGCTCAGGGACCCGCGGCCGTAACCACACCGTAATAACTGATCCTGAAATAGCATTTTGGGGGCAGCGAGTGATTACCCCCACTGGAAGCAAAGAGCTTGTGTCAGCGGCGATTTTCAGAACAGAACTAACCCAGAAATAACTTTTTTAAGAAACCCGACGGCGCTACCAAAATGGCGGCGGCCGCCGGCCCTTGAAACCAGCGTTGGGCGCCTGGGACACGGCTTTCCCCACCCGGGGACACCGCTTAGAGGCGGCAGCGGAGGGGACCTGGCGACGGCACGCCGATTAACTCGGAGAACAGCAATCGAGATCCAGTCAGCTGACTGGTACAGAAGGTGGATCGCCGGGTGCAACGACACCAGAGGAATGAACGGTAAACGCAAAGAGCAGCGTAGAGAGCCACGAGGCGTGCCAGTGTAACCCCGGGGAAGAGAATACTTACCTAGGGGAGCCGTGGGGGAGCCCGGGTGCTTAGCGCTCCTAGCCAGACGATATCAGCCCACCGAAGCGGAGACGGGAATTCCCGGTGCTGATGCCTGGTGACAGAGGGCGCGGCGGCTCAAGAGTGTGGGGCTCATCGGGGGCGGCTTGCGCGGAGGAACACCGGTGACCTCAGGGCGGTCCGCAGCGATCTGAGGCAGTAGAATACTGGTCTTGGCCCAGGACCATTAATGGATGCGTGAGTGTGCGGCCTCACGAACCAGTTGGGGAAGGCAACATTTGAGAAATGGTGTAGAGCCTCCAGAAACTGGGAGCGCTGTGGAATGTGGTAGCTCGAGTCTGAGACCCCATATAGTACACTCAAGACAAGGGCATCTGATAAGTGCTGAGACTGTCCTATATATATATTGCACAGATACAGACGCAAGGCTCCATAAATAGACTATTTCCTCTGACAAATATCCAGAGAATAGAAGAAGGGGGAAGAATAAAGAACAAAGTAAAGAGCGAAAAGCTGAGACCCAAAACAGAAACTGCCACCAATCACTGACATCAAACGAAGTAAACCTGGGGCGCAATGCCCGGAGACAGATGGGCCCTACCATCTACATAAAGGACACCACACGAGAGAGAGAGAGAGAGAGGGGAAAAATCAAGACCAGTACACGAGATCTGAAAGGAAAACTGAGGTCACAGAGGAACCCCACAAACAGCTGGGGAATTGAAAAACATAAGGGAATCCCTCCTCGCTCCACCTGACACGAGGAATTAGAGGAACTTGATTGTGCCTACTACGAGTTGGTGGGACCTCAGGATCGCACTCCATACAGATGGGGAATACCACCAAAAATAGGGACTGCGACACGGGAGGCCCTCCACATTCCAGAACACGATCAGAGGGACCGAATCCTGCAATACAAAGTCCATTGCGGGAGGACCCAGATGAGCCAACTTTGCAAGACGTACTACAAGCAATAGCGACATCCCGAACAGTGTTAGAAGTCAAAATAGATACGCTGAGTATAGACTTGGGACTTTTGAGAGATGACCACAAAAAACTAGCTGAGAGGGTATCCACGGCTGAAAGAGAAATAGCGGAAGCACTCCCAACACTAACAATATCGAGTAACAGACTTAATGATGTTGATAATCGCCTTAAGTCACTTGAAAACAGAGCAGAAGATGCAGAAAACAGGGCAAGGCGCAATAACATTAGGATCATAGGGATCCCAGAAAAAAAGTGAAGGTACACATATGGTGGATTTTCTGGAAAATTGGCTAAGAACAGAGGTAGCCCCGGAGGGTCTATCGGCATTTTTTGCCCTGAAAAGAGCACACAGAGTACCTGGCAGGCAGCCCCCCCAGGCATCCCCCTAAGACTGGTGATTGCAAGACTGCTCCATTTCAGAGATAGAGATCACATACTGAGAAAGGCATGACAGAAAGGAAACAGCAGGGTCATCATCTTCCCCGACTTCACCAGGGAAGTACAAAGACGTAGAGCAAACTATTACGCAGTGAAACGCAAACTGCGCGAACTAGAGATCCCTTATTCAATGCAATTCCCTGCCAGACTCAGAGTGGTCACCCCATCGGGCACAGATGAAACCTGGGCATGGCTGGAGTCCAGACCAACATCCGAAACGAATGCTAACTCGCAACACAGAGTGAAACGACAACGACCAAGACCAACCAGGCACCAGGGGACCTGCAGACGCGACCCCCTCACCATGGACGAGGTGCTCAATGAAAGGAGACAGGCGATGGAAGCAGCAGCTAGAATCGGCGGGGCGACCGAAGGCCGGGAACATCCCCACCCCGGAGCCCACAGAAAGAAGATGAACACTCGGACTCTGACAGTGGGACAGCAACTTCCTCGCAATCAAGTATATTACTGCCTGTGATCACCCCGGGTACTGCAGACAAGATCATCTAAACAATACACGTCAGATTGCGAAGGCTAAACCGCAACACAAACTGTGCAACAAAAAGCCCCAGTGGGAACAGAGAATCACACCTATGAACATGAATCTAACAATACACTGGAGGGAACATCCATAAGCGTTTCCCTCATCATCGGAGATTAGTGTGGGCAAGACGGGCCCGGATTCCCGGGGCTCCCGCTCGCTTGAGGAGTGACGCAGCACCCCCATAACGGCTATGAAAACCGCAGCAAGACCTAGAAAGTTTGTTTCAACTTTGTTGATGAGTGAAAGTTTGGGCAAAGCCAATCTGTCCTTTGCTCTGGGGAAGGGGAGTTGGGATTTTTGTTGTTTAAAGAGATTGCAGTTTCTGATGAACGGGCTAGGCATTGAACAAAACAATGAGCTAGACAGACACAACTACATGACGAATGGCTGGGGTAAGAGACCTAAAATGTTTAACATGGAACATTAGGGGGATAAGATCCATGGGCAAGCTCCACCAAGTATTTGTATACCTCATTAGAAGGGGAATCCATATAGCAATGCTCCAGGAGACACACTTAGATGCAACAGAGGGCCAGGCACTCCAGAAAATTTTGGAGAGGTAGAGTTTTTTGCACAACCGATTCGGCATTTGCCAGAGGCACACTGATATGGATAAAAGCAGGAATCCCATATCAACATCTGTCAGCGCTTAACGATCCACTGGGGAGATACACGGTAATTACAGGAAAAATAGACGGCAAAGAGGTAACACTAGGAAGCATATATGGCCCCAACTCGAACCAGGGAGAGTTTCTGGCTACCCTATCCACAAGATTGGCAGTACATCTTTCGTGTGCGATAATATTGGGAGGAGTCTTCAATTGGATTGCAGACACAGCACTAGATAGATCACACCCCCCCTCCCCACATCACCAACAATACGAACTGCAAGCGCATACTGGTCCTGGCAAACTAACTGGGGCCTGATAGACATTTGGCGAGCACAAAACACTCAAGACCGAGAATACTCATATTACTCACATATGCACGCCTACACGTCAGGCTGGATACCTTCCTAACCTCGCCAGGCATGCAGACAAGCGAATATCTAGCTCGAACAATATCTGATCATAACCCACTCATGGTTACCCTCAACTGGTCCCGGACAAATGCACCCATACCCACCTGGCGTCTGCAGCCTCTCATGCTAGAGAATGACGCATTTAAACATGCCATTGGTGAAGCAATCAGTGCTTATTTTGATACAAACGAGGTCTCAGCCTCCTCCAAGCTAATCGAGTGGGATGCATTCAAGGTGGTCCTCAGAGGGATGTGTCTATCTGTGGCCTCTGGAGTGAGACGAACCCTACTACAGGATGTAGAGAAAGCAGAGCGCAGCCAAAGGGAATTAGAGCGACAATGCCCCAGAGCGACTACCTCACTGTAGAACGGGAAAAAACAATGGCAGCAATCGATCGATTACACTGCTATGACTACAAAGCTTACTTAACTAGAACGCACGCAGAGGGAAACTGGACAAGCACACTCCTGGTATGGCTTGCGAACCCTCATAAGAGAAGCTCAGTAATAGTAGAACTCTCCCTACCTGGGGGATCTCGGGTGACCTCACAGAGGGCCATTAACGAAGAATTTGTGAAATTCTACGCAGACCTATACTCCAGCAAAGTACACCCCTCAGGTCCAGAAATTCAGAGTTTCTTATTCCGTCTGCCACTCCCCAGGTTATCCACGTTAAACGCAAAGGACCTGGGAGCACCAATTACACTAGCGGAGGTGAAGGCTGCAGTAACCTCTATGGCACGAAATAAAACGCCAGGCCCAGACGGGCTACCAATAGAATTTTATTCATCTTTTTTCTCTAAACTAGGACCCTAGTTGGTATCAGTATATAACTTAGCGGCTGAAACCCAATCTTTCCCATCTTCTGCACAAGAAGCACTGACTATACCTTTACTGAAACGAGGGAAAGACCCTACAGAGGTAACATGTTACAGACCACTGTCAATGTTAACCACAGACTATAAGATACAAAGTAAAAAACTAGCAACTCGACTCATGCACCATATGCCCCAAATCATACATTCTGACCAAGCCGACTTTATACCAGACGTCAAACAGCACACAATATACGTCGCCTCATAGCTCTAATGAATAGCGATGGATTTGATAAAGACAAGGCAGCAGTGCTAGCCATCGACTTTGGAAAAGCATTCAACAGCTTGGAATGGTGGTATCTCTACGAGGTCCTTAGTAGATTAGGACTGGGCACCCGATTTGTTGCATGGACGAAACTCTTGTATCTCAACCCGAAAGCTAGAGTACGTCCAGGCACCACCATATCTGATAGTTATGAAGTGGCGAGAGGTACCAGACAGGGCTGTCCCCTCTCGCCCTTGCTATTCGCACTGGCCATGGAACCGCTGGCCTGCGCCGCTAGAGAGGACAGAGACTATAGAGGTATCTCCATAGCAGATCACTCCCATCATATTGCACTGTACGCAGACGATCTTCTATTCTTCCTCAGGGATATGGAGGAGGATCTGCAAGGAGCCCAATCATTACTGAACAATTTTGGAGACCTATCAGGCCTCAGGGTGAACTGGGGAAAATCCAGCCTCTTTCCACTTAAAGAGGGAAGACATCCTCCCCCGGACATGGGAGAATTACAATGGGAACCAAGGTGCCTCAAATACTTAGGGGTCCATATTTATCATAACTCACAGAACCTCTATGAGGGTAATATTGAGCGAGCATTAAGGAGCATCAAAGGTTCCATGGGGTTATAGGCAACACTACCTATTTTGGTATCAGGCAGAATAGCATTATTATTCTATTGCTGCTTTATTTTATTTAATTTTTTCGTCACCCTCCCAGTGTGGATTCTGAGCATTTTTTTCAACGCCCTGAACTCTATTCTCACAGGATTCATATGGGGAGTGGGTAGACGCAGACTTTCTCTAGCAGTAATGCGCAGGACAACTGAAGAGGGGGGCCTGGCTGTTCCAGACTTCGAAGACTATTACCTAGCTGGTCAGCTTCAGTGGTTGACTAGGTGGGTGGCTGCCCGTACTACACCGAGAGTGAAATCCTACCTTTCACTCCTGAATCAAACGCGCTAGCAGGGGTTGTGTTGAACCTCACTGGCCCGAGGCCTGGTGGTTTTCGGGCTCTGGAGGTCATCCATAGATGCTGGAGGAGATATCTGCGCAAAACACAATGTCCCAGACCCTACTCACCTGAAATACCATTACGATGCTTATTAACATTCCCACATACTGGAAATTGGGCTGCGATAAGAAGATGGGGGGACGCGGGAGCCACAACACCAGGCACACTATATGAGGCAGACTCTTTATTATAATTCACAGACTTTTGCGATAGATACCGACTGCCATCAGGAGGTTTCTTAGTACATAGAGCAATCACAAACACAATCAGAAAACACTGGCGTATGGGAAACACCGAACCCCCCACATCTACAGTGGTGCTATACCTAGTTAGTACGACAGGAACAACTAGAGCAGTAACAACTCTCTACAGAATAATTTGTGCAAATGGGACCAGACCACTATCGGATCTTAATTTAAAATGGGAGGTAGACCTAGGAGAAACATTAGAAGACAACACATGGGAGGAAATCCTAGCCTGGTCCACGAGAGCTTCTAGAAATGCCCGCTTTAAATTGATAAACACATATGTCATACATCGAGCATATCCCACACCAGGCAGACTAAAGAGACATTTTGGGGCCTTGGAGGCTTGCTGCCCCAGATGCAAAGAGGAAGGGGCTGAATTCATACACATGTTTTGGACCTGCCCAACCGCCCGAGCCTACTGGCACAAAATAACACAGTTGCTATCTGACCACATTGGGCGCAACGTGCCGGAGGACCCCGGCTACTGCCTTCTAGGAAACTATCGACGTCAGCCCCAGCATAAATACACTAATCAATTCCAAGATCTGGCCCTTGTATTAGCTAAAAGAGAGATAGCAATCACTTGGAAAGAAATGTCAGGGCCCAGATCACAAATATGGATAAGGGAAGTTCTTAAGTGGTCAAAAGCTGAAGAAACGATCAGGCACAGAGAGGCTCGGAGAGGTCAGGGCCCAATTGACAGAGCGGAAGCTTGGAGCACCTTAGTGGATGAGTGGGAGCAGCTAATAAAAGAATGATAGACCCCCTGACTCCTAAAAGAGGCCATCGGTGAATAGGCACAGACATCCCCCGAAACTTCACATAACCCATAGACTAGAATGAAACACACTCCTGGACGTACCTAAGCCACAACTTACAGTAAAATTACACCTACAAATTCCTCATAAGAGGCCTAGCTCATACATGCATTAACCAACACGCTATATTAGCCAAGCACTAGACTGCCAGTTGGAAAAAGTGGGAGGGAGGAGGGTGGGTAGATCCTCTCAAGTAGAAGTGCACATACTGATAAGCGATTAACAAACCACTATATTACAACGCAACACTTACCTGTTTTCCAAGATAATGAAGAACCAGTGAACAAGGGTAAATGGTAACGGCGAATCAGTGCCCAATCAGTGCAAAGTCCGAAAATATAAAAGAAATATGTATGCTGGAACTATCATGCCTACCGAATATTGGATTCTACCACTCTGCTTGAGGGGAGGGTTAGACAAGTTACAATGTTTGTACTAATACATATGTACTAAAACCAATAAAATGTTTTTAAAAAAAAAAGGGGGAGCAGGGTCAAGACTGATTTGCATATGGCTGGGTACACAATGAAATGGCAGGGCAAGCAAATAAACTATGGATTTTATCCCAGATCTGTGACTTGGGTATGAATGTTTGATTTATTCAGCATTCTGTTAATCAACTGTTCTTTTTGTATTGCCTACAGCTACAGTGGTTGCTGCACTGACCACTGCCACTGGTTTCAAGTTTGGCCTCTGAATGGTGTCAGACAGTGCCCAACACCCCACAATGCCTTCAGCATGAGTTTCTGTTTCTGGATGGGCACCGCTAGTGGCAGCATTATCATCAGATCTTTTGTCGGTGGGTACAGCTTACAGAGACTGCGCCTAGCCCACCATCTTGCCAGCCATGCCCCCTTGCCTAGGTATTATCCTGAATTATCTTCCAGTTTCTCTGAGATCATCAGACAGCAGAAAGCTGCAAAGGTGCCCAACAAACAAGGGTTATGTGTCCAAATTATATTTAAATGTTGTGCTAAGATTGATGCCATAGAGAATAACACATATTCACCCTTTGTGTAATCCACTGCAGACTGAGGATAGGTGGCTCTAATAAAAAAGGAAGCATGTGTGCAGCGCCTGTCCTTGTGGAATACAGGGGTTATTGGACATTGCAGGGACCCTGGGGCAACCCACTCTGTGATGATGCCCAATACACAGTGGCTATGTCCATATGCAAGGACCAGCAAACTGATGCTAAAAGAGGCTGCCGAGGTGCTTGTGAGGCTATACTGTAGTAGTTGGGATGCAGCTGAGATCACAAGAGCTATGGCAAGTGGTAGTTCAACAGGCTATGAGATGGTACCTTTAGCCTTCTGAAAGGGGCAATTTAAGATCTCACCTTTCGGTACCCAGATTCCAGGTAATGAGGGTAAAGACAGGCTGGTGGATCTCTCATGTTCAACCCCTTGACTGTTTTAATGTAGGACCTGTTACTGCCAATGCATAGGGGCTGAAGAGGCCTCAAATTCTGCATTGTCACAATATAGGAAAATGCAAGTGGTGTTAAGTAAGAATATTATGCTGCATGGAGGGGGCATGCACATATAACATGCATATACATCTATAGCTCTCCTATAAATGACGCATTCTTTTAATGAATGTGGGTCAATCTTAATAAAGGACACCAACCTTGTTACAATGTATCATATACTAGGGTGCTTCAATATGTGTAGCAAGGAGCTCTTGCAAAAACATAGAAGGACCCAAATATAACCGTTAGGCACATGAATGCCACTCAGCCACAAGATGACAAGTAATAACATATTACAGACATGTCAGTCTCACAAAATGAGCAAGTACACACAGGTGAAGGAAGAGAAAGCTAAGACTGCCATGTGTAAAGGAGGTCAGGTGTATAATCCAGCTATTCTTACTGAAGTAAACATTCTCTCATATATATCTTGAAAGGGATGAACACAAAAAGGTTAAAATGAAAGTTTATCTGATTTACTGTGACTAATGGAACAAACGTTGGCAAAGCCAATAGGCTTGGATGTGATACCCATTGGCTTTGGCAATGGTTGGTGCTATCCTAGATAGTTGCCAGGCATGTGTCTGAATCTGTGGAGCTATCTTGGAATGGCGTTTGTTAAATATTACAGCTTTCATGAAAAGATGGACACTGCAAAGTGTGCGTATGCATGACAGCTATCTTTGAACACATTTTGTTTTAGTTTAAGAAACTGCCATTCCAAGATGGCAGCCATGGATGTATATGCAGTACCGCTTATTAGGAGTCATCATATTAACAAAAGGAACAACCCCTAAACCTCTAAGGGACCTTAATATATATAATAAAAAAATCAATGTTCCAAAGGTATTATTCAAAGGTATTATTCAAAAAACAATAATCATAAATTTAACATATAGTAGTTCATACCATCATAAGGAGAAGAAAAGAAGTATGACCCAAAGTGGATAGTTACAATATATTCAATATTTAATACCTTGATTTTTAAGCAGCATTGTCCCAGGTACAATGTGCAAAGAATGTGCTTAAAGAAGGCCAACCAGCGAAATATTTTATACAGAACAAGGAAAAAAAGCAAAAATAAATAATAATTATAGAATTGTTATTAAATAAATCATAATTCAACAAAATTCCATTGCTTAAAAAAGATCATCACTTATTTTCCAGCTGATATATTCTCAACAGCGTGTTGACTTCTACAAGATTCAACTGGTCATCATCAGGACTGGAAAATAATGGAATGTCAGAAAAAGGAAAGTGCTGCAAAGTCAGTACTTGGTTGCCTAATAAAGAAGGTAGTGCTGCATATAATAGGGGCTCATAGTAGACCGAGAGCAAATGATATAAGCGTTATCAAAATAGAAAGCCGCTGCATCTGGGAGCATGAGCAATTGATTGCACTTGGGCTACAATGAGCCCCTACTACATGCTGCTTTCCCTTCTTTAGCGTTATTTCCTATTTGATTTTATTTTAAGTCCCTAGTGTGTTGCAGTACCAATGGTTGTCTATGTCTAGTTTCCTTTTTTAGTAGTGACTTACGCTTGGAGTTTGTGAATACGAAAAAATAATGGACTTACTCAAAAGGGTAATTTACCCTTGTGAATAAGCCCCTTAATGTTCAAAGCAGTATGTGTGTCTGAACAATCTGATCCACATATTGGGCCTTCTTTTGGTACCAAGATTAGCTTATTAAGTAAAGAAATAAGAATGACATTGTTATAAAATACACTTATAATACAGTATAATATTTATTGCTGTTCACGTTTTTAGAAAATGTTGACACTACCATTCTGTTTCTCTTTATTGTAGTAATAATTCATGTTGTCTGGAATAGGATGTGATTTTCATTAGGCCTGGGCCGTAAACTCTGCTCCGCTTGCGGAGTTTTTAGTGCTTGGACACTTCACGCAATGTAGTGTAGCGCAGAGTTCATGAATTCTGTCATCTGGCTCGAAGCAGAGTTATTTATTTCCATTTATGGCAGCAAGATTTGTGTTTGGCACTTGGGCCATGATATTCTCAGGCTGGCAGTGCAGGCATGTGAGATTTCGTTCCCGCCTGTGAGGCTTCCTGCTGCAGTGGCACCAATATAGTGTGCTCGCAAGCATCAATACACTACGAGGATAATTTCTACTCAAGAAGCAGCCAAATCTACTCAAAAATATGTTTTCAAATGGATTTTCTTCTTCAACGGACTGGCTGGCAGCCATTTTGTGCATCCAGCCATTGTTCCTTTGCTATAGTCTTTAATGTGTCGTTCGGTCCCCATGCCTCCTTGATTGCTGTTGTTGTTTGACCATGTGGGTGGCAGCCATTTTGTGCATCCGGCCAGTGTGCTTTTGCCATAGGCTTGCATGTGTTCTTTGTTCCCCATGCCTCCCTGCTCGCTGTTGTTGTTCGTAAGACCATGTGGCTGGTTGCCATTTTGTGCACCCGTAGACTTGCATGGATGGATGTGATATCAGTCAAATAAAATGCTCAAGGACCAACGTAGTATATGTATATTATGATTATGATGAACAGTGCTTACAGTAGGTGCATTTTTTGCATTTTTCATTTGTACCTCCTTGCCTCACAATAGTTTTTTTCTCTTACTCCCATACAAGCATCATCAATTATATATATATTTTTTTATTTTCTTTTTCTTTTTTCTTTTAATGTTTTCTTTTATTTCAAGTTTTAAAATGTGTATTTTAGATTATTTAAAATTTTATATTTGTATTTTAATTTCAATTTTATTTTGCTTTATTTGCATTTTGCCTTGATCCATCCATCCATTCACCATAGTTGCACAACAGCATTAATTTTTTTAGATATGCCTTAATTTTCCCCTGGACCACCTTGCCTGCCATAGGCACACACTAACTTTCATTTGTTTAAGGATTATTCCATTTATCAATGCACCTCCCTGACTGCCACGTGTGTCTCCGTTAGAATATATAGGTATAAAGCAAAGGGCTATGTTTGTATGTTGTGGTATTCTGATTGGAAATGAAATTTTATAGTATGGTGGTGTGGTTTGACTATGAAATGGTTGGATAAGCTGTATTTATTACCTAAGTGAACAACCACACTAGTATTGCCACTGCCTGTATTAATACAAACAGTAACAATGCCACATTTCACTAAATGTTTTTCATGCTTATTTGCTTTTAGGTGCACAAGAGAAGAAGAGACATCACCTGCAGTACTGTCAAACAGAAGACCTGTACAGTGACTTCAGTCCTCCAATTTCTTCCGCTTGTACATCTTAGTGCCACTGCCAACTGAGAGCTTTAAAATGGCACGAAGAAAGATGGTCCCAAGAAAGTGGTCAGTGAAAAGAAGCAGCTTTCCACCAGTGACATACTGACCACAATTGTTTTAGGGAGAAGTATGCCTGCCGCACTGGCCTCCAGGGAGGAACCTGGGAGCCGCCCTCCCACATCAAAAGAACTACCCCAATCTAAGCCCACGACCATGTCTGTCAGTGAGGCAGCCACTACAATCGTGGCATGCTAATGAGCAGTTGAATTGGATTTATCCCTTTTGCAAAGTAGTACCCAATCAGTTCAGGAAACAGAGCATAGCGGACAGCAGCTGCAGCCAGCAACAGGAGGTTGAGCTTCCCTCCGAGCAAGAACCTCCTCTTCTAGAATCATTGGCTCCCAGATCTCCAGCAAGGAAAAGGATGTGTACTCAACCATCTTTTCCAAGCAACACTTTTGATGATGAGGATAATAGGGACATAGAGTGGACCCCGGCAGTGTCCGGAAGATGCCAGGAGAAGCAAGGGAAAAGAAAGTTCCTGAAAGCCTTAGAGTTATGGAAGGAGATGATGAGGAGGACGATGATGGCAAGCCAGTCATTGTGGAGCTGGCACAGAGGAGTCTGACATTACTCCTCCTGTTCAACCTGCTCTGAGGGATGTAGCACAGGCAGCAACATCAGCTCCCATATTTGTAAAGCCCAAGCTAAGACCTGCACCAACCCCTACCTCAGTGGAAGTATGCACTGCAGAGAAGAAATCAACGACACACCACCTAGTTCCAGTTCTTCTTCAGGCATTGGCAATGGCCCACTAAGAAAGTACTTCCCCCAAGTTTGGGACTTTTTTAAGCTTAGCAAATATGAGGAGAACATTGCAATATGCTCCATTTACCACACAATTGTTTGTCGAGGTAGGCCGGCTTCCCGTTACGGTACTGGAGGTCAAACAACCCATATGAAAAAATGTCACACAATCCAGTGGGAGGAGCACCTTAAAAAAATTACTGAATGTGGTGGTGGTAGTGAAGGTGAGGAGAGACAAGAAACATCAGCTACAAGTCCAAGCACGGTGGGGGGGTCATGAGGAAGAAGAGGGTGACATCCACACGCAAAGCAGTTCTGTCCCCAGCAGTGCACCAGAACCACCTGCCTCAGCGACCTTACAATAGCACACGAAGACTCAGAGTCAGATGAAGTACCACTGCATGCAATTTCTGACCTATGACGCAGATCAATTCTACCACCACCTACTTCTTGAAAGTCGCCTACGTCAGTGGCTCCAGAAAAGAAGAAAATCCTGGCTACTATTACAGGTATGTTTGGGCAGGATGGGCCCTATGACCGCAACCACCCAATGGCACATTTGTACAATGGGAAGCTGACTAAAATGTTAGCACTGAACTTCTTCCCCTTTTATTTTGAGGAAGGAGTTGAATTCTTGGAATTTGTGGCAGCCATCTGCCCAAAATGTAAGGTTCCATGTTGGACCATTTTGGCAGCGTTGCTGTTCTAGCGCTGCATTACGATGTTGCAATTGGTTGGACAAGCTTTTGCAGCAAAGTGCTGTTCTTACTATAAACCTGACGACAGACATGCAGACTAGTTGTCAGACGACTGACAGTTATCTACAGGTCTTGGCCCTGAAGAACATTTTAGGAGCTTTCGGTGGCATGCAGCAGGAGCCAAGTTTGACATGGAGAAATCATATACAGCTGCAAACATCTTGGACAAATTTGACATCAAGGTGTCTGAATGGCTGCGACCCAAAGGTCTTAGAATTGGATTTGTTGCCATTGACAATGCCAGTAACATAGTCAAGGCCATAGCAGATGTGGCTATTTCAGGGCCCTGTGTTTGGTGCATTGCATCAACCTGGTTGTGCAAGAGTTTCTAAAAAAGTAGACATAGGCAGCAACATACTAACAACCTGCCGAAGAATCTGCACTCATTTCAGCCATTCTTTTAAAGTCCAGAAGCAGTTGCGGATTATTCTGCGTGCCAATAGAGAACTAGTTAAAGCCCTGATACAGGAGGTGCAAACACGTTGAAACTCCACCTATATACATGTTGCAAAGTCTGTTTGAGCAGTACAGAAAGATCAATGACTATGTGATTCAAAGTGTAGGGGATTTGATTGGGAAAGCTATGACCTTGGTTCCGGACAAATGTCGCCTAGTCAAATGCCTGACACAGATCCTATGCCCTTTTCAGGTTGTCACACAGGAAGTTAGCAAGGAGGACAGTACAATGGGCCCAGCTATCCTGTTGTTGCATCTGCTATGGGACCAGCTAAAGAAGGTGTGTGAAATGTTTGCAGTCGCAGGTGTGACAGAAAACCCAGAAGCACATGCCTTGGTTGAGAGCTTAATCTGTTGGTTGGCTTGTAACGCAAGGCTGCAAAATTATATAATCATGCCCAAAGAGTAGATCTGTGCCATACTACTTGATCCATGGTACCCACAAATTCTACCCACTTTCATTCCTTATTCTAAAGGGGATGTTTCAAAATACAAGAGGTGGATTGTTGAGCAAGCCAGAGACCTGGAAGAAGAATGGCTAGAACTTAGAGTCCCACTCTGCAGTTCTGGGGTGGCGCCTTCAACTTCTAGAGAGGGCATTCTTATCTAAGAGCAGCCAACACCAGCAACAAGAACACCAGCAACAACATCAACAGAAGAATCTGTTCCACCCTCTGCGTTGGCGTGGTCTCAAGTGGCAGGTCTTTTGTCCAGTGCAGAGGCGAAGGCAAAGGAGGTCGAGCAAGTGGCAGCACCAATGACTATTCAGAAGATGTTCCAGGAGTATCTGGATGACGCAAAAGAGGTCTATGTGGATCAAAACCCATTGGTGTATTAGTATGGGAAGATGCGCCAATGGCCAGAGTTTAGCAGACTGGCAATAAAGTATCTGGTTTGTCCTGAAGCTAGCGTGTCTGCTGAGCATGTGTTCAGTGTAGCTGGCATGGTTGTTACAGTGAGAAGGACCATTCTCTCACCTCAAAATGCGGATAGATTGACCATAATCAAAATGAACCAACATTTCATACCATGTGATTATACTGTTCTTGAAACAGCACAGGAGGAGGATTAGGATCATTGGTCGGGATCAAGTGTGTTAGCTGACCAACTTCTTGGTGAACCACCTGAGTTCGAGGATGACCTCTTCTTCCACAAATGAGTATGCCAGTGCCACCATAGAGCTTTTTAATTATTTATAGTTGATCTTCTTTCTTTGCACAAAAAAGTTGCTTGTGGAACATTAGGTTTGCGTCAGATTTATGTTAACCCACCATTTTTTAGTCACATAGAAGGCTGCATTGGAGATGGACCAGTGTGCATTGAAGAAGCCTCCACAATTGCTTCAGGACATTGTAGACAATACCTGCCTCCCTTACCTGCCTTTTGTGCATCATCTAACAGGGCTTCCCAGAAGATCTATGATTTACAAGACTGACAATGTGGTATTCCAATGTGTTGCTTCCATCAAATAGGGGATACAATTGTGTATCTACCACTGTGCTTGGATTGAAAGAGGTAGCTACAACTAATACACCAATGAATGATGATATATTATTCAGTGATTGTGAGTGATGATTGATTATGTATGTGGTGGCAGACAGTGAGGAAGGGTGATCAACTAAGTAAACTTAGTTTCAATGAATTGCGCTGTCTGGTACCTGATGGGTGCTCAGTATTTTTGAAGGTGATTAGCCCTTACAAGCTTAGCAAAAATTTACCTGTGGCATCCAATCCTTTTTTCTGCTTCATCAAGGACCAGACCAGTCACTTTAGATAACAAACACAAAACTACACAAAATATTGAAATTCTGTTTGTCTACTTGTTCTTCAACAGCAGTGCACTACAGGTATATTTCACTCGGGTCAGGACAGGAGTGAAGTTACTCAAAGTCAGGAGGAGGATAGAAGGACTCAGGGAAGGACTACCTCAACAGATAGAAGAAGGTATAGATTTCAAAGGGAAATCCTTATGATGAGGACTCTGGGGCATATTACTCACCTATGTGGAATGGAGAGAGGTGCGTTGATTTGGGAAATGCTGCTGAGTATGTGTACTGAGCTGCTGGCAAACATGAAACTCCTGGTTTTGCTCTTCTTCTGAGTCTTCTTGGTACACTCCTCATGAAGCTTACCTTTCTTCTGTCCTCCTGACACTACAATACAGTTGCTGTTTTACAATCCACAGGTCTTCTCCTCTTCTGCACAAACAAAAGGTGAAAGCTGAGCTCAACATTCCTGCTTGCCCACTGAACCGGTATAGCCAGGCATCGAAGAGTGACAGACATTCCTGAGGAGAATGCAGATGCACTGCCCAATTTGGCAATGCAGTGTCATATTTCTTTTAACAATCATATTTGTTCCAGTGGTTCAATGCACTCCTCCACACTGATGTTTTTGAACTTAGATGACAGAACATGTAGATATCAAACAACTTGGGTCTATAGGGCTGAAGGACTGTTTGCAATGCTTTTAACTGAACTGTGTCATATTCATTCCTTCATTTTCTTCCACAACAGATAGAGGATGATGTGCTGCTCATTGTCCTGATGAATATTGTTCTAGTGTTGTGTTTGTCTTTGTAAAGCCTTTACCCAAATTCATTTTCCCGTCCATTCATCAAGCCCCCAACCCTATTCCCCAGGCTTTGTGATTTATTGAGGTATAACTTAATTTTACACCAAATGGATCACCCACTTGGTGGGAAGTATGTGGTTAAATGTGGCACCAACCAACTCTGGGATCTTCTATTACCTGAACAATAGCCCACACCAGCCCCACTTGCCCAACCAAACATAAGTAAGAACTTAATTCCTCAACATCAACATCATCATTCAGGCCTTTGTGATGAGTAAACAAACGCTTAACCTTGTTGACTACAGAGTGCAGACTTTAAGTACACTTTTCCTGACTTGAGGATTTCATAACTTTTTGTTTTTATGAAATTCCATGCTCACCATTGCTCAGAATAATTTACAATTTCTAGTTTTTTTTCTGATATGTGTCATGGTGGTAGTAGTCTGTCCTCAGTTTTTCTAAAAAAGCTATAACATATATATATATATATAAATATATATAACCTATTAACTCTTTTTCTTTCAAGTTGGTTGCCTGTGATAGATAATCCTTTTGATTAATCCTACAGTTGGAGATCTCCAAGATGGGAGTGGGACCTTGCTTGTTGTAATGCCTTCCCTGTTAGCACACTACCATAAAGAAGGCATCTTGGGAAACTTTCCAGTAAGGTGTTAGAAGATTGACAGAGCGAGCAGTTGCCAAACATCACTTCATCTATTCAGGTAAGAGAATTATGGGGTGAAGTGAACTAGGTTAGTTAGTACAAAACTAACTTGTACTGCAGATGAGATAAGTAATTCTTAATCTAAGTTTCTGTAGCCAATATAATTATTGGCAGCATACCCTCCGAACTGGCATACACTTTGAGAAGTAGATTAAAAAGACAGGCTGCATGAAAAGGCATCAGTGCAAAGTTAAAGTAGAACACAAAAAAAGCTCTTCAGACAAGAAGTAGATTAGAAATATTTTCCCTTTACTAACATATAAAACTAATCCTGCCCACCCCTCTTCCAAATTATTTCTACCCACAATCAACCAGTGTCCAGGTTAAATGAATATCCAAATGCCTAAAAAGAAAAAAATACCCTACCCAAATTACCACCCTCTTTGCCTACAACATAACTCCTTCCCACCAAAATAAAAATAAAAAAAGGGCAAGAAGAGGGCATTCTCACTGAGGATCCAGAGGTGTTGGGTCTTTGCCTTCCTACGGCCCAAGTGTGCCAGGTTAGGCAGTACTGATCTATGGTGTTGCAGGTGTGAAATGTGGTGGTAATGGTGGTATGAAGTCAGGGACAGGCAACTCTAAGCTGAGGGAGGTACTGGCATGGCCTGGAGGCTGGAGATGCAGGTGGCTGACTGGTATAACTGGGCCCTGGAACAGGGGCATGTGCCTGGCTCTCCTCGTCCACCAGCCGCTGGTACTGGGCTATGGTGGCCTGCGCCCTTTGCTGGGGCTGAACCGTTATCTCCTGCTCAGTCGGTGGTAGTGATGGACCAACAGGAGTAGCTATATCAAGAAGAAAAAGTAAATAAAAAAGACTAATCATAAAAAAATGCTCTATGCAAGCACTTGTTTTTTTACATTATATATTGGCACTATATAAGTACTTTGCTGGTCCCCTAGGCCCATTGGAATTTTCTATGTGATTAGGAAAGCCACAGGGACATGATTTTACCAGCACATGCCTCACCTAAAAGCATTGAGGTGCTGAAAGGAGGCAGCATAAGGTTATGAAAAAAGAAAAATAAATCTAATTAATGAATAAGGAATCATCCACTATGGAGTACAAGTATTTTATTCTTGTTGTGCTAAATTATTGGAGGCATGCTTGATAGTAGCTAGCTAATGCATCAGGTCCAAATGTGTTACTCTCCACAGTCTGCAGCTGGGGCAGCAGGGGCAGCTGAAATGGACAAACAATTATCTTTGATTCCAATGGCCCTGCTCTTCTTCAAATGCCTTTCAATTCTTCCCATTCTTCCCTGACTCCAAAGAGACAGATCATTAATAATATGTCACACACATCATGCATTCCATGCACACAATAGATATCCTGTCTGCTATAAGTAGGCTGCACTGCAGTACAGGGAAAGGAATGGGATATATAGATTTTATTGGACACTTTCGTTACAGAGTATCCCACCTGCTAAACATGAAATCATAGACACTTAGGCCCTCATTATGAACATGGCAGTCCGGACCACCATGCCGGCGGTGGTGGAAATTACAGCCACCGGCATGGTGGTCCGGACTGCCATATAATGTACAGGGCAAGACCGCCACAGGCGGAACTCCACCACCGCCAGGCTAACGCCGCCAGGCAGCCTGACGATTGTGGAGTTCCTTATCTGACAGGGCAGCGCTGCCCGCCGGATAATGAACCTGTGTTCCCCCAGCCTTTCCATGGCAGTTTCCCCTGCCAGGGAAAGGCTGGCGGATTGGGTGCCATAGGGCCCCCTTGGGAGCTCCTGCACTGCCCATGCACTTGGCATGGGCAGTGCAGGGGCCCCCGTACACAGTCCCATCTCGCATGTCACTGCCTGATTTATGGGCAGTGATGTGCGCGACGGATGCTGCTGCACCCCCCTCATTGCTACATTGACGACGGCTCCATGTACAGGCCTAGCGGAATGTTGTTTATTGGGCCTGCGGGGTCTTCAACATGCTGGCGGTCATTGTTTAGACCGCCAGCACCGAACTCAGTGGGATTTCCCGTTGAATTCAAAATGACCCCCTTAATCTCACTTTCCTTCTTGGCCTTGCTCTCAAACACAAAGGGGCATATTTATACTCCGTTTGCGCCGAATTTGCGTCGTTTTTTTCGACGCAAATTCGACGCAAAACTAACTCCATATTTATACTTTGGCGTTAGACGCGTCTAGCGCCAAAGTTCATGGAGTTAGCGTAATTTTTTTGCGTGAACACCTTCCTTGCGTTAATGATATGCAAGGTAGGCGTTCCCGCCTTAAAAAATGACTCCGATGCTATTGCGTCAGATTTATACTCCCGGGCAAAAATGACGCCCGGGAGTGGGCGGGACTAAAAAACCCGCATTTGCGCCGGATTTTAGCGCCTGGGTCAGGGCAGGCGTTAAGGGACCTGTGGGCTCAGAATGAGCCCAGAGGTGCCCTCCCAAGCCCCCAGGGACACCCCCTGCCACCCTTGCCCACCCCAGGAGGACACCCAAGGCTGGAGGGACCCATCCCAGGGAAGAAAAGGTAAGTTGTGGTAAGTTTTTTTTGTAATTTTTTTTTGTGGCATAGGGGGGCCTGATTTGTGCCCCCCTACATGCCACTATGCCCAATGACCATGCCCAGGGGACAGAAGTCCCCTGGGCATGGCCATTGGGCAAGGGGGCAAGACAGGAGTCATGTTAATGGCGTCTGGGCGCCCAAAAAAAATGGCGCAAATCGGGTTAAGACGATTTTTTTGCCTCAGCCTGACTTGCCACATTTTTGGACGCCCAAACGCCATTTTTCCCCTACACCGGCGCTGCCTGGTGTACGTGGTTTTTTTTCACGCACACCAGGCAGCGCCGGTCGACTAACGCCGGCTAACGCCATTCAATAAATACGGCACCCGCATGGCGCTTCAGAATGGCGTTAGCCGGCGCTAATTTTTTGGGCGCAAAACTGCGTTAGCGCAGTTTTGCGTCAAAAAGTATAAATATGGCCCAAATTATTTCAATTGAACACATTCGCTTTGTAGTAAGGGAAGGAAACTTTACTTAGGGCCTGATTTAGTTCTTTACGGTGATGGTCCAGCCGACAATATTTCGACTGAAAACCCATTCACCGCTATGATGGTCCACCTGCTGGATTTAGATGTTGGCGGTCCCAGAGACGAGACCCCACATTCCTCTCGCTGTCTCTTCCAAGAAACTTCACCTGCATTGACAGAGGCATAGAAAATAATGGCTGCCAGTGGGACTCCAGCCACCTTTACTGCTGTGCAGATGTGGATGTGCCTTACTGCCTAGCAAAATGTGGCGGTCCGACTTCCACACTTTAGTTGGCAGATGGGGGGCAAATGAGCTGGAAACTACATTTTTCCCCTGAATCCACTTCAATTTTTGAGTGGACATGACTGGACAAGACCTGCTGTCGCTGCCGTCACTGCTGTCACTGACCCAAGGTGAAAAAATGATTCCTCCTGTTGCTAGATTCGAAGGTAGAGACCAGCATAGGCAGTATACTTTGGGTGGGCACTGCACGTGAGGTGGGGCCATTGCAGGCACATACATGTCACAGTAATGTTTTTAGGTACTGTGACATGCATATGCTGGGGACACACTCTCACAACACACATATCACACACATACACAAATGCTGTTGACCATGAATGATGGCACCACAATGAAGGTACAATAATACTTGTCAACTGTGTCCATGTGTGCGCATTGCAATGGGACCTGTACTGGTAAGGTTGTGCTGCCTGTTGTGCATGTGTGTCAGTATGTGTACGTGTTTGCGCGATTGGGGCAGCTGCAAAGGACAAACAATTCTCTTTGATTCCACTGGCCCTGCTCTTCTCCAAATGCCTTTCAATTCTTCCTTGATTCCAAAGAGGAAGATGATTAATAATATGTCACACACATCATGTATAACATGCGGATAATAGATATCCTGTCTGCCATGAGTAGACTGCACCGCAGTACAGGCAAAGGAATGCAATATATAGATTTTATTGGACACATTCGATACAGAGTACCCCTCCCGCTAAACATGAAATCATAGGCACTTAATTTCACTTTACTTCCTGGCCTCGCCCTCAAACACAAATTATTTCAATTGAACACATTCGCTTGGTAGTAAGGGAACTTGACTTAGGGCCTGATTTAGATCTTGGTGGTAATGGTCCTGCCGTAGATTTTTTGACTGAAAACCCATTTGCCGTGATGATGGTCCACCTGCTGGATTTAGATGTTTACGGTCCCATAGGTGAGACCCCGCATTCGTCCTGCCGTCTCCGCCAAGAAACCTTACCTGTATTGATAGAGCCATAGGAAATAGTGGCTGCTGGTGGGATTCCAGCTACCTTTACTGCCGTGCCTTACTGCCAAGCAAAATGTGGCAGTCCGACCTCCACACTTAAATTAGCAGATTGGGGGAGGGGGATATGGGGTAAAAACTCAAATTTTCCCCTGAATTCACTTCTGTTTTTGAGTGAACCCGACTGGACAAGACTTGCTGTCGCTGCTTTCACTTACTCACGGTGAAACCATGATCCCTCCTGTTGCTGGACTTGAAGGTAGAGACCAGCATTGGCAGTGTAAATTGGGTGCGTGCTGCACGTGAGGTGGGACCACTCCAGGCATATACATGTCACAATCATTTTTTAAGTACTGTTACATGCATGTGCTGGGATCACGATTGTGTCACCCATGCATGGGGACACACTGGCACAACATGCATATCACATACATACACAAATGCCATTGACCATGAATGGTGGTACCACAATGATGGTACAATCATACTTGTCAACTGTGTCTATGTGTGCGCATTGCAAGGGGACCTGTACTGGTAAGGTTGTGCTGCCTGTTGTGCATGTGTGTCAGTATGTGTATCTGTGTGTGTGCGATTGGATAGGCTGGTTGAGGTGGAGGAAGCTGGAGTGGCTGATGTGGTTGTGTCCATTTTTGTGCCACTTACACATGGGCTTGGTTGTGTTTTGTGTTGCTTTGTGATACATTCAGGTGAGTGTCATTTTTATGTGGCGGATGTTGTCGTGGTGTATGTAGTTGTGCTTTGGTGTGACTGTGTTTGTGTTGCTGAGTGAGTAGCTTGGTTGTTGTGGTTGTATCATGTGTGGGTGCACTGTCAATGGCACATGTGTGTTGTGTCATGGATGCATAGCAATGTGTGTTTTCAGCATGTATGGGTTGTGTGATGTCGGAATGGCAATGTATGAGGGTGTGTATATCATGCATTGAGTCATGTGTTGTGCCAGGGGACACATATGACTAAAGTACAGTATGTGTGTGGCTTGCCTGTATTCCATAGCCACTGCCAGTGTAGGATGTCCTTTGGGTCTAGCAACAGTCTCCCTCCATTAACAATCCTCCCGTATGACACCGCCTGCAGAGCTGTAACATCTAAATTTCACTGGCGGGAACCCCGCTGCCTGACAGCTAGGAAGGGTGCTCCAACGTGGCAGTCTGCGGTTCAGCTGCAATACATCTAAATACGGCAGGCGGAACACCGTAGACTTGGTGGTATTTTCAGGTCCACTGCTGACACAGCTTGGTGGTAACACTATCAAGATCTAAATCAGGCCCCTGGTCTGCTGCAGCAGGGGATGGTACAGGGAAAAGGTCAGGTGGGTACTGTAGAGGTGCTGCTAAAGAATAGTGAGCGGGGCAACTGATGATGTGGCTATGCTTTGGCTTAGTCAGTCACTGTAGTTGAAACTGAAAGTTGTTGAATGTCAAAAGGGAAATATTTCACCAAGCTTATGGAAGCCATATTAAAAACCATGTGTCCAGGCACATGCCACAAAGGTTTTTTAAATATTTTTTTGGGCTGGGACAGAACTTAGAAGTGAATAAAGGAGTGTGGTTCTAGGAGGTGATTGCGTGGGCACTGGGAGGAAAGGGGAAGGCAGCTTGTTTTTGTTCCGGTTTACAATCAATTGAAACCTTTGTAAATGCTACATTAACAGAAGCAGGTGCACATTGACCAGTCAACACTTCAGTGGCAGATTGAATCATGATGCAGTTAGGTGGGGTCGCGAAGTGCCCTGGGCAGGGAGGTCATGAATGATGATGGGTGGGATCTGCCTCACTTAAAAAAATACAGTGGGTATACTAGTAATTGTCAATAACCAAGCAATGTGACTTACCATCGCCGGTCCCTGTCACTGCAGAGAGTTCCCCTTCAGGTGCTGCTGCATCATCTAGTGCACTGGTGCTGGCCCTGGCACAGGTGGTCAATGCAGCTAGAAAAACAGTACACATTTTACATACACCTTCCCCTTTAATTTCTTTTTAACAAAATACAGCCCCAATACATGACTCCAGGTCCATTCGTATTGTCTTCTCTCCCATCTAAAAATTTCACTTTGGGTGTTTTGTTGGTTGACAATGTTAGAAAAGCCAGTAGTCAAGTCAACCGTAAGGGAGGGGCAGAGATATGATGATGACTGTGAGTATTTTAAGCGCAATGAAGAGGTAGAACAAATTGCTCAGTGAAGGACATAAGGTTTTGGTTTGCAAATGCAAAGGGACAATCCTCATACTACTTTCCTTCCATGCTGCACTGTTATTAAAGCTGCAGGGATACTGATTAATACATATAATACAACTGAATCTCTTACTGATAAAGCAGCACATCGAGAGAGACTTTGAAGCTATCATACGCTGAATAAAATAGCTAGGAAAAGTGACATCATCTACAAAATTACTCTAGTAGGCAACTCAACAACGGAGTTATATAATGTGCTAAATGGCTTTGTGAAACCTCGGCCCTGTGCTACTTCTATCCATGAGTCCCAGAATCTTCGTGACTTGATAACCAACTTTTTTGAAAATAAAATAAACATGCTATACAAAAATTTTCCGGTATGATTACAGCCTTCAGAAATTACACTGGGTTTGAAACAACCTCATCCAGCTGTCACTGCTTGTTTAGAAGTACAGAATTGGTTGACTATGGCAAAATCCCTAGACCCCTTCCCTCCCAGAATCACTTCCAGTTTTGCACGTTCCTTGGCACCTTCAGTAAAGGCTCTGTTAGAACTGTCATTAACCTCCAATACATTACCAGCGTATTGGAAGTGTGGACAAATAAAACTCCTTCTCAGAAAGCCTTCCACTAACCCAGAGGAATTAGTAAACTATAGGCCAATTTTGCTACTACCGCTGCTTGTTAAAATGCCATGTCAACATAAAATGTACATTCTTTTTAGAGGAAACCAAGATCTTACATCCCTCACAATCAGGCTTTCATGCACTACATAGTATGGAGACAGCATTGGTAGCTGTCATGGACAGCATCTGTATGTCACTTGACATCTGGACACCAAATATGCTGGCCCTTTCCTGATCTATCAACAGCATTTGACAGGGTCTCCCACTCCATTCCATTCAACAGATTACGTGAAGCATGTATCCATGGCAGGGATCTACTGTGGCTAAGTGATTTCCACGATAATCATTCCAACTAGTGTGCTTAGGACCTTTTAAATCTAGAAAGCTATCAGTCAACAAAGGAGTCCCTAGGGGCTCCTCTTTGAGCTCTACACTATTAACCATATATGTGGCCCCTTTGGTCCATGTTGTGAGCCTGCGAAGTGGAGATCATGTCATATGCTGATAACACTCAGTTGCTTATCACCTTTGGACCAGATTCAGCCCAGACACAGCATCGATTTAAGCACTGTATGAGAGAAATTGCTAACTGGATGACCTTAAATTGCCTCCAACTAAATAGCGAGAAATACAAGATTGTATTGTTTGGTAAGGTACTTCAACTGTGGTCACCAGATTGGTGGCCCCTGATCTCAGGCACTGCTCCCCTTCCTAAGTAGGTGGTGAAACATTTAGGAGAAAAAAGTTATCTGGAGCTATCTATGACAGATCAGGTCAACACAATATTTGGAACGTCATTCGCCACAATAAAACTGTTAAGAAGGTTTTCCCTTGTTTACTGTTAGAAATGGGGGTCTATAGTTGGCAGAGGTATACACCCTTGTCCAAGTAGGGACCACAATCCTAGTCAGAGAAAGTCACACATAATCCAAATTATCCTGGGCCCACCCTTTGGTAGCTTGGCACTGAGCAGTCAGGATTAACTTAGAAGGCAATGTGTAAAGTATTTGTGCAATAAATCATACAGTAACACAGTGAAAACACCACAAAAAGACAACACATAGGTTTAGAAAAATAGAGAGTATTTATTTGAATAAAATACTATTCAAATGATGAAAAACCAATGTACACTAGCAAAGTTATGAATTTTTAAAGATTAAATTCAACCAAAGCACCTAGAAAACATAACAGCTCCAACTGGGGCGATCATGGCATCGCTGACGGAGTCGTTCCCAACAATCCGACACCACCGGTGCTGGTTCCGGAGTCACAGGGACCCCCAGGTACAGTACCTTTTGAAAATGAAGAACAAGGTAGTTGAAAAGAGGTGTTGGTGGAGTCAGTGTGGCGTCAGTCCCTTACGGCGTCTTAGGAGAGAGGAGTTGGTTCCGTGCCATGAGGTAGATGGAGGTGCAGCGTCTGCTCTGTCCAGATACTGGGAGAGATGATGCGGCGGCATCTGCGTTGTATCAATTCCTTGTGACCCGGCGGAGTCGACGGTTCTGGTCCATCAGGACATGATGTGTTGACTTTGCAGTGTCGCAATGACCCTGAGCGACGTGAGCGGAGTTGCAGCGACATCGAGCTTGAGTTGCAGGCTGAAGTTGTTGCGTGTAGCGAGGTCTATGGAGCGGGAGCAGGTTGCGGCGTCGCTGAAGTCCTTCTGAAATCACTGAAGTCGGTGTACTAGCAAAAAGCTAGCAGTGGAGGTCTTTGTAGTCCCTGAGACCCCAGAACAGGGGGCAAGCTCAATTCAAGCCTTCAGCGGGAAGATAGAGTTCTTCCAGCACAGTCAAAGGCCAGCAGGGCAGCAGGGCAGCAGGGCAACAGCAGGACAGTAGTCCTTTGCAGTAAAGCAGTCCAGAGAGTCCTTTGGGCAGCCAGGCAGGTCGTCTGACAAAGTTCCAGTGTAGGTCCAGAAGTGTCTGAGTTGGTGGGCTCAGAGACCCAGTTTATATACCAAAAATGCCTTTGAAGTGGGGGAGACTTCAAAGGGTGGTTTTGAAGTGCACAAGTTCCCCTTTCAGTGCAGTCCTGTCTGCCAGGGTCCCAGTAGGGGGTTTGGCAGTCCATTGTGAGAGGGTAGGCCACTAGCCTTTGAAATGTAAGTGTCATGCCCTCCACCCTTCCAGCCCAGGAAGACCCATTCAATATGTGGATTAGTGCAGGTATAAGTGAGTGTCCTCTGTTTGTGGTTGTCTGGGAGAAATGCACAAGGGAGCTGTCAACCAGCCCAGCCCAGAGGTTGATTGGAGACAGGCTGTAAGGCACAGATGGCTTTTAAGTGCAGAGAAATGCTCACTTCCTAAAAGTGGCACTTTTATGATAGTAATATCAAATCCAATCTCACCAACAGTTAGGAGCGCACCTGCCTGACATCCCAGCAATTAATCTGCCCCATTGCATCATGGTAGATGTAGTATCTTCAAAAAACGAACTCCATTAATTTTTAAATATTTCACCTTTAAGTAGGTACAGCCTTTACTGTGCATCTCTGGACACATGTGTTTCTGGGTTAGTCCCTTCTTCAGCAGAGAACATATTTGCGGGGTGCTGGGAATGCTGCCATAAATCACCCGGTTTCAGTACCTCTTCCCTGGCCTGCTGGTGCCTGCTCCAGAGCTCGTCAGCCCAATAGCTCAAGGGAGCCTTTAAAGTCACAAACAGTTAGGAGCGCACCTGCCTGACATCCCAGCAATTAATCTGCCCCATTGCATCATGGTAGATGTAGTATCTTCAAAAAACGAACTCCATTAATTTTTAAATATTTCACCTTTAAGTAGGTACAGCCTTTACTGTGCATCTCTGGACACATGTGTTTCTGGGTTAGTCCCTTCTTCAGCAGAGAACATATTTGCGGGGTGCTGGGAATGCTGCCATAAATCACCCGGTTTCAGTACCTCTTCCCTGGCCTGCTGGTGCCTGCTCCAGAGCTCGTCAGCCCAATAGCTCAAGGGAGCCTTTAAAGTCACAAACAGTTAGGAGCGCACCTGCCTGACATCCCAGCAATTAATCTGCCCCATTGCATCATGGTAGATGTAGTATCTTCAAAAAACGAACTCCATTAATTTTTAAATATTTCACCTTTAAGTAGGTACAGCCTTTACTGTGCATCTCTGGACACATGTGTTTCTGGGTTAGTCCCTTCTTCAGCAGAGAACATATTTGCGGGGTGCTGGGAATGCTGCCATAAATCACCCGGTTTCAGTACCTCTTCCCTGGCCTGCTGGTGCCTGCTCCAGAGCTCGTCAGCCCAATAGCTCAAGGGAGCCTTTAAAGTCACAAACAGTTAGGAGCGCACCTGCCTGACATCCCAGCAATTAATCTGCCCCATTGCATCATGGTAGATGTAGTATCTTCAAAAAACGAACTCCATTAATTTTTAAATATTTCACCTTTAAGTAGGTACAGCCTTTTCTGTGCATCTCTGGACACATGTGTTTCTGGGTTAGTCCCTTCTTCAGCAGAGAACATATTTGCGGGGTGCTGGGAATGCTGCCATAAATCACCCGGTTTCAGTACCTCTTCCCTGGCCTGCTGGTGCCTGCTCCAGAGCTCGTCAGCCCAATAGCTCAAGGGAGCCTTTAAAGTCACAAACAGTTAGGAGCGCACCTGCCTGACATCCCAGCAATTAATCTGCCCCATTGCATCATGGTAGATGTAGTATCTTCAAAAAACGAACTCCATTCATTTTTAAATATTTCACCTTTAAGTAGGTACAGCCTTTACTGTGCATCTCTGGACACATGTGTTTCTGGGTTAGTCCCTTCTTCAGCAGAGAACATATTTGCGGGGTGCTGGGAATGCTGCCATAAATCACCCGGTTTCAGTACCTCTTCCCTGGCCTGCTGGTGCCTGCTCCAGAGCTCGTCAGCCCAATAGCTCAAGGGAGCCTTTAAAGTCACAAACAGTTAGGAGCGCACCTGCCTGACATCCCAGCAATTAATCTGCCCCATTGCATCATGGTAGATGTAGTATCTTCAAAAAACGAACTCCATTAATTTTTAAATATTTCACCTTTAAGTAGGTACAGCCTTTACTGTGCATCTCTGGACACATGTGTTTCTGGGTTAGTCCCTTCTTCAGCAGAGAACATATTTGCGGGGTGCTGGGAATGCTGCCATAAATCACCCGGTTTCAGTACCTCTTCCCTGGCCTGCTGGTGCCTGCTCCAGAGCTCGTCAGCCCAATAGCTCAAGGGAGCCTTTAAAGTCACAAACAGTTAGGAGCGCACCTGCCTGACATCCCAGCAATTAATCTGCCCCATTGCATCATGGTAGATGTAGTATCTTCAAAAAACGAACTCCATTAATTTTTAAATATTTCACCTTTAAGTAGGTACAGCCTTTACTGTGCATCTCTGGACACATGTGTTTCTGGGTTAGTCCCTTCTTCAGCAGAGAACATATTTGCGGGGTGCTGGGAATGCTGCCATAAATCACCCGGTTTCAGTACCTCTTCCCTGGCCTGCTGGTGCCTGCTCCAGAGCTCGTCAGCCCAATAGCTCAAGGGAGCCTTTAAAGTCACAAACAGTTAGGAGCGCACCTGCCTGACATCCCAGCAATTAATCTGCCCCATTGCATCATGGTAGATGTAGTATCTTCAAAAAACGAACTCCATTAATTTTTAAATATTTCACCTTTAAGTAGGTACAGCCTTTACTGTGCATCTCTGGACACATGTGTTTCTGGGTTAGTCCCTTCTTCAGCAGAGAACATATTTGCGGGGTGCTGGGAATGCTGCCATAAATCACCCGGTTTCAGTACCTCTTCCCTGGCCTGCTGGTGCCTGCTCCAGAGCTCGTCAGCCCAATAGCTCAAGGGAGCCTTTAAAGTCACAAACAGTTAGGAGCGCACCTGCCTGACATCCCAGCAATTAATCTGCCCCATTGCATCATGGTAGATGTAGTATCTTCAAAAAACGAACTCCATTAATTTTTAAATATTTCACCTTTAAGTAGGTACAGCCTTTACTGTGCATCTCTGGACACATGTGTTTCTGGGTTAGTCCCTTCTTCAGCAGAGAACATATTTGCGGGGTGCTGGGAATGCTGCCATAAATCACCCGGTTTCAGTACCTCTTCCCTGGCCTGCTGGTGCCTGCTCCAGAGCTCGTCAGCCCAATAGCTCAAGGGAGCCTTTAAAGTCACAAACAGTTAGGAGCGCACCTGCCTGACATCCCAGCAATTAATCTGCCCCATTGCATCATGGTAGATGTAGTATCTTCAAAAAACGAACTCCATTAATTTTTAAATATTTCACCTTTAAGTAGGTACAGCCTTTACTGTGCATCTCTGGACACATGTGTTTCTGGGTTAGTCCCTTCTTCAGCAGAGAACATATTTGCGGGGTGCTGGGAATGCTGCCATAAATCACCCGGTTTCAGTACCTCTTCCCTGGCCTGCTGGTGCCTGCTCCAGAGCTCGTCAGCCCAATAGCTCAAGGGAGCCTTTAAAGTCACAAACAGTTAGGAGCGCACCTGCCTGACATCCCAGCAATTAATCTGCCCCATTGCATCATGGTAGATGTAGTATCTTCAAAAAACAAACTCCATTAATTTTTAAATATTTCACCTTTAAGTAGGTACAGCCTTTACTGTGCATCTCTGGACACATGTGTTTCTGGGTTAGTCCCTTCTTCAGCAGAGAACATATTTGCGGGGTGCTGGGAATGCTGCCATAAATCACCCGGTTTCAGTACCTCTTCCCTGGCCTGCTGGTGCCTGCTCCAGAGCTCGTCAGCCCAATAGCTCAAGGGAGCCTTTAAAGTCACAAACAGTTAGGAGCGCACCTGCCTGACATCCCAGCAATTAATCTGCCCCATTGCATCATGGTAGATGTAGTATCTTCAAAAAACGAACTCCATTAATTTTTAAATATTTCACCTTTAAGTAGGTACAGCCTTTACTGTGCATCTCTGGACACATGTGTTTCTGGGTTAGTCCCTTCTTCAGCAGAGAACATATTTGCGGGGTGCTGGGAATGCTGCCATAAATCACCCGGTTTCAGTACCTCTTCCCTGGCCTGCTGGTGCCTGCTCCAGAGCTTGTCAGCCCAATAGCTCAAGGGAGCCTTTAAAGTCACAAACAGTTAGGAGCACACCTGCCTGACATCCCAGCAATTAATCTGCCCCATTGCATCATGGTAGATGTAGTATCTTCAAAAAACGAACTCCATTAATTTTTAAATATTTCACCTTTAAGTAGGTACAGCCTTTACTGTGCATCTCTGGACACATGTGTTTCTGGGTTAGTCCCTTCTTCAGCAGAGAACATATTTGCGGGGTGCTGGGAATGCTGCCATAAATCACCCGGTTTCAGTACCTCTTCCCTGGCCTGCTGGTGCCTGCTCCAGAGCTCGTCAGCCCAATAGCTCAAGGGAGCCTTTAAAGTCACAAACAGTTAGGAGCGCACCTGCCTGACATCCCAGCAATTAATCTGCCCCATTGCATCATGGTAGATGTAGTATCTTCAAAAAACGAACTCCATTAATTTTTAAATATTTCACCTTTAAGTAGGTACAGCCTTTACTGTGCATCTCTGGACACATGTGTTTCTGGGTTAGTCCCTTCTTCAGCAGAGAACATATTTGCGGGGTGCTGGGAATGCTGCCATAAATCACCCGGTTTCAGTACCTCTTCCCTGGCCTGCTGGTGCCTGCTCCAGAGCTCGTCAGCCCAATAGCTCAAGGGAGCCTTTAAAGTCACAAACAGTTAGGAGCGCACCTGCCTGACATCCCAGCAATTAATCTGCCCCATTGCATCATGGTAGATGTAGTATCTTCAAAAAACGAACTCCATTAATTTTTAAATATTTCACCTTTAAGTAGGTACAGCCTTTACTGTGCATCTCTGGACACATGTGTTTCTGGGTTAGTCCCTTCTTCAGCAGAGAACATATTTGCGGGGTGCTGGGAATGCTGCCATAAATCACCCGGTTTCAGTACCTCTTCCCTGGCCTGCTGGTGCCTGCTCCAGAGCTCGTCAGCCCAATAGCTCAAGGGAGCCTTTAAAGTCACAAACAGTTAGGAGCGCACCTGCCTGACATCCCAGCAATTAATCTGCCCCATTGCATCATGGTAGATGTAGTATCTTCAAAAAACGAACTCCATTAATTTTTAAATATTTCACCTTTAAGTAGGTACAGCCTTTACTGTGCATCTCTGGACACATGTGTTTCTGGGTTAGTCCCTTCTTCAGCAGAGAACATATTTGCGGGGTGCTGGGAATGCTGCCATAAATCACCCGGTTTCAGTACCTCTTCCCTGGCCTGCTGGTGCCTGCTCCAGAGCTCGTCAGCCCAATAGCTCAAGGGAGCCTTTAAAGTCACAAACAGTTAGGAGCGCACCTGCCTGACATCCCAGCAATTAATCTGCCCCATTGCATCATGGTAGATGTAGTATCTTCAAAAAACGAACTCCATTAATTTTTAAATATTTCACCTTTAAGTAGGTACAGCCTTTACTGTGCATCTCTGGACACATGTGTTTCTGGGTTAGTTCCTTCCTCAGCAGAGAACATATTTGCGGGGTGCTGGGAATGCTGCCATAAATCACCCGGTTTCAGTACCTCTTCCCTGGCCTGCTGGTGCCTGCTCCAGAGCTCGTCAGCCCAATAGCTCAAGGGAGCCTTTAAAGTCACAAACAGTTAGGAGCGCACCTGCCTGACATCCCAGCAATTAATCTGCCCCATTGCATCATGGTAGATGTAGTATCTTCAAAAAACGAACTCCATTAATTTTTAAATATTTCACCTTTAAGTAGGTACAGCCTTTACTGTGCATCTCTGGACACATGTGTTTCTGGGTTAGTCCCTTCTTCAGCAGAGAACATATTTGCGGGGTGCTGGGAATGCTGCCATAAATCACCCGGTTTCAGTACCTCTTCCCTGGCCTGCTGGTGCCTGCTCCAGAGCTCGTCAGCCCAATAGCTCAAGGGAGCCTTTAAAGTCCTAACTGTTTGTGACTCCAATCTCACCAATAAGCAGGATTTTCTATTACAGTTCTGGCCATACTAAATATGACCTGGTTACCCCTTTCAGATCAGAATCTACCACTCACAAAGTGTATGAGGGCAGACCTAATGCTAGTCTAGGAAAGGAGCAGGCCTCACAGTAGTGGAAAATGAATTTAGGAGTTTTCACTACCAGCACATTTGAACAAATGTGTACATGCCCTGCCTTTTACCTAAATAGCACCCTGCCCTATGGGTTAAATAGGGCTTACCTTAGGAGTGACTTATATGTTGAAAACGGGGGTTTAAGGCTTGGCAAATACTTTTCAATGCCAAGTCAAAGTGGCAGTGAAACTGCACACACAGGCCTTGCATTGGCAGGCCTGAGACATGGTTAAGGGGCTACTTAGGTAGGTGGTACAACTAAGGGGCTACTTAGGTGGGTGGTACAATCTGTGCTGCAGACCCACTAGTAGCATTTAATTTACAGGCCATGGGCACATGTAGTGCCCTTTACTAGGGACTTATAAGTGAATCAAAAATGCTGACTGGGGATGAACCAATGTTACAAGTTTAAAGGAGAGAGCACATGCACGCTAGCACTGGTTAGCGGTGGTAAAGTGTGCAGAGTCCTACAACCTGCAAAAACAGTGTCAGAAAAGTGGAAGGAGGCAGGCAAAAAGTTGGGGGATGACCACCCTAGGGCTGTTAGGTCTAACAACTACCTCCCACCTCCTGGAAAACGCTAGTCCAGGTGCTGATTACAAGTCGCCTGGATTATGGTTGTGCATTGTTGGAGGCAGCTAATGCCTTGTTGTTGGCTAAATTATAGGCTGTGCAAAATACCACTTTTAGACTAATTTGCAACATGCCAGCCCAGTCATCCTCTGCTCCTATCCTCAAAACATTACTCTGGTTGCCTATAAAAAACAAGCAATCTTCCAGCCTAACCCATAAGGCCTTGTATCAGGTCCAGCCGGTGTACCTACAACAAACATTTAAGTTCTATATGCCCACCAGGCAGTTAAAACCTTCCAATGAAGCTTGCACAGATCCCCTGCATATGTACCATTAAATTTGGGGGTAGGTCATTTTCCTATCTAGCCTTATAATACCAGTTCACAGGATATATAAATTAGGGGAGAGGGAAAGCTTAATAACCAAGCAGCAGCAGAAAGTTTACCCTTCAGATTAGTAAAGACAAGAGGAAGTTGGCTGCAGATCCAAATATAAAATAAAAGGATATTGCAGGGAGAGGTAAAAAGAATAAATATTAAATAGAATGAGGAGGATTTGAAAAGAAGTCACAGTATACGAGAAAGGAGGAAACATTATTATTATTCTGCGGCATGGGTGGTGGCACCCTGTTTGGCCCAACCCTTTGATGCCCTCTTCTTGCCCTGGGTGCTGATGTAAGAAATAAAGAGGATAACAAAATAGATTAGTGGTACAGTTAATCTCCTAGAAAAACATTTGACAGGCAAACGCAGGAAAATATTGACATTGTACTTTTCTAAATAAGATCACCTATATACTTGAGTTGACCTATTCCTAATTTCCGTCTGAAAACATACCTAAGCTTTATTTCAAATTTCCTACATTACATTTGGAAATCCTAACGCATTCCAATGAATGATCTTTGCTTTGCAAGTCACAACCCACTTTGATGGGCCAACTCAGTCAGTTTCCCTTTTCCCTGCATAGATGCATACTACACATCATTGGGAGATTGCTTGGGAATACATGAGCTACATATAAAGAAAGATACAAAGAACACTAACTCACTCATATTATACTACTACTTCTACCACAGTACCACTATCTTAGTGACAGCAGGACAGAGGAGTCAGCATGAATAATCAGCCCAAATGAGTGCAGACAGCAACAAATAGAACTAGGTAGCACAGAGCACCCGGCTTGTTGAACATGGATCACATAATATTCGTATCATTACGTGAACTTAACTTACTCCTGTGTGTGAGCAGCATGCTATTTGAAAATAAATGTTGCATTGTAGGACACAACTGTTAGAGATTGGGTTTCTAGTTGGCTAGGGTATGCACCTAAGCCAGGCAGAACCCACCCACTCTAGTCAGGGCAAGGCAGTTACACGTCCAAGATAACCCCTGCTCACCCCCTTGGTAGCTTGGCAGGAGCAGTCAGGCCTATTCCAGAGGCAATTTGTAAAGCGTTTGCACAACACACACAACACACGTGTAGCACTATCCCCACCACAAAGGAAACACAACACCAAGTTATATGAAAATATACTGTATTGTACACAACGCAGTTATTAGACCAACCACAACATGTCAGTAAAATCCTGCTACTTTAGCAGTTATCAGAACGTTACACATTAGTTACTTTGCAGAACTAGCAGTAGTCACATATAACACACAGGTTACTTAGTATTCTGCAACATAAGTAGTAGTCAGGAATCACATTACCCCACAAATGCACTTGTCATAGAAATATCATAAACGCCCATATCAGGAACATTATCAAATGTATAGCAAGTCATGAAAACATATCAGTAGAGCATGTCCATAAAAGGAACATTAGCATACATGTATGAAACATCATAAAAATAAACAGGTACACATAGCAACCAATAATGTCTATTCTAGGCATGTTTAGATAACATATGTGTGTCCAAGAAAGTACCTGGTTTTCATGATGAGGCACCTCCAGTGCCAGGAAGATCACAACAAGGCCCCCAGCACTCCGTGTGCTCCCTTGGGGGCCACCTGATGATTTGGGAGAGGAGGGGGGCGACACGCACCCCCTCTGACTTTATAAAGGGCCCCTCCTGGGGCCTGTGATCTCTGGGGCACCCCCGGGTCTCCACTGGCCCTTCCACAAGAGGGGGGGCCCATAAAAAAGCCCAAGATCCAACAAGGGACCCGGCAGCGCAGGGAACCTCCGATGAGGCTTCCACCCTGCCCGCCCTTTGAGATATTTGTATTGGGCCCCACCTGGGGCCTGCGACCACTGGGGCCTCTCCCGGGCCTCTACTGGCCCTCCAACGGGGGGGCACACAATGCTCCAAAAGAACAGTAATGGGACCCGGCGAGGAGGAGACCAGCGGCGCGGGGGCCTCTGGCGAGGCTTCTGCCCCACCCACGGTCTCAGTAGAGGATGGGGCCTCCGTTGGGGTTGGGGGGAGCCTCCGATAAGGCTTCCTTACCCCTGCCCATCTACATGTCTCTGGTGGAGCGGGGAGCCTCCAATGAGGCTTCCTTCCCCGCCCGTCTCCCTCAGAGAGCACAAAGGCTCCTGTCGTGGGCAGGCACCGAAGCGGGTGCCTGCTTGTGCCCCGGGGGCGCTTCACAGAGCGGGCTTTGCCCCGGGGGCACAGTAGGAGCGAGCTTGCTCCTTCTCCGGTTTCACCTGTTCTCCTGGGGTCACCTCCAGAGGCACGCTTTCGACGCGCTCGATTTCCAACACGCCCGGGTCGTGGCTGTGCTACCCTTCACCCATCCATCTAGTGCAATGCATCAATCTTCCACAAACCCCTCCCAAGACTGGTGGGACATTTTCTTACAGCCCCTGAACCTCTTTCTGTATTCCTCAGGGGAAAAAACATACTTCACAATCAGAGCGTTCTCCATAGTGGAGTACCCCTCGCTGTCACTCTCTTCTAGAGTCAGTAGGGCATCCCTCCCCTCCTAAGGAATATAGCTCCCTAGGCCAGTCCCCTAATCCTTCTCAGGGATCCTGCACTCTACCAGAGCCCTCTCATAATCCTTTAACCACTTACGTATGTCACACCGTCTTGGAACCTAGGTACCAGATCTATGGGTATGTGAGGAACATCTTTGCTACACCACAATATATTGCTGCCACCACTGGACTCCACCTGCAGCGCTGGTGAGTCCAGAACCTTCAGACTGCGCTCAACAGTGAGTCTCTCTCTGCCTTTGCCTCTGCCATCCGCTCCTGTACTAAGTCCTTCTCCACCTCAGCCCTTCTCTCCTCCATAGTGAGGTACTCTAACTGCAACTTCAGGTCCCTCTCTTCCCACCTATCTCTTAGCTCATCAGGCGTCAAGGAATGAGAGGTAGCCCTGCTTCTTACACTGGACCCAGCAAGGGATTCCCTATCACTGGGGCCTTACCTGTCAACTGGCGTCCCCACCCAGTCATTCTCACCCTCCTGATCAGTCTCTCCACCGCTATCTAGGGATAAGGTCTTGGAGCCCTCCCATTGGGAATCCTCGCTACAATCAGGATCCTCTGGGTAACCCCTAAGCACACTCTTCCCCTGGGCATATGTCACAAACCTTTAAAAAAAAATCAGAGATCTCCTGAGTACCCTTCCACTGGCAGCCCTCTTTATCTACAGACGCACTCTAATTCCTCATGCGTGTAAAACGGATGGTCCTCTACAGTATAGGTTGGCCCCATTTTGAAAAGGTACAGTAAACACAAGTGTGACAATCCAAATACCCAAGCGTGAGAATGGAAAATATGAAAAATGACCAAAGAGAGAAAGTGAAGAGAAGCAAAACATGTGATGGCCTAAACGCAATTCTTGTAGTGAAATAATGAGTCACAAAGGTATTGTGCAAGCGCAAATCCTATCCTCACCGCTGACAACCAATGTTAGAAATAGGGTTTCTGGTTGGCTAGGGTATGCATCTAAGCCAGACAGAACCCACCCACTCTAGTCAGGGCAAGGGAGTTCCATGTCCAAGATAACCACTGCTCACTTCCTTGGTAGCTTGGCACGAGCAGTCAGGCCTATCCCAGAGGCAATGTGCAAAGCGTTTGCACAACACACACCACACGTGACACACTATCCTCACCACAAAGGAAACACAACACCAAGTTATATGAAAATATACTGTATTGTACACAACGCAATTATTAGACCAACCACAACATGTCAGTAAAGTCCTGCTACCTTAGCAGTTGTCAGAACGTTACACATTAATTACTCTACAGAACTAGCAGTAGTCACATATGACACACAGGTTACTTAGTATTCTGCAACATAAGCAGTAGTCAGGAATCACATTATCACACAAATACACTTGTCATAGAAATATCATAAACGCCCATATCAGGAACATTATAAAACATGTGGCAAGTCATGAAAACATATTAGTAGAGCATGTCCATAAAAGGAACATTAGCATACATGTATGAAACATCATAAAAATAAGCAGGTACACATAGCAACCAATAATGTCCATACTAGGCACATTTAGATAACATATGTGTGTCCAAGAAAGTACCTGGTTTTCATGATGAGGCACCTCCAGTGCCAGGAAGATCCAAATGGGGCCCCCGGCGCTCCGTGCGCTCCCTTGGTGGCCACTTGATGATTTGGGGGAGGAGGGGGGGTGAAACGCACCCTCTCTGACTTTATAATGGGCTTCTTCTGGGGCCTGCGATCTCTGCCCCCCCCCGGGTCTCCATTGGCCCTTCTACAAGGGAGGGCCCGCAACAATGCCCAAAAAACCAACAAGGGGCCCGGCGGCACGGGGAGCCTCCGATGAGGCTACCACCCCAACCACCCTTTGAGATATTTGTATTAGGCCCCTCCTGGGGCCTGCGGTCACTGTGGGCCCCCCTGGGCCTCCACTGGCCCCCCAACAAGGGGGGCACATAATGCTCCAAAAGAACAGTAATGGAGCCCGGCGAGAGAGACCGGCGGCACGGGGGGCCTCTGGCAAGGCTTCTGCCCCACCCGCGGTATCAGCAGAGAACGGGGCCTCCGTTGGGGTTGGGGGGGAGCCTCTGATGAGGCTTCCTTCCCCCCACCTGTCCACAGGACTCCAGTGAGGGACTATGGTGGGGCGAGGAGCCTCCGATGAGGATTCCATTCCCGCCCGTCTCCCACGAAGGGCACAAAGGCTCCAGACGTGAGCAGGCACCAATACGGGTGCCTGGTTGTGCCCCGGGGGTGCCCCACTGAGCGCACTTCGCCTCGGGAGCAGGGTAGGAGTGTGCTTGCACCTTGTCCGGTTTCACTCGTGCCCCAGGGCCCCCACCAGAGGCGCGCTCTCGACGCACTCGATTTCCAACACACCCGGGTTGCGGCGGTGATTTGCCACAAAACGGTAGCGGCTTTTCAAAGCGCAGGGGCACACACAGACCCTGGTCGCAGCAGTGATGTCCAAGGCTTCAGAGCACTTTTCAAAGCACAAATTGGTAACAAGAAAGTGCTCTGAAGGTGCTACACGAGGAAGGAAGAAGCGCTCCTCATGCACTTCAAGTAGAGTTACAGGGGTCAGGGGCCACATCACCCTGCCCTTGGGGGACAACAGTCCAGGACAAAGGAGCACAAGTGGCAGGGCCCAGCAGCAGGCCAGCACAAGGGGGATGCAGGCAGAAGGCAGTATCTCCTAGTGACCCAGCAGGTCACAGGTCAGCACAGCAGCAGCAGTCCATGGCGGTTCCTGGGGAGTCCCTCCAGGAGTCTGTGTCCAGTTACAGGTAAGTTCCAAAACTTCCCAAATTGCAGGGAAAATTCCCCTGTACTTATACTCAGTTTTACAGTGTGTTACAAAGGGAGGGGAGAGGAGGTTCCAACCAGTTCCAACTGGTTCTGGGAGTGCCCCCTCTCTCCTCCAGCACAGGCTCCAAACATCAGTTGGGGGTAAACGACCCTATTGTGTGAGGTCAGGGCACAGTCTTTACAAATACAGGTGTGCCCCACCTCTCCCTTCTCTCAGCCCAGGGGGACTAATCAGCATGCAGATGCACCTCTGTGACATTTCCAGCCTCCCTGTATACAGGCTGTCTAAAGAAATATGCACAAAGCCCAACTGTCACTCTGCCCAGACGTGGATTGGAGTCAAGCTCCAGAACACCAGAGTCATAAGCACAGAGAAATGCTCACTTTCTAGAAGTCGCTATTCTGTAGTAGTAATAAAACATCCATTTACACCAGTACGCAACATTTCGTAACAACCATTACAACCATTTCAAATATGCCTACGCAACCCCTCATAAATCAGACAATACCCCCTACATATAAGGCACAGCATTTCTAATGCAATCCTATGAGAAGGCAGCGCTCACAGTAGTGAGACACCAAGTTAGGCTGTTTGTCACTACTAGGACAGGCCACGCAACCTGGCACATGTCTTGCCTTCTACATACAAAGCACCCTGCCCGTAGGGCTAGCTAGGGCCTACCTTCGGGGTGACTCACATGTAGTAAAAGGGGAGTTCTGGGCCTGGCAAGTAAATTTAGATGCCAGGTCCCTGTGAAAACTGCACACACAGGCCCTGTGCTAGCAGGCCTGAGACAGGTTTGAAAGGCTATTTCAGTGGGTGGCGCAAGCAGTGCTGCAGGCCCACTGGTAGCATTTAATTTACAGGCCCTGGGTATAGAGATACCACTGTACAAGGGACTTACAAGTAAATTAAATATGCCAATTAGGTATAAGCCAATCATGCCAATTTTAGAAGGAAGAGCACCTGCACTTTAGCACTGATCAGCAGTGATAAAGTGCTTGAGGTCCTAGAGCCAACAGCAAGAGGTCAGAAAAAAATAAGAGGAAGGAGGCAAAAAGTCAGGGGATGAACCTGCCACAAGGACCAGGTCCAACAACAACAAGATTAGTAATAATTAGTACTCACCAAACCCTGCAACGTGGACACCAAACAGGTTGAGCAGGTCCTGCTCCTAGTCGAGGATGTTGGCCCAGGGGTGCGTCAGCTGCTGCTGAATGAGTCAAACCCCAGTTTGCCTTAGAACTGTCCCCCACAGCAGCTGACGATCCTGCAGGCTGTACCCACTCCCAGGCCTACCTCCTACTGCCAGCATGGAGGAGAGGTAGCGCTGCATGAAAAAAATGAATGGGGTAGGTCCTCCTCACTGAAAATGGCGCAAGGCTGCACTACCCTGGTGGCGGCAGCACCTGCAAGGTAGGCTGTTCTCTGCACCCCCTGCACTGGTGCCACCTCTCCCACGCTCTGCCATGGTGCTGCATGGGAATTTAAAAAAAGGCAGGAGGAAAGAGAAGAAATAGAGAGGAAGAAATTAGGAAGTTAGGAGAAAACAAAAAAGGGACAAAAAGGTACCGAAAATGTGAATAAGCATTTGCAGTGCAATGGGTCTCCCATTTACTCTAGTTAGAGTTTTAAAGTCCTAGCTGTTCGCTTAAGTCAACATTAGTTGACTTAAGCGAACAGATTTAAAGCACCATGGCTGCCATGAGCATGACTGCAAAGGAGAGACACAAAATGTAAAATAAGTTTGCTCCCAGTCAAATATATCGTCAATCGTGCAATTATCCATGCAACAAGGTCAGTCTGCAAGGCGGTAACAAAACATCCCCATGGAGGGACAAACCTAAACCATTTACCAATGATGACAAAGGATTTTTGAAAGACAAGCCCATCAACGAGTGAAAGAGAGGGGTGTGAGACGGACATGGTTAAAAGCACACAATACTCACATTAAAGTGCGTGTACGCTCGACCTAAAAATTACATTATGTAACATAACTGTTGCTCTCGTAAAGCACTCCAATAACTTTGTGTTAAGTTTGAACAGTATTAAACTGTAAAAACCACACACACACCAGGAGCAACTTTTAAAATCTTAGGTCAGGCTTAATTGCACCGTTCTTCACAAGGTTAGGGGGCAGGTAACTTGTTGAAATCTAATGAGGGGTTCACATTACAACTAAATTTAAAGAAGCACTTTTGAAATCAGGCAACAGAGTCAAACTTATTTTAATGATCTGGAACAAACAATAGAAACACACAGTGCTGTGTATACAGTATAGCACTGAAAACTATGGCCCTCATTACAACTTCGGTGGTCTTACAGAAAGACCGCAGAAGCTGCGGGCGCCACTATATCGCCAGTGCTGGCGGTATTTGTGGTTCCCTATTATGACTTTGATGTGACTTTGATGGAAAAGTCACATCAGCATTGCAGCCAGTTCATAATGGAGCCGGCAGCAATGTGGATGTGCAGCGGGTGCAGCAGAACCCGTCATGCATTTCACTGCCTGAAATTCAGGGAGTGAAATGCGCGATGGGGCTGTGCCTGGGGGCCCCTGCGCTGCCTATGCCAAGTGCATGGGCAGTGTAGGGGCCCCCAGGGGCACCCCGAGCCCCCCTTACCGCCAGCCTTTGGAAAGGCTGGTGGTTGGGGATTCTGACCGCCTGGCGGAAGCCTGGTAGTTTAGTGGAGGGGCCGATGGTATGGCCACGGCTAATGTGCCATGGTCATAATACACTGGTGGTACACAGCCAGCCTGTTGGCGGTGTTACTGCCTATGTACTGCCGGCCGCCAGGGTCGTAATGAGACCCTATGTTCCATTGTAAACCAACAGCCACATCAGATCCCAGCTGAACCAGCCAAAGTTTTCGGGGCATTTGTACTTTGAAGTTTCAGGAATGTTTAGTTTGGGACTCTATAGAATAGAATGTATTTATAAATGACACTTTGGTGTTGCGGCGGTGCGACGGGTGCAGTTGCACCCGTCGCGCTTTTCACTGTCTGCTAAGCAGACAGTGAAAAGCCGCCCTGGGCCCTGTTAGGGGACCCCTGCACTGCCCATGCCAGTGGCATGGGCATTGCAGGGGCCCCAGGACACCCGTTCCCGCCAGCCTCTTCCTGGCAGTGAAAACTGCCAGAAACAGGCTGGCGGGAAGGGGGTCAGAATCCCCAAGGCAGCGCTGCTTGCAGTGCTGCCCTGGCGGATTCGCCCAGCCGGGGGTAAACCGGCGGGAAACCGCCAGCCCCGATTTTCTGACCGCGGCTTTACCGCCGCGGTCAGAATGGGCTAGGAAGCACCGCCAGCCTGTTGGCAGTGCTTCCGTCATTCGCTGCCCTGGCGGTCTGTGACCGCCAGGGTCGGAATGACCCCCTTTATCTACTTTTCACATTCTACAATATCATCCACTTCAAGGTACATTTAGAACTCTCAATCATGTCTTTGAGAGTGCGCCAGATGTATGCAGCACCACTAGCCCTATGAGGCACTGCAGTGTTTTGCAAAGGGACAGTAGAAACTCGATGTAACAGTAATTTCTTGAGTCACTGGGTAGAGGTGGCGGGATGAAAATGCTTTTCAAAGTATCACCCCACCCGCTTTTTTAATTTGGCTTTTGACAATAGAGCTACACGTCACCTATATTCTTGAATAAATCCCTAATTAAGTAAAGGGCCCATAAGATAACATTGTTTTCTCTTTCTCTGCAAAAAGTTATCTATCATCTTAACCCTAGCGTTCAAATGGCAAGTGAGATGAATCCTCTGCTTTCTCAGAAATGCAGCTATGAAGCAAGATGGAATTTTTAAGCAGGACGAAGCAGAAAATATGTTAATGAATACCCAACCAGTGTTGCTGCCACAGCCAGAGCTCACAAACCGTAAAAGAATGCTGCTACAATGCTTTGGCAAAAAACTGGTGATGTTACCTAACGCAAGACTGCAACTTTGGTTTAACTGGCCTGCAGTGCCAGTGTCTCTTGTGAGGAAAGTGCACACTGGGCTCCTATCTTTACAGTGGGGCACTTTGCCTCATACTAATCTTTCTGTGCATAATGCAATATCCAGGCAACCTATTCCTCCACTAGGCATTTACATGCCTTCCTGCAGAGCGGCCGGTGTGTATGGTATTGAGCAGGCTTTACCCACTTGCTGGGACTTCATTGCTGATAACCTGAAAGGACTAAACGTGTCCCAGCACCCCTGCTAGCTAATCCTTTCTCAATGCAACTACTGGGAGTAGCGGTCCACAAAGGAAATCCATCTCGCATATTTCGAACAAGTTAATAGTCTTTTTTTGACAACAGAGCCCATGAGCAAAAACACACAAAAAATGAGTGGAAACTGAGAAAAGATGATTTAACAAAATAAAATAAAGTTAGCTTTAAAAAATTCAACTTTGCAGTTTAGTTTGTTCTGCTGGGCACGTTTTTGTGAGTCACAAGCCTTCTGTTTGCAAGGCACTAGAAGTTAGAACAAAATAGTACCTCGATCATGTCGGAAGCAGCGGACGGCCACTAATTAGGTTGAAATCAATTAGTGCGTGATCCCTGCTCCACACAGAGGAACAGAAATGATGCTGGCATGCCTTGACGAATTACGAGGCTGTAAAGAAGAGTGCCACGCAAACCAACAAATGGTGAGCATCAGGTGGGCTCCAAGCCCTTTAGTGAACACAACAATGTCTTGCATACGAGACACATGCGCAAGTGCATGCACTCGCCGGCTCGTCCCTAAAAAAGAGGCAAAAACATAAAATTCACCAAATCAAATACACACACTAACAAAATAAATGTAAAACATGGGAGGATAAGTAAGATAAAGTAGGGATTGCAAAGATATAAATTAGATTGAAAAGTAGGCCTAGCAGAATGCACAGAATAGGAAAAACAAGATGGCAGTGTGCTCAGGCGACCATGTGGTGCCATTCACTCTCGGTTAGCACTGCAGAGTGCGCTACTCGCACTAAGCAGTGTAAACAGGTGAACTAGTACAACTCTTCCCGTTCATGGAGTTAGGCAGAGTTCGCTGAGTTTTTTGGCCACTCAGAGGAATTTCACATATCGAAATACAGCAAACTCCACCCAGGCTTAATTTTCATTTAAAAAATACATCTTTATGATGTATTTATGATTTCCCAGTGTTCTTAGGCATGCCCTTCTTTAATTAATGATGGTCTGCAGTTTCACTAACTATCCCTGTAATCTTTCACAGGATTGCACATTACCTAAAACACATCTCACTCTAATATTGTTCAGTGGGTTTTTGGGTGTTTGAGAGGTGGTTGTGGTTCAGAGGGTTTCTGTCTCCGTTTAGAACATTGACTAAGTCCATAGTGCAAAGGGGTCTAGGAAACCGAATAATAAGTTGTGTTTTAGAAAATCTAGAAAACGCATCACTGCCACCCAGCACATATTGTCAGACTCCACAGAGGGTCTTAGGTGCATACTTCATTGTCATTTCCACCCTCTTCAGAAATGTTCACCATTGGTAATGCACTACAATCAGTAGTTTAGGCACAGGGCAAGATGACCTCGTCTAAGCAAGCAGGGTCCCCATAATGACAATGTCCAAATTTTAGCTTCCAAAAAGCAAGCCTCCTATGGCCTCTCAGTTGCAAGCCATCTTGTTCTGCTGTGTTATTTGGAAGCAAGAGAGTACATTAGATAATGAGACATGCCTAGACCTCACTTAACAAGTGAAAGACTTAGGGCCTGATTTAGAGTTTGGCAGAGGGGATTACTCTGACACAAACGTGACGAATATCCCGTCTGCCATATTATGATCCCATACTAACCTATGGTGATCGTAATACGGTGGACCGGATATCTGTCACGTTTGTGACGGAGTAATCCACCTGCCAAATTCTAAATCAAGCCCTACGTTTCTTGAGAGGTAAAGTTGTCGCCGTCCAGATCTGCCCCAATGTAATGGAATTCAACTGGCCCAATCAGGAAGAAATAGAGCAGACTGGTAATAACCCCTGTCTTGGTAGGTGATAGAATTTTTTTTGAATGGTGCTCTAACATAACTATAACTCACGCCCCCACCATGCACAGCTAATTACCCTACATATAACATATTTCATGACATCTTCTATGCCATTATTTATATTATCGATGCAACATTTGCAATAAAATTATTGATGATAGAACTGTGCTCGAACTTTGGCTATCTTAGGGCATGAGTTATAGTTACTTGAAATAACTCTGACTGTAATAGCTGAATTTCTATGGTTTTGTGGGTGTAAATTCAGAACCTATATATGTATATATTTTGACAATTCTTCACAAAATGTTCCAAGAGAATATGATGCTCAGTTGAGCTGCTGTCTGAAAAGTTTTGGCGTGATCCGTCTAGGGAGGGCTTAGAAAAAGGGTGAGTCCCAAAACATATTTTCCACATTCATTTTTCCATATGGATTTTAAACTGCAATAACACAACCTCTCGACAGAATTACATCAAATTCAGCCTTATTCATGATAGTGAAGTCGCGACTCCTTTGCAGCTCTCACTGTGGCCCCCTGTGTAACGTCGTCATGGAGTCGCTAACCCTGACGACAAAAATAAAAATAAAAGTTTTATATATAAAATCCTTTCAAGTTTTGCCTTTTCGTCCGTGCCCAGGCACTGCAGACCGAGGCGGAATCGCGAACCCCTGTAAATGCACACACCGTTCCTTTTAGCAAAAAGGAAAACACCTCAGTCACAGCTGCCTTCAAATTGAATTTATTTTACATGGCAAAAGAAAAACATCCACCCGACGCGTTTAGGGGTTTCTTGGTTACGATAATGGTAAAATGGGGAAAGACCTGTCATTAATAACAACATAACTGAACCCCCCACCTCACAATTCATACATATCCCCATGATCAGTCAGAGCTTTCAGATGCCATGTAAACTCCAATAGGGAGACCATTTGGTGCATGTATACAAATCAATGTGAGACAGTTCCCTGCACTATCAACATCCACTACCTATCTGAGTACTCAACTTATCAAAGGACATCTCTGGTTTAACTCAAATAAGCAGCACTTGGGCATAGGCGGAGGAGAAGCAAAAGTATAATGGACTCCTCCAGTACCTCTTTAGTATGTCGTCCGTTGCCTTAGTGAGATGTCTTTTATAGAGAAAGGTGAATTGTGCCCTCTTTTTTCAGATATGACAGGATTTTGTGGAGTTTTCTGGGGTTCGCCCAGTAATCCCTCTGATAGGTTATGAGCCTTTACTGACTTTGTTGGGCAGTGTAGTAAGTGGAAACCCTTAGGAAATCGGGGCCTCTCAGGTAGATCTGTGATGTCTTTGTGGAGTTTCAAGACACTGAGGGCCTCATTTACAAGGCTCTTGCGCCATCGTTGTGACAGTTTCTTTCATGCAGCAGTGGCGCAAGTGCAACTCAGTACCTACAAAGCGAGGCTAGAGGCCTCTAGCGTCACTTTTTAGCCCACTGCATCATTTTTACAAAGTGTCGGATCTGGCTGAGTCAAATATCGACAATGATATGCAATGTAGGAAAGTACCCCCACTTTTTACATTATGTCAGTGTGTTTAGACTGTAGTGCACTAGGATCCTGTTAATCAGGACCTCAATGCCTGTGCTTACTCCTCTAAATTTGGTTGCTGATGATCTTTACACCACACAATTGGCATACTGGTGCACCCATGTAAGTCACTAATATGGTGCCTAGGTAACCAGGGCATTGGTACACCAGGGATCTCCCATGGGCTGCAGCATGTATTGTACCACCCATAGGAGCCCATTCAAACTGTGTCTGCAGGCCTGCCATTGCAGCCTGCATGAAATGGTGCATGCACCCTTTCACCACCAATATAAGGCTTACCTTATATCCTGGTCACTACATTAAGTCACCCCAAGGGCAGGGTGCATTTCCCTAAGTGTGAGTGTACCATAGCATGAGCAGCGTACCCCTACAAACCCTAGACTCCATTTCCTGGGCTTTGTAAGTGTGGAGAAGCCATCTTAAGGTATGTAGTGGACACTTGTCAACATGAGTGGTCAAACTACATAACCGCTTCTCCGAACCTAGGCATGCTTGGAATCAAACATGTTGGAATCATGCAACCATACTGATTCCAATGCTGGTTGCATGATCCCCTGTACTCTGCGGGCTCCTTACAGGATCTCCCTGTTCTGCCTGTGCAGTCCTATGGGCTCTGCGGCTGCCGACCCCAGACACTGTTCTGTCCTCCTGCTGGTGAGCCTGGCTCAAACAAGGGAAGGCAGAACAAATGATTTACTGCAAAGGAGAGGTGCTACCACCTCCCCCTGTGTTTTTGGTGTCTAAGGGCTGGGGTGGGGTGGCCTCTGAGTGCCACCAGATTGCTGTGAAGAGCACATTTGGTGCCATCCTTGCATAATCTGGTATGCACCAGTTCAGGAACCTCTGGTTCCCACTCTGGTGCGAAACTGTCGAAAGTACAGTGGAGTGACCATCCCTTTGTCCAGTTCCTCCCCTAGGGAGGTGCACAGAGCTCTGCCAAGTGGCCACTTGATTCTGTCATCTTTAAAATAAGATGTGCAGAGGCCCTTGGGAGCATCTGACTGGCTAGGCCAGGTAGATGACCTTCCTGATCCCTTCTGATAGGTGGGTCACCCACTTTTAGGGTTGCTTAAGGGCTCCCCTGAAGGTGGATTCTCAGATACATCAAGCAAGACTCTACAAGGAACTCTCTGCAAGACATCTTTTGCTCCTGGCCTCTGGAACTGCTGCTGGTCTGCTTTGGAACCAAAACAAGTCTGTGTCAGGTGGGAAGGCTCCCATCGCAACATTGTTTCTCCTGATCCTGCAAGAATTCTGCAACATCCAAGGCTGTGCATCCTCCAGGGTCACAAGGTCTCTGTTTGTACCTGCAAGCACAAAGGAATCTCCCTTGGAGTGAAGGAGTCACTCCCCTGCATTCGTGGGCACCTCAAGACAACATCAAGCGGCTGGTGGGGTCTGCTGTCCCACTGATATCAAAAGGCTCTGCATCACAGGTGGTGGGTTTGTGGCCTCCTCTGGGTCCTGCTTCTCTTTTGCCGAATTTGGGAGACTGTGGGCCCTTGCTCCTGCCACTGCACTGGAACCCCTGTGCACCATGACTGTTACTCTTGCCAAGGCTTGTTGACTTTTCCTCTGGGAGATCTTCAGGTCTAAGAAGCCCTGGCCTCCAGCACTCTGCAACGTGAAGATCAACCCCTGTCCTGCAACTCCTGTGACGTGGGACTTCTGTTTTATTGTGCTGCTGAGACCTCCTTTTGACTCCCTGTGTTCATCGCATCTGGGTCACTCGTGGGGGCTCCAATGACTTCTGCCAGCCTTCCCATGTGCTTCAGGCCAGCCCTGACTGCCCCGCAAGTGTAGAGTTGCCTAGACCTTGCAGACCACCAAAACCTTGCAAATACATCTACAGCTCCTGCTTGCATTTGCCAGTGCTTGTTGGTGGCCTTGCTGGTCACTGACTCTGCTGAAATCTGGCAACTGTTAAGTGACAACTTGTAGGTGACTCCTGGGAACTTCTGCAGCTCCTGAACCCCACAGCTGGCCTTCTTCCTCTACTGTCTTGCAGGAACTTCACCACTAGAAGGGTGAGCATCTCCACCTCCACCACCTGGGCACCTCCAAAAGTGCTGGACTCTGTCCCCTTCCTTTTCAGGTTCTCCACATCTGGAATCCACCCATGGGTTCCACCGGCCTGGTCCATGGGTCGCGACAGCAGCTGGACAATCCGAGGCTTCCATTGACTTCAGTGAAAGTCTCTTTTTCACTCTTCATCCATGTCCCTGGTGTATATACTCCTGTCTTCTGGGTATCTTGGGGTAGGGGTACTCTCCAGCCATCCACTTGTCTGCTGGTTTCCTTGGGGTACGCTGGGAAGGGTCCTGAAACACACAAACCCCAACCACTACTTCCCTGTGTTAGTCTATGGGCTGACTGGGTCGGTAACCCCTCTGCAGCTGGTCAGTAGGCACACTTTCTGTACTTACCTCTGGTGTTTTCATCTTTTCCCAGCTCCTAGCTCACTACCATACTCACCCTGGGTGGGTTCACTATTTTGCATTCCACTTACTTAGTATTTAGTTTGGCCCTCACATAGGGCCCTGTATATTTTATTCTATTTCTGCTGGTTATTTTGTGGATATATAGGCCCGTATTTATACTTTTTTTAGCGCCGCATTTGCGCCGCTTTTTGACGCAAAACGGCGCAAACCTACAAAATACAATGGTATTTTGCAAGTTTGCGCCGTTTTTGCGTCAAAAAACGACGCAAATGCGGCGCAAAAAAAGTATAAATACGGGCCATAGTGTGTAGATATCTCCAAAGGGAGATATGCTAATGCTAGTCTAGTAGTTGTGCTTTAATAAAGAATCCTTTATTTTTGCAACAATTCTGTGGTTCTTTCTTGTGAGTGAGTTACTGTCTGACTAATGTGGTATTGCAAGTGCTCTACATTCCTCCTGGATCAGCTTCAGCTGCTCGCCTCAGCAACCCCTAGAGTGCTTTTGCTATCTGGACACCTATTCACTATCACTAAGGGTTGCCTGGACTTAGTATAGGGTGCCACACCTCCTACATGCAAGATCGGTGTTCCCCCTTAAAAAGTAATGCAGGGCTGATGAAGCCGTATTTACAAGCTTTTTGGAAAATTAAACACTCTTTGCAAAAGTCACGCAAACTCTGCAATGCGTAAAAAAATAACGCCTGATCTGACAAGTCTTAAAAATGACACATGGGCACAGGCACATAAGAAGAACAGACCCCCAATCAGCCTGGCAAGCTCTTGTATACCATGGCCCTACTCTCACTTCTGCTTGGAGCACCAAAAAGACCACCACAACCATCACCACGAGCTCCACTATCACCACCACAATTACCACCACCCGCGTGACAAAGGCAGTGCAGGAGAAGGGAACTCATATATTGGCAGCGTACCTCACTGATTGGACTCAGGGAGAAAGAGGTAACCATCTATTACTATCTGCAGAGGGAGTCCATTGTACAGCAGCTATACCTAATTGCACCGAAACTACAGGCATCAGTTGACAGTCAGTATCCCAACACAAACCAAGCTCCTAGCCATGTTTCACATGTTGGCCTTGAGGTCCTTCCAGACCACTACAGTCCAAGTGGCAGGAGTTTCACAGCCATCATTCTCAGCATTCTTCCCCTCTGTCTTGGATGCCATTATCTGGCTCATATTTCATCACATCCTCTTCCCCAACACCCATGGATTGGAAAATGGCAGCGCAGTTTTGCGTCAAAAAGTATAAATATGGCCCTAAGTGTGTAATAGAGGACAGTACACTTGTATGTGTAGCACAAACGTTGGTGAAATCAGTGATCATCATGCATGGATGCCACACAATGTCCTTGCATGCCTCCTACTGTTGGCAAAGTGTATAAGTCAATTAGGACCTAGAATAATTTGTATATGGATTTGGGGCCATTAGCTGTAATGACCATTCCCCCAATCCACCCCTACTCCCTGTACAGTTGGCAAAGGATATTGTCTGCAGCTGTGGGTGAGTACTCCTCACAAAGACCCATACAGAAGCCCAGCTGAACACAGTCATGTCATAAACAGGACCTGTTACATTGTGGAGTACACAAGTAGTACTTCAGGAGTCAGGATATGTTGGGGGGCAATTACCCTAATCACCAACATTGGTAACTAAACTAATGCTAGTGTGTTGCATATTGCAAAATATATGTGCGAGGCATAATCTCTCATGGCCCACTGACAATGAGGAACAGGAAGAACTGGACGATGAGTATGGAGAAGACGAGGAGCAAGCACAAAATGTATCATCAATAGCAGCAACATTGCTGATGTATAATATACTAGTAATGTGTGTGGTACATGCGTGAATGACCCACATAATGTCAGATGAGTGTGACAATAAGAATCATTGAAACCATGTAAAACAACATATTTAAGCACAGCCAGTGTGTAGGCAATTTACCTGCCCACTCACAGTGTGAGAAAGTCATCCTTTTAGCATGTTCACTCACATTTTTATGACTGTTACTGGTAGTGACTGCCCGTGGCTGTACCCTGTGTCTGCTAACAAGGCCCAGGGCCACTCCTCTGAATAAAAGGTACATGGTCAAGTGGTACAATTACAATTGCCAACAACAGATTCCTGTAAGTCATTAGTAGATAATAGGGGAAGGGGGAATCAAACTACATGTAAGTCCCTAGTATATGATAGGGCAGGGAAGTTTAGAGACCCAGTAGATTTCCTTCACTGGGGTGTGCACTGCTGTGTTTCCTGCTGTAATTTTTTTAATCAGTCCTCCCTTGCAGACTGTCTTCAAAAAAATAAATGTGTGCAAAATCAACTTTGGAAAAAAATGAACTTCCAAAAATCCAAGTTAATCCAAGTTAATCTTACTCTAAATTCAAACCTAAAATCTCCCCTAGGTGCCCCAGGGATGGAATGCCATGTAACTATAAGCAGGAACATTTCAAAAGATGCGTGATATGCCATGGTGAGGGGAGCACTGCACATCAAAGTTTAACCACATTGTATAAATTTACCTCCGTAGGCTAACATGGAAATATATGACTTATGCCCATATATTGCTAGGAAAGAGTTCAATGTATCATGACACGACTCCAATGATTGGCAATGAGAAATCCAACAACCTGAAGGGACACCTTCCTGCACATACACAATCATCAATGGCGTTTTCCTTTGTTGATGTGTGCTGCAGAAAGCACTGCTGGCGTGTACTGCCTTCTGTGCCTTTCAGCCTGCCTCCAATCCACGTCTGGTCTGTGCTGGTTGAGGGCTCCCCTTGTACATTCCACCCAGACAACCACAAACACAGGACACTCAGTCACATCTGCATTCATCTGCATACTGAATGTCTCTGTCTGGGCAGGAAGGGTGGAGGGGCTCACACTTACATTTCAAAGGCCAGTGGCCTGCCCTCACACAAAGGACTGATAACCCCCAAAGGGATCCTGGCAGAGAGGACTGTGCTGAAAGGGGAACTTGTGCACTTCAAAACCACTCTGAAGTTTCCTCCACTTCAAAGGCATTTTGGGTATATAAGCTGGGTCTCTGACCCCACCAAATCAGACACTCCTGGATGCTCTGCTGATGCCCTGCTGGCCCCTGACTTTGCTGAAAGGACTCTGCCTTCCCCAAAAGGGCTTGGATTGAGCTTGCCCCCTGTTTTGAAGTCTCAGGGACAGCAAAGACTTCACTTACTAGCTTTTAGCTAGTTTTCAGACCTCGGCGACGCCAGGAACTACTTCAGTGATTCCTGCACCGATGCCGCAGCCTGCTCCCACTATGTGGACATCGCTGTATGCAACAACTGGGGCCTGCAACGCAAGTCTGATGTTGCCACAATACCGCTGAGGTCACGCAGGGTCATCGCAACACTGCAAAGTCGACACATCACATCTTGACTGACTAGATCCATTGACCCCGCTGGATCACAAGGACATGATGCCTCACCACCGACACTGCACCAGCTCCCCCTGCAACTGTAGGGAACAGACGCTGCGCCTCCCCTGCCTCAAAGTGCAAAACCAATGCCTCCTCTCCCTGGATGCCTTAAGGGACTGACACTGCACCGGCCCCAGTGACGTCCCATCTCCCAGACTCTGTGTGATGTCTTTGTTTCTTCGTTTTCAAAAGGTATTGTACCTGGGGGTCTGTGCACCTCTGACAGGTGCCTGTGGTGTCGGATTATTGGGAACGACTTCATCCAATATGCTGAGATAGCCCCAGTTGGAGCTATTGTGTTTCTAAGCACTTTACTGGGATTCATAACTTTGCTTGTGTACATTGGATTTTCATTGTTTCAACCTTATTTTAGTCAGATAAATATTATCAATTTTTCTAAACTTGTGTGGTGTATTTTTGTGGTGTTTTCACTGTGTTACTGTATGATTTATAGCACAAATACTTTACACATTGTGTTCTAAATTAAGCATGACTGCTCAGTGCCAAGCTACCAGAGGGTGGGCACGGGATCATTTGGATTGTGTTGTGACTTATCCTGACCAGGATTGTGATCCTTACTTGGACAAGGGTGTATACCTCTGCCAACTAAAGACCCCATTTCTAACAATTGTCATATGACATGACAATGCTCACTCCATCTTCAGATAGTGCTGGCCATTATAGTCTCCTAAATGTACTGCAAACAGGATCATACAAGTAACAGCATTAGCCGTTTCCAAGATCCCTGTGCAGATGAGATGTAGGGCATGCATACACACACCCATCAAATGGTTGTGCTTAGTGCTGGTGTGCAGCAAGGTAGCATGAATATCAGACACTTATTTACAAGCAATGGGCTGCATAGTGGGACACATCTAGTTACTTGGGGAGTATGCAAGAAGTCGTGGCACACACCACCATTTACTGACAAAAGTTGATCTAGGAGTTGTTTCATACATCTCTGGGATGTGAGTTAGCTATCCACCCTCCAGTATCACATATGATACCTGGCACATGTAGATTCCATGTAGCAATGTGTCCATATATGTATCCTTGCTATATCAGGCACATAATGCTGTGAAACAATATATGTAACTTGCTCAAATTACTTTGGCTAATGCCAATAGAATCAAGGGTATTGCAGCATGCAGAAGGGACATTGATGATCAATTCAACATGATGAGTGTGCCATGCCATGGTCACAAAACAGCATTGTTTCTAAGGATACTCACTGTTGACATGGTCGTGCCAAGATATCCCAAGACGGAGCATTGCTATTATGCAACATTAGCTTAGCCTTGGTAGCTTTACCATAACAAATTGGGAAATGATGGACATTGTGCAGATGTATGTTCACTTTGATCATCAAGATGTATTTGTGATTTGTGTATGCCTGAATATGGTATTTACCTGGTATGGTTGATGTTCATTTACCAAGTTAACCTTTGTATGACAATTTTTCTTTATGATCACACAGGGAACATGACCTCAGCCCAGAAGAAAAAGCATGAGCTGAGGAAGGAAAGGTATCTCCACATCTGACAAGTGCACGTGGCCTATCAGAGAATGGCAAAGACCTTTGAAAAAGAAAAAGCTTCTGGGTTGTGGAGTGACTTTCCCCAAGGGGTTCCCATATGGGGAGCAGCAAACACCAGCAAGGCTTGGGCTGCAGTCAAGATTGGGACTGCAGGAGCAGGTCCATCAACCTCCACTACCAGTCGCACATCCCAACCTGTATCCCATGTCACCCAACAAGTACTGTCAAATGACTTTGAGCTGGACATGAGGAAAGAAGTGGCTGATTTGAAATACTGTGTCGCCATCCTTGAGCATAAAATGGACAACATGATTGTCCTGCTCTGGGAAATAAAGGAGGTGGTACACAAATCATGAAGAGCAGGAAGAGTCAAATGGACCCTTTCATCCCTTCCCCTTGTAGATAGTTATTTTTGTTGTTGGGGTTTTTAGTTAGGTTAGTTTACATAAGTTAGTGTAGTGTAGGTTAGTTGTAGTACATTGGAGTTTTCATTAGTACATTTTAGCTGTTTGGTTTTATTAGGTGTTTTTAGTGGATGGGGAGTTGATGTTTAAGGTATGTGTTTCTAGAAAAATAAAAATTACAAACTAAATACAAAAAAATTATAGCAAATACAAAAAAAGATATCTTGTTTAAGCCTAGATGTTTAGTTAGTTTATGTATAGCTGTAGTTACTGTTGTCCCTGTCTACAGAGGTGTTTTAAGGGCCTGGGGGGGCTGTTTATGATATGGAGTTAAATGTACAGTATATGTTAGGTTAAGTTGAGATAGTTGTAGGTATTAATTAGTATTATGTAGTGTAGGTTAGGGTAGGATGTTTATGTTTAGTAGTTTAGGTACTTTTAGTGACATATATATGACTTGATTAAATGTTGTTTTTTCCTAAATAGAGTCTCCACCATGATTTACTGTATAAGAGTTAGCATGTCTGTTAAGGATATGTTAGATACATGCCTGTGGCTTTGCTGCCAGTATTTGGCAACATGAGTGACTTTGTGAATTCCATATGGGCAAGGGACTGTCAGGTTGGCAATGGCATCACATAAGCTATCTACAAACATTGTTGAGAGGTATATGTGACAATCTGGATGTGAATGGATACACATCCCAAAACAGGTACTCATATGCAGTTGATCTGTGTAGGTAAGTCACGGGACATGCATTGGTGGAATGTTGTTGTTATTGCATGCACCTTAATTCTAGGATTTTTTACTCACACCCTTTTGCCTGTCCCTCACACACATTCACACTTGCATCATTTGGTTGTCTCAGAAATGTTTTTTTTTTTGCGAAGATCCATACTTAGACCAGCCACCTGTGGTGTGAGTCATATCAGCTTTCACAATGACTGCATGATACCGGTCACACTACATGCTTGGGACCTTAACAAACTGCTTGATAATCAACATACGTATCGTATACATTAAGCATGTTTCACTCAGTCTGTGTGGCTTTGTCTGTGGCTCCAATCCACACATATCCCTTTGGCAATTAGTCAGTGTATTTGCTTCACAAAATGCAACATGTCCAGATTTGTCATGCTTCAGACACATACAACACACAGGTTGTAGTTAGTGGTTTTATTTACAGGTGCAAGTTTACGTGATGTACTGATGTACATTTAATGCAAAAACAGCCCTAGCAGATGTATCAAGCCATTGGATGTCCAGACAGAGTCCATGGGAGAACATGTCATGGAACCTGTGTAGGAAAGGAGTGCTCCGGTGAGGAGGAAGACCACATTGCCATTATAGTAGATTGGTCACAATGACAGTCCACAAATGTGAGAGGCCATCAGAGGGAGAGTCAAATTGAGGACAGTGCAAGTTGTTTGTACACTGGCATAATCTTAAGCACAGAGCAAAGGGGAAAGTGGGCATGTGTCACAGAAAAATTCTACTGGGCAGTTTTTCTGGTGAAAGATGTTTGTTCCAAATCTTCTTCCTCTGATGTATGCGGTGCCTCCCATGACAGAGGTGTGGTAGGTGTTGAAACACCTGTGGCAACACATAAGGCAGCACAGCAGCAAGGAGGATCAACTGATTTTGCAATACAGCAGCAATGCCACAGTGCTAGGCACCCATGGTGGCAATGAGGAAGTCCTGCAAGACATTTTGGATTGCCCCAGACTGTTAGCAACCTCAATGGTACAATTTTGGCAGGGCATTTGCTCATGCCTCTGCCTCATGACACCAGTTATCTCAGCCACAGACTGCTGGAGGCTATGGAGCGGAGAGTATGCGCCGCTTATGGTGGCTGAGTTGTCCTTGTTCTGACTGAGGCACGTATGGACTGCCTGCAGGGTGCCTGTCATGGTCTCTATCCCTGCCCACACCTGATTTGCAAGGCTCCTGCTGGACTCCTACTGCAGTCTGTTGGAATTTAAGTTTTGTGTCCTGGGAGTCCAGTTCTGTGGGTAGACTGGCAGGTGGAGTATGTTGGAAGTTGGGCAGATCATCCTGAGATCCTGCAATGCTGTCAAGCCTCCCTTACGACTAAAGATGGTGTCTGTATGGTGCCCCAGATTTACTGCAGGGTGTCAGGATATATGGTGTGCAGCTGGTCATCAACACCATCTGAAAATTCTGGGACAGTCAGGTGGCCAGGAGGTATGGATTCGTCCTCTGCATTGAAATGGAGATATGTTAAGGGTGATCTTTGTTAGATGTTGACATGTGTAAACAGTTTAACATTCAAGGTTTCAGATGTAGCAATTTCAGTTCCTCATTTACGAGGCACTAGCTCACTGCACATCTGGAGCATCATACTTTTTTATGCTTCCGTGGCACAGTGTGCCAGCCTATATTTACAAGGCCACACAAAGACATCTTTTGTTGCTTTGAATGGCACTGTAAATGTGGCCCCCTTTCATGCATGACACTGCATGAATTCCATGGGTGTTGCTGTGGGTGTTCTCACTCAACACCCATGGAATCGTAAGGAATTTGGCACATTTCCGGATGTACAAGTCTGGTAATGTGTCAGATTCCTACACCACATCAGGGGTGGCGTTTAAGTGGTGCAACTGTGAGAAATAAAATTGTTCTCTCTGTTGTTTCCTATACCGATGTGTGCTGCATTCTGCAGCACACATAGGAAGAAGATGTCATTAATGATTGTTTATGTGCAGGAAGGTGTCCCTTCCAGCATAGAAGCAATCATCCCTATAACGCAGACCCCCATGCACCAGGGTGCAAGGGTGCCTGTGTTGGCGCTCAGCAGCAGTTTCTGCACCATTGCTGAGGAAAGTACAGGGATGCATTGTATTTCAGTAACTACAATGCATCTCTGCACTTTCAAAATGACGCAGTGCAGCTCAGCAAGCTGCTTTTCCATGCCACGCTGTATCATTGACTCGTTTATGAGGCCCTCATTTCAACAGTGATGTGTAGTACACCAGTTAGGTATGGGTTTTGATGCACAGTTTTAACGTATTTCCAATATAAATGGCAGTATCTCTGCATTGTTCTCACAAGCACTGTAGGCCTACTCTCAGAAGATGGACCCTGTTCTTCTGGGTAGTTTAGCTCACTGATATTCCCCCAATATCACCATAATCAGAGTTGTATATCTGCATTATGTGATTCAGGCCCATGCCAAGGTATATGTACATGCCTCCTCTGATTACCCGCTTTCAGGTCCTGGTACATGGGTAAGAGCCACACAATGAGCCTACACAGAATATACATTCATTCTCACATGCCTACAAGACGTGTATTATGCATGACCATATCCAATGTTGCTTTGTTATATAAAGCTCCTGTTGTGGCTTCACCCCACGTGGTAGTAGTGGTGTAATTAGTGGCAAGTGCCTACATATGAATCCCACATTAGTAGGCCCACCAACTTCAGCCTGGGTTTGTCCATGGGTCCTATCATTTGTGATGGCTAAGTGGTTCTTGGTATCCCTTGTGTAGCCTCTGTTTCACCTCCTCTTTACATGTGGCACTGTAAGACAATGTTACATCAGACTCCCTCTTGACACCTGCTACATGTTCCCCAGGTCAATATGACATGTAGCTTCTAGTCCCTCAATTGGATGTTCTTTGCCATCCCTTTCTAGGTGTGCCACAAGTGTGGCACTGTCAGACCCAGTAGTGCATGTGCATTTGTGTAGCTACAATGCAGTACACATGTTCATTCCTACCTTCTCAGTATGCACAGTGTCCCTATCCAAAGCAACTCTCATTTTGCCATGCACAGTCAGCATCTACCATGAAGAACAGTAGCAGTGGACCACCATGTGCATACATCATTAATTTGACACACATGGTCCTGTGGTGCGCATCTCCTATATTTCCACCATTCAATTGATTTTTTGCAAGGAGTTCCAGTGGTCCCTTTTATGGCAGCTAACACCTGTGTGCACTCACCCTGCCCACCATGTCAGCTGTGAGCAACATGGTTTATTGCAGGGTACTATAAACATGTCTCTTACCATGTCCCTATGTGTGGATACCTCCCATTGCCAACACCTGGCCCATTCTCAGATGAGTTGTTTCTTCTGTGACACAGCCGTTCCATTCTGAAGATTTAAATTCTAGATTAACGTGCAAAGGCCCAAGTGAGACTGAGTAGCTATATGGTGCAAAGGCCTCATTTATGAGGTCCTAGTGGCACACTGCACCACCGTAGCATCATTTTTTGTGACACTCTGGTGGTGCAATGTGGCAGCCCATATTTACAAGGACAAAGAAAGCAACCTTGCATGGCTTTTCATAACATTGCAAATGTAGTCTCCTTTCATGCATAACACTGCATGAAGGTGGCGTTCCATGGTGTTGCTTGGGGTTTTCCCACTCAACACACATGGAACTCAAAGGAATCTGACGCATTCCCAGACTTGCAAGTTTGGGAATGCATCAGATTTCTATGCCACCTCAGGGGTGTCATAAGAGAGATGCAACAGGGACAAATATCTTCATTTCTCCCCGTTTCTTCCTCTTTCTGTTTGTGGTGCCTCTGCACCAGGTTTTATTCTCTGAGTTGAGTGCAGGAACCCGATAGAAGTTCATTGATGGAACAAAATCACCAAGGATAGGAAAAAGCCCAGTAACCCATTCTGAGTTTCTAGACGTGGAATCATCCTTTTCTAGAATTAGTTGTCACTTTGAGTGACGCTTTGCTCCACTTCACTTCACTTCCCGGCTTTCAGTAGCCACTTGAGCAAAGCTGAAGCTCAAAGATCAATTTACAAGACAGATTGATCAAGTATGCAATAAAGCCTTCCCACTAGTAGGGACATCAATGCACTGCTAGCTTTCTCCATTATCATTGCTGAGTATGTCCAACGCCATACAATTTGAAGTGTTATAGATACAGCTAGCAGCTTACTACTTCATACATGTCACTTCTGTAGCAAGGTGTACTGTTTCCTGATGAATTAATATTAACCAGGTCAGGAGTATCAGCTGAGCACATCTGGGTGTGATATTGGACATCTTCATTTTCACTTCACTGTTGGAGCATTCTCCCAAAATACACCACCACAGCTACACAGAGAGTGTGATACACAAAGGTAAATTTACACATTTGTATAACTTTATGATTGTTTGCTATTCACAAAAGTATTTTACTAGTACATTTACGACCGCAGAGTCTCCACACATAAATTATAGGGCTGTCCTATATTTTTATATGTGCAGGGCCTCGCATTCGTAAAGTTACTGCTAGGAAAATGCCTTTGTCAATAGCAAAAAATCATAAACTTACACAAAAAATAAGTTTACCTTTGTGAATTACGGCCAGTGTTACTGCATTGGCAGATGAAGTATGACATAGAAAGAGCAGTGATTCATACCTGTCAAACAAATATAAATTCTCTCCACCTGTCTTGCTGCTTTACTCCCTTGATAGTTCTTTGTATCCATTATGTCCCAGCTTTGGGGTTCCAGCGTGCCCACTTCTTGCGGTGCTTTTGAAGTACTATTGTCGTTGCTCCACTTGGTCTGTGAGGAATCCAGGACAGGGTCACAGGTGGACAGCAGCAGACCAGGGCGAAAGCTTCTCTCCTCACATCCCAGTAGACTCTACTGCATCCTGGTTGGTCGGCCATAGCGTGGGGAAAGCTTTTCTCCTGATACCCCAGTAGTCTCTGCTGCATCCTGGTAGATGGGCCCTTGAGTTGGCACATTCTCTTGCACAGCTGAAGCAGGCTGCTCGAACTGCACCATGAGTTTCCCCTTCTGGCCGACAGTGGCTGTTTCTCTGTCCAGGACTGGTCCCCAACCTCTCACTAGCCCCCAACAGCCTCCCCTCTCAGACTGGGAAAGTCTTGACCTCCAGCGGATGATTGATAGGAATCTAAGCCCAATCCTCTGATAAAGCCACTGATCTCCTCTGCTGCCGAGAAGGGGCAGCCCCCGGGGGAGGGGGGGTCGAAACCCACTAGGCCCCAAAAGATTGTGTTGTGTGTTTGTGTTTTTTGTGTCTCGGGAGCACCCCTTGGGCAAGGGTAACCCCCCAAAAGGGGCACATTAGTTATGGACATTTCTGCCCCCTTTGGGGGCAGCGCGGCCTATTTTATTTAGGCCCAACTGCCCCCAAGGGGACAGAAGGCACCAAGACGCCAGGGATTTTTTTTTGTGTTGGAGGGGCACAGAACTGTTGGCCATTTGGCAAGGGTCACCCCCCAAATGAGGCACAGAACTGTTGCCCATTTATGCCCCCCTTAGGGGCAGATCGGCCTATTTTGTAGGCCCATCTGCCCTCAGGGGGGCAGAATCCACTTAGGCACCAGGGATCTTGTGTGTCTGTGTGTTGTGTGTGGGGGGGCTGCCCCTTTGGCAGGGGTCACCCCCCAAAGTGGGCACATTACTGATTGCCATTTCTGCCGCCTTTGGGGGCAGATCAGCCCATTTTTTTAGGCCCATCTGCCCCCAAGGGGGGCCAAAGCCACCAAAATGAAAAGGATCTTTTGTTTCCTTTGTTTTTCTTTGTGTTGAGGGGGCACTCCCTTTGGCAAGGGTCGTTCCCCAAAGGGGGCACAGAACTGTTAGCCATTTCTGCCCCCCTTGGGGGCAGATCAGCCTATATTTTTTAGGCCCATCTGCCCCCAAGGGGTGCAGAATCCACTTAGACACCAGGGATCTTGTATGTTTGTTTTGTGTGAGGGGACAGCCCCTTCGGCAAGGGTCACCCACCAAAGGGGACACATTACTGGTAGCCATTTCTACCCACCTTGGGGGGGGGGATTGGCCTATTTTTTTAGGCCCATCTCCTCCAAGGGGGGCAGAAGCCACCAAGACACCAGGGATTTTTTAAACGTTTTGTGTTTTTGGTGTGGGGGGGCGGCCCCTTGGGATAGGGTCATCCCCCAAAGGGGGGCATGCAACTGTTGGCCATTTCTGCCCCCCTTGGGGGCAGATCGGGCTATTTTTTGTAGGACCAACTACCCCCAAGGGGGGGGGCAGAATCCACTTAGGCACCAGGGAAAATTTCTAAATGCTTGGGGACGGGGTGTTTGTCAACTGGGGAAGTATTTGTGATTATTTCTCCTTTTTGTTCTAGTTCAAAGCGTTTGTCTCCTTTGCTGTGGCTCTTTGAGGTTTTGGCAGCGGTTGACCTGCAGTTTGCATAGTTGCATGTTTTTAGGTAAGTAAAAACAATTTAGTCCAAAAGAGTATTGTTGTCATGCATGAATGACATGTTTGTAGGTGGTGTACTAAATGCAGGATTGTGTGTGAAATTATTCTTAGATTTGTGCACAATGGTATTTGTGTTGTCTTATGTCTAATTTGCTTTTCTTTTTTCATTTTAGTGGGATATCATAGGTGATTGCTGTGTCTGTGCAGAGTAGTTGCTGGTGAGTCTAGCTTTCACAGGCATGTGAGTGCATAACTCTTTGTGATAAAGCCACACTTTGTGTATTACTTATTTTAGACAGTACTGGTTGTTGTTGGTGCATTTGTCAATTTACACTTCTTAGAAAGGATCATGGCTAGCCGCAGAGTGACCGCTCAGCAGGTTGTTGGCATGCTTTTTGAGTTGTCTTCTGACAATGATAATGAGACTGACTCTCCATCTGAGGCAGAGGAGGAAGTGAGAGATTCTGGCAGTGAATTTTCTGTCCAAGAGGAATCTTCTGATGAGGAAGCCACTCTCAATGCTGATGAAGGGCCTGTTTTAGAGGAGGAAACTGATGTGCCAATAGTGCAGCAGCCTGGGGCTGAAATGTTTCCTATTGGAAGACCGGAACTCTGGGTTGCCCCAAACATGGAGCAGCCAGAGTTGCCTGCATTTACTGGTCTCCCAGGGTGTAGAGTGAATACAGAAAACATTTTGCCTGTCAATTTCTTTCAGTTGTTTAGGGACGTTGTATTTTTGGAAGAGATTGTTGAGCAGACTCATTTGTATGCGGAGCAGAATTTGAGGGACAACGCTGCCTGACTTGGGCCTCAGTCTAGAGCTACCCAGTGGATTCCCACAAATTTGGAAGAGCTGAAAGGTTTCTTTGGTTTGACTTTTTTGATAGGTTGATAAGGAAGCTATCACTGGCTTCTTATTGGTCCACTAGTCCCTTGATGGTAACGGCTATATTTCAAGCAACCATGACTCGTAATCGGTATTTGCTGCTTCTTCGGATGTTGCATTTTGTTGACAATGGTTTAGCCTTGCCACAAGATCACCTGATGGTGACCGTCTTTTTAAGATTAAGCCTGTCCTTGATCATTTTGTAGATCAGGTTTTCAGAAGTCTATGTTCCAGGGAAATAAATATCTGTAGATGAGTCTTTGGTCCTGTTCAAGGGACGTTTGGTTTTTAAGCAGTACATTCCCAGCAAGAGGGCCCGGTATGGAGTTCAGATGTATATGCTGTCTGAAAGTAGTACAGGATATGTGTATAATTTCCGGGTCTACACCAGTATTGACCCACTGGTTGACTGCCCACTTTGGAGTTAGTGAGAAAATTGTGTGGGAACTTGGAAGATGACTGTTTAACAAAGGTCACCATTTGTACATAGATAACTTCTACACTGGAGTGCAGTTATTCAAGTAATTGTTCAGAGTGGACACTATTGCTTGTGGCACAATCATTTCTAACCGGAAAGGCTATCCAAGGGAGCTTGTCTGTAAAAAACATGAGAGGGGACAGTGTAGTGCATTATGTAACAATGAGCTGCTAGCTCTGAAATTTGCAGACAGGAGGGATGTGCATATGCTAACTACATTCCTTGATGAGAGTACTTCCCCTGTGACTGTTTGGGGCCAGGTTGCGGAAGTGCACAAACCTGCATGCATTTTGGACTACAATAACCACATGGGTAGTGTTGATAGAGTAGATCAGAGGTTGGAACCTTACACTGTTATTCGTAAGTCTTACGTGTGGTATCAAAAGTTGGCCATCCATTTGTTTAATTTAGTAACTTTTAATGCTTTTATTGTGTTCACGGATTGTTCCCCTGAGTCAAGGATGAAGTTTGTTACATTTCAGGAGTCAGTGCTAGAGAGCCTTATTGTGGTGGAACGGGCAAGAGTTCCTAGAGAAGCAGTGGTGGAGGATGTGGCTCAATTGAAAGATCGTCACTTTCCTGATCACATTCCACTCACTACCAAAAAAGACTTGCCCACTAAGAAATGTAGAGTCTGTGCATGAAGAGGTATCCGGAGGTAGAGCCGAATGTACTGCCCGGATTGTCTTTCAAAGCCTGGGCTGTGTGTGGCTAGGTGTTACAGGAGTTACCACACCTGAAGAATTACTGGGAACTACTGTGAGCATAAACTGCCTGTTTTACATTTTCATATGTTCAGTTTCATGGTGAGCATTACTGTCATATATTTAGTTAGACCTTTTGTGTTAGTAGTTTTGTACGTATTTATAATTAGCTGGTGGTTTCTTTGTTGTTTAAAAATAAAAAGTGATGGCGGTGTGCATGGAATGGCGCTTGGCTGGCGGTGTGCGTGGAGTGACGCTTGGCTGGCGGTGTGCGTGGAGGGTCGCTTGGCTGGTGGTGTGCGTGAGTGGCACTTGGGTGGCAGTGTGAGTGGAGTAGCGCTTGCTGGCGGTGTAAATAGTGACTTGCTGTTGGCCTCTGCAACACACTGCTAGCCAAACGCCAGTCCACACACTTCCATCAGTTGGTGTGATTGCTGTATCAGGCATGTGGGCGCATGAAAGTGATGGGCCCTTGAATGGCGCTGTCTGTTGATGCGAGTGTTGTAATGTGCTGGACCCACGACTGGTGGCATGAATGGTTGTATGAAAAGTCTGTGAATGGACTGTAAAGCGGATGGTGCCTTGACGGTTCATTGGTTCATTTTTTGGCCTTTCAGTTATTAACAGTGCATTTCATTTTTGTGAAATCTCTTGTTAATAAAATTTGATCTACTGAAACATCACTCACCCACGTGCCACATCCAACCGGTATGTGTGGTAAAAATGACAAAACCTGCTTTGCTGTAATCAGGCGTCGAAGCACACCCGTGACAGGCTAGCTGTCTTGCGTCGGACCCCAATGATGAAGCATGCCACCATCTTGGTTGGTGGGTGAGGTTTTTTTTTAACCTAACCTAAGCGTGTTTCTTTTCACAATTTTAGTGTTTGGAACATCACAGAGGATGTTGATACATCAAAATGATCTCTTACAAAACAACCTCTTTTTTCAGGGGGGGCACCTGCGTTTCTGGTCCAGGGTGCGGCAGTCATCTGGGGAAACCTACCAAATCAAGACATTTTTGAAAACTAGACACACTGTGGAGTCCAGGTAGGTGTGGCTTGCGTGGATCCCCCAACATTTTCTTACCCATACTACCTGCAAACCTCAAAATTTGCTTAAAAAGCATATTTCCTCACTTTTCTTTGTATGATCACCGCACCGACACAAACTTCCCACCACCCAGCGTTCTACTCAGTCTCCCAAGTAAAATGATACCTCACTTGTGTGGGTCCCCAAAGCAGATTCAGTCTGAAAATCTATTAAAGAAAATTGTGATCAACTCGCTCAATCTCTACACGTTTTTGGCCTTTTCCTGCTGCAGGCACCTGGGCCACCCACACCAGTGAGGTATCATTTTTGTCGGCAGACCAAGAGGAACATTGGGTGGTAGGACATTTGTACCGGCACAGTGATCCTACAAACACAAATGTGGAAAATGTTATGTTTTTAGCTATATTTGAGGATTACAGAGGAGTCTGGGTAAGAAAATGTTGGGGGATCCACGCAAGCCACACCTCCCTGGACTCCACCGGGTATCTAGTTTACAAAAATGTCTGGGTTTGGTAGGTTTCCCTAGATGACCGCTGCACCCAGGACCAAAAAAGCAAGTGCCCCTGCGCAAAAACAGGTAGTTTTGAAATAGATCATTTTCATGTTTCCATATTGTGTTTTGGGGCATTTCCTAACGAGGGCACTGAGTCTACCCACACAAGTGAGGAACTATTTTTTATCAAGAGACTTGGGTGAATGCTGGGTGGAAGAACATTTGTGGCTCCTCTTAGATTCCAGAATTTTAATCACCGAAATGTGAGGAAAAAGTGTTTTTGTTTTGCCAAATTGTGAAGTTTGTAAAGGATTCTGGGTAACAGAACATGGTGAGAGCCCTACAAGTCACCCCATTCTGAATTCCCCTAGGTGTCTAGTTTTCAGAAATGTCCAGGTTTGCTAAGTTTTCCTAGGTGCCAGCTGAGCTAGATGCCAAAATCCACAGCTAGGCACTTTGCAAAAAACAGGTCAGTTTTCTTTGGGAAAATGTGATGTGTCCATGTTGTGTTTTGGGGCATTTCCTATTGCAGGCATTGAGCCTACCCACACAAGCAAAGGTGCATTTTTTATCGGGAGACTTGGGGAATGTTGGGTGGAAGGAAATGTGTGGCTCCTCTTAGAGCCCAGTACTTTCCATCACCGAAATATGAGGGAACAGTGTTTTTTTGCCAAATTTTTAGGTTTGCAAAGGATTCTGGGTAACAGGACCTGTTGAGAGCCCCACAAGTCACCCCATTCTGAATTCCTCTATGTGTCTATTTTTCAGAAATATCCAGGTTTGCTAGGTTTTCCTAGGTGCCGCCTGAGCTAAAGGCCAAAATCCACAGCTAGGCACTTTGCAAAAAACAGGTCAGTTTTCTTTGGGAAAATGTGATGTGTCCATGTTGTGTTTTGGGGCATTTCCTGTCGCAGGCACTAGGCCTACTCACACAAGTGAGGTACGATTTTTATTGGGAGACTTGGGGGAATACTGGGTGGAAGGAAATTTGTGGCTTCTCCTAGATTCCAGAACTTTCCAGCACCGAAATGTGAGGAAAAAGTGTTTTATTGGGGCCAAATTTTGAGGTTTGCAAAGGATTCTGGGTAACAGAACCTGGCGAGAGCCCCACAAGCCACCCCATTCTGATTTCCCCTAGGTGTCTGGTTTTCAGAAATGTCCAGGTTTGCTAGGTTTTCCTAGGTGCTGGCTGAGCTAGATGCCAAAATCCACAGCTAGGCACTTTGCAAAGAACAGGTCTGTTTTCTTTTGGAAAATGTGATGTGTCCATGTTGTGTTTTGGTGCATTTCCTGTTGTGGGCACCAGGCCTACCCACACAAGTGAGGTACCATTTTTATCGGGAGACTTGGGGGTATGCAGGGTGGAAGGAAATGTGTGGCTCCTCTTATATTCTAGAACTTTCCATCACCGAAATGTGAGGAAAAAGTGTATTTTTTGCCAAATTTTGAGGTTTGCAAAAGATTCTGGGTAACGGAACCTGGTGAAAGCCCCACAAGTCACTCCATTCTGAGTTACCCTAGGTGTCTTGTTTTAAAAAATGTATAGGTTTGCTAAGTTTTCCAGGAGGCCGGCTGAGCTAAAGGCCAAAATCCACAGCTAGGCACTTTGCAAAAAACAGGTAAATTTTCTTTTGGAAAATGTGTTGTGCCCACGTTGTGTTTGGGGACATTTCGTAAAGCGGGCACTGGGTCTAACCACAGAAGTGAGGTACCATTTTTATCGGGAGACCTGCGGAAACGCTGGGTAGAAGGAAGTTTGTGGCTCCCCTAAGATTCCAGAACTTTCCATCACCGAAATGTGAGGAAAAGGTGTTTTTCTTGCCAAATTTTGAGGTTTGCAAAGGATTCTGAGTAACAGAACCTGGTGTGAGTCCCACAAGTCACCCCGTTCTGAATTCCCCTAGGTGTCTAGTTTTCACAAAGGGAGAGGATTGCTAGGCTTCCCTAGGTTTTGGCTGAGCTAAAGGCCAAAATCCACAGCTAGGCAGTTTGCAAAAAACAGGTACATTTTTTTGGGGGAAAATGTTATGTGTCCATGTTGTGTTTTGGGGCATTTCCTGTCGCAGACACTAGGCCTACCCACACAGGTGAGGTACTATTTTTATCGGCAGGCTTGGGGGAATGCTGGGTGGAAGGAAATTTATAGCTCCTCTTAGATTCCAGAACTTCCTATTACCGAAATTTGAGGAAAAAGTGTTCTTTTTTGCCAACTTTTGAGGTTTGCAAAGGATTCTGGGTAACAGAACCTGGTGAGAGCCCCCCAAGTTACCCCATCCTTGACTTCCCTAGGTGTCTAGTTTTGAAAAATGCACCGATTTAGTAGGTTTCCCTAGGTGCCAGCTGAGCTAGAGGCCAAAAAAATACAGCTAGGAACGTTTAAAAAAACAGGTCAGATTTCAATGTAAAAATGTGATGTGTCCATGTTGCGTTTCCTGTCACAGGCGTTAGGCCAACCCACACAAGTGAGGTACCATTTTTTGGGGGGACCTGGGTGGAACACAGAATAGAAGAACACATGTTATTGCCCCTTGTCTTTCTCTACATTTTTTCCTTTTAGATGTAAGACAGTGTGTAAAAAAGATATCTGTTTGAGAAATGCTCTGTAATTCACATGCTAGTATGGGGACCCCTGAATTCAGACATGTGCAAATCCCCACTGCTTCTCAACACCTTATCTTGTGCCCATTTTGGAAATACAAAGGTTTCCTTGATACCTATTTTCGACTCTTTGTATTTTGCCAAATAAATTGTTGTACACCCAGTATACATGAAAACCCATTGCAAGGTGAACCTAGTTTATTGCCTCTGGGTACCTAGGGTTCTTGATGAACCTACAAGCCCTATATATCCCCGCAACCAGAAGAGTCTATCAGACGTAACAGTATATTACTTTTGAAAATCTGACATCGCAGGTAAAAGTTACAAAGTAAAGCGTGGAGAGAAATGGCTGTTTTTAATACCTCAATTTCAATATTTTTTTATTTCACCTGTTATTTTCTGTAAGAAAACCTGGAAGGATCTACACAAATGACCCTTTTCTGAATTCAGAATTGTGTCTACTTTTCAGAAAAATGTTTAGCTGTTTGGGATCCAGCATTGGTTTCACACCCATTTCTGTCACTAACTGGAAGGAGGCTGAAAGTACAACAAATAGTAAAAATGGGGTATTTCACAGTAAAATGCCAAAATTGTGTTAGAAATGTGGTTTTCTGATTCAAGTCTGCCTGTTCCTGAAAGCTGGGAAGATGGTGATTCTAGCACCGCAAACCCTTTGTTGACTCCATTTTCAGCAAAACAACACACAAGCTTTCTTCTGCAGCCCTTATTCCATTTTTTTTTTTTTTTTTTTCCGAATTTGTCGCTGTATTTTGGCTAATTTCTTGGTCTCCTTCAGGGGAACCCAGAAACTCTGAGTACCTCTAGAATCCCTAGGATGTTGGAACAAAGAACACAGATTTGGCGTGGGTAGCTTATGTGGACAAAAAGTTATGAGGGCCCAAGCGACAACTGACCCAAATAGCCAAAAAAAGGCCTGCCACCTGAGGAGGAAAAGGCCTGGCAGTGAAAGGGTTAAACCAAGAGACAATTTTAGCCTCTTGGACAAAGTGTATGTAAGTGGCAAATGTAATTTTGCCACCTAATTACATCACAATATCTACTCGATGATGACACCCTACTGCATTTATAAACAGTCTTAAAAAAACAGTAGGGAACAGTACTAAACAGTAGGGAATATCAAGTTTTAAAAGACTAGTTATGAGTTAAACCACGCGGATGACAAAACAGTCAACAGTAATGCCCTGATCCTTAAACTATCGAGTACCAGAATCCACTTCGATTTTCAGATTGACTAATAAATATGCAAATAATTGCAAACCACATACCATTGTTTTCAGGTATGTTGTTTTCAGCACCGCTTAATTTGAAAAAGAGTTAGTGCCAGGGCCAAAGTTTTGTTCGGAAGCCCGAGGCCAGTGTTATCAAATGCCAGTGGTGCAGGACACCAGGCAGGCTTCCCCTTGATTCCAACTCTCTGCCCCTTTACCTCATTATTTCAGGTTTTCATCCCTGTTCTTTACCTTTGCCACTCTTTTCCGCCTTTCTCTTCCTCCTTCTCTTCCCCTTTGGTGTTTTTATCTCTCTCCCTCAAAGTGTGATGAGGAAAAATAGGTGCTGGTCTCCATAAAATAAGTGTCTGCGCACTCCACCTTCACCCATGGCTCAAATTAAGCACTGGTTTTAAGTATCCTGGGTCCGCATGTGCTAAGTTTAAGCTTTTTTAAGCGAAGTCAGGCCAGGTGGAGAATCTATGCCCTCAGATGAAGTGAATCAGCTTCATTTGAAGAGAAGCTTAAAAGCTATGCTGCTTCTGACAATTTCCTGCCTTATCCTATCACATGAAACAGTGTTTGAGCCCTGAACTTGCCCCGTGCTCACCCAAGTGCATTTTGAGGGGGCGCAAAAAGTGAGGGATATGGAAAGGTCAGCGGGGTAGAGAATGTGTGGGAAAGAATACAGGACTCCACCTGTCACAATCATTGCAGTGGCAGGACCCCAGAACGGATGAAAGGGCATTTTGGGGGCGGTGGATTGAAGCAGGGGAAATTCCATCTGTGCTGTGAGCATTCATGAGTTACAGGCTGTGGCTGGGACTCTCAGCCAGCAAATCTTACTGCATACCAGGGCAGTGTGCAAATTCTCAAATTTTCCTTTACAGCTTGGCCTAGCACACTTAACGGACAGTCAGCAGCTCCCTTTGAAAGACAAGACTAGAAGCAGTGGTATGTCATATGGAGCCTACTGGAACCTAGTACCTTCACCCAAAGGCTCTGAAAGATGCCCATCAGAGCTAGAACAAACACAGGCATGCAGCACGCCACTTCACAAGTTATATTGAGCAAATTAGGACATGGGCGCATTTTTGTCACTCCTAACGAGCATTATCTCACTGATCGACCCTACATAATGTACAAATCTGTGGCCAACATGACGTGTTCTCAGTCAACCACATTAACAATCTGTGCTATTTTACAGTGTTTCTAACACTTGAACAGAACATACAGATTTATGTCTAAAGCAAAGTCTTTAGCCATCTGCTGTACTCTGAAACTTGATGGATAAGCATAGAGCTCTGCAGTAGGTGCCTTTCCCTAGTGTTTTTACTGGACAGTACCTGCAAAGGAAAAAAGATATTGAGAGGACTCCTGAAAATATAAACTTGAGTGACAGTCTTGGAGGTGATTTCTGTCTGACATGGAGAAAGGGAAAGCAGAGGACCACCAACAGGAGGACTGGGATTACTAGAACCAAGAGGCCAAGCAGGATCAAAAGAGGACCAGCTTCAAGAGGACCAGATACTAAATGACCATGACCACAAGGATACGGGCCATGGCACCAGGTCCTGAAGCACCAACATCAGGTGGACCAGAGGACAAAGATGAAGAAAGCCAACTGGCCCAAGGACAATTACACTACTGCCACTGGAAAAAGGATCACAAGGGTCTGGAACACGGGAACCAAGACTGTGGAGACCAAAACCAAGAAAACTGGCATCTAAAAGATTACGAATAAGAGAACCTGGTGGAGAAGGACCAAGCCTTTGAGAGGCAGGACCGGGGCACCAGGAGGACTGAGACTAGGGCTAGGACTTGGAGGACCACTACCAGGAAGATCGAAACCAGGAGGACCAAGGGGGCGGGGAGAACCAAGAACAAGTGGACCAGGCGAACAAGGGCTAAGAGGACAAAGTACTAGGAGAACGAGAGTGCAAGGGACCAAGGAGACCAGAACACTAGGGAGATCAAGATCAGGCCCATAACGACTAGGCCAGAACCTGGAGGAGGACAAAGACCAAAAGGCCAGCAGGATCAGGAGGCCCAGGGCCGTGAGAATCAGGACCATGAGAGCAAGAGAACCAGGATAGAGATGACCAGTTAAGGACCAGAAAGAGGAGGGATTGAAGACTAAGGAATATGACCAGAAGAATGAGGATTATGAGGAGTCCTATAAAGAGGCGGACAGATGTTCCGACTAGAAGATTGAAGATGATGACCCAGACCAGGCGGAATTAGGAGACGAGGCGCAACCAAGTCTAAAGGCACCAGGACCAGAAGAATAAGTGCCAGGAGGAACATAATCAGAAATAAGAGGAACAAGATGTAGGCCCAGAGAAGAGCTATGGGTATCAGGAGTGCCAGAAGGAAATCCAGGAGCTTGAGGAGGAGGACCAGAGTGATGGTTATGATGATGAGGAGGAGAAACTCCCGGAGGGAAAGAGACCAAGAAGAGGATGATGCACAAGAGTAGAAGGACCTGAAGGAGGACGAGGACCAGAGGAGAAGTATGCCGAGGAGAAGGAGGAAGTCAGTGGCTACATGGAAAGACATACCCTGAGGGGTTAAATCACAAATTTAAACTTACTCTTTGGTGTAAATTTATTACTTTTCAGTATTTACAAACTACGTGCAGAGTTTTATGACTCCCCACTCCCTATACCTCACAGAAGTATAGGGACTGCTGCGTCATAAACTCCACACGTAGTTTATGAATACTAAAAAGTAGTAAACTTATACAAAAGTGTGTTTACTATTGAGAATCAGTCCCTTACATAGGGCACATCTCTTGTGAAGGATTATTAGGCACTCTTCCTAGGCGACAGGCTCTTTAAGTCTCCTTGCCTTTTTTGACGTACTTAAAGCACTGCTTAACTCCCTGAACTGCGTTAAAATGCAGTTAAATTACAGATACCAAACAGGTAACCCATAACAGATTTACTACTAAGTTTTTTCTTGTTGCCAATTTTACTGGGGGAAGAACTTATCAAAAATATTGCATAGATTGCATTACCTCCAGTCCTCATGAGGCTGCTACTCGCAGCTCTGCCCCTCATGATTCCACCTTTTTCCATTGCACCCAAGTGATGGGATCCCAGAACAAACGTTTCCATTTCCAGCACTGGTTCCAGACTGTACAGAGCAATATGTGGAGTTCCAACTGGCCAAGCAAGTTCGGACATCGCTGTTTTACAATTCTTGTCACCAGGTGGTTACAACAGCTAAACAGAGGTGGGATTTACCACCTTGAATTGAACAGCCATGGTGCTTCCTGGATCTGTTCTACGAAGATCCACGTGATTCTGGGCGTAGGAAACAGACCTTCTGTAATAGAAAGCAACTCCAGCTGACACCGACCCTCACTTCTTTCTGTTTTCAGACAGATAGCTTCCATGTTTTGGAGTTTGTGCTTGAACTGTGCCTTATTGTCAGTAGGACTGAGGGGTATATTTATACACTGTTTGCACCGAATTAGCATCATTTCTTTACTCTAATTCAGTGCAAAACTAACTCCATATTTATACTTTGGCGCTAGACCCGTCTAGCGCCAAATTTATGGAGTTAAAGTCATTTTTTGGAAGTGGAAACCTACCTTGCCTTAACGAGATGCAAGGTAGGCGTTCCCGTGCAACAAAAGACTCTGTGGCCTTAACGCCATATTTATACTCCCGTGCAAAAATGGTGCACAGGAAGGAGGAGGGGTCAAAAAATGGGGCAAAGCTTGCTTTGCCTCATTTTTAAACGCCTAGGGCAAGGCAGGTGTTAGGGGACCTGTGGGCCTATTTCCGTGGTGGAACACCATGGAATAAGCCCACAGCTGCCCTCCCAGGCCCCAGGGACACCCCCACCCACACCAAAGGGACTGCGGAGGATGGAGTACACCATCCCAAGTAAGTACAGGTAAGTATTGCATTTTATTTTTTAAAATGCCATAGCGGGCCCTGAAATGGGCCCCCCTACATGGTACAGGGTGCAATGGCCATGCCCAGGGGACCCTGGTCCCCTGTGCTGGCCAGTGGGGTGGTGGGCATTACTCCTGTCTTTTTAAAGACAGGATTCATGGGATATGGATCGTTTTGCGTCAGAAAATGACTCTAGGGAGGTTAGAGTCTTTTTTCTTTTTCTCTAACCTGCCTAACATCAATTTTTGGTGCAAAATCCCCTTCTTCCATAGCACCCCCCCCCACCCGACCAGCGTAATTTCTTTTACGCTACCCCACCCATTGCACCTGCCCTGCACCATGCCATAAATAGGGTGCCTGGTTGGTGCACAGAAATGGTGCAAGCCGGAGCTAAACTTTTTGGTGCAAAACTGTGTTAGTGCAGTTTTGCACCAAAAAGTATAAATCATGGCCTTAGGCCCATATTTATACTTTTTTTGCGCCGCATTTGTGTCATTTTTTGACGAAAAAGTGGCGCAAACTTACAGAATACAATTATATTTTGTACGTTTGCGACACTTTTGCATAAAAAAATGACACAAATGCGGTGCTACAAAAGTATAAATATAGGCCTTAGTGTCTATGTAGTCACGCTCAAACTGCTTGAAGGAATCAGAATTATGTAACAAACAGTGAATTTGAAACTCTGTCATGACCCATTCCTCTTAGGCCCAAACCATAGATACAGTGATTGTGTATGGTGTAGGTAATGTCAGTGTATCGGCGGCTAACGAGGCCAATATCCCAGAGATATTGTTTAATTTGATGACTTCATCCTTTTCTGTGGGCAGATGTCAAGTTGACTCCCTCTCCTTATCCCGCCTTGGGTGACTATGAATATGAGGGTAAAAAACACAACAGTTAAAAATGTGCTCAGAGTTTGCACATACCTTTTGTGCTCCAGAGCTGGTAAGTAAAAGTATAAAGTCAGTCAAGAATTATTTCCCTATAGAGTACCTTTGCGCGGACTGGCAGATGGTGATGAGAAAGGATGTGCACACCAGAGCTGTAATATATGGTTTATGAACGCACCCCACACACAGCACCGGATTGGCCTTGTATTCCACCAGGCTTTTCCCTGGTGAACTGGAGTCACTGGAGATCGGGTTTCAAAGCCCAGGACAACTGCCGGTGCTTCCTTCTCTTCCCCTGGCTCCCCAGGTTTAATAGCAGCAAGCAGTAGCGTGAGGCAAAGCCATGGGGCCCTACCGCGGCACGTGATGAGGGACCCATGAGTGTCCCATATTTTACAGAAATTCTTGACCTTGGCGTGAATGGGGAACCGCAAATGTTTAGAGGACCCCTATGGATTGATCCCCCGCACTGCAGGTGCCTGCATTACGCCACTGCAGCCGGCACAAGGGGGCATACGGAGAGGGATGGAGGAGGAGAAACGCGATTACAGAGAGAAAAGGGAGAGTGGGTGGAGAGGGAGACTGAGAGAGATGCTTTTGATTCCCAAATCGTGCCCTGCCAACACTAACTTTTCATCCAAAGGCCTCGTCTCTCTTAACCCGTGATCGTTTTGGCTCATGATGTAATTGCCGTACAGTCAGCACTTCCGTGCGTGTCTCCAACAATTTAATTACGCTTTCATGTCTGGCACGAGGTCGGTAACAGCAGTTAATTCAAACGAATGTTCTTTCCTCACTCATGCCAATGCGGGGCGTCACGTTCGCCGAGGCGTTGCCAATATGCAGCGCCGGTTTCGTAGAATGCGTCTTGTCAGAGGATGACGTTCTTTCATCAGCCTTTCACAGATTCCTACCCGGTATTGTACTGGAACCAGGAAGCATGTTGTCCTCTGACGGACATGCAAAAGAGACCATAAAGTGATTTGTACCCGTCCCTTTGCACCTCCTGATAAGTAGGAGCTCTGTAGGAATTGTTTCACTCATGTTTTGCACTTAAAATAACATATTGATGACCCACAGTCTCCATAGTATGCTCTTTTTGAGCTTTTAAAAAAGTCTAACCTCAAACAGGTTTTATTTTTCACCAAAAGCTTTCGCTTACAAATTATGCTTTCTAGTTTTCATTCAACTATTATGTAGCTCAAATTCTGCTCACAGACAAGTTTGCACATTTGCACAACCAGAATGGTCTTCTACACAAACTTTTAAAATAAAAATTACTCTTTATTTGAAGTTTTGCGTATCAGTACTTCCTATTATAAACCACATGCATGCAGGGAGGGGGACTTCTTAGATGCAAACTTTAATTTTAGCATACCCCTGGAAATTGGAATACCAAACATTTGAAAAAAACACAAACATTGTTTTACTTTTTGAAATAAAACTGGGTCAATAAACATTTTGTGAGGGGGTTGTAAGGTTGTGCGTAGCAGGGGCCTAATGAGTTAATGCAGGGTGTAGTAATCACTCAGAGATGTATACTGGTTTAATGGCCACGAGGAAAGCCTCCTCACACCTTTTATTTACTCCTGTTGCACGTCACAGGTCATACCATCTCGCATCCAAACTCTGGGGAGATTCATACATAACCCTTCTTCGAGTGTTCATCATGGGTGTGCCCATGATGAATACAACAGGGGTGGGGGCGGAGGGGTCCAGCTTGTGCAAAACATCTCAAAAGTATTTTCTTTGTTTTCTCATTGTACAAGGTTTTCTGAAGATAAAGATAACCAGTGATACGCAAGGAGTCCACTTCTTTGATGGTTGCCACCTTGCAGTGATTAGTTGGAACTACAACCAAAACATCTGCAAACAAAGTAACATTACAAGTCATCCTGAGTGTTCTTCCGCTGAGGGCGAGGAAAATTATGCTCTGAAGAATTATGATGCAAAAAGAACAAGTGATGGACGGAATGCAGAGCAAATCAAACATTCATCCCCAGTCACAAAGATCTGGGCTTAATCCATCATGTTTTTGCTCCCCACACCACCCTAAGTTGAACCCAGCCATATACAAATCAGTCTTGACCCCTGTTCCTCATGGGAACAGTCCAGCCCAAACCACCAAGCCAGGTTCTCCCTGGACCAGACACAAGCACCCTACGACCAGTTTCAAGATATCACCCTTCATCAGCTAGGCTAGCTTAAATCCAGTGACGCAGTGAGCACGGGACCCACGTCTGGGCATACCCTTCCCACTTGGGGCGACAAATGCAAAAAGAACAAGTGATGGACGGAATGCAGAGCAAATCAAACATTCACCCCCAGTCATAAAGATCTGGGTTTGATGCATCATTTTTTTGCTCACCACGCCACCCCAGGTTGGACCCAGCCATATGCAAATCAGTCTTGACCCTGTTCCTCATGGGAACAGTCCAGCCCAAACTGCCAAGCCAGGTCCTCCCTGGACCGGAAACTGGGATCCTAGGACCGGTTTCAGGGTATCACCCTTCATCAGCTAGGCTAGCTTGAATCAAGTGGCGCAGTGAGCACGGGACCCACGTCTGAGCATACCCTTCCCACTTGGGGCGACAAACTGGAATGGCATGGTGAGCAAAAAAAAGATGGATTAAACCCAGATCTGTGACTGGGGGTGAATGATTTGTTCTACATTCCGTCCATCAACTGTTCTTTTTGCGTTTGTCGCCCCAAGTGAGAAGGGTATGCCCAGACGTGGGTCCTGTGCTCACTATGCACACCAGATTCAAGCTGGCCTGGCTGAAGAAGGGTGATACCCCGAAACCGGTCCCAGAATGCTTGTTACTGGTCCAGGGAGGACCCGGTCTGGCAGTGCGGGCTGGACTGTTCCCATGGGGAGCAGGGACAAGACTGATTTGCATATGACTGGGTCCAAACTGGAATGGCATGGTGAGCAAAGAAACTGATGCATTAAACCCAGATCTGTGACTGGGGGTGAATGTTTGATTTGTTCTACATTCCGTCCATCAACTGTTCTTTTTGTGTTTGTTTCCCCAAGTGGGAACAGTATGCCCAGACGTGGGTCCTGTGCTCACTATGCCACCAGATTCAAACTAGCCTGGCTGAAGAGGGGTGATATCCTGTAACCGGTCCCAGGATGCTTGTTTCTGGTGCATGGAGGACCTGGTCTGGCAGTTCGGGCTGGCCTGTTCCCATGGGGAAAAGGGTCAAGAATGATTTGCATATGACTGGGTCCAAACTGGAATGGCATGTTGAGCAAAACAACTGATGGATTAAACCCAGATCTGTGATTGGGGGTGAATATTTGATTTGTTCTACATTCCGTCCATCAACTGTTCTTTTTGCGTTTGTCGCCCCAAGTGGGAAGGGTATGCCCAGACGTGGGTCCCGTGCTCACTATGCCACCAGATTGAAGTTAGCCTGGCTGAAGAGGGGTGATACACCGAAACTGGTCCCAGGATGCTTGTTTCTGGTCTATGGAGGACCTGGTCTGGCAGTTTGGGCTGGTCTGTTCCCATGGGGAACAGGGTCAAGACTGATTTGCATATGACTGCGTCCAAACTGGAATGGCCTGGTGAGCAAAACAACTGATGGATTAAACCCAGATCTGTGAGTGGGGATGAATGTTTGATTTGTTCTACATTCCGTCCATCAACTGTTCTTTTCGCGTTTGTCATCCCAAGTGGGAAGGGTATGCCCAGACGTGGGTCCCATGCTCACTATGCCACCAGATTCAAGCTAGCCTGGCTGAAGAGGGGTGATACACCGAAACCGGTCCCAGGATGCTTGTTTCTGGTCCAGGGAGGACCTGGTCTGGTAGTTCGGGCTGGACTGTTCCCAAGGGGAACAGGGTCAAGACTGATTTGCATATTGTAGTAGGCTGGCCTGGCTTGTAGTGGGTACCAGAGGTACTTGCACCTTGTGCCAGGTCCAGTTATCCTTTATTAGTGTAGAAGAGGTGTTTCTAGCAGCTTAGGCTGATAGAAGGTAGCTATAGCAGAGTAGCTTAGGCTGAACTAGGAGACATGCAAAGCTCCTACTATATCACTGGAGTCATATGCATAATATCATAAGAAAACACAATACACAGATATACTAAAAATAAAGGTACTTTATTTTTATGACAATATGCCAAAAAGTATCTCAGTGAGTACCCTCAGTCTGAGGACGCCAAATATACACACGATATATGTACACAATACCAAAAATATGCAGTAATAGCAAAAGGAAGTAATGCAAGCAGTGTAAAGTTACAATAGATTGCAATAGGAGCACATAGGTATAGGGGCAACACAAATCATATACTCCAGAAGTGGAATATGAACCACGAATGGACCCCAAACCTATGTGAGCTTGTAGAGGGTCACTGGGGCTGTAAGAAAACAGTGAGAGTTAGAACAATAGCCCACCCAAGACTCTGTAAGGTAGGTGTAAAGTGCACCTACAACCCCCAGAGAGCACAGAAGTCGTGATAGGGGGATTCTGCAAGGAAAACCAACACCAGCAAAGCAACAACAGTGGGTTTCCAGACCTGAGTACCTGTAAGACAAGGGGACCAAGTCCAAGAGTCGCGACAATGTCGAGAGTGGGCCAGAGCCCAGGAAATGCCAGCTGAGGGTGCAAGGAAGCTGCCACTGGATGGAAGAAGCTTGGCGTTTTGCAAGAACGAAGAGGACTAGGAACTTCCTCTTTGGAGGATGGATGTCCCACATCGTGAAGAAGCTTTCAGAGGTGTTTCCACACAGAAAGACTGCAAACAAGCCTTGCTAGCTGCAAGGGTCGCAGTTAGGGTTTTTGGATGCTGCTGTGGCCCAGGAGGGACCAGGATGTCGCCACTTGGATGAGGAGACAGAGGGGGCACCCAGCAAGTCAGGGAGCCCTGACAGAAGCAGGCAGCACCCACAGAAGAACCGGAAAAGGCACTTAGAAGAGGAGTGAACCAGAGTCCACCCAAAGTGACAAAAGGGAGTCCCACGACGCCGAGGGACAACTCAGAAGGTTGTGCACTGCAGGTTAGAGTGTCGGGGACCCAGACTTGGCTGTTCATGAAGGAAATCCTGGAAGCATGCATAGGAGCCGGAGCAGCTGCAAATCATGTGGTACCCAACAATGCAGTCTAGCGTGGGGAGGCAAGGACTTACCTCCACCAAACTGGGACTAAAGAGTCACTGGACTGTAGGAGTTACTTGGACAGAGTTGCTGAGTTCCAGGGACCACGCTGGTTGTGCTGAGAGGGGACCCAGAGGACCGGTGATGCAGTTTTTTGTTGCCTGCGGAAGATTCCGTCGACCCACGGGAGATTTCTTCAGAGCTCCTGGTGCAAGAAGGAGGCAGGCTACCCCCAGAGCATGCACCACCAGGAAACAGGCGAGAAAGCCGGCAGGATGAAGCGATACAAGGTTGCAGTAGTCGTCTTTGCTACTTTGTTGTGGTTTTGCAGGCGTCCTGAGCAGTCAGCGGTCGATCCTTTGGAAGAAGGTGAAGAGGGAGATGCAGAGGAACTCTGGTGAGCTCTTGCGTTCGGTATCTGAAGAATTCCCCAAAGCAGAGACCCTAAATAGCCAGAAAAGGAGGTTTGGCTACCCAGGAAGGAGGATAGGCTAGTAAGAAAGGTAAGAGCCTATCAGAAGGAGTCTCTGACGTCACCTGATGGCACTGGCCACTCAGAGCAGTCCAGTGTGCCAGCAACACCTCTGTTTCCAAGATGGCAGAGGTCTGGGGCACACTGGAGGATCTCTGGGCACCTCCCTTGGGAGGTGCAGGTCAGGGGAGTGGTCACTCCCCTTTCCTTTGTCCAGTTTCACGCCAGAGCAGGGCTGGGGGATCCCTAAACCGGTGTAGACTGGCTTATGCAGAGATGGGCAGCATCTGTGCCCATCAAAGCATTTCCAGAGGTCGGGAGAGGCTACTCCTCCCCAGCCTTCACACCTATTTCCAAAGGGAGAGGGTGTTACACCCTCTCTCAGAGGAAATCCTTTGTTCTGCCTTCCTGGGCCAGGGCTGCCTAGACCCCAGGAGGGCAGAAACCTGTCTGAGGGGTTGGCAGCAGCTGCAGTTGAGACCCCGGAAAGGCAGTTTGGCAGTACCCGGGTTCTGTGCTAGAGCCCCGGGGGATCATGGAATTGTCTCCCCAATGCCAGAATGGCATTGGGGTGACAATTCCATGATCTTAGACATGTTACATGGACATGTTCGGAGTTACCATTGTGACGCTATACATAGGTACTGACCTATGTATAGTGCACGCGTGAAATGGTGTCCCCGCACTCACAAAGTCCGGGGAATTTGCCCTGAACAATGTGGGGGCACTTTGGCTAGTGCCAGGGTGCCCACACACTAAGGGGCATATTTATACTCCGTTTGCGCCGAATTAGCGTAGTTTTTTTCGACGCAAATTCGGCGCAAAACTAACGCCATATTTATACTTTGGCGTTAGACGCGTCTAGCGCCAAAGTATGAGGAAAGAGCGTCATTTTTTTGCGTGAACGCCTTCCTTGCGTTAATGAGATGCAAGGTAGGCGTTCCCGTCTAAAAAAATGACTGCGCCGCAAATGCGTCGTATTTATACTCCCGGGCAAAAATGATGCCCGGGAGTGGGCGGGGCAAAAAACCCTGCATTTGCGCCGGATTTTAGCGCCTGGGTCAGGGCAGGCGTTAAGGGACCTGTGGGCTCAAAATGAGCCCACAGCTGCCCTCCCATGCCCCCAGGGACCCCCCCGCCACCCTTGCCCACCCCAGGAGGACACCCAAGGATGGAGGGACCCACCCCAGGGACATTCAGGTAAGTTCAGGTAAGTATAATTTTTTTTTTTTTAATATTTTTTTTTGGCATAGGGGGGCCTGATTTGTGCCCCCCTACATGCCTCAATGCCCAATGACCATGCCCAGGGGACATAAGTCCCCTGGGCATGGCCATTGGGCAAGGGGGCATGACTCCTGTCTTTACTAAGACAGGAGTCATGTAAATGGCGTCTGGGCGTCGTTAAAAATGGCGCAAATCGGGTGGACGCGATTTTTTGCGTCAACCTGACTTGCACCATTTTTAAGACGCCCTAGCGCCATTTTTCCCAACGCCGGCGCTGCCTGGTGTACGTGGTTTTTTTCCACGCACACCAGGGAGCGCCGGTCTGCTTGCGCCGGCTAACGCCATTCAATAAATACGGCGCCCGCATGGCGCTTCAGAATGGCGTTAGCCGGCGCAAAATTTTTTGCCGCTAAACTGCGTTAGCGCAGTTTAGCATCAAAAAGTATAAATACGGGCCTAAGTAACTTTGCACCCAACCTTCTCCAGGTGAAGGTTAGACATATAGGTGACTTATAAGTTACTTAAGTGCAGTGGTAAATGGCTGTGAAATAACATGGACTTTATTGCACTGGCAGGCCTGTGTAAGAATAGTCAGATCTCCCTATGGGTGGCAAAAGAAATGCTGCAGCCCATAGGGATCTCCTGGAACCCCAATACCCTGGGTACCTTAGTACCATATACTAGGGAATTATAAGGGTGTTCCAGAATGCCAATGTGAATTGGTGAAATTGGTCACTAGCCTGTTAGTGACAATTTGGAAAGCAGAGAGAGCATAACCACTGAGGTTCGGGTTAGCAGAGCCTCAGTGAGACAGTTAGACATCACACAGGGAACACATACAGGGCACACTTATGAGCACTGGGACCCTTCCTGGCAGGGTCCCAGTGACACATAGACTAAAACAACATATATACAGTGAAATATGGGGGTAACATGCCAGGCAAGATGGTACTTTCCTACACATATGACTGGGTCCAAGCTGGAATGGCATGGTGAGTAAAAAAGCTGATGGATTAACCCCAGATCTGTGACTGGGGGTGAATGTTTGAGTTGTTCTACATCCCGTTCATCAACTGTTCTTTTTGCGTTTGTCGCCCCAAGTGGGAAGGTTATGCCCAGATGTGGGTCCCGTGCTCACTATGCCACCAGATTCAAGCTAGCCTGGCTGAAGAGGGGTGATACCTCGAAACCGGTCCCAGGGTGCTTGTTTCTGGTACAAGGAGGACCTGGTCTGGCAGTTCGGGCTGGACTGTTCCCATGGAGAACAGGGTCAAGACTGATTTGCATATGACTGGGTCCAAACTGGAATGACATGGTGAGCAAAAAAACTGATGGATTAAACGGAGATTTGTGACTGGGGGGTGAATGTTTGAATTGTTCTACATTCCGTCTATCAACTGTTCTTTGTTCGTTTGTCGCCCCAAGTGGGAAGGGTATGCCCAGACGTGGGTCCCTTGCTCACTATGCCACCAGATTCAAGCTAGCCTGGCTGAAGAGGGGTGATACCCTGAAACTGATCCCAGAATGCTTGTTTCTGGTCCAGGGAGGACTTGGTCCCATGGGGAACAGGGTCAAGACTGATTTGCATATGACTGGGTCCAAACTGGAATGGCATGATGAGCACAAAAACTGATGGATTAAACCCAGATCTGTGATTGGGGGTGAATGTTTGAGTTTTTCTACATCCCGTCCATCAACTGTTCTTTTTGCGTTTGTCGCCCCAAGTAGGAAGGTAATCCCCAGGTGTGGGTCCTGTGCTCACTATGCCACCAGATTCAAGCTATCCTTGCTGAAGAGGGGTGATATCTCGAAACCGGTCCCAGGATGCTTGTTTTAGGGCCAGGGAGTACCTGGTCTGGCAATTCGGGCTTGCCTGTTCCCATGGGGAACAGGGTCAAGACTGATTTGCATATGACTGTGTCCAAACTGGAATGGCATGGTGAGCAAAATAATGGATGGATTAAACCCAGATTTGTGACTTGGGGTGAATGTTTGATTTGTTCTACATTCCGTCCATCAACTGTTCTTTTTGCGTTTGTCGCCCCAACTGCGATGGGTATGCCCAGATGTTGGTCCCATGCTCACTATGCCATCAGATTCAAGCTAGCCTGGCTGAAGAAGGATGATACCCTGAAACCTGTCCCAGGGTGCTAGTTTCTGGTCCAGGGAGGACCTGGTGTGGCAGTTCGGGCTGGCCTGTTCCCGTGGGGAACAGGGAAAAACTGATTTGCATATGACTGGGTCCAAACTGGAATGACATGGTGAGCAAAACAACTGATGGATTAAACCCAGATTTGTGACTTGGGGTGAATGTTTGATTTGTACTACATTCCGTTCACCAACTGTTCTTTTTGCATTTGTCGCCATAAGTGGGAAGGGTATGCCCAGACATGGGTCCCGTGCTCACTATGCCACCAGATTCAAGTTAGCCTGGCTGAAGAGGGGTGATACCTCGAAACCGCTTCCAGGATGCTTGTTTCTGGTCCAGGGAGGACTTTGTCTGGCAGTTTGGGCTGGAGTGTTCCCATGCGGATCAGGGTCAAGACTGATTTGCATATGACTGGGTCCAAACTGGAATGGCATGGTAAGCAGAAAAAGTGATGGATTAAACCCAGATCTGTGACTGGGGGTGAATGTTTGATTTGTTCTACATTCCGTCCATCAATTGTTCTTTTTGTGTTTGTTGCCCCAAGTGGGAAGGGTATGCCCAGGCGTGGGTCCCGTGCTCACTATGCCACCAGATTCAAGCTAGCCTGGTTGAAGAGGGGTGATACCCCAAAACCGGTCTCAGGATGCTTGTTTTTGGTCCAGGGAGGACCTGTTCTGGCAGTTCGGGCTGGACTGTTCCCATGGGGAACAGGTTTAAGACTGATTTGCAAATGACTGGGTCCAAACTGGAATGGCATATTGAGCAAAAAGACGGATTAAACCCAGATCTGTGACTGGGGTGAATGTTTGATTTGTTCTACATTCCGTCCATCAACTGTTCTTTTTGCGTTTGTCACCCCAAGTGGGAAGGGTATGCCCAGACGTGGGTCCTGTGCACACTCTGCAACCAGATTTAAGCCAGCCTGGCTGAAGAGGGGTGATACCCCGAAACCGGTCCCAGGATGCTTGTTTCTGGGCCAGGGAGGACATGATCTGGCAGTTCGGGCTGCAGTGTTCCCATGGGGAACAGGGTCAAGACTGATTTGCATATGACTGGGTCGCAACTGGAATGGCATGTGAGCAAAAAAGCTGATGGATTAAACCCAGATCTGTGACTGGGGGTGAATGTTTGATTTGCTCTACATTCCGTCCATCAACTGTTCTTTTTGCATTTGTTGCCCCAAGTGGGGAGGGTATGCCCAGACGTGGGTCCCGTGGTCACTATGCCTCCAGATTCAAGCTAGCCTGGCTGAAGAAGGGTGATACCTTGAAACCGGTCCCTGGATGCTTGTTTCTGGTCCAGGGAGAACCTGGTCTGGCAGTTCGGGCTGGACTGTTCCCATGAGGAACAGCGTCAAGACTGTTTTGCATGTGACTGGGTCCCAACTGGAATGGCATGGTGAGCAAAAAAACTAATGGATTAAACCCAGATCTGTGATTGGGGGTGATGTTTGAACTGTTCTATATTCTGTCCATTAACTGTTCTTTTTACGTTTGTCGCCCCAAGTGTGAAGGGTATTCCCAGACGTTGGCCCCATGCTCATTATGCCACCAGATTCAAGCTAGCCTGGCTGAAGAGGGTTGATACTCTGAAACCGGTCCCAGGGTGCTTGTTTCTGGTCCAGGGAGGAACTGGTCTGGTTGTTCGGGCTGGAGTGTTCCCATGGGGAACAGGTTCAAGATTGATTTGTATATAACTGGGTCCAAACTGTAATGGTCCCAGTGTGCTTGTTTCTGGTCCAGGGAGATCCTGGTCTGGCAGTTCGGGCTGGACTAGTCCCATGGGGAACAGGGTCAAGACTGATTTGCATATGACTGGGTCGCAACTGGAATGGCATGGCGAGCAAAAAAGCCGATGGATTAAACCCAGATCTGTGACTGGGGGTGAATGTTTGATTTGCTCTACATTCCGTCCATCAACTGTTCTTTTTGCGTTTGTTGCCCCAAGTGGGGAGGGTATGCCCAGACGTGGGTCCCGTGCTCACTATGCCACCAGATTCAAGCTAGCCTGGCTGAAGAGGGGTGATACCTTGAAACCGGTCCCAGGATGCTTGTTTCTGGTCCAGGGAGAACCTGGTCTGGCAGTTCGGGCTGGACTGTTCCCATGAGGAACAGCGTCAAGACTGTTTTACATGTGACTGAGTCCAAACTGGAATGGCATGGTGAGCAAAAAAACTAATGGATTAAACCCAGATCTGTGACTGGTGGTAAATGATTTATTTGTTCTACATTCCGTCCATCAACTGTTCTTTTTGTGTTTGTCGCCCCAAGTGGGAAGGGTATGCCCAGATGTGGGTCCCGTGCTCACTATGCCACCAGATTCAAGCTAGCCTGACTGAAGAGGGGTTATACCCCGAAAACGGTCCCAGGATGCTTGTTTCTGGTCCAGGGAGGACCTGGTCTGGCAGTTCGGGCTTGACTAGTCCCATGGGGAACAGGTTCAAGACTGATTTTTATATAACTGGGTCCAAACTGGAATGGTCCCAGGGTGCTTGTTTCTGGTCCAGGGAGGACCTGGTCTGGCAGTTCGTGCTGGACTATCCCCATGGGGAACAGGGTCAAGACTGATTTGCATATGACTGGGTCCAAACTGGAATGGCATGGTGAGCAAAAAAGGTGATGGATTAAACCCAGATCTGTGACTGGGGGTGAATGTTTGATTTATTCTACATTCCGTCCATCAACTGTTCTTTTTGCGTTTGTCGCCCCAAGTGGGAAGGGTATGCCCAGACGTGGGTCCTGTGCTCACTGTGCCACCAGATTCAAGCTAGTCTGGCTGAAGAGGGGTGATACCCCGAAACCGGTTCCAGGATGCTTGTTTCTGGTCCAGGGAGGACCTGGTCTGGCAGTTTGGGCTGGACTGTTCCCATTGGGAACAGGGTCAAGACTGATTTGCTGATGAATGGGTCCAAACTGGAACGGCATGGTGAGCAAAAAAACTGATGGATTAAACCCAGATCTGTGACTGGGGGTGATGTTTGGTTTGTTCTAAATTCCCTCCATCAGCTGTTTTTGTTGCCCCAAGTGGGAAGGGTATGCCCAGACGTGGGTTCCGTGCTCACTGTGCCACCAGATTCAAGCTAGCCTGGCTGAAGAGGGTTGATACACCGAAACCGGTCCCAGGATGCTTGTTTCTGGTCCAGGTAGGACCTGGTCTGGCAGTTCGGGCTGAACTGTTCCCATGGGGAACAGGGTCAAGACTGATTTGCATATGACTGGGTCCAAACTGGAATAGCATGGTTAGCAAAAAAACTGATGGATTAAACCCAGATCTGTGACTGGGGATGAATGTTTGATTTGTTCTACATTCTGTCCATCAACTGTTCTTTTTGCGTCTGAAGAATTCTGAGGTGACAGGGGATTCTGCACCCAGAATTCATGACTGTGATTCTACTCGAGCATGGGTCCGGTTTTGTGTGCTGATCTGCACCCAGGAAATATCCAAGGGACAGAGTTGCAGGCATCTGCACAGGTCATCTCCATGCCTGCAGACTCACGGCACAGCATGGAATGGCAGCCCTCAGTTAGGCCACAATCTTCTCTTGCACAGGGAGCAATGCTTCCCTCACACTCCCCCCCCACCCCGCGGCTCTTGACTGAAGAATATTGGTCATGGTTAATTATCTCATACCTTTTGACTCCCATATCCCCTTCAAGCCTCTATTTCCTTATCAGTCAGCTCTCCAAAGTGGCCGAAAGACAAAATGCTGTGCTTTGCGAAGATAGTCATAATTAAAAAATGAAACTGAATGCACAAATGTACTTTTAAAGAAATAAAATTTGCATATGAAATCTAGAATAATTTTTAGTTAGGAACCATCCATCCAGAAATTGCCCATCTTCTGATGCAAACTTCCAACGTCAGATGTATCAACTCCTGAGTCTCCTCCAGTTGCCAAACTCGATCTGGAAACTTAAAATAATTCTTGTGCACCAGTAGATATTGCTATGGCTCCTTTTTAGGCCGAGAGCCTTTTGATATCTATTGTCTGGGCTTTACCCACACCCATCTCATACCCATCACTTTAATTTCTTTGTGGGCTTGTGTTTCAAAATTCCCTTAATTTTATATGTTAAAGGCATGCACACATCATGCCTTTTCTGGTATTCAGCCCTCCCCAAGAGCACTGGCCAACCACTATTAACATAAGCAGCATCCATGTTTTACAAACAGTTTGTGGACCACTTTTTTATTTTTAGCTTCACCTTTTCTCGATCTGCAGTATTGGAGTGATTTGCATAACCACGAGTTACTTAGGCCCGTATTTATACTTTTCAACGCTAAACTGCGCTAACGCAGTTTAGCGTCAAAACGTTTTGCGCCGGCTAACGCCATTCTGAAGCGCCATGCGGGCGCCGTATTTATTGAATGGCGTTAGCCGGCGCTAGCAGACCGGCGCTGCCTGGTGTGCGTGGAAAAAAACCACGTACACCAGGCAGCGCCGGCGTAGGGAAAAATGGCGTTAGGGCGTCTTAAAAATGGTGCAAGTCAGGTTGACGCAAAAAAATCACCTCCACCCGATTTGCGCCATTTTTAACGACGCCCAGACGCCATTTACATGACTCCTGTCTTAGTAAAGACAGGAGTCATGCCCCCTTGCCCAATGGCCATGCCCAGGGGACTTCTGTCCCCTGGGCATGGTCATTGGGCATTGTGGCATGTAGGGGGGCACAAATCAGGCCCCCCTATGCCAAAAAAAAATATAATTTTTTTTATTTTTTATACTTACCTGAACTTACCTGAATGTCCCTGGGATGGGTCCCTCCATCCTTGGGTGTCCTCCTGGGGTGGGAAAGGGTGGCAGGGGGGGTCCCTGGGGGCATGGGAGGGCAGCTGTGGGCTCATTTTGAGCCCACAGGTCCCTTAACGCCTGCCCTGACCCAGGCGTTAAAAAGAGGCGCAAATGCGGGGTTTTTTGCCCCGCCCACTCCCGGGCGTGATTTTTGCCCGGGAGTATAAATACGACGCATTTGCGTCGCAGTCATTTTTTTAGACGGGAACGCCTACCTTGCATCTCATTAACGCAAGGAAGGCGTTCACGCAAAAAAATGACGCTCTTTCCTCATACTTTGGCGCTAGACGCGTCTAACGCCAAAGTATAAATATGGCGTTAGTTTTGCGCCGAATTTGCGTCGAAAAAAACGACGCAAATTTGGCGCAAACGGAGTATAAATATGCCCCTTAGTATTGTTACTTTTTTCAGTTGCGTTCATGGCGCTTACAATTTTTATACAGTGGGAACTCGATTGGCAGTATTGGAGCACTTTATGCAAATCACTCCAATACTGCCTGTCGAGTTTCCACTGTATAAAAATTGAAAGCAACATGAGCGTGACTAAAAAACAAAAGATACGGGCCCGTATTTATACTCCGTTTGAGCCGAATTAGCGTCGTTTTTTTCGACGCAAATTCGGCGCAAAACGAACGCCATATTTATACTTTGGCGTTAGACGCGTCTAGCGCCAAAGTATGGGCAAATAGCGTCATTTTTTTGCGTGAACGCCTTCCTTGCGTTAAACGAGATGCAAGGAAGGCGTTCCCGTCTTAAAAAATGACGGCGACGCAAATGCGTTGTATTTATACTCCCGGGCAAAAATCACGCCCGGGAGGTGGCGGGTCAAAAAACCCCGCATTTGCGCCACTATTTAACGCCTGGGTCAGGGTAGGCGTTAAGGGGCCTGTGGGCTCAAAATGAGCCCACAGGTGCCCTTCCCTGCCCCCAGGGACCCCCCCTGCCACCCCTGCCCACCCCAGGAGGACACCCAAGGCTGGAGGGACCCACCCCAGGGACATTCAGGTAAGTTCAGGTAAGTATAATTTTTTATATTTTTTAATTTTTTTTGGGTGGCATAGGGGGGCCTTATTTGTGCCCCCCTACATGCCACTATGCCCAATGACCATGCCCAGGGGACATAAGTCCCCTGGGCATGGCCATTGGGCAAGGGGGCATGACTCCTGTCTTTACTAAGACAGGAGTCATTTAAATGGCGTCTGGGCGTCGAAAATAATGGCGCAAATCGGGTTGAGGCGATTTTTTTGCCTCAACCTGACTTGCCCCATTTTAAGATGCCCTAACGCCATTTTCCCCCTACGCCGGTGCTGCCTGGTCTACGTGGTTTTTTTCCACGCACACCAGGCAGCGCCGGTCTGCTAGCGCCGGCTAACGCCATTCCATAAATACGGCGCCCGCATGGCGCTTCAGAATGGCGTTAGACGGCGCTAAATTTTTGGACGCTAAACTGCGTTAGCGCAGTTTAGCGTCAAAAAGTATAAATATGGGCCACAATGACAAGTAACTGGTAGTTATGCATATCTCTCCAATACTGTTGATCGAATTCCAGCTATTGGAACGTGATCAGCAGTATTGGAGTGAATTTCATAACTACCAGTTACTGGTTATTGTTTCTTTTGTTTTTCAGTTGTGCTCATGGCGCTTTGAATTTTTACACAGTGGGAACTTGATCTACAGTATTAGAGCAATTTGCATAAAGCGCTCAAATACTGCTGATCAAGTTCCCGCTGTATAAAAAATAAACGCGTCATGAGCGTGACGAAAACACAAATGAAACTATGACAAGTAACTTGCAGCAATGCAAATCATTCCAAGACTGCCAATCAAGATCTGCGGAACCTCAATCGTCTGTATTGGAGCAATTTGCATAACTACCAGTTACTTGTCATTCTATATTTTGTTTTTTATTTACGCTCATGCCGCTTTCAATTTTTGTCAAGCGATAACTTGATCAGCATTATCGGAGAGATTTGCCTAAAGTGCTCCAATACTGCCGATCGGTTTTGATCGAGATTCAAGTTTGACGCAATGCAGTGGGCAATATTGAAGTGCTGTGCATGACTGCCAGTTACTTCTCATTGTTTATTTTGTTTCTCATTTGTGCTCATGGCGCCTATGGCTCTTTCACGTTTTACACAGAGCAACGGGCTCTATTGGAGCACTTGCATGATTACCGATTACTTATTATTGTTTTTTTTTTTTTCTTCGCCCTAATGGCACCCATGGCGCTTTCAAGTTTTACACAGAGCAATGTGCAATAATGGAGCAATTTGCATAACTACCAGTTGCTTGTCACTGTTTGTTTTGTTTTACCTTCGCTCGCATAACGCTTTCAAGATTTATACAGCACAATGGGAAGTATGGGAGCATTTTGCATGACTACCAGTTACTTTACATTCTTTCTTAGTTACCTCACGTCACAGTTCCAGAGAGGACAGTGCATCTCTTTAGGGCACAGCATACAAAATGTCAAAGCGAAAGCTTCTTTAACGATAGTTAAGCACTTACATTTTGTTCATCATTGTTTACAGCTGTGATACCTTATCCTTCACAATTCTTGTTTTGTTTTTTCTCATTAAAAGTTCACTTTTGTCACGCATGATCTTGTAGAGATGCTTGCTCAGTGGTATTATGTGGCAGAAAAGGACCAAATTATGAGGCAGGGTTGACCAATTTATGTGACAAAAAAGTCCACTTATCCATTAACAATGCCAAAAGCTCTAACTCTTGCAAAATGCGAGACCTACTGCATTGCAAATGCTTGTTGGTTCTGTGATCCACCCCTGGATATGACACCAAGGAGTTGCAGGAGGCACCACCAGATGCACTGAACTCAGTTCCTTTTTCCCATCCTTCATCGATCTGGAGTTGCTCTCATTGGACCATTTCACTAACAAACATTTGAAATATTTTCAGGGATGTTTTCCCTGAGAATGTCAGCTTTTAAATCCTTTTGTTTATGTTAGAACAATATGTTGCTTTAGGTCCCACGTAATGCCTGTCTCTGGCACCTGGGGCTCAAGCATGACTCCAAGTTGTGGTGTTATTTCCAATCATTAAAGGAGTCATATGATGAATTCAAGTATTTTATTCCGGCAGGAGAGCAACCTACGTCTCCTCTGTACTTAAGTCTCCAACTGCTCTGGCTAATTCCTCTCATAACATTCCATAATCCCTGCTTCCATGGTAACAATGCGTAGGCAGATATCAGACATCCCCCTTATTTAACAAGTATAACAAACAAATACAATATAAATAATATTTACATTTTAACATTTACTAACCTTCCTATAATTACATGCTGGCAATTCTCACAATAAACGTTAAAAAGACAAAATGCATTTTAAGTGAGTAATTTTGCATACTAAAATTACATAAAAGCATTTTGAGAAAGCATTGACTGTAATAGCATCTTATATATAATTGGAACAATCATATACATATCTTTATCCTATATACAACAGGATCAATAATATAAATATGTTTATCCTATTACAAAATCCTTCCAGTTTTTGGGAAGAGAAACCAACCTCCCACTTCGAGTAGTTTTAGAAACTTCTTTTTGTCTAGATATATTTCACCACTTCTTTGTGTTTCTACTCACTACTCTCCAACCACTCTGGCCAGGTGGCACCCAAATCCTTCCATAACCAGCAGGTATTATACTTCTTGTTTGTTCTTATGCTACTAGAAACTGTTTCATTGCACCAAGACAGTTTACTCAAATGGCACATTTTTCTATCTAACAATTTTGCTGTGCAACCAAATATTTCCCTGACTTGAAGAGGCTGCGAGAACATACTGTAGCCTTTTTTTTAAAACCTTCTAGTCCACTCTAACACTGACCCTATCATTCTTTTGAAATGTACTTTCTTTCACACTTTTCTTTTTGTCATAATATACCTTATTTTGTGCAATCATGAGATTCTCCTTGACCACCATTAGTGACCATTTCCTTTCCATTTCCAAAGTCCTCCAAGCATAATTGTCCTTGGTGCGTGGTTAACAACCTCTCAACATTTTAAATGGATCGTAACCCATCACAGATTGTTAGAAATGGGGTCCCTAGTTGGCAGTCAGTTTACACCCTGTCCAAGTAGGGACCCTCACTCTACTCAGGAGTCGGGGAGTCACACTCCTAATATAACTCTTGCTCACCCCCTTGGTAGCTTGGCAAGAGCAGCCAGGCTTATCTCAGAGGCAATGTGTTAAGTATTTGTATCCACAATGAAAACACCACAAATGGACATCACACCAGTTTAGAAAAATAGCCAATATTTATCTAAGTAAAACAAGACCAAAATGATAAACAATCCAACATACACAAGCAAAGATATGAATTTTAAAAGATTAAGGGCCATATTTATACTTTTTGATGCAAAACTGTGCAGACGCAGCTTGAGTCAAAAATATTACCGCCTGCTAACGCCATTACTGTGCGCTGTGCGGGCATCAAATTTATACTTTGACGCACGGCGGCGCAAACCACAGATGTAAGTCATTTTGTTTTACGCACACCGCAGCGTCACGTCGTAAAGGAAAACGATGTTAACGCAGCAGAAATGACTGAGAGACGATTTACAACACAGCAAACCGGATATGCCGCGTTTTTGACGCAATAGCGTAAAAATTCCCCACAAACACAGCCATTTCAGCAGAGGAGAGCCAAAATGGACCCCAGATGCCTGTACAGACCCCAGGAAGATGACAACAGACCAGGAACCAGCCAGGAGGATCCACACAAGACCCAGGACAGGGAGAAGAAGAAAAGAAAGTGTCGCTTCAGTGCAGAGGAGCAGGAAATCCTGGTAAAAGAGATGACGGAACACCAGCACCAGCTGTTTGTCACCTCAAAGTTGCCAATCAGGCAATATGGCAACAAATTGTTGACAAGATTAACAGTGTGGCAGAAGTACGCAGAACAGTCATCGAGTGCAAGAAACGCTGGCATGACTGCAAGCGCAGGACCAAGGAAAAAATGGCCAGGAATAGGAAGGCAGCACTGCAGACTTGAGGTGTGAGTTCAGCACACCAGGAGGCCCTGAACCACATGGAGGAGATGGTGGCAGCCGTCATCCCTGAGGAGATCGTCACAGGGATTCAAGGACAGGACAGCGCAGACTACCAGGAGACAACGCACATGCAGGGTAAGTCGCATGGGCAAATAAAATGCACTAATGTCATCTACAACCGGGCGGGGGGGAATACCGACTACAAAATGCATGGAAGTCATCATATACATGGAGTGGCATGTGTGAAGGGGTACGGCACGGGGGCATGGCCTGTACAGAGAAAAGCTGGGGCACACCATAACACAACACCAACAACAGTTCCATGGGGGTATGCTGCCAGGCCAACGATGTAGCAAAGGAAAAGCCACGGCAGGATGGGCGAGCACGTCAAACTGACATCCTGTCACACGTCAGCCACTATACCCCTACATTAACTAGGGCCCAATTAACAACCTCTAGCCATACCGACAACTGGAATGTAACAGTGACAACAGTTGCCACTACCACCTCCGCTGTGTGTGCAGCTCAAGTAGCCAATGGCAGTAACGTCCCCATGGATCATACACACCTAAATTATAGGGTTTAGGATGACAACGTTAACAATCCCCTGAAACAAGACAAATGTGCTAGTCCTGTCAAATGTGAATACCCATAGTTGCCGCAAACATCAGCCAATGTCATCAACATTAGGAGCTACACAGCACTAAAGTCACACCCATGCTGCATATGTGCCTGGGTCACAATGGAACATCCCAAATATCATACTGCTCAGACAACAACATTGAGGGGGAGGACACATGTAACTGGTCACTGAAATACACCTGCACAGTCAGAGGAGGAAATAGGACACTGCTACAACTATCAGGGCAATCCAATGTACCACACATTCCCCTACATCAGCTTTACACATTACCAATGCTGACATCCATATTGTGCCATAACATTGCTATGCATAGTATACGCTACATTTCAACTACATATAAGTGGATGTGAAAGATCAGAGAATGGGGCAGGTCCAGATTGTTAAGTGTGCTGCTACTGCCATCAGAGCACCCACAGTCAGTGAAAGGTCTCACCATGAGAATGGATGTAGACGGAGGGTTGAGTAGGACAAGAAGGGGGCAAATCACTAGTTGGCCAAAACCAACACCTAGAGGAGATGATGCCGACAAGTCTAATAGCTTACCACAATACACGTGACATGCAGGTGGGGCATAGGCCTGGGAGAATGCCCATCTGAAAGTTTGTATCAATGAACAGGAACCAAGATCACAATGTGAAATCATCACAAGGCAGGCATGTCACATCACTAATGCCACAACACAGACACACTAATTGTACCCTATTTCATTGCAGAGGATGATGGATCTCCTGCGGATATGCCTGTCCAGGACTACCCTGATGACATGGATGACGAGCTGACAAACATCAGCCACCAGACCCTCCAAGATGTCCTTGGAACCCTCCAGACCCCACCTTCATTCACAAGGAGGAGCACAGAACAAGCAGCCATCACAGAGGACCCACCCACCACCCCAATTGTAAGACCTGCCAGCTCCAATACAGCTGAGGACTCAGACAACACAGGCACCAGCTTTGTGAGAACTGTAGTCAGAGTACAGGGGGAGCTGGCCAAGGAGGTGCGGGTGGGGATGCAAAATATGGCAGCCAGCCTTGAGGTAATGCGTTCGTGCATGATGTCATCTGCAGATCAGGCAGCAGCCATGCAAGCACTAACATCCATCTTGCAAGGACTACAACAAACTGTAAAGGAATTCACCACTGCAGTGAGGGAGTTGCCACAACACCTCGCACCCCAGACCTTCCAATGCATGCACGAATACAATCATGACTCCCTCAGGGCCGAACGGCTGCCTACCATCGTGATGTGGCTGCTATTCTTAAGAACCAGAAGATCCTCCTTGCAGCAGTACTGCCCTTAAGACCCCCACAGGTAGTAGCTACCGGGATGTCTGAATCCACGTCTTCAAACACTGAGGTGTGTGTTGCCCCTTCACAACCACCACAACCAAGGACAGAGGAGGCAACACACACATCAGAAGATGAAGACATGGAACAGATCACCTTCACACGTAAAAGTACCCGGAAGCACTAGTCCCTGCCACATGGCCACCTATTACCAAGGTCCTGCGCTTCGTAACATGCCAGTCTTGCAACAACTGTACTCAAGCACTGTTCTGCAAACCACTGTATATCTTGTCAGCCTGCCTTGTGATTGTCTCTCACTAACTCATTGTCAAATCCTGTCCCTCTGCACTGTCTGACACATCACCCCTGCATGTCCAATGAACTGTCCTTTAGCACTTGTGTAGGATCACAATGGAAGATGTCACTATAATGGACTCACAATCATGGACAATGTACATATAGCACTACAGCACTTTTCAATAAATAGCACTTACACAACCACTTAGTCTCTGTGTAATGTGACACATCAACTGTGCAGTAGACCACTGAATTTTGCCTCCTGTCAAATTACATAGCTTGTCAATACAACTGTCCTGAAATAATGTAGTCTGCTAACTATGCACAGTGGCCTGGCTTCTACCATATTCTGCCCTTCCTGAGGGTAAATCTGATGACTCAAGAAACTACACACCGTAATGCTGTGTTGGACAGAATAAAGCTTCCTCAAGGGATATCTAAGCCATAAAATATTGCCTGCAAAATGTTGCCTCAATGCAAAACTAACACATATAACATTGCCCACAAATCTAAGCGAACAGTCACCAAACTGCATGAATGGAGGTGTCTGAGTTTACATCCAAATAAGTAGTCATGCTGAACAGTGTAACAAATGATCTATGTGAGTCATGAACATTATACTACAAGAGTGCTTACTACCACTCACCTTATAAGGGTTTCCTTGAACATCAGACTGCAGTCAGACATAACACAGTGTCCCCAATACTAAGGCCCTCATTCTGACCCTGGCGGTCAAAGACCGCCAGGGCGGAGGACCGCGGGAGCACCGCCGACAGGCCGGCGGTGCTCCAATGGGGATTCCGACCGCGGCGGTAAAGCCGCGGTCGGACCGGCACCACTGGCGGGCTCCCGCCAGTGTACCGCCGCCCCATTGAATCCTCCACGGCGGCGCAGCTTGCTGCACCGCTGCGGGGATTCCGACCCCCCCTACCGCCATCCAGATCCCGGCGGTCCGACCGCCGGGATCCGGATGGCGGTAGGGGGGGGTCGCGGGGCCCCTGGGGGCCCCTGCAGTGCCCATGCCACTGGCATGGGCATTGCAGGGGCCCCCGTAAGAGGGCCCCTACATGTATTTCACTGTCTGCTGCGCAGACAGTGAAATACGCGACGGGTGCAACTGCACCCGTCGCACAGCTTCCACTCCGCCGGCTCGATTCCGAGCCGGCTTCATCGTGGAAGCCTCTTTCCCGCTGGGCTGGCGGGCGGTCTGAAGGCGACCGCCCGCCAGCCCAGCGGGAAAGTCAGAATTACCGCCGCGGTCTTTCGACCGCGGAACGGTAACCTGACGGCGGGACTTTGGCGGGCGGCCTCCGCCGCCTGCCAAGGTCAGAATGAGGGCCTAAATCTGGAAGCACTTTATGTGACATTGAAAACATTCTTATTGAAAGAAACACGTTGGGATCCATAGTAACTGTGATTGGTGGTTGCAATGAATGGTCTAATCTTTGCAAGGTAGCTTTGGGGTAGCTGCCAATGTTACAGCTCATTTGGGATTTGTTTGTAGCATAGGACACAAATTGTAATACAAAAGAAATCATGTACACTCATGCCAAGGCTCTGATCTACAAGCATGTCACCCATACTGTAAAGGGTTTACTACATATTTCTTAAACTGTAAAAACAGAAGAGAAAACTGGGGGAAAAGCCTTACCTACCCTAATCTACCCTAACTACTCATTACCCACAACTGTCCCTAACTAACCTAAGCTAAACTTACTTATCACATTTAACGAAACGTTCTAAACATCAACCCCCCAACCCCCTTATGAGACGGGACACATGGAGGACAACAGATACTAACATAAACACATACTATCCTATACTAAACAAATATATATATTTTTTATAATTTTTTTATTTTTAAATTTTTTATATATTTTTTGGGAGTTTTTTTTTAAACACACAAGAACCCCAACATTGACCCACACACTCAAAAAGAAACAGTAGAAATAATCAGGACCCCCCGCCCACTAACACTAACTAAACTAACAGCCTATACTAACCTAACACTAAGCTCCCTAAACCCACAAAGTATAAGAATAAGGAAAGAGGAGAGAGGGGAATCATGTCCGTCAACATGTCTATAGGTTGACCCTCCAGAGGGTCCGCTTGATTGACCGCTCCCGCCGGTTTACATGTTGCACCTCCTGCCGCAGTCGACTCATTTTACGCAGGACACGGTCCAATTTACACTGCATCTCTCCAAAAGCAGCAGGGTCAATAGCTGCAGCTGGGGTGGTCTGGGTGCCAGCTGAGGAAGTGTGGGGTCGTGTAGTGTCCATGGCTGTGGGCTGCCCTGCAGGTGGTGCTGTGCTAGGCCTGGAGCACTTGCTGAGGTGGTTGCCGCAACAGTCCCAGCTGTTGGTGGTGCCACCTGGGTGGTAGTGGTGGTGGTGCTGGTGGTGGCTGCTGTGAGCAAAGAAGGGCCGCCTTGTGGGAATGCCCTCCAGGCTCCAGAGGCCCGTTCGTGCCGGTATCTGCGGGCCATTCTTCAGTACCCAGACTCTACCTGAAGTATGTGCTGATACCTCATTGCCAGCCTTTGAAATTCCCGCAGCTGGATGGGTGTCATATTAGCACCTGTGAAGACAAATAGAAAAACTAACATTAGGAACTGCATTGTGTGAAATGGCACAAGAAGTAAATCAGACAATACATCTACTGTACATGTAACAGCTCATATCATCATACAGATCATTGATTGTCCCTGAGGAAGTACATGGCAGGCCAGCCTACAAAGCTTCTATCACACATAGCACATCCAAACCCTACAAGATGGGTAACAACTGGCATGTTTTGGCATCATAGGTCTGCCAGTTGTCAGCTAACAATCATGCAGCACATCCTCCGCCAATGCCAGGGCTACAAATGTCATTGTACAGGATGGAAATCTAGGGCCACATGAACTGCAAGTTGTAAATGGACTTGCTAGTATAGTACTCATGTGGGAACAATGAGTGTGTATACTAGGTTCAGACAAAAGATCCACTGATTTTCAAGTCTGTGTACCAAACTTGTTTCATCAGTCCTAGGTACACAATTCACAAACCCATGCTTGAGGGCGGGGGTGGACTAACAACTAACAATTGCAAACAGCATGGACACCCAGGAAGCTTAGGAAAGCTGGACATGTGTTTGGCTCTACACACACACCACAGGTAAGGTGTATCTACAAATAGGAGACAGCAAACCCTTGACCAATCCCAGCGCCACACATGTCTGGAAATGCAGACCTTTGTCCACATCATATACTTCCAGTAAGCCATGACTTACAACAAACACAGAGATGCAAGAACACCCCTGGCCATGAGTTCCATGAACACCTAGGCCATTGCACTCTAGTGCCACATACTTGTAGCACTACACGTGAAGCTACATGCTGCTAGGAAGTTCAACCTACAGTTTAATAAGTACATTAGTGAATTGGGAAGCAGAAGTCTGTGGGTAAGCATTTAGCAGCCCCATTCTGGGAGAATGTGGGTATGACAGGCTGACTAAATCACAGATTAGGTCCAGTGCGACTCTTGCTGATACAAGTGTTATCCACATGACTCATCCCCATTCACATTGCGGGGCCTACAGGACTGACCTAGAATCCCTAAATAAGACAAGAGGATAAGGATTGGCCAACTCAAAGATGGTGATAAAATGAAAACCCACTCAAGGAACAAAACAAATGATTGGCCAGCGCATCACACCTTGCTATGTGTTAAACACACAGGAGTCCATCACACATCACCAGCAAACACAACACATAACAGACATATCAACACTTACTGGAGTTGTCTTGGTCCTCGAATGTAGCCACCTCACCAACAGTGAGGGTCCACCTGTAAGGCATGGAAGGGAGAAATGTGCTCAAATTCTGTGCACTGTCCAACAATTCCAAAGACAAATACTATGTGTAAGATTACATAAGTAAGTACAGCAACTCAGACATGATGATGCTGCATCAGATATAGCACGGCTAACATGTACATACCATGGGTCTCCTGTGAGTTTTACACACATATCTGCACACATGCAGAGGCCCTAACTATCATGTGGTGGCAAACATGCTCCTTCATTATTGAGCAAACATAATAATGGAGTGTATTCGTCTCATCATGTGTATCCAAGAGAGACATCCAAAGCCACTTTCCTTGAGGAGTGCATTACCAGTCAAACAGCCATTGTGCCCATGACAAATTTATGACACACAGGTACAATGTACAGAGGGGCAGGGACAGTTGTAAGCCCTCATGTTGTTACAGTTTCTTCATTTGATGTGGCCCAGCTTTGATGAGTTGCACCAACCATAGAGATATGAACCCATGTGCATACCTTTGGCCAGCAATCCGCAAATGAAAGGTGGAACAACAAACACCAAATACCAGTCTAAGATGTTAGCTGAGGGCAGCTTGAACTTGTTCCCTATGTTCCAAATCCAGATCTGACATGTATCTGAAATGACGAAGGGCCACAATAATCCCTAAGATTTTTAGAATTTCCATGATCGCTTTCCTTACACACTCACCAGACACACACAAGACATATGTTTGGGCCACATTGCTATCATCAATTGACGTGAAGCCTGCACTCATTTTCAGCCTCATGTAGTGTTTCAAAAGTCAGTCTAGCTGTTGCGTCAACAAATGTTGGTAATGATTTGGAAATTCTATACCTCACAGGCCAATGTGACCTATATCTATACATAATTGGCTCCTGATTTGTGTTGCTGTTTGACACAAAGGCGGCACCAACTTACATTAAGCAAAAATATTCAGTAAGTTTGCAGAGCACTTGCTTCCTAACAGCTAGCAAATGTGGTCCTTAACATAGTACATAAATGACCCTGTAAGTTTCCAAAGCATTCCACATACTCAACAACATTGCCGGCAGATATTGTGCAAATCATCTCATGTCACTACGGAGCATTTAATCGTGCACATGTACATGATTTGTACTCACCAACAGGGCCACCAATCACAATGCCCAGGTGCCCCAGCAGATCTTGCTCCCTGGAGATGAGGTCAGCCCAGCGGTGCTTCAGCTGGTAGTCATTCCTTGGTGTCCGATAAATGCTTTGCAGGTGATGCAAGACCTTTCCCCAACGGAGCCTCCGTGCCTAAGTGTGATACCCCTGTATCACCCGCCCACCTGCCTCAATCATAAGGGGGAGGAAATGGAACACCAGCCATATGAAACCACCAAGCTCCTCCTCACCCATCTTGCCAAGACGAGGCCTACCCAACATCTTAGCAGAAAAAGGGAAATAGGGGATAAAGGGGAACAAAGGAGAATAGGGGGAAGTAGAATATTAAAAACTTAAACTAAACAACTAAAACAGCCCAACTAGACCCAAACTATCACTACCCACAACAGACTCCCAAAAACAACAAAGACAATACAATAGAACACAATTGTACACAATAAACACTCAGACAGGATACAACAAAAATATTTTATTCACAAAATGACAAGAAATGGACCACACAGGAGACAAAAGCACAATTTAACCAGACAAAACTCTCAACACAGCCACACAGTCTAGAAGAATCACAGACTGCAAAGTGAAAGTGAAAGTCATCCATCTGTACAAAATCTGTAAACAGGATATCTTATTACATCACTTCCTGCCTAAAATGGCGACCGTTTTTATCGTTATGAGTCAACATTTTTTGACGCATACAGTCTGGGCATCATTTTTTTCGACGCACAGGAGTAGAAATGAGCCCGCATCCATATATTTGGAAATAGTCTAACACTTAACCAATTTTCTGTGGTACAATGTGGAAGAGTCAATGGTGTTTTCAGGGCATTATGCATCGTTTTGGGGCATAGCGTCATTTTTTGACGCTTGTGCATCATTTTTGGACGCGTACGCGTCAAAATATCAGGGCATTAACTTGGTTTAGGTAATTTTACCATTTTAACGTTATGTAACATTTGTGACACAACTGAGATAGGCTGATTGCACCCACATTGGTCTTGACGGTGTATGGGCACATGTGAGACATCATACTACTGCAGACCTTGATCTGCTACTTCATTAACAGGATTTTCACTCTTGGCTGATGCACTAGATGGCCATATGTGTGGCCTACATATATGTATTGCACAAATTGGGCATGTTTAGAGTCAGGAGAGGATAGCAAAGTGACGCACATAAGTACAATACCTCAATGTCTATGGCTCAATGTGTGTGCATTGGCTACTAATGTAGTTGTTGACCCAGTGTGTGTGCATCACAAGATGCATTATTGCAAATATGCTTGTATGAATGTGAAGTCAATGTGTCCAAACCTCAGATGCAAGTCAGTGTGGAAATGAGAGAGGACATGTGTTAGTCATACATGTAGCAACATCAGTTGTGTGCACTTCCAAGATTTTGGGTAACGTAGACACCACAAATGACAAAGCATGCACTGGATAGATGGCAGACGCTTGTTCATGTCAATGGTCCAAAAGTTGCCCATCACATGTCCTGGAAATTTGGATACTGCTTCCTAGGCACTTATTGGTGAACCCACTGTGAGTCAGGCACATGTACAGACTAAGTGGGTACCATGTTATTGACAGGGAAAGCCAAAGGTGAACCACACATGTAATATCACGCCACAGTTGTGGTCATATGACTGAGCCACAATTCTCCTGTGGCAGTGGTGGACCAGCAGACGAGGCAGCACGTGGCCACATATTTCCAGTGATCAATTGCACAGAGGTGTCTGGTTCATGTGTGTGGTCTAATGTTGATCCTGAATATTTTTAGGGGTCTATGTTGTCACAGTTACGTCCAGGTCTCATCATGAGTCAGTGGCGGCTATTCCTGTATCTACTGAGTATCCTTTGGAGATCAATAGAAGTAAAGCCAATGAGGACATGAGAACCTACATGGGATGGTCCCACCCTGTCACTGCAGACGTGTTATGAGACTGTCAACAGGGCAACCTTGGTGTGCTGAGTGAGATCATATCTCAGGAGTCATGTTCCGGCAGGTGTCATTACAACATTTGTACACAGGTTGGCCTGTAAAGTTCCCACTGCATCTGGGAACATCATAGCCCCCGAGTTGATTAATCTTGCAGCTAATCAGCACGCACAGGCCATCAATATGTTGTGAGCAATCTGATTCAGCGTGTGAACTGGCAGGGTCCTAACGTGTGGAATTTTCATGCACATTATCAGAGGTTGCTGGTTCTGCTGGTGGCACCATACCCACTCCCTGCGTACAGCCCTGCTACACTGTCACACTTTGTCGCTCATGCATACATGAGACCCAGACAAGGGATAGGCCATGATTTTGGTATTTGGAGACAAGTTCATAATTATGGTACAATAAAAAAGCAGATTATACTATACAATGTATTTGAGTATGCATTGAGGAAGCACCTGACAAAATACCCCTGGAGGAATGTGATGGTTGGGAAAGCAAGTATGCTACATATGTAGCCACAAGGAACCTTTAGGGTAACGCACAGACAAGTGCCAGTCAGGCTGACAGAATGCAGGGTCAATCAGGATCCAGTAATTTCACATGGTACATACTCAGTGGTCTGACTAAGACTGGTCGGATGAAGAACAAGACAGTTGACATGGAAAACTGTGTTTGTTCTGTGTTTTGGAAGGAGACACATAAACCCAAGGGCTGTGTTACACGGCTTATTTTTCTAGCAATGCATAACAGTGTACTCGACAAAATGGCAGCTTCTATGCTGTTCCAAGCATCTGCAAGGGCAGTGCATGTTCAAATGGGTGCTCACAGGTCTCTCACAAGTCCTGTAGGTGAAATTTGAGTTCAAATGGCCAACAGTACCTTTCACATGGGAAGCAAATATAAAGCTGATAACAGGGCGTAGAAACTGCAAGCCAGGGCATTATTTGACCTGACGTCCATGCAGCCAGATGTACTAGGACTATGGCATACCATACGAAAGGGTGAAGCACACTGGATTACTATTGTTAGTCTGTGTGTGTGTAGAGGAGGGAATATCTGGGTACACATATTACCATTCCAGGGACCTCTTAAGACAGGTGGGGTGAGACCAGGAGCATGGGTGTGTCAGGAGTTAGGGCATGGGCTGACATGTACATGGCATGTCATGTGCGCAATGCTTGTCATAGGTGTGGCACTTTTGCTGTCTATGTTCTGCTTATATGGAACTCTAGTCACAGATAGTCCTTGCAAAGATTGGTGCAGTACGACTTACTGCTGTCAAGTGTCTGGTCATACATTCCTGTTGCCAATGCAATAGCACATCCACTGTCTCATGTATGAGGCATTTTTTTCCCTTATTGACTGATGGTGTCTTAGTTGTGTTTCATATGCTGCGATGAACCATGTTGCTAACATGTATGTGTGAAATAGGTGTGGTCCTCTGCTATTGCCCTTCAAAGGTGAAATGTACAGGATATATGTGATTTACAGTGTGTGTTTATGTGACTGTTGTATAAGACGCATCACAATTGCTTTGGAATTTTCTGTGTCCTGATCGGTATGTCAGCAATGCTCCATGAGGCTCCACTCTTATTCTGATAGTTAAATATAAAGGTGAACAAAAGTGATTAGCCAGACCATGATATGGTGATTATTATCGGTGTTTATTTACATATGTTGCTACAGTGGTGATGGTGAGTTGTTTCAAAAGAAATTGTTCACAATATGTTGGTGCCTACGCAATCCAGCAGCTGTGTTTTGTTGTTCCCCCTCATGTTGCAGGCCAGCATCCTCCTCTTCCTCCTCTTCAGGCATTTGTGGCTCTGGTTCTAATAGGGGAATGTTCCTTCGTATACAAATGTTGTGCAGGATGACACATGTTAAAATGATCTTACAGACCATTTCTGGTGAATATAGGAGGCTGCCACCAGTGATGTCAAGGCACCTGAATCTCGACTTGAGGATGCCAAAGGTCCTCTCGACTATGGTGGGTGTCCTCCTATGTGCCTCATTGTAGGCACGCTCTGCTGCAGTGTTTGGGTTGCCAAATGGTGTCATAATCCATGGCTGGATCCCATACCCCTGATCAGCTGAAAGAGAAAATGATTAGGATCATGTTGACGTAGCTTGCCCCATTCATATCACCTTGCATGGCAGTAGTTGTCTTGTGTTGTCTGTGGCTCTTTTGTGTTATTGTGTTGATTCCTAGGCTTCTAGGATTCACCATCTGCATTGGGTTGTTTCCTTGGCTGAACGAGTGTTTGCCTGCTGACCGTTTGTCAGCAGTATGTTTTGGGATTTGCAGTACAGTGTGCACTCCCTAGCATTGTGACTTGTGATACAGGTGTCCCTGTGTCTTCACTGAGGGTGAGATGATAGTTCCATACACAGATTCAATTTGACAGTGGTTGTAACACGTTAGCATCTATGTACCCTGGACATCCCATACCTTTAGACATATGCAATGGATTAATTTAAACATCAGTGAGATGCTTACATTTTGCAAGGTGATAATTAACCAAACCTCTCCATACGTTGTGATCATTGACGTATTGACATTAGACTGTACACTGATTTCAGATGTGTGACACGTTCACTGCAGACCTATCAAACATGGCTAGTGGTGTCACAACCTCAGTGTGTTCCTGTCCACATGTTGCTGTCATGGGGTATGTGTTGTGTGTCCTAGAGGGTTGCTGTGCTGTGTGTATATAAGTAGGTTTCTGTACTTACCATCAAGTAGTCCATTGCCATATCGTCCATCCTGGAAGTGTTGATTGATGGTACAGTGACGGAAGATGAATGAGTCATGGACGCTCCTAGGATACTTTGCCACAATATTGGTGATCAATCCTTGGTGAGCCACAATGGCCTGCACATTGATGGAGTGTGTGTGCTTCCTGTTGCGGTGTAGGTTTTCAGTTGCAGCAGGTGGCACAAGGCGTACATGTGTGCAGTCAATGGCACCAAGGACATGTGGGAATCCATTTATGAGGTAAAACCCCTGTTTTGTCTCCTGTTGCTTCTGCTGTGCGTTTGGGAAGCAGATGTGGCGGGGTGTGAGTCAAATGATGGCATCCAGTACTTTGGGCAAAAAGGCAGAGAATGATGGCTGTGATATCCCGGCAACCAGGGCGGCAGTGGTTTGAAAGGAGCCACTTGCCAACATGTGAAGTACAGATAGCAACTTGGTTTCTGTTGGGATGGTGCGGGGTGTCAGCAAGGTGGGTGCCAACTGTGGCTCAATGTTGCGCAGCAGCTGCTGAATGGCTTGCCAGTTCAACCTGTACCTCTGGATGATGTCATGTTCCCTGAGGCCATGAAGGGTTGTCCTGGTGCAGAATATCCTCTCCTGCTTTCTGCATTGCCTTTGGGGTCCCTGCTGGTGTTGTGGTAGCTGCTGTTGTTGTTGCTGTGCTCTGCATCTGCATGCACGCTGGATGAGAAGCACCTCCATGTCTCGCTTTTGCTGCTCTGCTGTTGCTTCTGTGTGTTCTGATTAAATACAGGTGTGTTTGCCCCATTTTAACGCCTGCCCTGACCCAAAGAGGGTCTTTTACGCAAATCGGGCTGTGCGTCATTTTCCGCCTCCGCCTCCCAGCCGTGCAGGATTTTGCCTGGAAGCATAAATACGATGCATGGGCGTATAAGTCATTTTTTGGACGGGAACGCCTACCTTACATATGATTAACGCAAGGCGGTTTCCCACATCCAGAAAATGACGCAAACGGAGGGATTTTGACGTACGCCGGCTCGGGCGTCAAAGTTTAAATATGGGGTAAGGTTTCCACCAAATGTGCGTCACAATGTTTGACGCACATTCGGCACAGAGAGAGTATAAATATGCCCCTAAATCCCCAATAAGCGCTTAGAAATACAATAGCTCCAACTGGTGCTATCAACGCGTCATGACGAAGTCGTTCCCAACAGTCCGTTGCCACGTGCAAGGGAGTACATTGCCAGTCATGAAGTCACACGGACCCCAGGTACAGTACCTTAGAAACAAGGCAGAGTCAAAGACGAGGCACAGAGTCGGGGAGGTGAGGCGTCGCTCAAGTCGGTGTGACATTGGTTCCATGATGCTGTGCAAGAGGCAAAGAGGTGAAGCGGGCTCAGTGGAGAGGTGCTAGTTCCTTACAATTCGGTGGGGTAGAGGAATTCCGCAGCTCAAGACACGATGGGTTGACCTTCTGGGGGGGAAATGAGAATTTACACTTAAAAGATATTTCAAGGCAATCCCCATGTTAGCCTATGTGAGAGATAAGCCTTGCAATAGTGAAAACCGAATTTAGCAATATTTCACTATAAGGACATGTAAAACACACTATTACACGTCCTACCTTTAAAATGCACTGCACCTTGCCCATAGGGTTACCTTGGACCTGCCTTATGGGTACCCTACATGTCCTAAAAGGGAAGGTTTTGGGCCTGGCTAGTGAGTGCACTTGCCAGCTCGACATGGCAGTTTAAAATTGCATACACAGACACTGCAATGGCAGGTCTGAGACATATTTACAGGGCTACTCAGGTGGGTGGTAGAATCAGTGCTGCAGGCATACTAGTAGCATTTGATTTACAGGCCCTGGGCACCCATGGTGCACTATAATAGGAACTTACTAGTAAATCAAATAAGCCAATCATGGATATATCAATCATAATCACAATTTACACAAGGAGCACTTGCACTTTAGCACTGATCAGCAGTGGTAAAGTGCCCAGAGTACCAAAAACCAGCAAAAACAAAATCCAGCACACTGTCAAAAATACAGGAGACAGAGGCAAAAAAACAGGGGAAACCAAGCCTAGGATGCCATGTCTAACATGTGCCCCCTAGCTGAGAGTGGGGAGGACTACCCAACCTCACGGGCGTTCTCATCTCTAAGGCTTAAGAATCTGGGAAAACCATCAGCATTGGCGTGTTCTGTACCAGGGCGGTGTTCCACTGTAAAGTCCATTCCTTGTACAGAGATGAACCACCTCAACAGTTTTGGGTTCACACCACTCATCTGCATCAACCATCTGAGTGGCCTTTGGTCTATCTGAACCCAGAAGTGAGTCCCAAACAAGTAGACAGCAACAGCATCTCTCTCAACTGCGCTCCACCTCTGTTCCCTCTGGAGTAACCTCTTGCTGATGAAGGCTATAGGCTGGTCTAGGCCCTCTTTGTTTAGCTGTTCTCGAACTGCCCCCACACTGTGCACTGAAGGGTCGGTCTGCACAAAAAATTCCTTGGATAAGTCTGGTGCCTTCAGCACGGATGCTGTGCACATGGCTGCCTTCAGGGCATCACAAGCAGTCTGACAAACCTCAGACAGGATCACTTTTTTGGGCTGCTTCTTGAAAGTCAGGGGGCAACAATGGTGCCATAGCCCTTGGGGAATCTCCTGTAATAACCAGTGAGACCTAAAAAGGCTCTCCCCCTAGTCTGGGTCTTGAGGGTTCCCAAGCCAGAATGGTGTCAATCTTGAGTTATGGGGCCCTCCTGTTCGCTCCCCAGCTGGGGTGCCAAGTATACGACTGACCCCTGCCCTATCTGTCCCTTTCTCGCTTTAATAGTGAGGCCTGCCTTCTTCAGGGCCTTCAACACTTCCCAGAGGTGGTGCAAATAATCCTTCCAGCTGGAGCTGAACACTGCAATCTCACCCAGGAAGGCAGCACTGAAGTCCTCCAACCCAGCCAAGACCTGGTTGACCAACCTCTAAAAGGTGGCAGGGACGTTCTTCAACCCAAATAGCATGACCCAGAACTGGTAGGTCCTCTCTGGTGTTGAAAACCCTAACCTCTCTTCGGCCCCATAGGTCAAGGCAATCTGCCAGTACCCAGGTATTAAGTCAAATGTACTGAGGAACTTGGCAGCTCCTACCTGATCTATGAGATCATCCGCTCTGAGGATGGGGTGCACATCAGTCTTCATGACTGCTTTCAGCCCACCGTTGTCCACACAGAACCTAAGTTCAGTGGTGGCACCTGTGGCAGCTGCTGGAGAACTCTATCACCCCTAATACTAGCATCTCGGAGACTTCTTCCTTGATGCTGGCTGTGACCTTGTCAGTCAGCTTGTAGATTTTATGTTTCACATGTGGACTGTCCCCAGTGTCCACAAAGTGGGTACACAAATGGCTGACTCCTGGGGTCAAGGAAAACAGAGAGGCAAACTGCATCACAACTGGTCGACAGGCCCACTGCTGTTCCAGGGTCAGTGTTGGGGAGAGGTTAACACCCTCCACAGACCCATCTTGCTTTTTGACAGACAGGAGGTCAGGAAGAGGTTCATTCTCCTTCTCCATTCCACCATCTGTTGCCAAGAGCATGGTCAATTCAGATCTCACAAAAATGTGGTTTGAAGTGGTTCACATGTAGGACCCTCAAAGGGTTCCTTAGAGTTTGCAAGTTCACCAGGTAGGTGACACTACTCTTGCGCTTCACCTCCTCAAAAGGCCCAGTCCACTTGTCCTGTAGAGCATAAGGCTCCACTGTGGTCATGACCCACACTTTCTCCCCAGGCTGGAACTCAACCAGTGTGGCATTCTGGTCATACCATCATTTCGTATCCTCCTGGCTTGCTTCCAGGTTCACCTGAGCGAGGGTCTTGAAATGCGCAGTCTGGTTTCTGAAGCCAGCACGTAGCTAAATACATCCTGGAGGCCCACTGGAAGCTATCTCCCAGCCTTCTTTCACCAGACTAAGATCCTCTCATAGGGTACCTGTACACCAACTCAAAGGAGCTAAAGCCAAGTCCCTTCTGTGGTACCTCCCTGAATGCAAAGAGAAAGCATGGCAATAGGACATCCCACTTACACCTCATGTAACCTGACAGACCCATAATCATGCCTTTTAGGCTATGGTTGAATCTTTCAACCAACCTATTTCCTTGAGGAAGGTAAGGAGTGGTGAACTTGTAGGTCACCCTGCACTACTTCCACAGAGACTTCATATAGGTAGATATGAAGTTGGTACCCTGGTTGGATACCACCTCCCTGGGGAGCCCCATGCGGAAAAAGATCCCCATCAATGCCCGGCCCACCACGGGTGCCGTCACTGACCTCAGAGGGATAGCCTCTGGGTTCCGGGTGGCATGGTCCACCAAGACCAGGATGTACCTGTTGACCATGGCTGTCTTGGGGTCCAGAGGCCATACAGTGTCGAACCTCACACGCTCAAAAGGGGTGCTCACGACAGGGAAAGATTGGAGGGGAGCCATGCGCTACCTCCCACTCTTGCCACTTGCCTGGCAAGTCTGGCAAGACCTACCATGTGCATCAGAGTTCCTTCGCATTTGGGGCCAGTGAAAGTGGGTGAGAATCCTCTCAAATGTTTTGTCCTGCCCCACAGGTCCTGCCAAAGACATATCATGAGCCAGACCCAGTAGATGGTTCTGAAGCACTCGAGTACCACCAGCACTTGTGCTGCCCCAGGCTCAGCAACCTTAGGCTCACTACACAGGAAACCATTCTCGCAGTAGATCCAATGTGATCCACACTCCTGGGCAACTGCCTGGTCTGCAGCCTGCCACTGCAGGCCCTCAACAGAAGGGCATGTCTTCGGCGTCTCAGAGAACTCCTCCCTGGTGGGCCCCCCTTCTTGTTGCCAATGGGTCAACTCAGGCACATCCCCCAGTTTGGACACCTGCACCCCTGTAGATTTAGGAGTGTCCCCCTCAGGTTCCGCCTCCACCTGGACCCTGGGAACTTCTGGCACAGGTTTCCCGCTCCCCCTGCTCCTCCTCTTCCTGGCAGGCACCTTGGCTACTCTTTCAGGCTCCAGGTCCTCCTGATCACCCTTACTGGCTGCCTTAGAATGAGTGATCACACATGCCCACTCAGGCAGACCCATCATCTCCAAGTGTGACCTCTGTTCCACCTCACACCAAGGGGAATTCTCCAGATCGTTACCTAGCAGACAATCAATAGGCATGGTTGGACCCACAGCTACCCTCAAGGAACCTGAGACCACGTCATTCAAAAGGAACCTGCACCACCTTGCACTGGCACTCAGAGTTGTCCACAGCAACTACTCGGTGAAAAACATTGGGGACCACCTGATCTTCAGGCAACATGTGACAACTCATAGTAGTCAAGCTGGATCTTGTGTCTCTCAGCCCTTCACCCTCTGTCCATTCATGGTCACCCTCTGCCTGTACCTCTTAGTGTTATCAGGCACTATGGTCCTCTGGACCATCTCACTGTCTCCTATTGAGACTAGGGTCTTCTTAGCTGGCTCCCACCCTTCTACTGGAACCAACTCCTCCCCAAGTGCTACACTGGCCAGCCCCGTGACTGTTTATCAGTGGGTTCTGTTGTCTACTTGGGACACTTGGGGTCCCCTCTCATGTGACCCCCTGATCACATGCATAACACTTGGAGGGAACCTTTTCTGCAGGTTTTCCTGCAGGATCCGAGGCTTCTTTTCACCTGGGGAACTGGAATCCTTAGCCTGGGAACTAGGTTGAGGCCCTTTAGAGAGCTCCCCCTATTTACCCTTGCCCCCCACATCTTCTGATGGGGACCCTGCCCACCCTTTGTGAAGTCTTCCACCATACCTCTTGTGGACCCTGGTACTCTCCCAGCGGTCCACCGCCTCGGCAAGCTTCCTGGGGTCAGTCAGCTTGCTGTCAATCAGATTCCGGTGCAGCTCTGGAAAACAAAGACTATGCAAGTGCTCCCAGGCAATCAAATTTAACAGCCCCTCACAATCTGTTACCTTGCTGCCCTTTACCCAGCCATCCAATGCTCTGCAAAAAAAAATCAGCACCTTATAGCCAAGTTCAGGAATCCACCTTCTTGTAGAACCTAAACTTTTCCTTGTACTGCTCTAGGGTGAGACCATACCTAATGAGTAGGGCATCTTTCATGGCAGAGTAGATGAGCCCCTGGGGATCCCCTAGGGCTGGCAAGGTGTCCCTACTCTCTACCTCAAAGTGCTTCCACAGACCTGACCCCCAGTGTGCCTCAGGGACCCAGTTCATGTGATGAGCTGACTCATACCTCCTAAACCACAAGTGTATGCCACCCTCCCTCTTGCAGTCCTTCACTAAATCTTTAAGAATGTGCACCCTCCTCTCAGACTGCACTGGAAGTATGCTGCCACCATTCGTGCTGGGTTCGGCCTGTTTGGCCTTGAGGTCCAACTCCCTCATATTCAAATTGAAAGCCAAAAGCAATTTATTTTCCTCCAGAGCAAGTGCCCTTGCTCTTTCTTGATGCTTCATTTCAAACTTTTAGCTTCCTGCTTCCAACCTGAGCTTCTGAAACTACAAATGATACCTCCTATCTACTTGTCTGTCCCACAGTTCGTGTGAGGTTAAATCCTTGGAAGAAATACTGCTGCCTGCCCTGGAGGATGCCCACCCAGGCAGGTCCTAGTTATCCACCAAGTCACCATGTAGGATTTGGTCCTCTCCATCCACAACAACATTCTTCTCCTCTGCTGGCCCATAAGCCTCCTTTGCTGCCAACCAGGCCTTTGGCACCTTTTGCAGCTCTTCCTTTCTATTGAGGCCTTTAACAGGACAATTGAACACCTTACAGAACTTTTTAGGATGAGGTAATGTGTAGGTTTCCAACCTCTCCTGCTCAAACACTCTTTGTGCAGCTCAAACTGATGGCTCGCCAGACTGAGACATGATTGTGGATAAGATCTGAAAGGTTGCAAAATTTCAGGAATGGAAAGAAGCCAAAAGGAAGAAGCAGTATGTGGTCACATAATGGTCTGCACTAAGGGAGTATTGTATGCCAATCACTGTATGTCAAGTACAAATACAAGTCATATCCCACCGCTGCCACCAATGTTAGAAATGGGGTCTCTAGTTGGCAGTCAGTTAATACCCTGTCCCAGTAGGGTCCCTCACTCTAGCCAGGATAAAGGAGTCACACTCCTAAGATAACCCCTGCTTGCCCCCTTGGTAGCTTGCACAAGCAGTCAGGCTTATCAGAGGCATTGTGTGTTAAGTATTTGTACCCACACAGAGAACACAGTGAAAACACTACAAATGGACACCACACCAGTTTAGAAAAATAGTCAATATTTATCTAAGTGAAACAAGACCACAACGACAAAAATTAGATATGAATTTTAAAAGATTAAGGCCCTCATTATGACATTGGTGGTAAATCCCACTTACCGCCATGCTGACTGCCTCCAACATACCACCGCTGCGGCGGATATCCATTCACCATATTATGACACACACACACACCAATCCGTCACTATTCAGCCACACACAGAAGTCCGCCAAACCAAAGGTCAGTGATAAACTGGCAGTATCAAAACCCACACTGTTACTCCAACAGAACAACGTCCACCACATAATGACCCACGAATCACCACGGTGGACATTCAATGGCCGTAAACCATTGGCGGTACATACTGCTGTGCTCAAAATACACACACATACAAAACAACACTACATTGGTCAATTTGAATAACACACACCTGACACCCATACACACACCACACCCACACCACTATAAAACACACACCCACATTATCCACAACCCCTTACGACTACAAACCTTTGGCATGAGACAGACACCACAACCACAGACAAAACCAGAGCCACATACCACCTATACCTATACACCACCCAAGCACCCCACATCACACACCCAAACACATCACCCTACAAACCCTCACCTAGACAACTCACACAACACCCATGGCACCACAAAGACACCCCAGAATCTCAGAGGAGGGTCATGGTGGAGGAAATCATCAGGGTAGAGCCCCAGCTATTTGGAGCACAGGTCCAGCAGATATCCATTGCTAGGAAGATGGAGCTATGGCAGAGGATCGTGGGCAGGGTCAACACCGTGGGACAGCACCCCAGAACAAGGTATGACATCAGGAAGAGGTGGAACGACCTACAGGGGAAGGTGCATTCCGTAGCAGCAAGACACCAGCTTGCTGTCCAGAGGACTGGCGGTGGACCCCCACCTCCTCCCCCACAACTAACAACATGGGAGGAGCAAGTCTTGGTAATCATGCATCCTTAGGGCCTGGCTGGAGTAGAAGGACGACTGGACTCTGGTAAGTCAACTCTATGCTATTATCACCCACACACCTGCATGCCATCACATACTCCACCCTTACTCTCACTCACATCACTCCACCACCTCCCACACACCCCACCACCATATCCCACCCATCCCAATGGCAAGCCCTGCAGGCACCACCAATGCGTGAGCATCACTCACAGCCCTGCATGGACACCTATCAACAAAAGATGCACACTAGGGAGAATCATCTAGCCCACCAAATTACTCAAATTTAAGCTGCCAGGGCAAATACAACCAAAGAGGGCAACCAATCAATGCACAATATGTCACACACAGAATCAATAACACAGCATTTGCAACCCCACAGTTATCCCAGCCAATGTCACTGGACAAGAGGTGCCAGCACTATCCAGTCCCCCAACTGAAGAGGCCCACAGTGATGACAGCAACTCGGGTCACCTGAATCTGAATGACCAACCTGGCCCATCAGGGATCTCTGGACAGTCGGTTACCCAGGCACAGTCACAGACAACCACCGAGCCTCCTTCATTTGGAAACACCACCACAGCACCCACCCTGCATACCCATACTTCTGTCCCCATGACACGTCAATCAACAGTGTGTCCACCACTACAGGGACTCCAGGGCACACCTCATACCCAAGACAATCAGGGACCTGGGGTCAGTGGCAGTGGGCACATGGTTCAGGGTATAGAGGCACAGGACAACAGGGAAACTGGGAGGACTGCTGTGCGCCAGGGGGAGGACAGGCCCAGGGAACCAACTCTTCAGGAGGCACTCACTGAGACCCTGGGAGCCTACCAACATTCCCAGGATACAATGGGCCAGATCCTGGACAACGTGCAGGAGAACAGGTGGTTGCAGGAAGGACAGTAGCAGGGGATCAGGGAGGACTTGCAGGCCATCAACACCACCCTGGTCTCCATTGCAGGGATGCTGGTTGACATGGCCAACATTATGAGGGAGGCAGTCTCACAACAGTGGGCCCCTGCCACTAACCAGTCATCTGAACTGCCTTCCACCTCCGCTGCTGGTAGTAGACAGGAGGCCCCGCCACAGGAACAATAGGCCACCAGCACCCCTCAACGCCGCTGTAGAAGGTGAACCACCCCGCAAATGTGCCCTGCGATCCAGGCAGAAGCCACAGACTATTGCTAAGACCCCCACCAGGAAATGAGACTCTCCTGATTGTCCCCCGTGTCCACCTTGAACTGTCATTACTCCCCTTCCTATGTTCCCTTGGACAATGCACCTGTGCTACAAATAGACTGGAACAATACCCTGGACTTTCCTCCATCATCACCCCATCCCAATGCACTTGCCCATCTTCTTCTTAGCACTTCAATAAACACCCTTGGAAAAAGTATGGAGTATGTAACACACATCCTCATCCACTACCAGTATCACCAGCACACCTAGCGGAACACACACCTCACTGGCAGACACCTCCACAACAGCCATGCACACGTCCCCTGCGTTTTCTCCCACTGAGTCTGTCCCCCTCTAAACTACACAAACTCAAGCACTCAGACACCCAACAGCCATCCACCTCACAACAGCATCCAGCCCCTGCACCTGCACCCAAACACAGCAGACAGACACCTCCTACAACCACTCCCTCTTCCTCCACTCCCTAACCTTCTCCCTCTTCCTGTCCCAATGCCCCTAAAAAGCTTTTCCTTGCCCAACTTGACCTTTTCCCTACCCCTAACCCCCCTGTCCTTCACATCTGGCCAGGGTGGCAAAAACCCAGGCAAGCACCTCAGCCACCCAGTCCACGGGCCAGTAATCTCCACACCCACTCGTGGTGGGAAAGGATCTAGGGCACCTGAGCAGAGGGTGAGGGAGCCTGCACCAGGCAGCATCAAGGAATGGGTGCTTGCCCCAGCTGTGGCCCGGAAGACCAAGGCACCAGCACCAGCTGCTGCCAGGAAGGGCAAGGAGCCAGCCCCAGCTGCTGCCATGAGAGGCAAGGAGCAGTGCTTCTTTTGTAAATAAAAACGTGCTGGTGCCCAAAGCCCTCCTCTTTAACACGCAGCTGCTGCAATTAAATGTGCGGACACGGAATACTGAAGCAGCGTAATCCTGAAGCCATCTCGGGCCTCTTCAATCCATTTACAGCCACACCCTGCCCCTTCAGCTCCCTTTCGCAGCTTTCTACCTTTGTGACGCTTTTTCTTTTTTTTCTTTCTCCGTCTTTCCCATATGTGTCTTTTGCTCGCAGCAAATGGTTGAGGCAGAAGACTAAGCGCCGGCCCTTAAAAATAAGTGCTGGTGCTCAGCACTGGAAACAAAAAGCACAAATAAAGCACTGGCAAGGAGCCAGCCCCAGCTGCTGCCAAGAAGCACAAGAAGCCAAGGCTGCTGGGGATGGGCTGGAGCTTCCCCCCACCACCACCAGCAGCAGCAGCACCACCATCACCAGTGTGCAGTCATCCGAGGCTGCAGGGGATGGGCTGGAGCTTCCCCCCATCACCACCAGCAGCACCATCACCACCAATGGGCAGCCATCCCAGGCTGCAGGGGATGGGCAGGAGCCTCCCACTACCAGCAGCAGCAGCACCACTACCACCACTGAGCAGCCGTCACTGCCGGTGGATGGTATGTAGTCCTGCCTCCATGGGCTGCTGTCCGGCCTGCCCCCTGCAAATCCAGTGGGTATGTCACCCACTTGAGAGACTATGGTCTTGCACTCCCCAGCATCAAGCACAGGGCATGTTGCCCCCTCCAGAGCATGTGGGCGAGTCACCCACCTGAGAGACTGTGGCCTTACACTCCCCAGGATCAAGAGCACAGGGCACGATGCCCCCTCCAGAACCAGTGGGTAAGACACCCACCAACCCCAGCCTCCCCAGGATAAAGAGCACAGGGCACGATGCCCCCTCCAGAACCAGTGGAGAAGTCACTCACCTGAGAGACTTTGGCCTTGCACTCCCCAGGATCAAGCACTTGGCATGTAGCCCCCTCCAGAACTAGTGGTCTTCTTTCATCTGCTGGCCGAGGTGCCTCCCTGTCCTCTGTCCCCGTGAGGTGCCTGCATATTTTGCTACTGATGCTAGTGTTCTCTCCGTGTTGCTGCGGGTGACAGATGGAGCCTTGGACTTTGGCCTGTGGCCCACGCGCAATGAGGACTGGGCAGTGTCCCTTGAACTGTACATATCTATATAACAGTTACATAGCATTTTCGTATTTCTACTGTGTTAATATTATTACACTCACTTTAGCACATTCCTGTTGTCCTTGCATTATTCATCAGGGGTACGGGGTAAATACGTTTTATTACTGTAGCTGACTGTGTGTATGGTGTTGGGGTATGTGTGTTCCGTGTGTGTGTGTCACTCTCTTTTTCCTTCCCCCCTCCCCTTTGTGCTAGGCGGCTGTACTCACAATGGTTGTCTTCGCCATTGTTGGTGTTCGTGGTGGAGCAGAACGTAGAAAATCATTGGGAATATTTGCAACTTGGGCTCCTTGGCGGCATAGTTCTTCCCTGTGTCTCCAAAGGTCCCTTCTGTGCAGTGTTTCCACCAGGCTTTTGAGGTCGTTGGTACCACCCTGGAAAAGGTGGCGGTTCCCGGTGTCTTAATACGGTGGGTGGAACATTGGATTCTGCCTGGCTGTAGGTGGCTACCGCAGTGGTGCCTGTTGTTTCCGCCCTGGCAGTTGGTGTGGTAAAGTGTCTGTCTATCTGAGTTCTCACTGCCATAGCCATAATTTGGCAGTAGTTCCCGCTAGCCTGTTGGCGGTATTACCGCCACTTTATCACCGACTGCCAGGGTTGTAATGAGGGCCCAAATCCCAATAAAGCATGTAGAAACACAATTGCTCCAACTGGTACTATCACAGCGTCATTACAGAGTTGTTCCCAAAAGTCTGATGCCACTCATAAGGGAGTGCGACGCCGGACTTGGAATTGCACTGGCTCCAGGTACAGTACCTTAGAAATGAAGCAGAGTCAAAGCCGGGGCATGGAGTCGGGGAAGTGAGGCATCTGGAGCCAGTGTGGTGTTGGTTCTGTGCTGCTATGCAGAAGGCAATGGAGGTGAGGTGGCGTTGGCGCTGATGGATTGGTCCGTTATTTTCAAGTGGGGTCGATGATTCCAGTGGGTGAAGACACAATGGGGCGACCTCTCTGGGTTGCAGTCACACCACGGGGCCACAGGTACCGAGGCTGAGTTGGGTGTCATTGACATCGGTGACAAGGCACTCTGGACTCACAATGCCTGAGGACTTCAGCAGTGCTGAAGCGGCTTTGGGCTTGTGGTGTTGGTAGCGGTCATGGCACTTCAGCGGGGACCACAGCTTCAGGTGTAGACAGAGGCGCAGAGTCAGACAGTGGCACCAGTTCTGGAGTCGTCCAGAGTTGAAGTGCCTGGTTCTTTGGCAAGTCAGGGTCCTCAGCAACAGAACTCAGAGTCTGGCAGCTGAAGTCTTTGATGTCCCTGAGACTTCTTAACAGGAAGCAAGCTCAGTCCAAGCCCTTGCATAAACTTCACAAGCAGGATATACAGCAAAGTCCAGTGTTTGCCCTCTCCAAAGGAGAAGCAGCAACTTCAGGTCAACACAGCAAAGCACAAAAGATGCAGTACTCCTCCAGACAGCTCTTCAGCTCTTCTCCTTGGCAGAGTCTCCTCTTGTTCCACAAGTGTTCTGAAGTTGTGGGGTCAGCAGTCTAATACTCATACGCATTTCTACCTTTGAAGTAGGCATACTTAAAAGGAAAATCTTTGTAGTGCACAAGGCCCTGCCTTTCCTGCCCTGGTCCCAGACACACTCTAGGGGATTGGAGACTGCATTGTGTAAGGACAGGCACAGCCCTGTTCAGGTGCAAGTGCCAGCTCCTTCCACCACTCTAGCCCAGGAAGACCCATCAGAATATGCAGGGAACTCCTCAGTTCCCTTTGTGTTACTGTCTATAGTAAATTCACAAACAGCCCAACTGTCATCTGGACCCAGACATGTTTTCTAACAGACAGGCAGAGGCACACAATGGTTAAGCAATTAAAAAGCCCACTTCCTAAAAGTGAAATTTTCAAACTTACAATCTAAAAACAAACTTCACCAAAAGTTGTATTTTTAAATTGTGAATTCAGAGACCCCAAACACCTCTCCTCTATCTGCTCCCAATGGAAAATTACACTTAAAAGATATTTCAAGGCAATCCTCATGTTAGGCTATGGGAGAGATATGCCTTGCAATGGCGACAAATGTATTAGCAGTATTTCACTATCAGGACATGTCAAACACACCAGTACACGTCTTACCTTTTAAATACACCGGACTCTGCCCATGGGGCGACCTTGGGCCAATCTTAGGGGTTCCTGACATTTACTAAAAGATGGAAGGTTTTGGGCCTGGCAAGTGGGTGCGCTTGCCAGGTCGACTTGGCAGTTTAAAACTACACACACAGACACTGCAATGGCAGGTCTGAGACATGCTTACATGGCTACTCATATGGGTGGCACAATAAGTGCCGCAGGCCCACTAGTAGCATTTGATTTACAGGCCCCAGGCACGCATGGTGCACTATACTAGGGACTTACTTGTAAATCAAATACACAGTCATGGATAATCAATCATAATAACAATTTACAAAAGTAGCACTTATCAGCAGTGGGAAAGTGCCTAGAGTACCAAAACCAGCAAAAACGAAATCCAGCACAGTCAAAAGTACAGGAGGTAGAGGCAAAAAGACAGGGGAAATCAAGCGAAGGATCTCAGGTTTAACACAGAGGGCGGTATTCTGTATGCCCATATCAATTTCATGAGTTGCTTTTCCCAATTTTTTCCTGCATTGATTGTAGCTTGTACATTACTCATTATTACTCTGTTGAATCACTCCACATATCCATTCCCTTTGGGATGATATACAGCTGTGTGCTGTGCACGCACACTATTTCTAGACAGGAAATCTTTTAGCTTCTCTGACACGAATTATGGACCATTATCACTCAATATCATCCTCGGAATACGTTTTCTCAAAGATATTTCCTCCACAAATGAAAAAATGACATCTGCATCCACTTTGATATGAATTACTGCTTCTGGCCATTTGCAATACAAATCCATTAGAATTGTAATATATTTAGGCACTCCCTCCTTATTCTGGATGGGACCTAAATATAAGTTGCTAAATTCCACCATGGCCAATTAGGTACATCCCTCAGGTACATTTCTCAAACCCAATGGAGGTTGCAGCATCTTTAGAGACTTGTCCGCACTCATACAAGTAGTGCAATTCTTGACATATTTTTTCATCTCTGAGTCTACCGCAGGCCACTCATATGAATTCTTAACTCTTTTTTTGATTTTACAATAACTAAATGTCTTTTGCGCATTAACTGTAAAATGCTTTCCCTCAATGAATGAGGAGGTATAATCTTATGTCTTCTTATTAAAAACCCTTTTCTGAAACAGGCAACTCATCCCTAGGTTCCCAAAACATCCTCTCTTCTTCACCAACTTAGCTTTTAATGGGCCATCCTTCCAACACATTTTTTTTATTTCAACAATTTCTCTGTTTTGTTCATGGCCCTTCTTCCATTCACTTTCAAGGATAGCTTTAGATTCTACACCAATTTCAACCACATTATACTCATCCCACTAATCACTTAATTGAACCTGTTCCCTCAGTGGAGATCTGCTCAAAAATCCTCCATTTTATTTTTACCACCTGGAGTATATTCTACCTTGTATTGTAATCTAGTAACTTGAGTGTTATCCTTGCTAAACAGGGAGTAGCTTTGGTAAATCCATCTGTAATTAATACCTTAGCTGTGCGCATTGTGGACTCAGAACTCCATAAACACTGTCTGAAGTTCCCTACAGCTCAAGCTAGTATTTCTTTCTCTATCACTCAATTTTTCCTTGATACACAAAACTGACCCTAAACCTTTCCCACTTGCATCAGTGGTAAGGGTGGTATGTGCTTCCATGTCGTAACCTTACAAGGGTAACACTGAGCAAACATCATTCTTAATTTTTTTAATTCTTTTTCTAATGTCTCATTCCATTCAAAAGTCTTCCTGTCCTTAAGCAATTGTCGTAAGCTAAATGTGTTTTCTGCAATTTTTTACAATTAATTTAGAGTAAAATTCTGACAGCCCAAAAAAGATCTAACCTGCTCTCTGCAAGTTGGTGAGGAAGCATTTCTAATGGCTTCCATAATTTCACTCTTTGGAAAAATTCCTTCTTAACTTACCACATGTCCTAAGTAGGTTACTGATTTCCTACCAAATGTGCATTTATTCAATTCAGCTGTCAATGCCTAAGAATTCCTAGAATCTCTCAAAGCTTACAATCATGCTCTTCTTTACTTCTGCCCATTGCAACAATATCTTCTTGAAAATATGGAATGCCTCTTAGATCCTCAAACAATCTTTACCTTAATTTTTGAAAAACAGCAGCTGCTGAGGCCAGCCAAAATAGCATGCATTTAAATCTGTAACATGCAAAGGGCATAATCAATGCTGTATAATATCGTCTTGTATGATAAAGAGCAATTTGATGACAAGCTGAAGATAAGTCTGTCCTGGAAAACCATTTAATTCCTTTAGTCTCCGCTAAAAGCTCATTGATCTTAGGGAGAGGAAACGTTTCAACTACAATGTTATTATTAAGATAACACAAATCAATGTACAGTCTTATAGATCCATTGGCTTTTCTAGCAACTACTAAAGGTGACATCTGTTCTGCACACTCAGGTCCATATTTATACTTTTTTAGCACTGCATTTGCGTCATTTATTGACGCAAAAGCGGCACAAACTTACAAAATATAATTCAAGGATTTTATACCCTAATTTAGGGATTTTTTCGCATGTGAAATTCACAGTCTTAATGTCGGACTCAAAACATTGCCCGACTTTATTTCAAATGTATCCAACCAAATTCTCTGGTTCACTATGCGGAATGGAGAGCCTGATTCTGCTACTATAGAAATCTCTATTCCTTCTATTAATTTGTCACATTTGGGTTTGTTAGCAGACACATTTTCCAAATTTAGTACAGGACACGCAATACATAAAACCCCTTCATTTTCACTTCTATCACTGTTTTCTGATTAGCCTGATACATTTGTTTCATTCACCAGCCCAACTGTTTGATTAGGTCTCCTATTTTTACTTCTACAAACTTTAGCAAAATACTCTACAATTCCACAATAGGAGTATTTAGCTTTCACAGCAGGACAAGACATGTCTCTGGCCAAGTGTTTTTTGCTACCACATCAAAAACATGTAAGTGTTTCACTTTTATCATCTAGTTTCAGATAGCCCTAAGTTTTATTGAATACCTTGTTCTTTTTCTTTACATTTATATTTTTTTCTACTACTTTAGTGTTAGTAGTACTGGTAGCTGCTTTATCGCATCTCTTAGACAACTCTACTTTTTAACAATTGTTATTACATTTTTAGAGGGGACTCACCACTCACCCATACCTTTCCTGTAAATACTATCATCTGTGTGCATTATAACTTGATCTCTAATAAGTTCTTCATGTAGTGCACCAAACTTACATGATTCAGCCAATTTTTAGAGCTGACACATAGGCCCTCATTATAGCTGTAAAAACCACCTACCGTCACCGTGATGAGCGCCAACATACCGCCACAGTGGCTACCATCCGTCCGTCATATTATGAGCACTGCCTGACTTACGCCACCATAAGGGTGGAAATCCGGCAGTGTTCATGCTGGAGGACGGTGGTAAGCTGACACTACTACCACCTGCAACGCCACACCAGTAGAACTCCGCCAGCCATATTTTGACCAGAAAGCGCTCCTTGCCGGACAAAGTAAGTTGGGCGTCTGACAGGGGAGGGTGTGGGAGGGTAGGGGGTGTTGTGTGTGTCTGAGTGTGTGAGTGCATGTGTGAGTGTTGTGTTGTTTGTGTGGTTGTATGCATGTGTGTGAATGCATGTATGAATGGTGAAGTGAGTGCGTGTCTGCATGTCAGTGTGAATGTGTGAGTATGTCTGGAAGTATGCATGTATGAATGCGTGTATGCCAGTGTGTGTATGAATGCGTGTATGCGTGTGGGTGTCTGTGTGCGTGTATGGGGTGGGGTGTGTGTTTGTGAATCGGAGGGGGAGTGTGTGTTTGGATCGGGGTGGGGGTTGTGTGTGTGTGTTTGGATTAGGTGGTAGGTGTATTTGAATGTCAGAGGGTGGGGGGTTAGTGTGCATATTAGGGGTGAGTTTGGATGGAGGGGGGGTGGAGGGCGTCAGATGTGTGTTGGGGGAGCCACCTACCGGTGACAGGGAATGAATTCCCTGTCACCGGTAGGGCCTACCGCCATGGTTTTCGTGGCATTGCTAATGCCATGAAAACCATAGCAGTAGGCCGGCCCCTAATGCCGCCGGCGGTACTATGCCGGCCGCCCGGCTGGAGATTAACATCTTCGGCCCGGCGGCAGATACCGTCATGGCGGTATGAATGGAGAAGTGGTGGGCTGGCTGTAGCCTACCTGCCATTCTCATAATGTGGCGGTATGTACCACCAGCCTGCGGGGTCATAATGACCCTCATAGTCTTTTATTAGTTCAGTTCTTCCTTTGAAAGTACTTAAACCGCTATAGAAGCACAAACCACTCCTTTGTAATAAGTATTTAAATCTTCTAGTGCATGTGTGAAAACATCTCTACCCTCTTGCAACCTTACCTTCTTCTCCATCTAGCCATACAATCTAAGGCCTTCCGGACCAAAACTGTGGAGTAATATTTTTTTGTTCTTGATGCACAGAACTCTTAAGTACCTTCTTCCTCCATTGCTAAAATATAATTCATAAAGTATTCTTTCCACTCTGGCCATTTCATCTGAGGCTCACTCGGTAAAGGAAGAAATGGCAAGAGTGAAGTTAACGAAAAGGTTTGAGCACACATATTTGCAAAGGTAGATATGTGTCACAAAATCTAATCTCTAAATTTAACCATTAATGAATTATATATCTTGAATGTACATATATGACTAATAACTGGGTAGATACAGTACTTGTAGATTTACATAAATAAATTGCGTAAGATAATTTCCAGGAACAACAATTAATCTTAAATTTTAAACAGGGTGTGTGCATCACCAAAATTTTCAGTATTGTACATTATTTAGTGATAAAGTTTCTATGTACTGAAATTGGCAAGCAGAGATAAAATTCAAAAGAGATTAGTAAGGAAATATGGTGTGTGCATCACTGAAACTATGGTAATGCGCAGAACAGCAATTCAAAGTGTGTTCATCACCACAATCTCGTACTGAGCCGGTAATATTGATAGGGTGCGCGCATTACCAAATACCCAATATCGCTAAGAATCCTAATGTTCTTGAATATTTGAAAAAACATGTTGAGATGGAAGTAGTCAGTCTAATAATGAATCAGCAGTTGAAGGTGTGCGCGTCAATAAGTCAATAATTCAAGGTATGTGCATTAGCGATGCATCGCTTGTCGCCATTGCTGTAGTATTATTTCCAATGATGAAAGGAGTCATATGATGAATTCAAGTATTTTATACTGGCAGGAGAGCAAGCTAACTTCTGCTCTGTACTTAAGTCTCCAACTGCCCTGGATAACTGCTCTCATAACATTCCAGAACCCCTGCTTCCATGGTAACAATTCCTAGGCAGACACCACACAAGTCATGCACAAAATGTGGTCTCATTAAAACCATGGAGCAGGTGACCAAACTCTTAGAGGCAGGGGCTGGTGATAAATGTCAGGCTAGGTGCTGCTGCAGACCCAGGACCTGCTCTGCATCTAACTTTGGCTCCCCTTCAACCTTCAAGTCTTTGTAGAAGGAAAATTCTAAGTACAAGAACAGGCCCTCTAAGAAAAACACAAGACATCGTAAGAGGGATTGTTTGGCATCTCAGTGTTGATCTGGCTCAAGTGCTAGGTCTTTCAGTCAGCACCTTTGTTCCCTGACACAGGTCTTGACATCATCTTCAAAGCCTATTATGATGGAGATGGATACAATATTAGGGGGGGTCATTACAAGCCGCCCGCCAAGGTTGGACCACCGGGTGGCCACCAATGTGGCCGCACTCCCGCCGCAGCCATAATGAGATCCCCACCGGCCCAGCGGGGATCCCGGCCGCAACACAGGAGCAGACTCCAAATGGAGCCGGCGGTGTTGCGGCTGTGCGACGGGTGCAGTTGCACCCGTCGTGCTTTTCACTGTCTGCACAGCAGACAGTGAAAAGCTGCACGGGGCCGTGGCAGGGGGCCCGCGACTCCCCTTTCCGCCAGCGTTTTCATGGCGGTTCTTACCGCCATGAAAAGGCTGGCGGGAGGGGCACTCGTAATCCCCTGGGCAGCGCTGCAAGCAGCACTGCCCTGGAGGATTACTCCCGCTGGGACAAAAGTGTCGAGAAACCGCTGGTCCCGGCGGTGCGACCGCGGCACTTCCGCTGCGGTCATAATCCCCCCTGGAAGCACCGCCAGCCTGTTGGCGGTACTTCCTCCAAAGCAGCCCTGACGGTCGAAGACCGCAAAGGTTGTAATGACCCCCGAGGTTCTTTGAAAGCTCTATGACCCTGAAGCTGACTTCTCACAGTTTGCGGCTTTCACGCAAGTGATACTGGCCCTTGTCATCTCCAGCCTGGCTCACTCTAGCATGCTTGTGATCGAAGACGCTCTTAGGACCCACAACCAGACTTCTGCTCATGATTCTGTCCCCTGCACTGGTTGACTCCATTCACCCTCATCCTGTCACTGCTCCGGTCAACCTATCTACTCATCAGCACCACAGACACTGACTTCAGATCAGTTAAAAAATCAATAGCAAATTTTCCAAAGATGAAAGCTATGGTTACATCCCAATACAAAGTGCAACAGTTGAGGGAGGATAAGTATTGAGTACTTTGGGAGGCTGGAGGGCATGTTTGGTGCTGGTTCAGACCTTATTCATATGCTGAACATTGTGTATGACAAAAATGAGTATAGTAGTGAGGCAAGTCTGCTTATTAGGATGAATGGCAGTGACCTGTTGCCTGGACACCCCCCCAAAGGTGAGCCTGGAGAAGATAATAGGATCCTCCGGTGGAAGAAATTGCCTCATTTGTCACTCCTCATTTATGTCTTCTCATTTATGGCTGTGCATTGCAAGGCAGTAGAGGACCTTGAAGAAAATTTGCCTGTGAAGAAGAACAAGGCTAACCACAAATTCTACAGCTGACATCCACCTCATTTTAACACTGGCTCCTGTTCAACAAAGCATTGAGGGAACTCATTAGGTTGTGTGGCACAAAAGAGCATCTGTGCTTTTCGGTGAAGTCTTGGCTGACCCACAGCCTTAGTCTGGATCCAATGGGGCAACATTTTTTATAGCTTTCCCATCTTCAGAGAGTCTTGTAGCCTAGGCTTCTTCGTCTTCCTCAAGTAGAAGTGTGACTCTCTTCCTCCTGCTCTGACTGAAAGGTAATCAAAAAGTACTGAGGCAATGTGGAAGAAAGTCCTCTCTTCATGTAGCGTTGCTCTTTGCTCCATGAATTAAACTTTCCTCCTGGTCTGTTCCTTTATTGCCATTTAGGAGGTGGTGCAAATCGTTGTTTCAAACATCCCGGACCACCTTTGTGGCTGCTTTGTGGAGGTTGTGCGTGATGGGCAAGAAATGGCCAAGCAGATTATTCAGTTTGGCATGGGCACAGTAGAAATTGTGGCATAGTCCAAGGGCTCTTTCATTGCCATGCACCACCATGCTTGAATGCATTGCAGTGGCTTTTAGGGGGATTGCCAGATGAAATATATTCACATGCCCTTCAAATTAGTGTATTTCATTAGAGAGTTTGTTTCTTTAGAGAGAAGGCCGATCCAGCGCTGGAGTACTTCTAGCAATGTCAAGCTAAGGCTCCCCTTTTCTCTTGGTTCTTCAACAGTATCAAATGTTCAGAGGATATTCTCAAGGCCTCCATATCAGCAGCCCCAGCCTTCAAAATCTGTACAGCAGGTCAACAAGTTTTTAAGAGCTGCAAGGCTATGGTGGCAACAAAGGCTGACAAGAACAACAACAGCAGCCCTCTTCATACTCCTTTGCAGTCCCTCGGCTATTGAGAGAACATGTGCAGCCTGTACGGGAGGATGCCCCTTCACTTAGCCTGCAGGCAATACATCACCTCAGACTGCTGGGTACTCCATGTTGGTGAGGAAGGCTATGCACTTCCTTTCCAGGAACTGCTGCTTACATTTCCCCTGTTTCATCTGTCACCTCAGGCGATGAGGCTGCATTCAGAAGTCAGAATTTCTTGCTAGGTTGAGTAAAGAGCTATACACTCAGCAACAGAGAATATGATGGGCTGGGGTACTGTTCCTATTATTTTCTTTAAAAAAGATGGTGGCCTCCATCACATTCTGGACCTTCATGTTCTGCATACCTTCCTGCAATAGAAGTTCAAAATGCTTTCCTGTGCACAGGTCCTCTGGTCTGGATAGCATCTCTCAACTTGCAGGATGCATTATTTCATGGTCCGATGCCGCAATCACACAGGTGGTAACTTCATTTTGCAGTGAAGTCCGCCCACTATCAGTTTGCAGTTTTCCTGGTGGGACTAAATTCAGCCAATTGACTCCTCACAAAGGTGATTACAGTGGTCACAGCTCATCTTTGCAGGTCAGGTATCTCTGTATTCCTGTTACTTAATGGCTGGCTGCAGAAGGTGGGCATGCCGGAATTAGTGTTGGATCACTTTCAGGCAACAATCTCCCTGCTATTAAACCTGGGACTTTTTCTCAACCTCCCCAAGTCCCACCTCCAGCCCCATATCATCTCCGCTTTATTGAGCTGGAGCTGGCATTGGCTACCTTAAGCCTTCCCACCTCCCCAGTGAGTTCAGGACATTCAGGCTGTAAACCTGATGTTTTATGAGGGAGTGTTGTTTCTGGTCCTGACAGTTTTCCATCCCTTCATCTGCTTCCATTTTGCATCCAGTTAGTCCCCCAGTCTGTGACACATGCCCCTCTGTTTTCAATGGGTGCCTCATGAGCTCTTGTGATACATGTATATGTATATATATATATATATATATATATATATATATATATATATATATATATATATACATATATATATATATATCTATATCTATATATATGTATATCTATATCTATATATATGTATATATATATATATATATATATATATATATATGTATAACACTCCACTTGTGGCGTTCCCTTTCGGCACCTGAACGTCAACGGTGCTATTCCTCATACGCACGCCATCGCGTATTATATTACACACTTCTCTTCCGTGGATATAGGAAAAAGGCAGCACTCCACAGCCACAACGAATTCAATCATGTTTATTCACCTACAGGGACGCGTTTCGGCGTTACCGCCTTCATCGACCTGTGAGCCGCCATTTTCCTATATCCACGGAAGAGAAGTGTGTAATATATATATGTATATATATATATATATATATATATATATATACAGTATATTTTCAAGGTACATAGATGTGGAGTTAGGAATAACAAATCTATACTTCTCTATATGCACTTACCTTTCAATATTTTGGCCTTCGATATTCTGTTGGGCTATTGTTGTTTCCCTTTTAGATGTTCTAACAATCTTTCCTGCCATTGGTTATATACTAGCATCCTTAACAAGTATTGAAGGCAGTTTTCCAACCGCTCGGTTTGGACGCTTATTCGTTTTTTGGCAAGGAGACAAGGAGGTGTATCTATGAAGAGTGATGCGGCGAAATACAGGTATTTGTGGATGCCGCTCTATGTTAACTTTACTTAATGGAATTGTATTTACTTGCTACAGTTTGGACAATCAAAGATGGCCGCTATGTTTTCATGAATGTCATATGTCAGTTTTTGTTTTCGATCTCAGGCTAGTGTCGTTTCCCTCCTAGACGTTCTAACAATCTTTCCTGCCATTGGATACATGCTAGCATCCTTAACGACTATTTAAGGTAATTTTCTAACCACTCAGGTTAGACGCTTATTTCGTTTATTTGACGAGGAGGTGAATTTATGATGAACGTCGTGGCAAAATACAGGTATTTGTGGATGCCGCTCTATGTTAACTTTACTTAACAAATAGTAATATCTTATTGTGGGCATAGTATAGATGCTGATTTTGATATATGAATGAGCCACGCGATATTAGTAATATATAGTTACTTTACCAGGGTGAGATCCTACATATGGGGCCACTATAGCTATTAGATCTGAATTTTTTGATTCTATTGTGTATACCATTACCTTGTGCTTGACTTTAGTCAACTAATATTGTGGTAGATTATGATGACCATATCATGGTGCTTATTTGGTCTCATAGGGGCATATTTATACTCCGTCTGCGCGGAATGTGTGTCAAAGATTTTGACGCACATTCGGCGCAAACCTTGCCCCAGATTTAAACTTTGACGCCCGAGCCCGCGGACATCAAAATCCCGCAATGTGCTTCATTTTCTGGATGCGGGAAACCGCCTTGCGTTAATCTTATGCAAGGTAGGCGTTCCCGTCCAAAAAATGACTTAAACGCCCATGCGTCGTATTTATGCTTCCGGGCAAAAATCCCGCAAGGCGGAGTCAGAAATGACACACAGCCCGATTTGCGTCAAAAATTAACACCTGGGTTAGGGCAGGCGTTACAATGGGGCAAACACACCTGTATTTAATCAGAGCACACAGAAGCAACAGCAGAGCCGCAAAAGGGAGACGCAGAGCACAGCAACAACAACAGCAGCTACCACAACACCAGCAGGGACCCCCAAGGCAACGCAGAAGGCAGGAGAGGATATTCCGCTCCAGGACAACCCTTCATGGCCTGAAGGAACATGACATCATCCAGAGGTACGGGTTGAACTGGCAAGCCATTCAGCAGCTGCTGCGCAACATTGAGCCACAGTTGGCACCCACCTTGCTGACACCCGGCACCATCCCAACAGAAACCAAGTGTTAGAAATGGGGTCTTTGGTTGAAAGTCAGGTTACCCCCTGTTCAAGCAAGGACTCTCACTCTAGTCAGGGTAAAAGAGAATCACCCTCAGCTAACCCCTGCTTACCCCCTTGGTAGCTTGGCAGAGCAGTAGGCTTAACTTCAGAGTGCTAGGTGTAAAGTATTTGTACCAACACACACAGTAACTTAATGAAAACACTACAAAATGACACAACACTGGTTTAGAAAAATAGGAAATATTTATCTAAACAAAACAAGACCAAAACGACAAAAATCCAACATACACAAGTCAAGTTATGAATTTTTAAAGATTAAACTCAAAAATAGCGCTTAGAAACAAAAATGCTTCGATGAGATGTTAACACGGCATCGTGACGAAGTCGTTCCCAACAAGCCGACACCAGCGGCGCCGGACACGGAGTCGTGTAGACCCCCAAGTACAGTACCTTTGGTGAAGAGTGAAAACAAGCCGATGCGCGAAGTCGGGGATCGCGGCGGCTGTGCAAAACGTTGAATCCGTGCACTTCGAGCGGCGTCGGTCACGACGTGGTGCAGCGACTTCCACGGAGTCGCGGACTTCAGCGGGGCTGCGGCGGCGTTGGGCCTGCGAAGAGCGTCGCGTTCCAGCGAAGGTCACGGCGTCAGGTGCAGGCGGCGTTACCGGATTCAGCAGCGGCGTCGGTCCGAAGTCAGCAGAAGTCGATTTCCTTGGATTCCACCAGCTTTCCTTTCAAGGGCCCAGGGACTGGATAGGGCACCACTTGTCGGGGCAGGAGTCTCTCCAGAGACTCCAGGTGCTGGCAGAGAGAAGTCTTTGCTGTCCCTGAGACTTCAAACAACAGGAGGCAAGCTCTAACTCAAGCCCTTGGAGATTTCTTCACAAGATGGAAGGCACACAAAGTCCAGTCTTTGCCCTCTTACTCTGGCAGAAGCAGCACTGCAGGAAAGCTCCACAAAGCACAGTCACAGGCAGGGCAGCACTTCTTCCTCAGCTATCAGCTCTTCTCCAGGCAGAGGTTCCTCTTGGTTCCAGAAGTGTTTCTAAAGTCTGTAGATTTGGGTGCCCTTCTTATACCCATTTTAGTCTTTGAAGTTACCTTTCTTCAAAGGGGACTCACATCTACTTGTGAAATCCTGCCTTGCCCAGGCAAGGCATCAGACACATAGCAGGGGGTTGGGGCCGGCATTGTCAGAGGCAGGCACAGTCCTTTCAGATGAGAGTGACCACTCCACCCCTCCCTCCTAGCAGAGATGGCTAATCAGGAAATGCAGGTTACACCCCAGCCCCCTTTGTGTCACTCTCTAGTGCAAGGTGAAAAACAACCCAACTGTCAAACTGACCCAGACAGGGAATCCACAAACAAGGCAGAGTCACAGAATGGTTTAAGCAAGAAAATGCTCACTTTCTAAAAGTGGCATTTTCAAACGCACAATCTTAAAATCAACTTTACTAAAAGATGTATTTTTAAATTGTGAGTTCAGGGAACCCAAACTCCACATATCCATCTACTCTCTAGGTGAATCTACACTTTAAACATATTTAAAGGTAGCCCCCATGTTATCCTATGAGAGAGACAGGCCTTGCAACAGTGAAAAACGAAATTGGCAGTATTTCACTGTCAGGACATATAAACCACATTACTATATGTCCCACCTTATCCATACACTGCACCCTGCCCTTGGGGCTACCTAGGGCCTACCTTAGGGGTGCCTTACATGTAAGAAAAGGGAAGGTTTAGGCCTGGCAAGTGGGTACACTTGCCAAGTCGAATTTACAGTGTAAAAATACACTTACAGACACTGCAGTGGCAGGTCTGAGACATGATTACAGGGTTACTTGTGTGGGTGGCACAACCAGTGCTGCAGGCCCACTAGTAACATTTGATTTACAGGCCCTGGGCACCTCTAGTGCACTTTAATAGGGAATTAACAGTAAAACAAATATGCCAATTATGGAGAACCAATTACGTACACATTTTACACGGAGAGCATAGGCACTTTAGCACTGGTTAGCAGTGGTAAAGTGCTCAGAGTTGAAAAGCCAACAGCAACAGGTCAGAAATAAATAGGAGGCAGGAGGCAAAAAGACTGGGGATGACCCTGCATAAGCAAAAGTCCAACACCAAGCTTCTAGCTGTACTTCACATGTTGGCAAGTGGCTCCTTTCAAACCACTGGCGCCCTGGTTGGCGGGATATCACAGCCATCATTCTCTGCCTTCTTGCCCAAAGTACTGGATGCCATCATTTGACTCACACCCGCCACATCTGCTTCCCAAACGCACAGCAGAAGCAGCAGAAGACAAAACAGGGGTTTTACCTTATAAATGGATTCCCACATGTCCTTGATGCCATTGACTGCACACATGTACGCCTTGTGCCACCTGCTGCACCTGAACACCTATACCGCAACAGGAAGCACACACACTCCATCAATGTTCAGGCCATTGTGGATCACCAAGGATTGATCACCAACATCGTGGCAAAGTATCCTGGGAGTGTCCATGACTCATTCATCGTCTGTCACTCTACCATCAATCAACACTTCCAGGATGGACGATATGGCAATGGACTACTTGTTGGTAAGTACAGAAACCTACTTATATACACACTGCACAGCAACCCTCTAGGACACACAACACATACACCACGACAGCAACATGTGGACAGGAACACACTGAGGTTGTGACACCGCTAGCCATGTTTGATAGGTCTGCAGTGAACGTGTCACACATCTGAAATTAGTGTACAGTCTAATGTCAATACGTCAATGATCACAACGTATGGAGAGGTTTGGCTAATTGTCACCTTGCAAAATTTAAGCATCTCACTGATGTTTAAATTAATCCATTGCATATGTCTAAAGGTATGGGATGTCCAGGGTACATAGATGCTAACGTGTTACCACCACTGTCAATTTGAATCTGTGTACGGAACTATCATCTCACCCCCAGTGAAGACACAGGGACACCTGTATCACAAGTCACAATGCTAGGGAGTGCACACTGTACTGCAAATCCCTAAACATACTGCTGACAACCGATCAGCAGGCAAACACCCATTCAGCCATTGAAACAATCCAATGCCGATGTCACATTCTAGAAGCCTATAAATCAACATAATAACCAAAAGAGCCACAGACAACACAAGACAACTACTGCCATGCAAGGTGATATGAATGGGGCAAGATACGTCAACATGATCCCAATCATTTTCTCTTTCAGCTGATCAGGGTTATGGGATCCAGCCATGGATTGACACCATTTGGCAACCCAAGCACTGCAGCAGAGCGTGCCTACAATGAGGCACATAGGAGGACACACAACATAGTGGAGAGGACCTTTGGCATCCTGAAGTCGAGATTCAGGTGCCTCGACATCACTGATGAGAGCCTCCTATATTCACCAGAAATGGTCTGTAAGATAATTTTAACATGTGCCATCCTGCACAACATTTGTATACGACGGACCGTACCCCGATTAGAACCAGAGCCACAAATGCCTGAGGAGGAGGAAGAGGAGGATGCTGGCCTGCAACATGAGAGGGAACAACAAAACACAGCTGCTGGATTGCGTAGGCGCCAACATTGTGAACAATTTCTTTTGAAACAACTCACCATCACCACTGTATCAACATATGTAAATAAGCACCGATAATAATCACCATATCATGATCTGGGTAATCATTTTTGCTCACCTTTATCTCTAACTATCAGAATAAAAGTGTAGCCTCATGGAGCATTGCTGACATACCGATTAGGACACAAACCATTCCAAAACAATTGTGATGCGTATTCCACAACAGTCACATACACACACACGGTAAATTACATATATCCTGTATATTCCACATTTGAAGGGCAATAGCAGAGGACCACGCCTATTTCACACATACATGTTGGCAACATGGTTCATCGCAGCATATGGCACACAAGTAAGACACCATCAGTCTATAAGGGAAAAATATGCCTCATACATGAGGCAGTGTATGTGCTATTGCATTGGTAACAGGAATGTATATTATTGCAAGATGACCAAGGCACTCAGAGGAGCAAAGTCCAGCAAAGTTTGTAGGAAAAGGTATCCTTGGTCGTGTGAGCCCAGAAGAAAGCGCTAATTCCAAGTTGGTGTTGAGTAATGTCTTTATTCTTAGACAAAGTTTGTCGTAGGTAAGTTTCGTCTTGCAGAAAAACAGCCAACACGTGTTTCGTCACACAAGTGACTTTATCAAGGCTGCAAAACAGTAATAAGTACAGAATGGTATGTACAGTTGTAAAGGTAATCCTACGTTGTATCAGTGAAAGTTATAAGAGACTAGAGTGTGTTATCAGTTAGTTACGATGTGAGAAACAAAAGAGATGAGAGTGAATTAAACACCGGAGAGCGTCCAGTACTGATTACGTAACAATGGAAGTGCTAATGCATGTGCATCCGAGGAAAAGAACATACAACACGAGTACTGAATAGTAGACATGAACAGATGCGAGATGTTAAAAAGAGAGGAGATAGCCCACAGAAGACTCCAATCATGGGAGAAAAAGAGATGCGCTGTGTAGCGCGGTGGAAAGAGGAACGTGATAGGAGTGAGTAATCCTATTAACATACCTGGGCCCGTCCGGCCAAGGAAAATGAGACCGCAATCAGTATGTAGGTAGGTAGTAGGTATGGACGCTCTCCGGTGTTTAATTCACTCTCATCTCTTTTGTTTCTCACATCGTAACTAACTGATAACACACGAGATCACTAGGCTTGCCATGCCTTTCACTTTCTCCTCACCAGCGTGTGCATGCTCACACATTTATATGATAAGCGGATCACGGGCACACTCTAGTCTCTTATAACTTTCACTGATACAACGTAGGATTACCTTTACAACTGTAATACCTTTTCCTACAAACTTTGCTGGACTTTGCTCCTCTGAGTGCCTTGGTCATCTTGCAATAATTGTCATTGTGTATCTTGATACACAACTCTCAGTGCCTATTGGGTAGTTGGGCACTAGACCAACATGGCACCAGTCTCTCACATTTTCTGACTTTGTTGCTTAATACTAATTGTAACGATACGGAGGTGCGGCACCTTGACCGCCACTACCCTTGTACGTAACAGGAATGTATGATCAGACCCTTGACAGCAGTGTGTCGTACAGCACCTATTTTTGCAAGGACTATCTGTGACTAGAGTTCCATATCAGCAGAACATAGACAGCACAAGTGCCACACCTATGACAAGCATTGCGCACATGACATTCCATGTACATGTCAGCCCATGTCCTAACTCTTGACACACCCATGCTCCTGGTCTCACCCCACCTGTCTGAAGAGGTCCCTGGAATGTTAATATGTGTAACCAGATATTCCCTCCTCTTCACACAAAGACTAACAGGGCTTCACCCTTTCATATGTTTTGCCATTGTCATAGTACATCTGACTGCATGGACGTCAGGTCAATTAATACACTGGCTTGTACTTTCTAAGCCCTGTCATCACCTGTAGATTGCTTCCCATGTGAAGGGTACTGTTGGCCATTTAAACTCAAATCTCACCTACAGGACTTTTGAGAAACTGATGCAGCACACACCTGTAAGCACCTCCATGAAGACCACCCATTTGAACATGCACTGCCCTGGCAGATGCTTGGAACAGCATAGAAGCTGCCATTTTGTCGATTATACTGTTATGCATTGCCAGAAAAATAAGCTGTGTAACACAGCCCTTGGGGTTAAGTGTCACCTTCCAAAACACAGGACAAACACAGTCTTCCATGTCAACTGTCTTGTTCGTCCTCCGGCCAGTCTTAGTCAGACCACTGAGTATCTACCTTGTGAAATTGCTGGATCCTGATTGACCCTGCATCCTGTCAGCCTGACTGGCACCTGTCTGTGCGTCACCATAAAGGTTCCTTGTGTCTACATATGTACCACACTTGCTTTCCCAAACCTCACATTCCTCAGGGTGTATTTTGTCAGGTGCTTCCCCAATGCATACTCAAATACATTGTATAGCATAATCTGCTTTTTTATTGTACCATACTTGAAAACTTGTCTCCAAATACCAAAATCATGGCCTATCCCTTAGTCCGGGTCTCATGTATGCATGAACGACAAAGTGTGACAGTGTACCATGGCCATATGCAGGGATTGGGTATGGTGCCTCCAGCAGAACCAGCAACCTCTGATAATGTGTGTGAAAATTCCACACATGTTAGGACCCTGACAGTTCACATGCTGAATCAGATTGCTCACAACATATTGATGGCCTGCGCATGCTGAATAGCTGCAAGATTAATCAACACGGAGGCTATGATGTTCCCAGATGCAGTGGGAACTTTACAGGCCAACCTGTGTACAAATGTTGTAATGACACCTGCCGGAACATGACTCCTGAGATATGATCCCACTCAGCACGCCAAGGTTGCCCTGTTGACAGTCTTATAACACGTCTGCAGTGACATGGTGCGACCATCCCCATGTAGGTTCTCATGTCCTCATCGACTTTACTTCCATTGATCTCCGAAGGATACTCAGTAGATACAGGAATAGCTGCCACTGACTCATGATGAGACCTGGATGTAACTGTGACAACATAGACCCCTAAAAATATACAGGATCAACATTGGACCACACACATGAACCAGACACCTCTGTGCAATTGATCACTGGAAATATGTGGCCACGTGCTGCCTCGTCTGCTGGTCCACCACTGCCACAGGAGAGTTGTGGCTCAGTCATATGATCACAACTGTGGGGTGATATTACAGTTGTGGTTCACCTTTGGCTTTCCGTGTCAATAACATGGTACCCACTTAGTCTGTACATGTGCATGAGTCGCGGTGGGCTCACCAACAAGTGCCTAGGAAGCAGTAGCCAAATTTCCTGGACATGTGATGGGCAACTTTTGGACCATTGACATGAACAAGCGACTGCCATCTATCCGGTGCATGCTTTGTCATTTGTGGTGTCTACGTTACCCAAAATCTTGGAAGTGCACACAACAGATGTTGCTACATGTATGACTAACACATGTCCTCTTTCATTTCCACACTGACTTGCATTTAAGGTTTGGACACATTGACTTCACATTCATACAAGCATATTTGCAATAATGCATCTTGTGAATAACACACACTGGGTCAACAACTACATTAGTAGCCAATGCACACACATTGAGCCATAGCCATTGAGGTATTGTACTTATGTGCGTCACATTGCTATCCTCTCCTGATGCCAAACATGCCCAATTTGTGCAATACATATATGTAGGCCACACATATGGCCATCTAGTGCGTCAGCGAAGAGTGAAAATCCTGTTAATGAAGTAGCGGATCATGGTCCGCAGCAGTATGATGTCTCACATGTGACCAAACTCCGTCAAGACCAAAGTGAGTGCAATCAGCCTATCTCAGTTGTGTCACAAATGTTACATAACATTAAAATGGTAAAATGACCCAAAGCCAGTTAATGCCCTGAAATGTTGACGCATACGCGTCAAAAAATTACGCTTATGCCTGAAAAACGACTCATAATGCCCTGAAAACACCACTGACTCTTCCACACTGTACCTCAGAAAATTGGTTAAGTGTTAGACTATTTCCAAATATATGGATGCAGGCTCATTTTTACTCCTGTGCGTCGAAAAAAATTACTCCCAGACTGTATGCGGCAAAAGTTGTGACGCATAACGATAAAAACGGCCGCCATTTTAGGCAGGAAGTGATGTAATAGGATATCCTGTTTACAGATTATGTACCGTGGGTGTACTTTCACTTTCTCCTTGCAGTCTGTGATTCTTCTAGACTGTGTGGCTGTGTTGAGAGTTTTGTCTGGTTAAATTGTGCTTTTGTCTCCTGTGTGGTCCATTACTTGTCATTTTGTGAATAAAATATTGTTGTTGTATCCTGTCTGAGTGTTTATTGTGTACAATTGTCTAGTATTGTATTGTCTTTGTTGTTTTTGGGAGTCTGTTGTGGGTAGTGATAGTTTGGGGATAATTGGTCTGTTTTAGTTGTTTAGTTTATGTTTTTCATATTCTACTTTACCCCTATTCTCCTTTGTTCCCCTTTATCCCCTATTTCCCTTTTTTCTGCTAAGATGTTGGGTATGCCTCGTCTTGGCAAGATGGGTGAAGAGGAGCTTGGGGATTTCATATGGCTGGTGTGCCATTTCCTCCCCCTTATGATTGAGGCAGGTGGGCAGGTGATACAGGGGTATCACACCGAGGCATGGAGGCTCCGGTGGGGAAAGGTATTGCATTACCCGCACCGCGTCTATCGGACCCCAAGGAATGACCACCAGCTGAAGCACCGCTGGGCTGACCTCATCTCCAGGGAGCAAGACCAGCTGGACCACCTGGGAATTGTGAGTGGTGGCCCTGTCGGTGAGTACAAATCATGTAAATGTGCACGATTAAATGCTCTGTAGTGACATCAGATGATTTGTACAATATCTGCCGGCAATGTTGTTGAGTGTGTGGAATGCTTTGGAAACATACAGGGTCATTTATGGACTATGTTAAGGACCACAATTGCTAGCTGTTAGGAAGCAAGTGCTCTGCAAACTTACTGAATACTTTTGCTTATTGCCACCTTTGTGTCAAACAGAAACACAAATCAGGAGCCAATTATGTATAGATATAGGTCACATTTGCCTGTGAGGTATAGAGTTTCAAAATCATTACCTACATTTGTTGACGGAACAGCTAGACTGACTTTTGAAACACTACATGAGGCTGAAAATGAGTGCAGGCTTCACGTCAATTGATGATAGCAATGTGGCCCAAACACATGTCTTGTGTGTCTGGTGAGTGTGTAAGGAAAGCAATTATGGAAATCCAAAAATCTTAGTGATTATTGTGGCCCTTTGTCATTTCGGATACGTGTCAGATCTGGATTTGGAGACATAGGGAAAAAGTTCAAGGTGCCCTCAGCTAATATCTTAGAATGGTATTTGGTGTTTGTTGTTCCACCTTTCGTTTACGGATGGCTGGCCAAGGTATGCACATGGCTTCATATCTCTATGGTTGGTGCAACTCATCATAGCTGGGCCACATCAAATGAAGAAAATGTAACAACATGAGGGCTTACAACTTTCCCTGCCCCTCTGTACATTGTACCTGTGTGTCATAAATTTGTCATGGCCACAATGGCTGGTTGAAAGGTAATACACTCCTCAAGAAAAGTGGCTTTGGATGTCTCTCTTGGATACACATGATGAGACGAATACACTCCATTATTATGTCTGCTCACTAATGAAAGAGCATGTTTGCCACCACATGATAGTTAGGGCCACTGCATGTGTGCAGATATGTGTGTAAAAATTCACAGGAGACCCATGGTATGTACATGTTAGCCCTGCTGTATCGGGTGCAGTATCATCATGTCTGAGTGGCTTTACTTACTTATGTAATCTTACACATAGTATTTGTCTTTGGAATTGTTGGACAGTGCACAGAATTTGAGCACATTTCTCCCTTCCATGCCTTACAGGTGGACCCGCACCCTAACCTGTGGGCGAGGTGGCTTCATTTGAGGACCCAGACAACTCCAGTAAGTGTTGATATATCTGTTATGTGTTGTGTTTGCTGGTGATGTGTGATGGACTCCTGTGTGTTGAACACATAGCAAGGTGTGATGCACTGGGCCATCATTTGTCTTGTTCCTTGAGTGGGATTTCATTTTATCACCATTTTAGAGTTGGCCAATGCTTAACCTATTGTCTTAGTTAGGGATTCTAGGTCAGTCCTGTAGGCCCGCAATGTGAATGGGGATGAGTCATGTGGATAACACTTGTATCAGCAAGAGTCGCACTGGACCTAATCTGTGATTTAGTCAGCCTGTCAGACCCACATTCTCCCAGAATGGGGCTGCTAAATGCTTACCCACAGACTTCGGCTTCCCTATTCACTAATGTACTTATTAAACTGTAGGTTGAACTTCCTAGCAGCATGTAGCTCCACATGTAGTGCTACGAGTATGTGGCACTTGCGTGCAATGGCCTAGGTGTGCATGCAAATCATGGCAAGGGGTATTCTTGCATCTATGTGTTAGTTGTAAGTCATGGCTTACTGGAAGTATATGATGTGGACAAAGGTCTGCATTTCCAGACATGTGTGGCGCTGGGATTGGTCAAGGGTTTGCTGTCTCCTATTTGGAGATACACCTTACCTGTGGTGTGTGTGTAGGCAAACACATGTCCAGCTTTCATAAGCTTCCTGGGTGTCCATGTTGTTTGAAATTGTTAGTTGTTACTCCACCCCCCCACCCTCAAACACAGGCATGGGTTTGTGAATAGTGTACCTAGGACTGATGATACAAGTTTGGTACACAGACATGAAAATCAGTGAATCTTTTGTCTGAACGTAGTATACACACTCATTTTTCCCACATGAGTACTATACTAGCAATTCCATTTACAACTTGCAGATCATGTGGCCCTAGATTTCCATCCCGTACAATGACATTTGTAGCCCTGGCATTGGCGGAGGATGTGCTGCATGATTGTTAGCTGACAACTGGCAGAACTATGATGCCAAAACATGCCAGTTGTTACCCATCTTGTAGGGTTTGGATGTGCTATGTGTGATAGATCCTTTGTAGGCTGGCCTGCCATGTACTTCCTCAGGGACATTCAATGATATGTATGATGATATGAGCTGTTACAAGTACAGTAGATGTATTGTCTGATTTACTTCTTGTGCCATTTCACACAATGCTGTTCCTAACATTATTTTTTCGATTTGTCTTCACAGCTGCAAATATGACACCCATCCAGGTGCGGGAATTCCAAAGGCGGGCAATGAGGTATCAGCATATACTTCAGGCAGAGTCTGGGTACCGAAGAATGGCCCGCAGATACAGGAACGAATGGGCCTCCGGAGCCTGGTGGGCATTCCCACAGGGTGGACCTTCTTTGCTCACCACAGCCACCTCCAGCACCACCACCACTACCACCCAGGTGGCACCACCAACAGCTGGGACTATTCTGGCAACCACATCAGCAAGTGCTCCAGGCCCTAGCACAGCACCACCTGCAGGGCAGCCCACAGCCATGGACACTACACGGCCCCACACTTCCTCAGCTGGCACCCAGACCACCCCAGCTGCAGCTATTGACCCTGCTGCTTTTGTTGATATGCAGCGTAAATTGGACCGTGTCCTGCGAAAAATGAGTCGCCTGCGGCAGGATGCGCGACATATAAACCGGCGGGTGCGGTCTATCAAGCGGACCCTCCGGAGGGCCAACCTATAGACATTTTGACGGACATGATTCCCTCCCCTCCCTCCTCTTTCCTTATTCTTATACTTTGTGGGTTTAGGGGGCTTAGTGTTGGGTTAGTATAGGCTGTTAGTTTAGTTAGTGTTAGTGGGTGGGGTGTGGGGGGTCCTGATTATTTCTGCTGTTTTTTTGTTAGTGTTTGGGTGGGTGGGGGGAAATGTTGGGGTTCTTGTGTGTTTAAAAAAAAAACTATTTTAAAATATAAAAATAAAAAAATTACAAAAAAATATATATTTGTTTAGTATAGGATAGTATGTGTTTAGGTTAGTATCTGTTGTCCTCCATGTGTCCCGTCTCATAAGGGGGTTGGGGGGTTGATGTTTAGAACATTTAGTTAAATGTGATAAGTAAGTTTAGCTTAGGTTAGTTAGGGACAGTTGTGGGTAATGAGTAGTTAGGGTAGATTAGGGTAGGTAAGGCTTTTCCCTGAGTTTTCTCTTCTGTTTTTACAGTTTAATAAATATGTAGTAAACCCTTTACAGTGTGTGTGAAATGCTTGTAGATCAGGGCCTTGGCATGAGTGTACATGATTTCTTTTGTATTACAATTTGTGTCCTATGCTACAAACAAATTCCAAATTAGCTGTAACATTGGCAGCTACCCCAAAGCAACCTTGCAAAGATTAGATCATTCATTGCAACCACTAATCGCAGTTACTATGGATCCCAACGTGTTTTTTTCAATAAGTATGTTTTCAATGTCACATACAGTGCTTCCAGATTTGGTATTGGGGACACTGTGTTATGTCTGACTGCAGTCTGATGTTCAAGGAAACCCTTATAAGGTGAGTGGTAGTAAGCACTCTTGTAGTATCGTATTCATGACTCACATAGATCATTTGTTACACTGTTCAGCATGATTACTTATTTGGATGAAAACTCAGACACCTCCATTCATGCAGTTTGGTGACTGTTCGCTTAGATTTGTGGGCAATGTTATATGTGCTAGTTTTGCATGGAGGCAACATTTTGTAGGCACTATTTTATGGCTTAGATATCCCTTGAGGAAGCATTATTCTGTCCAACACAGCAATATGGTGTATTGTTTCTCTTTTCATCAGATATTACCCTCAAGAAGGGCAGAGTATGGTAGAATCCAGGCCACTGTGCATAGTTAGCAGACTAAGGAGGTCATTCTGACTTTCCCGCTGGGCTGGCGGGCGACCGCCAAAAGGCCGCCCGCCCAGCTGGAAAGCACCAGCAACGAGGAAGCCGTCTCCGAATGGAGCCGGCGGAGTTGCTGGTGTGCGACGGGTGCAGTTGCACCCGTCGCGATTTTCAGTGTCTGCTAGGCAGACACTGAAAATCAATGTGGGGCCCTGTTAGGGGGCCCCTGCAGTGCCTATGCCATTGGCATGGGCACTGCAGGGGCCCCCAAGGGCCCCACAACACACGTTCCCGCCAGTCTGGTTCTGGCGGTGAAAACCGCCAGAACCAGGCTGGCGGGAAGGGGGTCGGAATCCCCATGGCGGCGCTGCTTGCAGCGCCACCGTGGAGGATTCACAGGGGCAGGGGAAAACCGGCGGGGAAACCGCCGGTTTCCCTTTTCTGACCGCGGCTTTACCGCCGCAGTCAGAATTGCCCTTGATGCACCGCCAGCCTGTTGGCGGTGCATCCTCCAACCCCGGCCCTGGCGGTCCATGACCGCCAGGGTCGGAATTACCCCCTAAATTATTTCAGGACAGTTGTATTGACAAGCTATGTAATTTGACAGGAGGCAAAATTCAGTGGTGTACTGTACGGTTGATGTGTCACATTACACATAGACAAAGTGGTTGTGGAAGTGCTATTTACTGAAAAGTGCTGTAGTGCTATATGTACATTGTCCATGATTGTGAGTCCATTATAGTGACATCTTCCATTGTGATCCTACACAAGTGCTAAAGGAAAATGCATTTGACATGCTGGGGTGATGTGTCAGACACTGCAGAGGGACACGATTTGCCAATGAGTAAGTGAGAGACAATCACAAGGCAGGCTGACAAGATATACAGTGGTTTGCAGAACAGTCGTTGAGTACAGTTGTTGCAAGTCTGGCATGTTACGAAGCGCAGGACCTTGGTAATAGGTGGCAATGTGGCAGGGACTAGTGCTTCCGGGTACTTTTACGTGTGAAGGTGACCTTTTCCATGTCTTCTTCTTCTGATGTGTGTGTTGCCTCCTCTGTCCTTGGTGGTGGTGGTTGTGAAGGGGCAACACACACTTCAGTGTTTGAAGACGTGGAGTCAGACATCCCGGTCGCTGCTACCTGTGAGGGCCTTAAGGGCAGTACTGCTGCAAGGAGGATCTGCTGGTTCTTAAGAATAGCAGCCACATCACGATGGTAGGCAGTCAGGTCGGCCCTGAGGGGTTCAATGTTGCATTCGTGCACGCGTTGACAGGATTGCTGTTGTAGGTGTTGGGTCAACTGTATTACGGCTGTGCTGATTTCCTTCAGATTTGTTTCTACTTCCTGCAAGATAGTTGTTCGCCCTTGCATAGCTGATGCCTGTTCTTCAGTTGACATCATGCACGAAAGCACCCCCTCTAGGCTGGCTGCCATATTTCGCATCCCCACCCACACCTCCTTGGCCAGCTCCTGCTGTACTCTGACTCCAGTTCTTTCAATGCTGGTGCCTGTGTCATCTGACTCCTCAGCTGTATTGGAGCTGGCAGGTCTTACAGTTAGGGTGGTGGGTGGGTCCTCTGTGATGGCTGCTTGTTCTGTGCTCCTCCTTGTGACTGAAGGTGGGGTCTGGAGGGTTCCAAGGACATCTTGCAGGGTCTGGTGGCTGATGTTTGTCAGCTCGTCATCCATGTCATCAGGGTAGTCCTGGCTAGGCATATACGCAGGAGATCCATCGTACTCTGCAATGAAATAGGGTACAATAAGTGTGTCTGTATTGTGGCATTGGTGATGTGACATGCCTGACTTGTGATGATTTCACATTGTGATCTTGTTTCCTGTTCATTGATCCAGTCTTTCAGATGGGCATTCTCCCAGACCTATGCCCCACCTGCATGTCACATGTATTGTGGTAAGTTATCAGACTTGTCGGCATCATCTCCTCTAGGTGTTGGTTTTGGCCAAATAGTGATTTGCCACCTTCTTGCCCTACTCAACCCTCCGTCTACATCCATTCTCATGGTGAGACCTTTCACTGGCTGTGGGTGCTCTGATGGCACTAGCAGCACACTTAACAATCTGGACCTGCCCCATGTTCTGATCTTTCACATCCACTTATATGTAGTTGAAATGTAGCATATACTATGCATAGCATTGTTATGGCACGATATGGATGTCAGCATTTGTAATGTGTACAGCTGATGTTGGGGAATGTGTGGAGATTGGATTGCCCTGATTGTCGTAGCAGTGTACTATTTCCTCCTCTGACTGTGCAGGTGTATTTCAGTGATCAGTTACATGTATCCTCCCCCTCAATGCTGTTGTCTGAGCAGTATGACATTTGGGATGTTGCATTGTGACCCTGGCACAGGATGGACCCTGATATATGCTGCATGGGTGTGACCTTAGTGCTGTGTAGCTCCTAATGTTGATGACATTTGCTGATGTTTGTGGCAACTATGGGCATTCACAATTGACAGGACTGGAACATTTGTCTTGTTTCAGGGGATTGTTAAAGTTGTCATCCTCAACCCTCTAATTTAGGTGTGTATGATCCATGGGGACGTTACTGCCATTGCCTACTTGAGCTGCACACACAGCGGAGGTGGTAGTGGCAAATGTTGTCACTGTCACATTCCAGTTGTCGGTATGGCTAGAGGTTGTTAATTGGGCCCTAGTTAATGTAGGGGGTATGCTGGCTGACGTGTGACAGGATGTCAGTTTGACGTTGTGCTCTTCCCTCCTGGCGTGGTTTTACCTTTGCTACATCGTTGGCATCGCAGCATACCCCCATGGAACTGTTGTTGGTGTTGTGTTATGGTGTGCCCCAGCTTTTCTCTGTACAGGCCATGCCCCATGCCGTACCCCTTTACCCATGCCACTCCATGTATATGATGACTTCCATGCATTTTGTAGTCGGTATCGCCCCCCTGGTTGTAGTTGACATTAGTGCATTTTAATTCCCCCGCGACTTACCATGCATGTGCGTTGTCTCCTGGTAGTCTGCTCTGTCCTGTCCTTGAATCCCTGTGACGATCTCCTCAGGGATGATGGCTGCCACCATCTCCTCCATGTGGTTCAGGGGCTCCTGGTGAGCTGGACTCCCACCTCCAGTCTCCAGTGCTGCCTTCCTGTTCCTGGCCATCTTTTCCTTGGTCCTGCGCTTGCAGTCATGCCAGCGTTTCTTTCACTCGATGACTGTTCTGTGTACTTCTGCCACACTGTTAATCTTGTCAACAATTTGTTGCCATATTGCCTCTCTCCTACTGATTGGCAACTTTGAGGTGACAAACAGTTGGTGCTGGTGTTCTGTCACCTCTTTTACCAGGATTTCCTGCTCCTCTGCACTGAAGCGACACTTTCTTTTCTTCTTCTCCCTGTCCTGGTTCTTGTGTGGGTCCTCCTGGCTGGTTCCTGGTCTGTTGTCATCTTCCTGGGGTCTGTACAGGCATCTGGAATCCATTTTGGCTCTCCTCTGCTGAAATGGCTGTGTTTGCGGGGAATTTTGACGCTATTGCGTAAAAAAACACTGCATATCCGATTTTCAGTGTCGTAAATTGCCCCACAGTCATTTCCGCTGCATTAACGTCATTTTCTTTTACGAAGTGACGCTGCGGTGTGCATAACTATTTTTTACTTACATCTGTGGTTTGCGCCGCCGTGCTTCAAAGTATAAATTTGACACCAGCACGGTGCAAAGAAATGGCGTTAGCCAGCAGTAATAGTTTTGACGCAAAACTGCGTCGGCGCAGTTTTGTGTCAAAAAGTATAAATATGGCCCGTAGTTTTATAGGTACATAGTTGGTAATAATACTTGTGGAATTTGATGAGTATGATAAGGGAAATACTGGACATTTTTTCAGGGGAACATACCAGTCGTATATGGTTGTCCTATCATGGATTTAGGGACTAGGGTCAGAGTGATTGTATACCAAACCTATGTGTTTGTGAACGGGATTTTGTACTACGTAGTGATTACATTGTTATTGTTTCAGGCAACAAATCACTTTGTTGTGACGTTCTGTACCGCATGTGTGGTACATATGAACTATATCATCTCTCTGTGGAGACCAAGAAGTCAAAACAAAATTACAGAATTGGATGTGGGCCCAATATGAAGAACTTACTTAAAAGTTGAACTTATTCATAAGTTGCACTATATCCAGGTCAATAAGAAATGATAACTTTTAAATAAATAATTTTTTTGACATACTTAGAGTCAAAGAAAATGATTTGGTTCTCTCTTTTTCTTGATGGTCCCAAAGAGGATTGTGACATTGAGGGAGATAGGAATGATTAAGGTACTTATCCAATAATTTAGGTAACATATTCACTGAGGTGATCATATGACAGTCTGGGGTGTATCCTTTTCCAACGACTTTGTCTCTCAGGAATTTATACTCTTTGCATGGTTTATCTTTTCTTCAAAAATAAAAAAATACTGACATGTATTCTTGCCTGAATATCTGGCTGCATCCATGGTGACTCACAAATCTTTTTATGATAATTTTTTATAGTTTTGATAACTATCTGGTGTTGGTTCTCTTTGCACATCTTTTAACCCCTTAGCTGCTGGGACTTTTCCCCCCCAGTGCTGAGCCCTTTTTTGGCTATTTGGGGTAGTTCGCGCTTAGGCCTTCATAACTTTTTGTCCACATAAGCTAACCACGCCAAATTTGTGTCCTTTTTTTCCAACATCCTAGGGATTCTAACGGTACCCAGAGTTTGTGGTTTCCCCTGGAGGAGACCAAGAAAATAGCCAAAATACAGTGAAAATTTCGTTTTTTCCAAAAAAATGGGAAAAAAGGGCTGCTGAAGAAGGCTTGTGGTTTTTTCCCTGAAAATGCCATCAACAAAGGGTTTCTGGTGCTGAAATCACTATCTTCCCACCTTTCAGGAACGGGCAGACTTGAATCAGAAAACCACATTTGTCAACACAAATTTGGCATTTTACTGGGACATACGCCATTTTTACTATTTTTGGTGCTTTCAGCCTCCTTCCAGTTAGTGACAGGAATGGGTGTGAAACCAATGCTGGATCCCGGAATGCTAAACATTTCTGAAAACTAGACAAAATTCAGAATTTAGCAAGGGGTCATTTATGTAGATCCTACAAGATTTTCCTACAGAAAATAAAAGCTGAAATAAAAAAATATTGAAATTGAGCTGAAAACAACAGCCATTTTTCTTTATGTTTTACTCTGTAACTTTTTTCTGCGATGTCAGATTTCCAAAAGCAATATACCGTTTAGTCTGCTGGACTCTTCTGGTTGCGGGAATATAAAGGGCTTGTAGGTTCATCAAGAACCCTAGGTACCCAGAGCCAATAAATGAGCTGCACCCTGCAGTTGGTTTTCATTCTATACTGGGTATACAGCAATTCATTTGCTGAAATATGAAGAGTGAAAAATAGGTATCAAGAAAACCTTTGCATTTCCAAAATGGGCTCAAGATAAGGTTTTGAGGAGCAGTAGTTATTTGCACATCTCTGAATTCCGGGGTGCCCATACTAGCATGTGAATGGCAGGGCATTTCTCAAATAGACGTCTTTTTTTACACACTCTCTTATATTTGGAATGAAAAAATTTAGAGAAAGATAAGGGGCAATAACACTTGTTTTGCTATTCTATGTTCCCCCAAGTCTCCCGATAAAAATGATACCTCACTTGTGTGGGTAGGCCTAGCACCCGCAACAGGAAATGCCCCAAAACACAACGTGGACACATCCCATTTTTTTGACAGAAAACAGAGCTGTTTTTTGCAAAGTGCCTACCTGTAGATTTTGGCCTCTAGCTCAGCCGGCACCTAGGGAAACCTACCAACCCTATGCATGTTTGAAAACTAGAGACCTAGGGGAATCCAAGATGGGGTGACTTGTAGGGCTCTGACCAGGTTCTGTTACCCAGAATCCTTTGCAAACCTCAAAAAGTGGCTAAAAAAACAAGTTTTCCTCACATTTCGGTGACAGAAAGTTCTAGAATCTGAGACGAGCCACAAATTTCCTTCCACCCAGCGTTCCCCCAAGTCTCCCGATAAAAATGATACCTCACTTGTGTGGGTAGGCCTAGCGCCCGTGACAGGAAATGCCCCAAAACACAACGTGGACACATCACATTTTTTGACAGAATACAGAGCTGTTTTTTGCAAAGTGCCTACCTGTAGATTTTGGCCTCTAGCTCAGCCGGCACATAGGGAAACCTACAAAACCTGTGCATTTTTTAAAACTGAGACCTAGGGGAATCCAACATAGGGTGACTTGTGGGGCTCTGACCAGGTTCTGTTACCCAGAATCCTTTGCAAACCTCAAAAAGTGGCTAAAAAAAACAAGTTTTCCTCACATTTCGGTGACAGAAAGTTCTGGAATCTGAGAGGAGCCACAAATTTCCTTCCACTCAGCGTTCCCCCAAGTCTCCCGATAAAAATGATACCTCACTTGTGTGGGTACGCCTAGCGCCCGCAACAGGAAATGCCCCAAAACACAACGTGGACACATCCAATTTTTTTGACAGAAAACAGAGCTGTTTTTTGCAAAGTGCCTACCTGTAGATTTTGGCCTCTAGCTCAGCCGGCACCTAGGGAAACCTACCAACCCTATGCATTTTTGAAAACTAGAGACCTAGGGGAATCCAAGATGGGTGACTTGTGGGGCTCTGACCAGGTTCTGTTACCCAGAATCCTTTGCAAACCTCAAAAAGTGGCTAAAAAAACAAGTTTTCCTCACATTTCGGTGACAGAAAGTTCTAGAATCTGAGACGAGCCACAAATTTCCTTCCACCCAGCGTTCCCCCAAGTCTCCCGATAAAAATGATACCTCACTTGTGTGGGTAGGCCTAGCGCCCGTGACAGGAAATGCCCCAAAACACAACGTGGACACATCACATTTTTTGACAGAATACAGAGCTGTTTTTTGCAAAGTGCCTACCTGTAGATTTTGGCCTCTAGCTCAGCCGGCACATAGGGAAACCTACAAAACCTGTGCATTTTTTAAAACTGAGACCTAGGGGAATCCAACATAGGGTGACTTGTGGGGCTCTGACCAGGTTCTGTTACCCAGAATCCTTTGCAAACCTCAAAAAGTGGCTAAAAAAAACAAGTTTTCCTCACATTTCGGTGACAGAAAGTTCTGGAATCTGAGAGGAGCCACAAATTTCCTTCCACTCAGCGTTCCCCCAAGTCTCCCGATAAAAATGATACCTCACTTGTGTGGGTACGCCTAGCGCCCGCAACAGGAAATGCCCCAAAACACAACGTGGACACATCCAATTTTTTTGACAGAAAACAGAGCTGTTTTTTGCAAAGTGCCTACCTGTAGATTTTGGCCTCTAGCTCAGCCGGCACCTAGGGAAACCTACCAACCCTATGCATTTTTGAAAACTAGAGACCTAGGGGAATCCAAGATGGGTGACTTGTGGGGCTCTGACCAGGTTCTGTTACCCAGAATCCTTTGCAAACCTCAAAAAGTGGCTAAAAAAACAAGTTTTCCTCACATTTCGGTGACAGAAAGTTCGGGAATCTGAGAGGAGCCACAAATTTCCTTCCACCCAGCGTTCCCCCAAGTCTCCCGATAAAAATAATACCTCACTTGTGTGGGTAGGCCTAGCGCCCGCAACAGGAAATGCCCCAAAACACAACGTGGACACATCCCATTTTTTGACAGAAAACACAGCTGTTTTTTCCAAAGTGCCTACCTGTAGATTTTGGCCTCTAGCTCAGCCGGCACATAGGGAAACCTACAAAACCTGTGCATTTTTGAAAACTAGGGACCTAGGGGAATCCAAGATGGGGTGATTTGTGGGGCTCTGACCAGGTTCTGTTACCCTTAATCCTTTGCAAACCTCAAAAAGTGGCTAAAAAAAACAAGTTTTCCTCACATTTTGGTGACAGAAAGTTCTGGAATCTGAGAGGAGCCACACATTTCCTTCCACCCAGCGTTCCCCCAAGTCTCCCGATAAAAATGATACCTCACTTGTGTGGGTCGGCCTAGCGCCTGCGACAGGAAATGCCCCAAAACACAACGTGGACACATCACATTTTTTGACAGAATACAGAGCTGTTTTTTTTTAAAGTGCCTACCTGTAGATTTTGGACTCTAGCTCAGCCGGCACATAGGGAAACCTACCAAACCTGTGCATTTTCTAAAACTAGAGACCTAGGGGAATCCAAGATAGGGTGACTTGTGGGGCTCTGACCAGGTTCTGTTCCCCAGAATCCTTTGCAAACCTCAAAAAGTGGCTAAAAAAACAAGTTTTCCTCACATTTCGGTGACAAAAAGTTCTGGAATCTGAGAGGAGCCACAAATTTCCTTCCACCCAGCGTTCCCCCAAGTCTCCCGATAAAAATGAGACCTCACTTGTGTGGGTACGCCTAGCGCTCGCAACAGGAAATGCCCCAAAACACAACGTGGACACATCCCATTTTTTTGACAGAAAACAGAGCTGTTTTTTGCAAAGTGCCTACCTGTAGATTTTGGCCTCTAGCTCAGCCGGCACCTAGGGAAACCTACCAACCCTATGCATTTTTGAAAACTAGAGACCTAGGGGAATCCAAGATGGGGTGACTTGTGGGGCTCTGACCAGGTTCTGTTACCCAGAATCCTTTGCAAACCTCAAAAAGTGGCTAAGAAAACAAGTTTTCCTCACATTTCGGTGACAGAAAGTTCGGGAATCTGAGAGGAGCCACAAATTTCCTTCCACCCAGCGTTCCCCCAAGTCTCCCGATAAAAATAATACCTCACTTGTGTGGGTAGGCCTAGCGCCCGCAACAGGAAATGCCCCAAAACACAACGTGGACACATCCCATTTTTTGACAGAAAACACAGCTGTTTTTTCCAAAGTGCCTACCTGTAGATTTTGGCCTCTAGCTCAGCCGGCACATAGGGAAACCTACCAAACCTGTTCATTTTTTAAAACTAGGGACCTAGGGGAATCCAAGATGGGGTGATTTGTGGGGCTCTGACCAGGTTCTGTTACCCAGAATCCTTTGCAAACCTCAAAAAGTGGCTAAAAAAACAAGTTTTCCTCACATTTCGGTGACAGAAAGTTCTGGAATCTGAGACGAGCCACAAATTTCCTTCCACCCAGCGTTCCCCCAAGTCTCCTGATAAAAATGATACCTCACTTGTGTGGGTAGGCCTAGCGCCCGCGACAGGAAATGCCCCAAAACACAACGTGGACACATCACATTTTTTGACAGAATACAGAGCTGTTTTTTGCAAAGTGCCTACCTGTAGATTTTGGCCTCTAGCTCAGCCGGCACATAGGGAAACCTACCAAACCTGTGCATTTTTTAAAACTAGAGACCTAGGGGAATCCAACATAGGGTGACTTGTGGGGCTCTGACCAGGTTCTGTTACCCAGAATCCTTTGCAAACCTCAAAAAGTGGCTAAAAAAACAAGTTTTCCTCACATTTCGGTGACAGAAAGTTCTGGAATCTGAGAGGAGCCACAAATTTCCTTCCACCCAGCGTTCCCCCAAGTCTCCCGATAAAAATGATACCTCACTTGTGTGGGTACGCCTAGCGCTCGCAACAGGAAATGCCCCAAAACACAACGTGGACACATCCCATATTTTTGACAGAAAACAGAGCTGTTTTTTGCAAAGTGCCTACCTGTAGATTTTGGCCTCTAGCTCAGCCGGCACCTAGGGAAACCTACCAACCCTATGCATTTTTGAAAACTAGAGACCTAGGGGAATCCAAGATGGGGTGACTTGTAGGGCTCTGACCAGGTTCTGTTACCCAGAATCCTTTGCAAACCTCAAAAAGTGGCTAAAAAAACAAGTTTTCTTCACATTTCGGTGACAGAAAGTTCGGGAATCTGAGAGGAGCCACAAATTTCCTTCCACCCAGCGTTCCCCCAAGTCTCCCGATAAAAATAATACCTCACTTGTGTGGGTAGGCCTAGCGCCCGCAACAGGAAATGCCCCAAAACACAACGTGGACACATCCCATTTTTTGACAGAAAACACAGCTGTTTTTTCCAAAGTGCCTACCTGTAGATTTTGGCCTCTAGCTCAGCCGGCACCTAGGGAAACCTACCAAACCTGTGCATTTTTTGAAAACTAGGGACCTAGGGGAATCCAAGATGGGGTGATTTGTGGGGCTCTGACCAGGTTCTGTTACCCAGAATCCTTTGCAAACCTCAAAAAGTGGCTAAAAAAAACAAGTTTTCCTCACATTTTGGTGACATAAAGTTCTGGAATCTGAGAGGAGCCACACATTTCCTTCCACCCAGCGTTCCCCCAAGTCTCCCGATAAAAATGATACCTCACTTGTGTGGGTCGGCCTAGCGCCTGCGACAGGAAATGCCCCAAAACACAACGTGGACACATCACATTTTTTGACAGAATACAGAGCTGTTTTTTTTTAAAGTGCCTACCTGTAGATTTTGGCCTCTAGCTCAGCCGGCACATAGGGAAACCTACCAAACCTGTGCATTTTCTAAAACTAGAGACCTAGGGGAATCCAAGATAGAGTGACTTGTGGGGCTCTGACCAGGTTCTGTTCCCCAGAATCCTTTGCAAACCTCAAAAAGTGGCTAAAAAAACAAGTTTTCCTCACATTTCGGTGACAGAAAGTTCTGGAATCTGAGACGAGCCACAAATTTCCTTCCACCCAGCGTTCCCCCAAGTCTCCCGATAAAAATGATACCTCACTTGTGTGGGTAGGCCTAGCGCCCGCAACAGGAAATGCCCCAAAACACAACGTGGACACATCACATTTTTTGACAGAATACAGAGCTGTTTTTTGCAAAGTGCCTACCTGTAGATTTTGGCCTCTAGCTCAGCCGGCACATAGGGAAACCTACCAAACCTGTGCATTTTTTAAAACTAGAGACCTAGGGGAATCCAACATAGGGTGACTTGTGGGGCTCTGACCAGGTTCTGTTACCCAGAATCCTTTGCAAACCTCAAAAAGTGGCTAAAAAAACAAGTTTTCCTCACATTTCGGTGACAAAAAGTTCTGGAATCTGAGAGGAGCCACAAATTTCCTTCCACCCAGCGTTCCCCCAAGTCTCCCGATAAAAATGAGACCTCACTTGTGTGGGTACGCCTAGCGCTCGCAACAGGAAATGCCCCAAAACACAACGTGGACACATCCCATTTTTTTGACAGAAAACAGAGCTGTTTTTTGCAAAGTGCCTACCTGTAGATTTTGGCCTCTAGCTCAGCCGGCACCTAGGGAAACCTACCAACCCTATGCATTTTTGAAAACTAGAGACCTAGGGGAATCCAAGATGGGGTGACTTGTGGGGCTCTGACCAGGTTCTGTTACCCAGAATCCTTTGCAAACCTCAAAAAGTGGCTAAGAAAACAAGTTTTCCTCACATTTCAGTGACAGAAAGTTCGGGAATCTGAGAGGAGCCACAAATTTCCTTCCACCCAGCGTTCCCCCAAGTCTCCCGATAAAAATAATACCTCACTTGTGTGGGTAGGCCTAGCGCCCGCAACAGGAAATGCCCCAAAACACAACGTGGACACATCCCATTTTTTGACAGAAAACACAGCTGTTTTTTCCAAAGTGCCTACCTGTAGATTTTGGCCTCTAGCTCAGCCGGCACCTAGGGAAACCTACCAAACCTGTGCATTTTTTGAAAACTAGGGACCTAGGGGAATCCAAGATGGGGTGATTTGTGGGGCTCTGACCAGGTTCTGTTACCCAGAATCCTTTGCAAACCTCAAAAAGTGGCTAAAAAAAACAAGTTTTCCTCACATTTTGGTGACATAAAGTTCTGGAATCTGAGAGGAGCCACACATTTCCTTCCACCCAGCGTTCCCCCAAGTCTCCCGATAAAAATGATACCTCACTTGTGTGGGTCGGCCTAGCGCCTGCGACAGGAAATGCCCCAAAACACAACGTGGACACATCACATTTTTTGACAGAATACAGAGCTGTTTTTTTTTAAAGTGCCTACCTGTAGATTTTGGCCTCTAGCTCAGCCGGCACATAGGGAAACCTACCAAACCTGTGCATTTTCTAAAACTAGAGACCTAGGGGAATCCAAGATAGAGTGACTTGTGGGGCTCTGACCAGGTTCTGTTCCCCAGAATCCTTTGCAAACCTCAAAAAGTGGCTAAAAAAACAAGTTTTCCTCACATTTCGGTGACAGAAAGTTCTGGAATCTGAGACGAGCCACAAATTTCCTTCCACCCAGCGTTCCCCCAAGTCTCCCGATAAAAATGATACCTCACTTGTGTGGGTAGGCCTAGCGCCCGCAACAGGAAATGCCCCAAAACACAACGTGGACACATCACATTTTTTGACAGAATACAGAGCTGTTTTTTGCAAAGTGCCTACCTGTAGATTTTGGCCTCTAGCTCAGCCGGCACATAGGGAAACCTACCAAACCTGTGCATTTTTTAAAACTAGAGACCTAGGGGAATCCAACATAGGGTGACTTGTGGGGCTCTGACCAGGTTCTGTTACCCAGAATCCTTTGCAAACCTCAAAAAGTGGCTAAAAAAACAAGTTTTCCTCACATTTCGGTGACAAAAAGTTCTGGAATCTGAGAGGAGCCACAAATTTCCTTCCACCCAGCGTTCCCCCAAGTCTCCCGATAAAAATGAGACCTCACTTGTGTGGGTACGCCTAGCGCTCGCAACAGGAAATGCCCCAAAACACAACGTGGACACATCCCATTTTTTTGACAGAAAACAGAGCTGTTTTTTGCAAAGTGCCTACCTGTAGATTTTGGCCTCTAGCTCAGCCGGCACCTAGGGAAACCTACCAACCCTATGCATTTTTGAAAACTAGAGACCTAGGGGAATCCAAGATGGGGTGACTTGTGGGGCTCTGACCAGGTTCTGTTACCCAGAATCCTTTGCAAACCTCAAAAAGTGGCTAAGAAAACAAGTTTTCCTCACATTTCAGTGACAGAAAGTTCGGGAATCTGAGAGGAGCCACAAATTTCCTTCCACCCAGCGTTCCCCCAAGTCTCCCGATAAAAATAATACCTCACTTGTGTGGGTAGGCCTAGCGCCCGCAACAAGAAATGCCCCAAAACACAACGTGGACACATCCCATTTTCTGACAGAAAACACAGCTGTTTTTTCCAAAGTGCCTACCTGTAGATTTTGGCCTCTAGCTCAGCCGGCACATAGGGAAACCTACCAAACCTGTTCATTTTTGAAAACTAGGGACCTAGGGGAATCCAAGATGGGGTGATTTGTGGGGCTCTGACCAGGTTCTGTTACCCAGAATCCTTTGCAAACCTCAAAAAGTGGCTTAAAAAACAAGTTTTCCTCACATTTTGGTGACAGAAAGTTCTGGAATCTGAGAGGGGCCACACATTTCCTTCCACCCAGCGTTCCCCCAAGTCTCCCGATAAAAATGATACCTCACTTGTGTGGGTCGGCCTAGCGCCTGCGACAGGAAATGCCCCAAAACACAACGTGGACACATCACATTTTTTGACAGAATACAGAGCTGTTTTTTTTAAAGTGCCTACCTGTAGATTTTGGCCTCTAGCTCAGCCGGCACATAGGGAAACCTACCAAACCTGTGCATTTTCTAAAACTAGAGACCTAGGGGAATCCAATATAGGGTGACTTGTGGGGCTGTGACCAGGTTCTTTTCCCCAGAATCCTTTGCAAACCTCAAAAAGTGGCTAAAAAAACAAGTTTTCCTCACATTTCGGTGACAGAAAGTTCTGGAATCTGAGAGGAGCCACAAATTTCCTTCCACCCAGCGTTCCCCCAAGTCTCCGGATAAAAATGATACCTCACTTGTGTGGGTACGCCTAGCGCTCGCAACAGGAAATGCCCCAAAACACAACGTGGACACATCCCATATTTTTGACAGAAAACAGAGCTGTTTTTTGCAAAGTGCCTACCTGTAGATTTTGGCCTCTAGCTCAGCCGGCACCTAGGGAAACCTACCAACCCTATGCATTTTTGAAAACTAGAGACCTAGGGGAATCCAAGATGGGGTGATTTGTGGGGCTCTGACCAGGTTCTGTTACCCAGAATCCTTTGCAAACCTCAAAAAGTGGCTAAAAAAAACAAGTTTTCCTCACATTTTGGTGACATAAAGTTCTGGAATCTGAGAGGAGCCACACATTTCCTTCCACCCAGCGTTCCCCCAAGTCTCCCGATAAAAATGATACCTCACTTGTGTGGGTACGCCTAGCGCTCGCAACAGGAAATGCCCCAAAACACAACGTGGACACATCCCATTTTTTTGACAGAAAACAGAGCTGTTTTTTGCAAAGTGCCTACCTGTAGATTTTGGCCTCTAGCTCAGCCGGCACCTAGGGAAACCTACCAACCCTATGCATTTTTGAACACTAGAGACCTAGGGGAATCCAAGATGGGATGACTTGTGGGGCTCTGACCAGGTTCTGTTACCCAGAATCCTTTGCAAACCTCAAAAAGTGGCTAAGAAAACAAGTTTTCCTCACATTTCAGTGACAGAAAGTTCGGGAATCTGAGAGGAGCCACAAATTTCCTTCCACCCAGCGTTCCCCCAAGTCTCCCGATAAAAATAATACCTCACTTGTGTGGGTAGGCCTAGCGCCCGCAACAGGAAATGCCCCAAAACACAACGTGGACACATCCCATTTTCTGACAGAAAACACAGCTGTTTTTTCCAAAGTGCCTACCTGTAGATTTTGGCCTCTAGCTCAGCCGGCACATAGGGAAACCTACCAAACCTGTTCATTTTTGAAAACTAGGGACCTAGGGGAATCCAAGATGGGGTGATTTGTGGGGCTCTGACCAGGTTCTGTTACCCAGAATCCTTTGCAAACCTCAAAAAGTGGCTTAAAAAACAAGTTTCCCTCACATTTTGGTGACAGAAAGTTCTGGAATCTGAGAGGGGCCACACATTTCCTTCCACCCAGCGTTCCCCCAAGTCTCCCGATAAAAATGATACCTCACTTGTGTGGGTCGGCCTAGCGCCTGCGACAGGAAATGCCCCAAAACACAACGTGGACACATCACATTTTTTGACAGAATACAGAGCTGTTTTTTTTAAAGTGCCTACCTGTAGATTTTGGCCTCTAGCTCAGCCGGCACATAGGGAAACCTACCAAACCTGTGCATTTTCTAAAACTAGAGACCTAGGGGAATCCAATATAGGGTGACTTGTGGGGCTGTGACCAGGTTCTTTTCCCCAGAATCCTTTGCAAACCTCAAAAAGTGGCTAAAAAAACAAGTTTTCCTCACATTTCGGTGACAGAAAGTTCTGGAATCTGAGAGGAGCCACAAATTTCCTTCCACCCAGCGTTCCCCCAAGTCTCCCGATAAAAATGATACCTCACTTGTGTGGGTACGCCTAGCGCTCGCAACAGGAAATGCCCCAAAACACAACGTGGACACATCCCATATTTTTGACAGAAAACAGAGCTGTTTTTTGCAAAGTGCCTACCTGTAGATTTTGGCCTCTAGCTCAGCCGGCACCTAGGGAAACCTACCAACCCTATGCATTTTTGAAAACTAGAGACCTAGGGGAATCCAAGATGGGGTGACTTGTAGGGCTCTGACCAGGTTCTGTTACCCAGAATCCTTTGCAAACCTCAAAAAGTGGCTAAGAAAACAAGTTTTCCTCACATTTCGGTGACAGAAAGTTCGGGAATCTGAGAGGAGCCACAAATTTCCTTCCACCCAGCGTTCCCCCAAGTCTCCCGATAAAAATAATACCTCACTTGTGTGGGTAGGCCTAGCGCCCGCAACAGGAAATGCCCCAAAACACAACGTGGACACATCCCATTTTTTGACAGAAAACACAGCTGTTTTTTCCAAAGTGCCTACCTGTAGATTTTGGCCTCTAGCTCAGCCGGCACATAGGGAAACCTACCAAACCTGTTCATTTTTGAAAACTAGGGACCTAGGGGAATCCAAGATGGGGTGATTTGTGGGGCTCTGACCAGGTTCTGTTACCCAGAATCCTTTGCAAACCTCAAAAAGTGGCTAAAAAAACAAGTTTTCCTCACATTTCGGTGACAGAAAGTTCTGGAATCTGAGACGAGCCACAAATTTCCTTCCACCCAGCGTTCCCCCAAGTCTCCTGATAAAAATGATACCTCACTTGTGTGAGTAGGCCTAGCGCCCGCGACAGGAAATGCCCCAAAACACAACGTGGACACATCACATTTTTTGACAGAATACAGAGCTGTTTTTTGCAAAGTGCCTACCTGTAGATTTTGGCCTCTAGCTCAGCCGGCACATAGGGAAACCTACCAAACCTGTGCATTTTTTAAAACTAGAGAACTAGGGAAATCCAACATAGGGTGACTTGTGGGGCTCTGACCAGGTTCTGTTACCCAGAATCCTTTGCAAACCTCAAAAAGTGGCTAAAAAAACAAGTTTTCCTCACATTTCGGTGACAGAAAGTTCTGGAATCTGAGAGGAGCCACAAATTTCCTTCCACCCAGCGTTCCCCCAAGTCTCCCGATAAAAATGATACCTCACTTGTGTGGGTACGCCTAGCGCTCGCAACAGGAAATGCCCCAAAACACAACGTGGACACATCCCATATTTTTGACAGAAAACAGAGCTGTTTTTTGCAAAGTGCCTACCTGTAGATTTTGGCCTCTAGCTCAGCCGGCACCTAGGGAAACCTACCAACCCTATGCATTTTTGAAAACTAGAGACCTAGGGGAATCCAAGATGGGGTGACTTGTAGGGCTCTGACCAGGTTCTGTTACCCAGAATCCTTTGCAAACCTCAAAAAGTGGCTAAAAAAACAAGTTTTCTTCACATTTCGGTGACAGAAAGTTCGGGAATCTGAGAGGAGCCACAAATTTCCTTCCACCCAGCGTTCCCCCAAGTCTCCCGATAAAAATAATACCTCACTTGTGTGGGTAGGCCTAGCGCCCGCAACAGGAAATGCCCCAAAACACAACGTGGACATGTCCCATTTTTTGACAGAAAACACAGCTGTTTTTTCCAAAGTGCCTACCTGTAGATTTTGGCCTCTAGCTCAGCCGGCACATAGGGAAACCTACCAAACCTGTGCATTTTTTGAAAACTAGGGACCTAGGGGAATCCAAGATGGGGTGATTTGTGGGGCTCTGACCAGGTTCTGTTACCCAGAATCCTTTGCAAACCTCAAAAAGTGGCTAAAAAAAACAAGTTTTCCTCACATTTTGGTGACATAAAGTTCTGGAATCTGAGAGGAGCCACACATTTCCTTCCACCCAGCGTTCCCCCAAGTCTCCCGATAAAAATGATACCTCACTTGTGTGGGTCGGCCTAGCGCCTGCGACAGGAAATGCCCCAAAACACAACGTGGACACATCACATTTTTTGACAGAATACAGAGCTGTTTTTTTTTAAAGTGCCTACCTGTAGATTTTGGCCTCTAGCTCAGCCGGCACATAGGGAAACCTACCAAACCTGTGCATTTTCTAAAACTAGAGACCTAGGGGAATCCAAGATAGAGTGACTTGTGGGGCTCTGACCAGGTTCTGTTCCCCAGAATCCTTTGCAAACCTCAAAAAGTGGCTAAAAAAACAAGTTTTCCTCACATTTCGGTGACAGAAAGTTCTGGAATCTGAGACGAGCCACAAATTTCCTTCCACCCAGCGTTCCCCCAAGTCTCCCGATAAAAATGATACCTCACTTGTGTGGGTAGGCCTAGCGCCCGCAACAGGAAATGCCCCAAAACACAACGTGGACACATCACATTTTTTGACAGAATACAGAGCTGTTTTTTGCAAAGTGCCTACCTGTAGATTTTGGCCTCTAGCTCAGCCGGCACATAGGGAAACCTACCAAACCTGTTCATTTTTTAAAACTAGAGACCTAGGGGAATCCAACATAGGGTGACTTGTGGGGCTCTGACCAGGTTCTGTTACCCAGAATCCTTTGCAAACCTCAAAAAGTGGCTAAAAAAACAAGTTTTCCTCACATTTCGGTGACAAAAAGTTCTGGAATCTGAGAGGAGCCACAAATTTCCTTCCACCCAGCGTTCCCCCAAGTCTCCCGATAAAAATGAGACCTCACTTGTGTGGGTACGCCTAGCGCTCGCAACAGGAAATGCCCCAAAACACAACGTGGACACATCCCATTTTTTTGACAGAAAACAGAGCTGTTTTTGGCAAAGTGCCTACCTGTAGATTTTGGCCTCTAGCTCAGCCGGCACCTAGGGAAACCTACCAACCCTATGCATTTTTGAAAACTAGAGACCTAGGGGAATCCAAGATAGAGTGACTTGTGGGGCTCTGACCAGGTTCTGTTCCCCAGAATCCTTTGCAAACCTCAAAAAGTGGCTAAAAAAACAAGTTTTCCTCACATTTCGGTGACAGAAAGTTCTGGAATCTGAGACGAGCCACAAATTTCCTTCCACCCAGCGTTCCCCCAAGTCTCCCGATAAAAATGATACCTCACTTGTGTGGGTAGGCCTAGCGCCCGCAACAGGAAATGCCCCAAAACACAACGTGGACACATCACATTTTTTGACAGAATACAGAGCTGTTTTTTGCAAAGTGCCTACCTGTAGATTTTTGCCTCTAGCTCAGCCGGCACATAGGGAAACCTACCAAACCTGTTCATTTTTTAAAACTAGAGACCTAGGGGAATCCAACATAGGGTGACTTGTGGGGCTCTGACCAGGTTCTGTTACCCAGAATCCTTTGCAAACCTCAAAAAGTGGCTAAGAAAACAAGTTTTCCTCACATTTCGGTGACAGAAAGTTCGGGAATCTGAGAGGAGCCACAAATTTCCTTCCACCCAGCGTTCCCCCAAGTCTCCCGATAAAAATAATACCTCACTTGTGTGGGTAGGCCTAGCGCCCGCAACAGGAAATGCCCCAAAACACAACGTGGACACATCCCATTTTTTGACAGAAAACACAGCTGTTTTTTCCAAAGTGCCTACCTGTAGATTTTGGCCTCTAGCTCAGCCGGCACATAGGGAAACCTACCAAACCTGTTCATTTTTGAAAACTAGGGACCTAGGGGAATCCAAGATGGGGTGATTTGTGGGGCTCTGATCAGGTTCTGTTACCCAGAATCCTTTGCAAACCTCAAAAAGTGGCTTAAAAAACAAGTTTTCCTCACATTTTGGTGACAGAAAGTTCTGGAATCTGAGAGGGGCCACACATTTCCTTCCACCCAGCGTTCCCCCAAGTCTCCCGATAAAAATGATACCTCACTTGTGTGGGTCGGCCTAGCGCCTGCGACAGGAAATGCCCCAAAACACAACGTGGACACATCACATTTTTTGACAGAATACAGAGCTGTTTTTTTTAAAGTGCCTACCTGTAGATTTTGGCCTCTAGCTCAGCCGGCACATAGGGAAACCTACCAAACCTGTGCATTTTCTAAAACTAGAGACCTTGGGGAATCCAATATAGGGTGACTTGTGGGGCTGTGACCAGGTTCTTTTCCCCAGAATCCTTTGCAAACCTCAAAAAGTGGCTAAAAAAACAAGTTTTCCTCACATTTCGGTGACAGAAAGTTCTGGAATCTGAGAGGAGCCACAAATTTCCTTCCACCCAGCGTTCCCCCAAGTCTCCCGATAAAAATGATACCTCACTTGTGTGGGTACGCCTAGCGCTCGCAACAGGAAATGCCCCAAAACACAACGTGGACACATCCCATATTTTTGACAGAAAACAGAGCTGTTTTTTGCAAAGTGCCTACCTGTAGATTTTGGCCTCTAGCTCAGCCGGCACCTAGGGAAACCTACCAACCCTATGCATTTTTGAAAACTAGAGACCTAGGGGAATCCAAGATGGGGTGACTTGTAGGGCTCTGACCAGGTTCTGTTACCCAGAATCCTTTGCAAACCTCAAAAAGTGGCTAAGAAAACAAGTTTTCCTCACATTTCGGTGACAGAAAGTTCGGGAATCTGAGAGGAGCCACAAATTTCCTTCCACCCAGCGTTCCCCCAAGTCTCCCGATAAAAATAATACCTCACTTGTGTGGGTAGGCCTAGCGCCCGCAACAGGAAATGCCCCAAAACACAACGTGGACACATCCCATTTTTTGACAGAAAACACAGCTGTTTTTTCCAAAGTGCCTACCTGTAGATTTTGGCCTCTAGCTCAGCCGGCACATAGGGAAACCTACCAAACCTGTTCATTTTTGAAAACTAGGGACCTAGGGGAATCCAAGATGGGGTGATTTGTGGGGCTCTGACCAGGTTCTGTTACCCAGAATCCTTTGCAAACCTCAAAAAGTGGCTAAAAAAACAAGTTTTCCTCACATTTCGGTGACAGAAAGTTCTGGAATCTGAGACGAGCCACAAATTTCCTTCCACCCAGCGTTCCCCCAAGTCTCCTGATAAAAATGATACCTCACTTGTGTGAGTAGGCCTAGCGCCCGCGACAGGAAATGCCCCAAAACACAACGTGGACACATCACATTTTTTGACAGAATACAGAGCTGTTTTTTGCAAAGTGCCTACCTGTAGATTTTGGCCTCTAGCTCAGCCGGCACATAGGGAAACCTACCAAACCTGTGCATTTTTTAAAACTAGAGAACTAGGGAAATCCAACATAGGGTGACTTGTGGGGCTCTGACCAGGTTCTGTTACCCAGAATCCTTTGCAAACCTCAAAAAGTGGCTAAAAAAACAAGTTTTCCTCACATTTCGGTGACAGAAAGTTCTGGAATCTGAGAGGAGCCACAAATTTCCTTCCACCCAGCGTTCCCCCAAGTCTCCCGATAAAAATGATACCTCACTTGTGTGGGTACGCCTAGCGCTCGCAACAGGAAATGCCCCAAAACACAACGTGGACACATCCCATATTTTTGACAGAAAACAGAGCTGTTTTTTGCAAAGTGCCTACCTGTAGATTTTGGCCTCTAGCTCAGCCGGCACCTAGGGAAACCTACCAACCCTATGCATTTTTGAAAACTAGAGACCTAGGGGAATCCAAGATGGGGTGACTTGTAGGGCTCTGACCAGGTTCTGTTACCCAGAATCCTTTGCAAACCTCAAAAAGTGGCTAAAAAAACAAGTTTTCTTCACATTTCGGTGACAGAAAGTTCGGGAATCTGAGAGGAGCCACAAATTTCCTTCCACCCAGCGTTCCCCCAAGTCTCCCGATAAAAATAATACCTCACTTGTGTGGGTAGGCCTAGCGCCCGCAACAGGAAATGCCCCAAAACACAACGTGGACATGTCCCATTTTTTGACAGAAAACACAGCTGTTTTTTCCAAAGTGCCTACCTGTAGATTTTGGCCTCTAGCTCAGCCGGCACATAGGGAAACCTACCAAACCTGTGCATTTTTTGAAAACTAGGGACCTAGGGGAATCCAAGATGGGGTGATTTGTGGGGCTCTGACCAGGTTCTGTTACCCAGAATCCTTTGCAAACCTCAAAAAGTGGCTAAAAAAAACAAGTTTTCCTCACATTTTGGTGACATAAAGTTCTGGAATCTGAGAGGAGCCACACATTTCCTTCCACCCAGCGTTCCCCCAAGTCTCCCGATAAAAATGATACCTCACTTGTGTGGGTCGGCCTAGCGCCTGCGACAGGAAATGCCCCAAAACACAACGTGGACACATCACATTTTTTGACAGAATACAGAGCTGTTTTTTTTTAAAGTGCCTACCTGTAGATTTTGGCCTCTAGCTCAGCCGGCACATAGGGAAACCTACCAAACCTGTGCATTTTCTAAAACTAGAGACCTAGGGGAATCCAAGATAGAGTGACTTGTGGGGCTCTGACCAGGTTCTGTTCCCCAGAATCCTTTGCAAACCTCAAAAAGTGGCTAAAAAAACAAGTTTTCCTCACATTTCGGTGACAGAAAGTTCTGGAATCTGAGACGAGCCACAAATTTCCTTCCACCCAGCGTTCCCCCAAGTCTCCCGATAAAAATGATACCTCACTTGTGTGGGTAGGCCTAGCGCCCGCAACAGGAAATGCCCCAAAACACAACGTGGACACATCACATTTTTTGACAGAATACAGAGCTGTTTTTTGCAAAGTGCCTACCTGTAGATTTTGGCCTCTAGCTCAGCCGGCACATAGGGAAACCTACCAAACCTGTTCATTTTTTAAAACTAGAGACCTAGGGGAATCCAACATAGGGTGACTTGTGGGGCTCTGACCAGGTTCTGTTACCCAGAATCCTTTGCAAACCTCAAAAAGTGGCTAAAAAAACAAGTTTTCCTCACATTTCGGTGACAAAAAGTTCTGGAATCTGAGAGGAGCCACAAATTTCCTTCCACCCAGCGTTCCCCCAAGTCTCCCGATAAAAATGAGACCTCACTTGTGTGGGTACGCCTAGCGCTCGCAACAGGAAATGCCCCAAAACACAACGTGGACACATCCCATTTTTTTGACAGAAAACAGAGCTGTTTTTGGCAAAGTGCCTACCTGTAGATTTTGGCCTCTAGCTCAGCCGGCACCTAGGGAAACCTACCAACCCTATGCATTTTTGAAAACTAGAGACCTAGGGGAATCCAAGATAGAGTGACTTGTGGGGCTCTGACCAGGTTCTGTTCCCCAGAATCCTTTGCAAACCTCAAAAAGTGGCTAAAAAAACAAGTTTTCCTCACATTTCGGTGACAGAAAGTTCTGGAATCTGAGACGAGCCACAAATTTCCTTCCACCCAGCGTTCCCCCAAGTCTCCCGATAAAAATGATACCTCACTTGTGTGGGTAGGCCTAGCGCCCGCAACAGGAAATGCCCCAAAACACAACGTGGACACATCACATTTTTTGACAGAATACAGAGCTGTTTTTTGCAAAGTGCCTACCTGTAGATTTTTGCCTCTAGCTCAGCCGGCACATAGGGAAACCTACCAAACCTGTTCATTTTTTAAAACTAGAGACCTAGGGGAATCCAACATAGGGTGACTTGTGGGGCTCTGACCAGGTTCTGTTACCCAGAATCCTTTGCAAACCTCAAAAAGTGGCTAAGAAAACAAGTTTTCCTCACATTTCGGTGACAGAAAGTTCGGGAATCTGAGAGGAGCCACAAATTTCCTTCCACCCAGCGTTCCCCCAAGTCTCCCGATAAAAATAATACCTCACTTGTGTGGGTAGGCCTAGCGCCCGCAACAGGAAATGCCCCAAAACACAACGTGGACACATCCCATTTTTTGACAGAAAACACAGCTGTTTTTTCCAAAGTGCCTACCTGTAGATTTTGGCCTCTAGCTCAGCCGGCACATAGGGAAACCTACCAAACCTGTTCATTTTTGAAAACTAGGGACCTAGGGGAATCCAAGATGGGGTGATTTGTGGGGCTCTGATCAGGTTCTGTTACCCAGAATCCTTTGCAAACCTCAAAAAGTGGCTTAAAAAACAAGTTTTCCTCACATTTTGGTGACAGAAAGTTCTGGAATCTGAGAGGGGCCACACATTTCCTTCCACCCAGCGTTCCCCCAAGTCTCCCGATAAAAATGATACCTCACTTGTGTGGGTCGGCCTAGCGCCTGCGACAGGAAATGCCCCAAAACACAACGTGGACACATCACATTTTTTGACAGAATACAGAGCTGTTTTTTTTAAAGTGCCTACCTGTAGATTTTGGCCTCTAGCTCAGCCGGCACATAGGGAAACCTACCAAACCTGTGCATTTTCTAAAACTAGAGACCTTGGGGAATCCAATATAGGGTGACTTGTGGGGCTGTGACCAGGTTCTTTTCCCCAGAATCCTTTGCAAACCTCAAAAAGTGGCTAAAAAAACAAATTTTACTCACATTTCGGTGACAGAAAGTTCTGGAATCTGAGACGAGCCACAAATTTCCTTCCACCCAGCGTTCCCCCAAGTCTCCTGATAAAAATGATACCTCACTTGTGTGGGTAGGCCTAGCGCCCGCGACAGGAAATGCCCCAAAACACAACGTGGACACATCACATTTTTTGACAGAATACAGAGCTGTTTTTTGCAAAGTGCCTACCTGTAGATTTTGGCCTCTAGCTCAGCCGGCACATAGGGAAACCTACCAAACCTGTGCATTTTTTAAAACTAGAGACCTAGGGGAATCCAACATAGGGTGACTTGTGGGGCTCTGACCAGGTTCTGTTACCCAGAATCCTTTGCAAACCTCAAAAAGTGGCTAAAAAAACAAGTTTTCCTCACATTTCGGTGACAGAAAGTTCTGGAATCTGAGAGGAGCCACAAATTTCCTTCCACCCAGCGTTCCCCCAAGTCTCCCGATAAAAATGATACCTCACTTGTGTGGGTACGCCTAGCGCTCGCAACAGGAAATGCCCCAAAACACAACGTGGACACATCCCATATTTTTGACAGAAAACAGAGCTGTTTTTTGCAAAGTGCCTACCTGTAGATTTTGGCCTCTAGCTCAGCCGGCACCTAGGGAAACCTACCAACCCTATGTATTTTTGAAAACTAGAGACCTAGGGGAATCCAAGATGGGGTGACTTGTAGGGCTCTGACCAGGTTCTGTTACCCAGAATCCTTTGCAAACCTCAAAAAGTGGCTAAAAAAACAAGTTTTCTTCACATTTCGGTGACAGAAAGTTCGGGAATCTGAGAGGAGCCACAAATTTCCTTCCACCCAGCGTTCCCCCAAGTCTCCCGATAAAAATAATACCTCACTTGTGTGGGTAGGCCTAGCGCCCGCAACAGGAAATGCCCCAAAACACAACGTGGACACATCCCATTTTTTGACAGAAAACACAGCTGTTTTTTCCAAAGTGCCTACCTGTAGATTTTGGCCTCTAGCTCAGCCGGCACATAGGGAAACCTACCAAACCTGTGCATTTTTTGAAAACTAGGGACCTAGGGGAATCCAAGATGGGGTGACTTGTGGGGCTCTGACCAGGTTCTGTTACCCTTAATCCTTTGCAAACCTCAAAAAGTGGCTAAAAAAAACAAGTTTTCCTCACATTTTGGTGACATAAAGTTCTGGAATCTGAGAGGAGCCACACATTTCCTTCCACCCAGCGTTCCCCCAAGTCTCCCGATAAAAATGATACCTCACTTGTGTGGGTCGGCCTAGCGCCTGCGACAGGAAATGCCCCAAAACACAACGTGGACACATTACATTTTTTGACAGAATACAGAGCTGTTTTTTTTTAAAGTGCCTACCTGTAGATTTTGGCCTCTAGCTCAGCCGGCACATAGGGAAACCTACCAAACCTGTGCATTTTCTAAAACTAGAGACCTAGGGGAATCCAAGATAGAGTGACTTGTGGGGCTCTGACCAGGTTCTGTTCCCCAGAATCCTTTGCAAACCTCAAAAAGTGGCTAAAAAAACAAGTTTTCCTCACATTTCGGTGACAGAAAGTTCGGGAATCTGAGACGAGCCACAAATTTCCTTCCACCCAGCGTTCCCCCAAGTCTCCCGATAAAAATGATACCTCACTTGTGTGGGTAGGCCTAGCGCCCGCAACAGGAAATGCCCCAAAACACAACGTGGACACATCACATTTTTTGACAGAATACAGAGCTGTTTTTTGCAAAGTGCCTACCTGTAGATTTTGGCCTCTAGCTCAGCCGGCACATAGGGAAACCTACCAAACCTGTGCATTTTTTAAAACTAGAGACCTAGGGGAATCCAACATAGGGTGACTTGTGGGGCTCTGACCAGGTTCTGTTACCCAGAATCCTTTGCAAACCTCAAAAAGTGGCTAAAAAAACAAGTTTTCCTCACATTTCGGTGACAGAAAGTTCTGGAATCTGAGAGGAGCCACAAATTTCCTTCCACCCAGCGTTCCCCCAAGTCTCCCGATAAAAATGATACCTCACTTGTGTGGGTACGCCTAGCGCTCGCAACAGGAAATGCCCCAAAACACAACGTGGACACATCCCATATTTTTGACAGAAAACAGAGCTGTTTTTTGCAAAGTGCCTACCTGTAGATTTTGGCCTCTAGCTCAGCCGGCACCTAGGGAAACCTACCAACCCTATGCATTTTTGAAAACTAGAGACCTAGGGGAATCCAAGATGGGGTGACTTGTAGGGCTCTGACCAGGTTCTGTTACCCAGAATCCTTTGCAAACCTCAAAAAGTGGCTAAAAAAACAAGTTTTCTTCACATTTCGGTGACAGAAAGTTCGGGAATCTGAGAGGAGCCACAAATTTCCTTCCACCCAGCGTTCCCCCAAGTCTCCCGATAAAAATAATACCTCACTTGTGTGGGTAGGCCTAGCGCCCGCAACAGGAAATGCCCCAAAACACAACGTGGACACATCCCATTTTTTGACAGAAAACACAGCTGTTTTTTCCAAAGTGCCTACCTGTAGATTTTGGCCTCTAGCTCAGCCGGCACATAGGGAAACCTACCAAACCTGTTCATTTTTTAAAACTAGGGACCTAGGGGAATCCAAGATGGGGTGATTTGTGGGGCTCTGACCAGGTTCTGTTACCCAGAATCCTTTGCAAACCTCAAAAAGTGGCTAAAAAAACAAGTTTTCCTCACATTTCGGTGACAGAAAGTTCTGGAATCTGAGACGAGCCACAAATTTCCTTCCACCCAGCGTTCCCCCAAGTCTCCTGATAAAAATGATACCTCACTTGTGTGGGTAGGCCTAGCGCCCGCGACAGGAAATGCCCCAAAACACAACGTGGACACATCACATTTTTTGACAGAATACAGAGCTGTTTTTTGCAAAGTGCCTACCTGTAGATTTTGGCCTCTAGCTCAGCCGGCACATAGGGAAACCTACCAAACCTGTGCATTTTTTAAAACTAGAGACCTAGGGGAATCCAACATAGGGTGACTTGTGGGGCTCTGACCAGGTTCTGTTACCCAGAATCCTTTGCAAACCTCAAAAAGTGGCTAAAAAAACAAGTTTTCCTCACATTTCGGTGACAGAAAGTTCTGGAATCTGAGAGGAGCCACAAATTTCCTTCCACCCAGCGTTCCCCCAAGTCTCCCGATAAAAATGATACCTCACTTGTGTGGGTACGCCTAGCGCTCGCAACAGGAAATGCCCCAAAACACAACGTGGACACATCCCATATTTTTGACAGAAAACAGAGCTGTTTTTTGCAAAGTGCCTACCTGTAGATTTTGGCCTCTAGCTCAGCCGGCACCTAGGGAAACCTACCAACCCTATGCATTTTTGAAAACTAGAGACCTAGGGGAATCCAAGATGGGGTGACTTGTAGGGCTCTGACCAGGTTCTGTTACCCAGAATCCTTTGCAAACCTCAAAAAGTGGCTAAAAAAACAAGTTTTCTTCACATTTCGGTGACAGAAAGTTCGGGAATCTGAGAGGAGCCACAAATTTCCTTCCACCCAGCGTTCCCCCAAGTCTCCCGATAAAAATAATACCTCACTTGTGTGGGTAGGCCTAGCGCCCGCAACAGGAAATGCCCCAAAACACAACGTGGACACGTCCCATTTTTTGACAGAAAACACAGCTGTTTTTTCCAAAGTGCCTACCTGTAGATTTTGGCCTCTAGCTCAGCCGGCACATAGGGAAACCTACCAAACCTGTGCATTTTTTGAAAACTAGGGACCTAGGGGAATCCAAGATGGGGTGATTTGTGGGGCTCTGACCAGGTTCTGTTACCCTTAATCCTTTGCAAACCTCAAAAAGTGGCTAAAAAAAACAAGTTTTCCTCACATTTTGGTGACAGAAAGTTCTGGAATCTGAGAGGAGCCACACATTTCCTTCCACCCAGCGTTCCCCCAAGTCTCCCGATAAAAATGATACCTCACTTGTGTGGGTCGGCCTAGCGCCTGCGACAGGAAATGCCCCAAAACACAACGTGGACACATCACATTTTTTGACAGAATACAGAGCTGTTTTTTTTTAAAGTGCCTACCTGTAGATTTTGGCCTCTAGCTCAGCCGGCACATAGGGAAACCTACAAAACCTGTGCATTTCTGAAAACTAGGGACCTAGGGGAATCCAAGATGGGGTGATTTGTGGGGCTCTGACCAGGTTCTGTTACCCTTAATCCTTTGCAAACCTCAAAAAGTGGCTAAAAAAAACAAGTTTTCCTCACATTTTGGTGACAGAAAGTTCTGGAATCTGAGAGGAGCCACACATTTCCTTCCACCCAGCGTTCCCCCAAGTCTCCCGATAAAAATGATACCTCACTTGTGTGGGTCGGCCTAGCGCCTGCGACAGGAAATGCCCCAAAACACAACGTGGACACATCACATTTTTTGACAGAATACAGAGCTGTTTTTTTTTAAAGTGCCTACCTGTAGATTTTGGCCTCTAGCTCAGCCGGCACATAGGGAAACCTACCAAACCTGTGCATTTTCTAAAACTAGAGACCTAGGGGAATCCAAGATAGAGTGACTTGTGGGGCTCTGACCAGGTTCTGTTCCCCAGAATCCTTTGCAAACCTCAAAAAGTGGCTAAAAAAACAAGTTTTCCTCACATTTCGGTGACAGAAAGTTCTGGAATCTGAGACGAGCCACAAATTTCCTTCCACCCAGCGTTCCCCCAAGTCTCCCGATAAAAATGATACCTCACTTGTGTGGGTAGGCCTAGCGCCCGCAACAGGAAATGCCCCAAAACACAACGTGGACACATCACATTTTTTGACAGAATACAGAGCTGTTTTTTGCAAAGTGCCTACCTGTAGATTTTGGCCTCTAGCTCAGCCGGCACATAGGGAAACCTACCAAACCTGTTCATTTTTTAAAACTAGAGACCTAGGGGAATCCAACATAGGGTGACTTGTGGGGCTCTGACCAGGTTCTGTTACCCAGAATCCTTTGCAAACCTCAAAAAGTGGCTAAAAAAACAAGTTTTCCTCACATTTCGGTGACAAAAAGTTCTGGAATCTGAGAGGAGCCACAAATTTCCTTCCACCCAGCGTTCACCAAGTCTCCCGATAAAAATGAGACCTCACTTGTGTGGGTACGCCTAGCGCTCGCAACAGGAAATGCCCCAAAACACAACGTGGACACATCCCATTTTTTTGACAGAAAACAGAGCTGTTTTTTGCAAAGTGCCTACCTGTAGATTTTGGCCTCTAGCTCAGCCGGCACCTAGGGAAACCTACCAACCCTATGCATTTTTGAAAACTAGAGACCTAGGGGAATCCAAGATAGAGTGACTTGTGGGGCTCTGACCAGGTTCTGTTCCCCAGAATCCTTTGCAAACCTCAAAAAGTGGCTAAAAAAACAAGTTTTCCTCACATTTCGGTGACAGAAAGTTCTGGAATCTGAGACGAGCCACAAATTTCCTTCCACCCAGCGTTCCCCCAAGTCTCCCGATAAAAATGATACCTCACTTGTGTGGGTAGGCCTAGCGCCCGCAACAGGAAATGCCCCAAAACACAACGTGGACACATCACATTTTTTGACAGAATACAGAGCTGTTTTTTGCAAAGTGCCTACCTGTAGATTTTGGCCTCTAGCTCAGCCGGCACATAGGGAAACCTACCAAACCTGTTCATTTTTTAAAACTAGAGACCTAGGGGAATCCAACATAGGGTGACTTGTGGGGCTCTGACCAGGTTCTGTTACCCAGAATCCTTTGCAAACCTCAAAAAGTGGCTAAGAAAACAAGTTTTCCTCACATTTCGGTGACAGAAAGTTCGGGAATCTGAGAGGAGCCACAAATTTCCTTCCACCCAGCGTTCCCCCAAGTCTCCTGATAAAAATGATACCTCACTTGTGTGGGTAGGCCTAGCGCCCGCGACAGGAAATGCCCCAAAACACAACGTGGACACATCCCATTTTTTGACAGAATACAGAGCTGTTTTTTGCAAAGTGCCTACCTGTAGATTTTGGCCTCTAGCTCAGCCGGCACATAGGGAAACCTACCAAACCTGTTCATTTTTTAAAACTAGGGACCTAGGGGAATCCAAGATGGGGTGATTTGTGGGGCTCTGATCAGGTTCTGTTACCCAGAATCCTTTGCAAACCTCAAAAAGTGGCTTAAAAAACAAGTTTTCCTCACATTTTGGTGACAGAAAGTTCTGGAATCTGAGAGGGGCCACACATTTCCTTCCACCCAGCGTTCCCCCAAGTCTCCCGATAAAAATGATACCTCACTTGTGTGGGTCGGCCTAGCGCCTGCGACAGGAAATGCCCCAAAACACAACGTGGACACATCACATTTTTTGACAGAATACAGAGCTGTTTTTTTTAAAGTGCCTACCTGTAGATTTTGGCCTCTAGCTCAGCCGGCACATAGGGAAACCTACCAAACCTGTGCATTTTCTAAAACTAGAGACCTAGGGGAATCCAATATAGGGTGACTTGTGGGGCTGTGACCAGGTTCTTTTCCCCAGAATCCTTTGCAAACCTCAAAAAGTGGCTAAAAAAACAAATTTTACTCACATTTCGGTGACAGAAAGTTCTGGAATCTGAGACGAGCCACAAATTTCCTTCCACCCAGCGTTCCCCCAAGTCTCCTAATAAAAATGATACCTCACTTGTGTGGGTAGGCCTAGCGCCCGCGACAGGAAATGCCCCAAAACACAACGTGGACACATCACATTTTTTGACAGAATACAGAGCTGTTTTTTGCAAAGTGCCTACCTGTAGATTTTGGCCTCTAGCTCAGCCGGCACATAGGGAAACCTACCAAACCTGTGCATTTTTTAAAACTAGAGACCTAGGGGAATCCAACATAGGGTGACTTGTGGGGCTCTGACCAGGTTCTGTTACCCAGAATCCTTTGCAAACCTCAAAAAGTGGCTAAAAAAACAAGTTTTCCTCACATTTCGGTGACAGAAAGTTCTGGAATCTGAGAGGAGCCACAAATTTCCTTCCACCCAGCGTTCCCGCAAGTCTCCCGATAAAAATGATACCTCACTTGTGTGGGTACGCCTAGCGCTCGCAACAGGAAATGCCCCAAAACACAACGTGGACACATCCCATATTTTTGACAGAAAACAGAGCTGTTTTTTGCAAAGTGCCTACCTGTAGATTTTGGCCTCTAGCTCAGCCGGCACCTAGGGAAACCTACCAACCCTATGCATTTTTGAAAACTAGAGACATAGGGGAATCCAAGATGGGGTGACTTGTAGGGCTCTGACCAGGTTCTGTTACCCAGAATCCTTTGCAAACCTCAAAAAGTGGCTAAAAAAACAAGTTTTCTTCACATTTCGGTGACAGAAAGTTCGGGAATCTGAGAGGAGCCACAAATTTCCTTCCACCCAGCGTTCCCCCAAGTCTCCCGATAAAAATAATACCTCACTTGTGTGGGTAGGCCTAGCGCCCGCAACAGGAAATGCCCCAAAACACAACGTGGACACATCCCATTTTTTGACAGAAAACACAGCTGTTTTTTCCAAAGTGCCTACCTGTAGATTTTGGCCTCTAGCTCAGCCGGCACATAGGGAAACCTACCAAACCTGTGCATTTTTTGAAAACTAGGGACCTAGGGGAATCCAAGATGGGGTGATTTGTGGGGCTCTGACCAGGTTCTGTTACCCAGAATCCTTTGCAAACCTCAAAAAGTGGCTAAAAAAAAGAAGTTTTCCTCACATTTTGGTGACATAAAGTTCTGGAATCTGAGAGGAGCCACACATTTCCTTCCACCCAGCGTTCCCCCAAGTCTTCCGATAAAAATGATACCTCACTTGTGTGGGTCGGCCTAGCGCCTGCGACAGGAAATGCCCCAAAACACAACGTGGACACATTACATTTTTTGACAGAATACAGAGCTGTTTTTTTTTAAAGTGCCTACCTGTAGATTTTGGCCTCTAGCTCAGCCGGCACATAGGGAAACCTACCAAACCTGTGCATTTTCTAAAACTAGAGACCTAGGGGAATCCAAGATAGAGTGACTTGTGGGGCTCTGACCAGGTTCTGTTCCCCAGAATCCTTTGCAAACCTCAAAAAGTGGCTAAAAAAACAAGTTTTCCCCACATTTCGGTGACAGAAAGTTCTGGAATCTGAGAGGAGCCACAAATTTCCTTCCACCCAGCGTTCCCCCAAGTCTCCCGATAAAAATGATACCTCACTTGTGTGGGTAGGCCTAGCGCCCGCAACAGGAAATGCCCCAAAACACAACGTGGACACATCACATTTTTTGACAGAATACAGAGCTGTTTTTTGCAAAGTGCCTACCTGTAGATTTTGGCCTCTAGCTCAGCCGGCACATAGGGAAACCTACAAAACCTGTGCATTTTTGAAAACTAGGGACCTAGGGGAATCCAAGATGGGGTGATTTGTGGGGCTCTGACCAGGTTCTGTTACCCTTAATCCTTTGCAAACCTCAAAAAGTGGCTAAAAAAAACAAGTTTTCCTCACATTTTGGTGACAGAAAGTTCTGGAATCTGAGAGGAGCCACACATTTCCTTCCACCCAGCGTTCCCCCAAGTCTCCCGATAAAAATGATACCTCACTTGTGTGGGTCGGCCTAGCGCCTGCGACAGGAAATGCCCCAAAACACAACGTGGACACATCACATTTTTTGACAGAATACAGAGCTGTTTTTTTTTAAAGTGCCTACCTGTAGATTTTGGACTCTAGCTCAGCCGGCACATAGGGAAACCTACCAAACCTGTGCATTTTCTAAAACTAGAGACCTAGGGGAATCCAAGATAGGGTGACTTGTGGGGCTCTGACCAGGTTCTGTTCCCCAGAATCCTTTGCAAACCTCAAAAAGTGGCTAAAAACAAGTTTTCCTCACATTTCGGTGACAAAAAGTTCTGGAATCTGAGAGGAGCCACAAATTTCCTTCCACCCAGCGTTCCCCCAAGTCTCCCGATAAAAATGAGACCTCACTTGTGTGGGTACGCCTAGCGCTCGCAACAGGAAATGCCCCAAAACACAACGTGGACACATCCCATTTTTTTGACAGAAAACAGAGCTGTTTTTTGCAAAGTGCCTACCTGTAGATTTTGGCCTCTAGCTCAGCCGGCACCTAGGGAAACCTACCAACCCTATGCATTTTTGAAAACTAGAGACCTAGGGGAATCCAAGATGGGGTGACTTGTGGGGCTCTGACCAGGTTCTGTTACCCAGAATCCTTTGCAAACCTCAAAAAGTGGCTAAGAAAACAAGTTTTCCTCACATTTCGGTGACAGAAAGTTCGGGAATCTGAGAGGAGCCACAAATTTCCTTCCACCCAGCGTTCCCCCAAGTCTCCCGATAAAAATAATACCTCACTTGTGTGGGTAGGCCTAGCGCCCGCAACAGGAAATGCCCCAAAACACAACGTGGACACATCCCATTTTTTGACAGAAAACACAGCTGTTTTTTCCAAAGTGCCTACCTGTAGATTTTGGCCTCTAGCTCAGCCGGCACATAGGGAAACCTACCAAACCTGTTCATTTTTGAAAACTAGGGACCTAGGGGAATCCAAGATGGGGTGATTTGTGGGGCTCTGACCAGGTTCTGTTACCCAGAATCCTTTGCAAACCTCAAAAAGTGGCTAAAAAAACAAGTTTTCCTCACATTTCGGTGACAGAAAGTTCTGGAATCTGAGACGAGCCACAAATTTCCTTCCACCCAGCGTTCCCCCAAGTCTCCTGATAAAAATGATACCTCACTTGTGTGGGTAGGCCTAGCGCCCGCGACAGGAAATGCCCCAAAACACAACGTGGACACATCACATTTTTTGACAGAATACAGAGCTGTTTTTTGCAAAGTGCCTACCTGTAGATTTTGGCCTCTAGCTCAGCCGGCACATAGGGAAACCTACCAAACCTGTGCATTTTTTTAAACTAGAGACCTAGGGGAATCCAACATAGGGTGACTTGTGGGGCTCTGACTAGGTTCTGTTACCCAGAATCCTTTGCAAACCTCAAAAAGTGGCTAAAAAAACAAGTTTTCCTCACATTTCGGTGACAGAAAGTTCTGGAATCTGAGAGGAGCCACAAATTTCCTTCCACCCAGCGTTCCCGCAAGTCTCCCGATAAAAATGATACCTCACTTGTGTGGGTACGCCTAGCGCTCGCAACAGGAAATGCCCCAAAACACAACGTGGACACATCCCATATTTTTGACAGAAAACAGAGCTGTTTTTTGCAAAGTGCCTACCTGTAGATTTTGGCCTCTAGCTCAGCCGGCACCTAGGGAAACCTACCAACCCTATGCATTTTTTAAAACTAGAGACCTAGGGGAATCCAAGATGGGGTGACTTGTAGGGCTCTGACCAGGTTCTGTTACCCAGAATCCTTTGCAAACCTCAAAAAGTGGCTAAAAAAACAAGTTTTCTTCACATTTCGGTGACAGAAAGTTCGGGAATCTGAGAGGAGCCACAAATTTCCTTCCACCCAGCGTTCCCCCAAGTCTCCCGATAAAAATAATACCTCACTTGTGTGGGTAGGCCTAGCGCCCGCAACAGGAAATGCCCCAAAACACAACGTGGACACATCCCATTTTTTGACAGAAAACACAGCTGTTTTTTCCAAAGTGCCTACCTGTAGATTTTGGCCTCTAGCTCAGCCGGCACATAGGGAAACCTACCAAACCTGTGCATTTTTTGAAAACTAGGGACCTAGGGGAATCCAAGATGGGGTGATTTGTGGGGCTCTGACCAGGTTCTGTTACCCAGAATCCTTTGCAAACCTCAAAAAGTGGCTAAAAAAAACAAGTTTTCCTCACATTTTGGTGACATAAAGTTCTGGAATCTGAGAGGAGCCACACATTTCCTTCCACCCAGCGTTCCCCCAAGTCTCCCGATAAAAATGATACCTCACTTGTGTGGGTCGGCCTAGCGCCTGCGACAGGAAATGCCCCAAAACACAACGTGGACACATCACATTTTTTGACAGAATACAGAGCTGTTTTTTTTTAAAGTGCCTACCTGTAGATTTTGGCCTCTAGCTCAGCCGGCACATAGGGAAACCTACCAAACCTGTGCATTTTCTAAAACTAGAGACCTAGGGGAATCCAAGATAGAGTGACTTGTGGGGCTCTGACCAGGTTCTGTTCCCCAGAATCCTTTGCAAACCTCAAAAAGTGGCTAAAAAAACATGTTTTCCTCACATTTCGGTGACAGAAAGTTCTGGAATCTGAGACGAGCCACAAATTTCCTTCCACCCAGCGTTCCCCCAAGTCTCCCGATAAAAATGATACCTCACTTGTGTGGGTAGGCCTAGCGCCCGCAACAGGAAATGCCCCAAAACACAACGTGGACACATCACATTTTTTGACAGAATACAGAGCTGTTTTTTGCAAAGTGCCTACCTGTAGATTTTGGCCTCTAGCTCAGCCGGCACATAGGGAAACCTACCAAACCTGTTCATTTTTTAAAACTAGAGACCTAGGGGAATCCAACATAGGGTGACTTGTGGGGCTCTGACCGGGTTCTGTTACCCAGAATCCTTTGCAAACCTCAAAAAGTGGCTAAAAAAACAAGTTTTCCTCACATTTCGGTGACAAAAAGTTCTAGAATCTGAGAGGAGCCACAAATTTCCTTCCACCCAGCGTTCCCCCAAGTCTCCCGATAAAAATGAGACCTCACTTGTGTGGGTACGCCTAGCGCTCGCAACAGGAAATGCCCCAAAACACAACGTGGACACATCCCATTTTTTTGACAGAAAACAGAGCTGTTTTTTGCAAAGTGCCTACCTATAGATTTTGGCCTCTAGCTCAGCCGGCACCTAGGGAAACCTACCAACCCTATGCATTTTTGAAAACTAGAGACCTAGGGGAATCCAAGATAGAGTGACTTGTGGGGCTCTGACCAGGTTCTGTTCCCCAGAATCCTTTGCAAACCTCAAAAAGTGGCTAAAAAAACAAGTTTTCCTCACATGTCGGTGACAGAAAGTTCTGGAATCTGAGACGAGCCACAAATTTCCTTCCACCCAGCGTTCCCCCAAGTCTCCCGATAAAAATGATACCTCACTTGTGTGGGTAGGCCTAGCGCCCGCAACAGGAAATGCCCCAAAACACAACGTGGACACATCACATTTTTTGACAGAATACAGAGCTGTTTTTTGCAAAGTGCCTACCTGTAGATTTTGGCCTCTAGCTCAGCCGGCACCTAGGGAAACCTACCAACCCTATGCATTTTTGAAAACTAGAGACCTAGGGGAATCCAAGATAGAGTGACTTGTGGGGCTCTGACCAGGTTCTGTTCCCCAGAATCCTTTGCAAACCTCAAAAAGTGGCTAAGAAAACAAGTTTTCCTCACATTTCGGTGACAGAAAGTTCGGGAATCTGAGAGGAGCCACAAATTTCCTTCCACCCAGCGTTCCCCCAAGTCTCCCGATAAAAATAATACCTCACTTGTGTGGGTAGGCCTAGCGCCCGCAACAGGAAATGCCCCAAAACACAACGTGGACACATCCCATTTTTTGACAGAAAACACAGCTGTTTTTTCCAAAGTGCCTACCTGTAGATTTTGGCCTCTAGCTCAGCCGGCACATAGGGAAACCTACCAAACCTGTTCATTTTTGAAAACTAGGGACCTAGGGGAATCCAAGATGGGGTGATTTGTGGGGCTCTGATCAGGTTCTGTTACCCAGAATCCTTTGCAAACCTCAAAAAGTGGCTTAAAAAACAAGTTTTCCTCACATTTTGGTGACAGAAAGTTCTGGAATCTGAGAGGGGCCACACATTTCCTTCCACCCAGCGTTCCCCCAAGTCTCCCGATAAAAATGATACCTCACTTGTGTGGGTCGGCCTAGCGCCTGCGACAGGAAATGCCCCAAAACACAACGTGGACACATCACATTTTTTGACAGAATACAGAGCTGTTTTTTTTAAAGTGCCTACCTGTAGATTTTGGCCTCTAGCTCAGCCGGCACATAGGGAAACCTACCAAACCTGTGCATTTTCTAAAACTAGAGACCTAGGGGAATCCAATATAGGGTGACTTGTGGGGCTGTGACCAGGTTCTTTTCCCCAGAATCCTTTGCAAACCTCAAAAAGTGGCTAAAAAAACAAGTTTTACTCACATTTCGGTGACAGAAAGTTCTGGAATCTGAGACGAGCCACAAATTTCCTTCCACCCAGCGTTCCCCCAAGTCTCCTGATAAAAATTATACCTCACTTGTGTGGGTAGGCCTAGCGCCCGCGACAGGAAATGCCCCAAAACACAACGTGGACACATCACATTTTTTGACAGAATACAGAGCTGTTTTTTGCAAAGTGCCTACCTGTAGATTTTGGCCTCTAGCTCAGCCGGCACATAGGGAAACCTACCAAACCTGTGCATTTTTTAAAACTAGAGACCTAGGGGAATCCAACATAGGGTGACTTGTGGGGCTCTGACCAGGTTCTGTTACCCAGAATCCTTTGCAAACCTCAAAAAGTGGCTAAAAAAACAAGTTTTCCTCACATTTCGGTGACAGAAAGTTCTGGAATCTGAGAGGAGCCACAAATTTCCTTCCACCCAGCGTTCCCCCAAGTCTCCCGATAAAAATGATACCTCACTTGTGTGGGTACGCCTAGCGCTCGCAACAGGAAATGCCCCAAAACACAACGTGGACACATCCCATATTTTTGACAGAAAACAGAGCTGTTTTTTGCAAAGTGCCTACCTGTAGATTTTGGCCTCTAGCTCAGCCGGCACCTAGGGAAACCTACCAACCCTATGCATTTTTGAAAACTAGAGACCTAGGGGAATCCAAGATGGGGTGACTTGTAGGGCTCTGACCAGGTTCTGTTACCCAGAATCCTTTGCAAACCTCAAAAAGTGGCTAAAAAAACAAGTTTTCTTCACATTTCGGTGACAGAAAGTTCGGGAATCTGAGAGGAGCCACAAATTTCCTTCCACCCAGCGTTCCCCCAAGTCTCCCGATAAAAATAATACCTCACTTGTGTGGGTAGGCCTAGCGCCCGCAACAGGAAATGCCCCAAAACACAACGTGGACACATCCCATTTTTTGACAGAAAACACAGCTGTTTTTTCCAAAGTGCCTACCTGTAGATTTTGGCCTCTAGCTCAGCCGGCACATAGGGAAACCTACCAAACCTGTGCATTTTTTGAAAACTAGGGACCTAGGGGAATCCAAGATGGGGGATTTGTGGGGCTCTGACCAGGTTCTGTTACCCAGAATCCTTTGCAAACCTCAAAAAGTGGCTAAAAAAAACAAGTTTTCCTCACATTTTGGTGACATAAAGTTCTGGAATCTGAGAGGAGCCACACATTTCCTTCCACCCAGCGTTCCCCCAAGTCTCCCGATAAAAATGATACCTCACTTGTGTGGGTCGGCCTAGCGCCTGCGACAGGAAATGCCCCAAAACACAACGTGGACACATTACATTTTTTGACAGAATACAGAGCTGTTTTTTTTTAAAGTGCCTACCTGTAGATTTTGGCCTCTAGCTCAGCCGGCACATAGGGAAACCTACCAAACCTGTGCATTTTCTAAAACTAGAGACCTAGGGGAATCCAAGATAGAGTGACTTGTGGGGCTCTGACCAGGTTCTGTTCCCCAGAATCCTTTGCAAACCTCAAAAAGTGGCTAAAAAAACAAGTTTTCCTCACATTTCGGTGACAGAAAGTTCTGGAATCTGAGACGAGCCACAAATTTCCTTCCACCCAGCGTTCCCCCAAGTCTCCCGATAAAAATGATACCTCACTTGTGTGGGTAGGCCTAGCGCCCGCAACAGGAAATGCCCCAAAACACAACGTGGACACATCACATTTTTTGACAGAATACAGAGCTGTTTTTTGCAAAGTGCCTACCTGTAGATTTTGGCCTCTAGCTCAGCCGGCACATAGGGAAACCTACAAAACCTGTGCATTTTTGAAAACTAGGGACCTAGGGGAATCCAAGATGGGGTGATTTGTGGGGCTCTGACCAGGTTCTGTTACCCTTAATCCTTTGCAAACCTCAAAAAGTGGCTAAAAAAAACAAGTTTTCCTCACATTTTGGTGACAGAAAGTTCTGGAATCTGAGAGGAGCCACACATTTCCTTCCACCCAGCGTTCCCCCAAGTCTCCCGATAAAAATGATACCTCACTTGTGTGGGTCGGCCTAGCGCCTGCGACAGGAAATGCCCCAAAACACAACGTGGACACATCACATTTTTTGACAGAATACAGAGCTGTTTTTTTTTAAAGTGCCTACCTGTAGATTTTGGACTCTAGCTCAGCCGGCACATAGGGAAACCTACCAAACCTGTGCATTTTCTAAAACTAGAGACCTAGGGGAATCCAAGATAGGGTGACTTGTGGGGCTCTGACCAGGTTCTGTTCCCCAGAATCCTTTGCAAACCTCAAAAAGTGGCTAAAAAAACAAGTTTTCCTCACATTTCGGTGACAAAAAGTTCTGGAATCTGAGAGGAGCCACAAATTTCCTTCCACCCAGCGTTCCCCCAAGTCTCCCGATAAAAATGAGACCTCACTTGTGTGGGTACGCCTAGCGCTCGCAACAGGAAATGCCCCAAAACACAACGTGGACACATCCCATTTTTTTGACAGAAAACAGAGCTGTTTTTTGCAAAGTGCCTACCTGTAGATTTTGGCCTCTAGCTCAGCCGGCACCTAGGGAAACCTACCAACCCTATGCATTTTTGAAAACTAGAGACCTAGGGGAATCCAAGATGGGGTGACTTGTGGGGCTCTGACCAGGTTCTGTTACCCAGAATCCTTTGCAAACCTCAAAAAGTGGCTAAAAAAACAAGTTTTCCTCACATTTCGGTGACAGAAAGTTCTGGAATCTGAGACGAGCCACAAATTTCCTTCCACCCAGCGTTCCCCCAAGTCTCCTGATAAACATGATACCTCACTTGTGTGGGTAGGCCTAGCGCCCGCGACAGGAAATGCCCCAAAACACAACGTGGACACATCACATTTTTTGACAGAATACAGAGCTGTTTTTTGCAAAGTGCCTACCTGTAGATTTTGGCCTCTAGCTCAGCCGGCACATAGGGAAACCTACCAAACCTGTGCATTTTTTAAAACTAGAGACCTAGGGGAATCCAACATAGGGTGACTTGTGGGGCTCTGACCAGGTTCTGTTACCCAGAATCCTTGGCAAACCTCAAAAAGTGGCTAAAAAAACAAGTTTTCCTCACATTTCGGTGACAGAAAGTTCTGGAATCTGAGAGGAGCCACAAATTTCCTTCCACCCAGTGTTCCCCCAAGTCTCCCGATAAAAATGATACCTCACTTGTGTGGGTACGCCTAGCGCTCGCAACAGGAAATGCCCCAAAACACAACGTGGACACATCCCATATTTTTGACAGAAAACAGAGCTGTTTTTTGCAAAGTGCCTACCTGTAGATTTTTGCCTCTAGCTCAGCCGGCACCTAGGGAAACCTACCAACCCTATGCATTTTTGAAAACTAGAGACCTAGGGGAATCCAAGATGGGGTGACTTGTAGGGCTCTGACCAGGTTCTGTTACCCAGAATCCTTTGCAAACCTCAAAAAGTGGCTAAAAAAACAAGTTTTCTTCACATTTAGGTGACAGAAAGTTCGGGAATCTGAGAGGAGCCACAAATTTCCTTCCACCCAGCGTTCCCCCAAGTCTCCCGATAAAAATAATACCTCACTTGTGTGGGTAGGCCTAGCGCCCGCAACAGGAAATGCCCCAAAACACATCGTGGACACATCCCATTTTTTGACAGAAAACACAGCTGTTTTTTCCAAAGTGCCTACCTGTAGAGTTTGGCCTCTAGCTCAGCCGGCACATAGGGAAACCTACCAAACCTGTGCATTTTTTGAAAACTAGGGACCTAGGGGAATCCAAGATGGGGTGATTTGTGGGGCTCTGACCAGGTTCTGTTACCCAGAATCCTTTGCAAACCTCAAAAAGTGGCTAAAAAAAACAAGTTTTCCTCACATTTTGGTGACATAAAGTTCTGGAATCTGAGAGGAGCCACACATTTCCTTCCACCCAGCGTTCCCCCAAGTCTCCCGATAAAAATGATACCTCACTTGTGTGGGTCGGCCTAGCGCCTGCGACAGGAAATGCCCCAAAACACAACGTGGACACATTACATTTTTTGACAGAATACAGAGCTGTTTTTTTTTAAAGTGCCTACCTGTAGATTTTGGCCTCTAGCTCAGCCGGCACATAGGGAAACCTACCAAACCTGTGCATTTTCTAAAACTAGAGACCTAGGGGAATCCAAGATAGAGTGACTTGTGGGGCTCTGACCAGGTTCTGTTCCCCAGAATCCTTTGCAAACCTCAAAAAGTGGCTAAAAAAACAAGTTTTCCTCACATTTCGGTGACAGAAAGTTCTGGAATCTGAGACGAGCCACAAATTTCCTTCCACCCAGCGTTCCCCCAAGTCTCCCGATAAAAATGATACCTCACTTGTGTGGGTAGGCCTAGCGCCCGCAACAGGAAATGCCCCAAAACACAACGTGGACACATCACATTTTTTGACAGAATACAGAGCTGTTTTTTGCAAAGTGCCTACCTGTAGATTTTGGCCTCTAGCTCAGCCGGCACATAGGGAAACCTACAAAACCTGTGCATTTTTGAAAACTAGGGACCTAGGGGAATCCAAGATGGGGTGATTTGTGGGGCTCTGACCAGGTTCTGTTACCCTTAATCCTTTGCAAACCTCAAAAAGTGGCTAAAAAAAACAAGTTTTCCTCACATTTTGGTGACAGAAAGTTCTGGAATCGGAGAGGAGCCACACATTTCCTTCCACCCAGCGTTCCCCCAAGTCTCCCGATAAAAATGATACCTCACTTGTGTGGGTCGGCCTAGCGCCTGCGACAGGAAATGCCCCAAAACACAACGTGGACACATCACATTTTTTGACAGAATACAGAGCTGTTTTTTTTTAAAGTGCCTACCTGTAGATTTTGGACTCTAGCTCAGCCGGCACATAGGGAAACCTACCAAACCTGTGCATTTTCTAAAACTAGAGACCTAGGGGAATCCAAGATAGGGTGACTTGTGGGGCTCTGACCAGGTTCTGTTCCCCAGAATCCTTTGCAAACCTCAAAAAGTGGCTAAAAAAACAAGTTTTCCTCACATTTCGGTGACAAAAAGTTCTGGAATCTGAGAGGAGCCACAAATTTCCTTCCACCCAGCGTTCCCCCAAGTCTCCCGATAAAAATGAGACCTCACTTGTGTGGGTACGCCTAGCGCTCGCAACAGGAAATGCCCCAAAACACAACGTGGACACATCCCATTTTTTTGACAGAAAACAGAGCTGTTTTTTGCAAAGTGCCTACCTGTAGATTTTGGCCTCTAGCTCAGCCGGCACCTAGGGAAACCTACCAACCCTATGCATTTTTGAAAACTAGAGACCTAGGGGAATCCAAGATGGGGTGACTTGTGGGGCTCTGACCAGGTTCTGTTACCCAGAATCCTTTGCAAACCTCAAAAAGTGGCTAAAAAAACAAGTTTTCCTCACATTTCGGTGACAGAAAGTTCTGGAATCTGAGACGAGCCACAAATTTCCTTCCACCCAGCGTTCCCCCAAGTCTCCTGATAAACATGATACCTCACTTGTGTGGGTAGGCCTAGCGCCCGCGACAGGAAATGCCCCAAAACACAACGTGGACACATCACATTTTTTGACAGAATACAGAGCTGTTTTTTGCAAAGTGCCTACCTGTAGATTTTGGCCTCTAGCTCAGCCGGCACATAGGGAAACCTACCAAACCTGTGCATTTTTTAAAACTAGAGACCTAGGGGAATCCAACATAGGGTGACTTGTGGGGCTCTGACCAGGTTCTGTTACCCAGAATCCTTTGCAAACCTCAAAAAGTGGCTAAAAAAACAAGTTTTCCTCACATTTCGGTGACAGAAAGTTCTGGAATCTGAGAGGAGCCACAAATTTCCTTCCACCCAGTGTTCCCCCAAGTCTCCCGATAAAAATGATACCTCACTTGTGTGGGTACGCCTAGCGCTCGCAACAGGAAATGCCCCAAAACACAACGTGGACACATCCCATATTTTTGACAGAAAACACAGCTGTTTTTTTTTAAAGTGCCTACCTGTAGATTTTGGCCTCTAGCTCAGCCGGCACATAGGGAAACCTACCAAACCTGTGCATTTTCTAAAACTAGAGACCTAGGGGAATCCAAGATAGAGTGACTTGTGGGGCTCTGACCAGGTTCTGTTCCCCAGAATCCTTTGCAAACCTCAAAAAGTGGCTAAAAAAACAAGTTTTCCTCACATTTCGGTGACAGAAAGTTCTGGAATCTGAGACGAGCCACAAATTTCCTTCCACCCAGCGTTCCCCCAAGTCTCCCGATAAAAATGATACCTCACTTATGTGGGTAGGCCTAGCGCCCGCAACAGGAAATGCCCCAAAACACAACGTGGACACATCACATTTTTTGACAGAATACAGAGCTGTTTTTTGCAAAGTGCCTACCTGTAGATTTCGGCCTCTAGCTCAGCCGGCACATAGGGAAACCTACAAAACCTGTGCATTTTTGAAAACTAGGGACCTAGGGGAATCCAAGATGGGGTGATTTGTGGGGCTCTGACCAGGTTCTGTTACCCTTAATCCTTTGCAAACCTCAAAAAGTGGCTAAAAAAAACAAGTTTTCCTCACATTTTGGTGACAGAAAGTTCTGGAATCTGAGAGGAGCCACACATTTCCTTCCACCCAGCGTTCCCCCAAGTCTCCCGATAAAAATGATACCTCACTTGTGTGGGTCGGCCTAGCGCCTGCGACAGGAAATGCCCCAAAACACAACGTGGACACATCACATTTTTTGACAGAATACAGAGCTGTTTTTTTTTAAAGTGCCTACCTGTAGATTTTGGACTCTAGCTCAGCCGGCACATAGGGAAACCTACCAAACCTGTGCATTTTCTAAAACTAGAGACCTAGGGGAATCCAAGATAGGGTGACTTGTGGGGCTCTGACCAGGTTCTGTTCCCCAGAATCCTTTGCAAACCTCAAAAAGTGGCTAAAAAAACAAGTTTTCCTCACATTTCGGTGACAAAAAGTTCTGGAATCTGAGAGGAGCCACAAATTTCCTTCCACCCAGCGTTCCCCCAAGTCTCCCCGATAAAAATGAGACCTCACTTGTGTGGGTACGCCTAGCGCTCGCAACAGGAAATGCCCCAAAACACAACGTGGACACATCCCATTTTTTTGACAGAAAACAGAGCTGTTTTTTGCAAAGTGCCTACCTGTAGATTTTGGCCTCTAGCTCAGCCGGCACCTAGGGAAACCTACCAACCCTATGCATTTTTGAAAACTAGAGACCTAGGGGAATCCAAGATGGGGTGACTTGTGGGGCTCTGACCAGGTTCTGTTACCCAGAATCCTTTGCAAACCTGAAAAAGTGGCTAAGAAAACAAGTTTTCCTCACATTTCGGTGACAGAAAGTTCGGGAATCTGAGAGGAGCCACAAATTTCCTTCCACCCAGCGTTCCCCCAAGTCTCCCGATAAAAATAATACCTCACTTGTGTGGGTAGGCCTAGCGCCCGCAACAGGAAATGCCCCAAAACACAACGTGGACACATCCCATTTTTTGACAGAAAAAACAGCTGTTTTTTCCAAAGTGCCTACCTGGAGTTTTTGGCCTCTAGCTCAGCCGGCACATAGGGAAACCTACCAAACCTGTTCATTTTTGAAAACTAGGGACCTAGGGGAATCCAAGATGGGGTGATTTGTGGGGCTCTGACCAGGTTCTGTTACCCAGAATCCTTTGCAAACCTCAAAAAGTGGCTAAAAAAACAAGTTTTCCTCACATTTCGGTGACAGAAAGTTCTGGAATCTGAGACGAGCCACAAATTTCCTTCCACCCAGCGTTCCCCCAAGTCTCCTGATAAAAATGATACCTCACTTGTGTGGGTAGGCCTAGCGCCCGCGACAGGAAATGCCCCAAAACACAACGTGGACACATCACATTTTTTGACAGAATACAGAGCTGTTTTTTGCAAAGTGCCTACCTGTAGATTTTGGCCTCTAGCTCAGCCGGCACATAGGGAAACCTACCAAACCTGTGCATTTTTTAAAACTAGAGACCTAGGGGAATCCAACATAGGGTGACTTGTGGGGCTCTGACCAGGTTCTGTTACCCAGAATCCTTTGCAAACCTCAAAAAGTGGCTAAAAAAACAAGTTTTCCTCACATTTCGGTGACAGAAAGTTCTGGAATCTGAGAGGAGCCACAAATTTCCTTCCACCCAGCGTTCCCCCAAGTCTCCCGATAAAAATGATACCTCACTTGTGTGGGTACGCCTAGCGCTCGCAACAGGAAATGCCCCAAAACACAACGTGGACACATCCCATATTTTTGACAGAAAACAGAGCTGTTTTTTGCAAAGTGCCTACCTGTAGATTTTGGCCTCTAGCTCAGCCGGCACCTAGGGAAACCTACCAACCCTATGCATTTTTGAAAACTAGAGACCTAGGGGAATCCAAGATGGGGTGACTTGTAGGGCTCTGACCAGGTTCTGTTACCCAGAATCCTTTGCAAACCTCAAAAAGTGGCTAAAAAAACAAGTTTTCTTCACATTTCGGTGACAGAAAGTTCGGGAATCTGAGAGGAGCCACAAATTTCCTTCCACCCAGCGTTCCCCCAAGTCTCCCGATAAAAATAATACCTCACTTGTGTGGGTAGGCCTAGCGCCCGCAACAGGAAATGCCCCAAAACACAACGTGGACACATCCCATTTTTTGACAGAAAACACAGCTGTTTTTTCCAAAGTGCCTACCTGTAGATTTTGGCCTCTAGCTCAGCCGGCACATAGGGAAACCTACCAAACCTGTGCATTTTTTGAAAACTAGGGACCTAGGGGAATCCAAGATGGGGTGATTTGTGGGGCTCTGACCAGGTTCTGTTACCCAGAATCCTTTGCAAACCTCAAAAAGTGGCTAAAAAAAACAAGTTTTCCTCACATTTTGGTGACATAAAGTTCTGGAATCTGAGAGGAGCCACACATTTCCTTCCACCCAGCGTTCCCCCAAGTCTCCCGATAAAAATGATACCTCACTTGTGTGGGTCGGCCTAGCGCCTGCGACAGGAAATGCCCCAAAACACAACGTGGACACATCACATTTTTTGACAGAATACAGAGCTGTTTTTTTTTAAAGTGCCTACCTGTAGATTTTGGACTCTAGCTCAGCCGGCACATAGGGAAACCTACCAAACCTGTGCATTTTCTAAAACTAGAGACCTAGGGGAATCCAAGATAGGGTGACTTGTGGGGCTCTGACCAGGTTCTGTTCCCCAGAATCCTTTGCAAACCTCAAAAAGTGGCTAAAAAAACAAGTTTTCCTCACATTTCGGTGACAAAAAGTTCTGGAATCTGAGAGGAGCCACAAATTTCCTTCCACCCAGCGTTCCCCCAAGTCTCCCCGATAAAAATGAGACCTCACTTGTGTGGGTACGCCTAGCGCTCGCAACAGGAAATGCCCCAAAACACAACGTGGACACATCCCATTTTTTTGACAGAAAACAGAGCTGTTTTTTGCAAAGTGCCTACCTGTAGATTTTGGCCTCTAGCTCAGCCGGCACCTAGGGAAACCTACCAACCCTATGCATTTTTGAAAACTAGAGACCTAGGGGAATCCAAGATGGGGTGACTTGTGGGGCTCTGACCAGGTTCTGTTACCCAGAATCCTTTGCAAACCTGAAAAAGTGGCTAAGAAAACAAGTTTTCCTCACATTTCGGTGACAGAAAGTTCGGGAATCTGAGAGGAGCCACAAATTTCCTTCCACCCAGCGTTCCCCCAAGTCTCCCGATAAAAATAATACCTCACTTGTGTGGGTAGGCCTAGCGCCCGCAACAGGAAATGCCCCAAAACACAACGTGGACACATCCCATTTTTTGACAGAAAAAACAGCTGTTTTTTCCAAAGTGCCTACCTGGAGTTTTTGGCCTCTAGCTCAGCCGGCACATAGGGAAACCTACCAAACCTGTTCATTTTTGAAAACTAGGGACCTAGGGGAATCCAAGATGGGGTGATTTGTGGGGCTCTGACCAGGTTCTGTTACCCAGAATCCTTTGCAAACCTCAAAAAGTGGCTAAAAAAACAAGTTTTCCTCACATTTCGGTGACAGAAAGTTCTGGAATCTGAGACGAGCCACAAATTTCCTTCCACCCAGCGTTCCCCCAAGTCTCCTGATAAAAATGATACCTCACTTGTGTGGGTAGGCCTAGCGCCCGCGACAGGAAATGCCCCAAAACACAACGTGGACACATCACATTTTTTGACAGAATACAGAGCTGTTTTTTGCAAAGTGCCTACCTGTAGATTTTGGCCTCTAGCTCAGCCGGCACATAGGGAAACCTACCAAACCTGTGCATTTTTTAAAACTAGAGACCTAGGGGAATCCAACATAGGGTGACTTGTGGGGCTCTGACCAGGTTCTGTTACCCAGAATCCTTTGCAAACCTCAAAAAGTGGCTAAAAAAACAAGTTTTCCTCACATTTCGGTGACAGAAAGTTCTGGAATCTGAGAGGAGCCACAAATTTCCTTCCACCCAGCGTTCCCCCAAGTCTCCCGATAAAAATGATACCTCACTTGTGTGGGTACGCCTAGCGCTCGCAACAGGAAATGCCCCAAAACACAACGTGGACACATCCCATATTTTTGACAGAAAACAGAGCTGTTTTTTGCAAAGTGCCTACCTGTAGATTTTGGCCTCTAGCTCAGCCGGCACCTAGGGAAACCTACCAACCCTATGCATTTTTGAAAACTAGAGACCTAGGGGAATCCAAGATGGGGTGACTTGTAGGGCTCTGACCAGGTTCTGTTACCCAGAATCCTTTGCAAACCTCAAAAAGTGGCTAAAAAAACAAGTTTTCTTCACATTTCGGTGACAGAAAGTTCGGGAATCTGAGAGGAGCCACAAATTTCCTTCCACCCAGCGTTCCCCCAAGTCTCCCGATAAAAATAATACCTCACTTGTGTGGGTAGGCCTAGCGCCCGCAACAGGAAATGCCCCAAAACACAACGTGGACACATCCCATTTTTTGACAGAAAACACAGCTGTTTTTTCCAAAGTGCCTACCTGTAGATTTTGGCCTCTAGCTCAGCCGGCACATAGGGAAACCTACCAAACCTGTGCATTTTTTGAAAACTAGGGACCTAGGGGAATCCAAGATGGGGTGATTTGTGGGGCTCTGACCAGGTTCTGTTACCCAGAATCCTTTGCAAACCTCAAAAAGTGGCTAAAAAAAACAAGTTTTCCTCACATTTTGGTGACATAAAGTTCTGGAATCTGAGAGGAGCCACACATTTCCTTCCACCCAGCGTTCCCCCAAGTCTCCCGATAAAAATGATACCTCACTTGTGTGGGTCGGCCTAGCGCCTGCGACAGGAAATGCCCCAAAACACAACGTGGACACATTACATTTTTTGACAGAATACAGAGCTGTTTTTTTTTAAAGTGCCTACCTGTAGATTTTGGCCTCTAGCTCAGCCGGCACATAGGGAAACCTACCAAACCTGTGCATTTTCTAAAACTAGAGACCTAGGGGAATCCAAGATAGAGTGACTTGTGGGGCTCTGACCAGGTTCTGTTCCCCAGAATCCTTTGCAAACCTCAAAAAGTGGCTAAAAAAACAAGTTTTCCTCACATTTCGGTGACAGAAAGTTCTGGAATCTGAGACGAGCCACAAATTTCCTTCCACCCAGCGTTCCCCCAAGTCTCCCGATAAAAATGATACCTCACTTGTGTGGGTAGGCCTAGCGCCCGCAACAGGAAATGCCCCAAAACACAACGTGGACACATCACATTTTTTGACAGAATACAGAGCTGTTTTTTGCAAAGTGCCTACCTGTAGATTTTGGCCTCTAGCTCAGCCGGCACATAGGGAAACCTACAAAACCTGTGCATTTTTGAAAACTAGGGACCTAGGGGAATCCAAGATGGGGTGATTTGTGGGGCTCTGACCAGGTTCTGTTACCCTTAATCCTTTGCAAACCTCAAAAAGTGGCTAAAAAAAACAAGTTTTCCTCACATTTTGGTGACAGAAAGTTCTGGAATCTGAGAGGAGCCACACATTTCCTTCCACCCAGCGTTCCCCCAAGTCTCCCGATAAAAATGATACCTCACTTGTGTGGGTCGGCCTAGCGCCTGCGACAGGAAATGCCCCAAAACACAACGTGGACACATCACATTTTTTGACAGAATACAGAGCTGTTTTTTTTTAAAGTGCCTACCTGTAGATTTTGGACTCTAGCTCAGCCGGCACATAGGGAAACCTACCAAACCTGTGCATTTTCTAAAACTAGAGACCTAGGGGAATCCAAGATAGGGTGACTTGTGGGGCTCTGACCAGGTTCTGTTCCCCAGAATCCTTTGCAAACCTCAAAAAGTGGCTAAAAAAACAAGTTTTCCTCACATTTCGGTGACAAAAAGTTCTGGAATCTGAGAGGAGCCACAAATTTCCTTCCACCCAGCGTTCCCCCAAGTCTCCCGATAAAAATGAGACCTCACTTGTGTGGGTACGCCTAGCGCTCGCAACAGGAAATGCCCCAAAACACAACGTGGACACATCCCATTTTTTGGACAGAAAACAGAGCTGTTTTTTGCAAAGTGCCTACCTGTAGATTTTGGCCTCTAGCTCAGCCGGCACCTAGGGAAACCTACCAACCCTATGCATTTTTGAAAACTAGAGACCTAGGGGAATCCAAGATGGGGTGACTTGTGGGGCTCTGACCAGGTTCTGTTACCCAGAATCCTTTGCAAACCTCAAAAAGTGGCAAAGAAAACAAGTTTTCCTCACATTTCGGTGACAGAAAGTTCGGGAATCTGAGAGGAGGCACAAATTTCCTTCCACCCAGCGTTCCCCCAAGTCTCCCGATAAAAATAATACCTCACTTGTGTGGGTAGGCCTAGCGCCCGCAACAGGAAATGCCCCAAAACACAACGTGGACACATCCCATTTTTTGACAGAAAAAACAGCTGTTTTTTCCAAAGTGCCTACCTGTAGATTTTGGCCTCTAGCTCAGCCGGCACATAGGGAAACCTACCAAACCTGTTCATTTTTGAAAACTAGGGACCTAGGGGAATCCAAGATGGGGTGATTTGTGGGGCTCTGACCAGGTTCTGTTACCCAGAATCCTTTGCAAACCTCAAAAAGTGGCTAAAAAAACAAGTTTTCCTCACATTTCGGTGACAGAAAGTTCTGGAATCTGAGACGAGCCACAAATTTCCTTCCACCCAGCGTTCCCCCAAGTCTCCTGATAAAAATGATACCTCACTTGTGTGGGTAGGCCTAGCGCCCGCGACAGGAAATGCCCCAAAACACAACGTGGACACATCACATTTTTTGACAGAATACAGAGCTGTTTTTTGCAAAGTGCCTACCTGTAGATTTTGGCCTCTAGCTCAGCCGGCACATAGGGAAACCTACCAAACCTGTGCATTTTTTAAAACTAGAGACCTAGGGGAATCCAACATAGGGTGACTTGTGGGGCTCTGACCAGGTTCTGTTACCCAGAATCCTTTGCAAACCTCAAAAAGTGGCTAAAAAAACAAGTTTTCCTCACATTTCGGTGACAGAAAGTTCTGGAATCTGAGAGGAGCCACAAATTTCCTTCCACCCAGCGTTCCCCCAAGTCTCCCGATAAAAATGATACCTCACTTGTGTGGGTACGCCTAGCGCTCGCAACAGGAAATGCCCCAAAACACAACGTGGACACATCCCATATTTTTGACAGAAAACAGAGCTGTTTTTTGCAAAGTGCCTACCTGTAGATTTTGGCCTCTAGCTCAGCCGGCACCTAGGGAAACCTACCAACCCTATGCATTTTTGAAAACTAGAGACCTAGGGGAATCCAAGATGGGGTGACTTGTAGGGCTCTGACCAGGTTCTGTTACCCAGAATCCTTTGCAAACCTCAAAAAGTGGCTAAAAAAACAAGTTTTCTTCACATTTCGGTGACAGAAAGTTCGGGAATCTGAGAGGAGCCACAAATTTCCTTCCACCCAGCGTTCCCCCAAGTCTCCCGATAAAAATAATACCTCACTTGTGTGGGTAGGCCTAGCGCCCGCAACAGGAAATGCCCCAAAACACAACGTGGACACATCCCATTTTTTGACAGAAAACACAGCTGTTTTTTCCAAAGTGCCTACCTGTAGATTTTGGCCTCTAGCTCAGCCGGCACATAGGGAAACCTACCAAACCTGTGCATTTTTTGAAAACTAGGGACCTAGGGGAATCCAAGATGGGGTGATTTGTGGGGCTCTGACCAGGTTCTGTTACCCAGAATCCTTTGCAAACCTCAAAAAGTGGCTAAAAAAAACAAGTTTTCCTCACATTTTGGTGACATAAAGTTCTGGAATCTGAGAGGAGCCACACATTTCCTTCCACCCAGCGTTCCCCCAAGTCTCCCGATAAAAATGATACCTCACTTGTGTGGGTCGGCCTAGCGCCTGCGACAGGAAATGCCCCAAAACACAACGTGGACACATCACATTTTTTGACAGAATACAGAGCTGTTTTTTTTTAAAGTGCCTACCTGTAGATTTTGGCCTCTAGCTCAGCCGGCACATAGGGAAACCTACCAAACCTGTGCATTTTCTAAAACTAGAGACCTAGGGGAATCCAAGATAGAGTGACTTGTGGGGCTCTGATCAGGTTCTGTTCCCCAGAATCCTTTGCAAACCTCAAAAAGTGGCTAAAAAAACAAGTTTTCCTCACATTTCGGTGACAGAAAGTTCTGGAATCTGAGACGAGCCACAAATTTCCTTCCACCCAGCGTTCCCCCAAGTCTCCCGATAAAAATGATACCTCACTTGTGTGGGTAGGCCTAGCGCCCGCAACAGGAAATGCCCCAAAACACAACGTGGACACATCACATTTTTTGACAGAATACAGAGCTGTTTTTTGCAAAGTGCCTACCTGTAGATTTTGGCCTCTAGCTCAGCCGGCACATAGGGAAACCTACCAAACCTGTGCATTTTTTAAAACTAGAGACCTAGGGGAATCCAACATAGGGTGACTTGTGGGGATCTGACCAGGTTCTGTTACCCAGAATCCTTTGCAAACCTCAAAAAGTGGCTAAAAAAACAAGTTTTCCTCACATTTCGGTGACAAAAAGTTCTGGAATCTGAGAGGAGCCACAAATTTCCTTCCACCCAGCGTTCCCCCAAGTCTCCCGATAAAAATGAGACCTCACTTGTGTGGGTACGCCTAGCGCTCGCAACAGGAAATGCCCCAAAACACAACGTGGACACATCCCATTTTTTTGACAGAAAACAGAGCTGTTTTTTGCAAAGTGCCTACCTGTAGATTTTGGCCTCTAGCTCAGCCGGCACCTAGGGAAACCTACCAACCCTATGCATTTTTGAAAACTAGAGACCTAGGGGAATCCAAGATGGGGTGACTTGTGGGGCTCTGACCAGGTTCTGTTACCCAGAATCCTTTGCAAACCTCAAAAAGTGGCTAAGAAAACAAGTTTTCCTCACATTTCAGTGACAGAAAGTTCGGGAATCTGAGAGGAGCCACAAATTTCCTTCCACCCAGCGTTCCCCCAAGTCTCCCGATAAAAATAATACCTCACCTGTGTGGGTAGGCCTAGCGCCCGCAACAGGAAATGCCCCAAAACACAACGTGGACACATCCCATTTTCTGACAGAAAACACAGCTGTTTTTTCCAAAGTGCCTACCTGTAGATTTTGGCCTCTAGCTCAGCCGGCACATAGGGAAACCTACCAAACCTGTTCATTTTTGAAAACTAGGGACCTAGGGGAATCCAAGATGGGGTGATTTGTGGGGCTCTGACCAGGTTCTGTTACCCAGAATCCTTTGCAAACCTCAAAAAGTGGCTAAAAAAACAAGTTTTCCTCACATTTCGGTGACAGAAAGTTCTGGAATCTGAGACGAGCCACAAATTTCCTTCCACCCAGCGTTCCCCCAAGTCTCCTGATAAAAATGATACCTCACTTGTGTGGGTAGGCCTAGCGCCCGCGACAGGAAATGCCCCAAAACACAACGTGGACACATCACATTTTTTGACAGAATACAGAGCTGTTTTTTGCAAAGTGCCTACCTGTAGATTTTGGCCTCTAGCTCAGCCGGCACATAGGGAAACCTACCAAACCTGTGCATTTTTTAAAACTAGAGACCTAGGGGAATCCAACATAGGGTGACTTGTGGGGCTCTGACCAGGTTCTGTTACCCAGAATCCTTTGCAAACCTCAAAAAGTGGCTAAAAAAACAAGTTTTCCTCACATTTCGGTGACAGAAAGTTCTGGAATCTGAGAGGAGCCACAAATTTCCTTCCACCCAGCGTTCCCCCAAGTCTCCCGATAAAAATGATACCTCACTTGTGTGGGTACGCCTAGCGCTCGCAACAGGAAATGCCCCAAAACACAACGTGGACACATCCCATATTTTTGACAGAAAACAGAGCTGTTTTTTGCAAAGTGCCTACCTGTAGATTTTGGCCTCTAGCTCAGCCGGCACCTAGGGAAACCTACCAACCCTATGCATTTTTGAAAACTAGAGACCTAGGGGAATCCAAGATGGGGTGACTTGTAGGGCTCTGACCAGGTTCTGTTACCCAGAATCCTTTGCAAACCTCAAAAAGTGGCTAAAAAAACAAGTTTTCTTCACATTTCGGTGACAGAAAGTTCGGGAATCTGAGAGGAGCCACAAATTTCCTTCCACCCAGCGTTCCCCCAAGTCTCCCGATAAAAATAATACCTCACTTGTGTGGGTAGGCCTAGCGCCCGCAACAGGAAATGCCACAAAACACAACGTGGACACATCCCATTTTTTGACAGAAAACACAGCTGTTTTTTCCAAAGTGCCTACCTGTAGATTTTGGCCTCTAGCTCAGCCGGCACATAGGGAAACCTACCAAACCTGTGCATTTTTTGAAAACTAGGGACCTAGGGGAATCCAAGATGGGGTGATTTGTGGGGCTCTGACCAGGTTCTGTTACCCAGAATCCTTTGCAAACCTCAAAAAGTGGCTAAAAAAAACAAGTTTTCCTCACATTTTGGTGACATAAAGTTCTGGAATCTGAGAGGAGCCACACATTTCCTTCCACCCAGCGTTCCCCCAAGTCTCCCGATAAAAATGATACCTCACTTGTGTGGGTCGGCCTAGCGCCTGCGACAGGAAATGCCCCAAAACACAACGTGGACACATTACATTTTTTGACAGAATACAGAGCTGTTTTTTTTTAAAGTGCCTACCTGTAGATTTTGGCCTCTAGCTCAGCCGGCACATAGGGAAACCTACCAAACCTGTGCATTTTCTAAAACTAGAGACCTAGGGGAATCCAAGATAGAGTGACTTGTGGGGCTCTGACCAGGTTCTGTTCCCCAGAATCCTTTGCAAACCTCAAAAAGTGGCTAAAAAAACAAGTTTTCCTCACATTTCGGTGACAGAAAGTTCTGGAATCTGAGACGAGCCACAAATTTCCTTCCACCCAGCGTTCCCCCAAGTCTCCCGATAAAAATGATACCTCACTTGTGTGGGTAGGCCTAGCGCCCGCAACAGGAAATGCCCCAAAACACAACGTGGACACATCACATTTTTTGACAGAATACAGAGCTGTTTTTTGCAAAGTGCCTACCTGTAGATTTTGGCCTCTAGCTCAGCCGGCACATAGGGAAACCTACAAAACCTGTGCATTTTTGAAAACTAGGGACCTAGGGGAATCCAAGATGGGGTGATTTGTGGGGCTCTGACCAGGTTCTGTTACCCTTAATCCTTTGCAAACCTCAAAAAGTGGCTAAAAAAAACAAGTTTTCCTCACATTTTGGTGACAGAAAGTTCTGGAATCTGAGAGGAGCCACACATTTCCTTCCACCCAGCGTTCCCCCAAGTCTCCCGATAAAAATGATACCTCACTTGTGTGGGTCGGCCTAGCGCCTGCGACAGGAAATGCCCCAAAACACAACGTGGACACATCACATTTTTTGACAGAATACAGAGCTGTTTTTTTTTAAAGTGCCTACCTGTAGATTTTGGACTCTAGCTCAGCCGGCACATAGGGAAACCTACCAAACCTGTGCATTTTCTAAAACTAGAGACCTAGGGGAATCCAAGATAGGGTGACTTGTGGGGCTCTGACCAGGTTCTGTTCCCCAGAATCCTTTGCAAACCTCAAAAAGTGGCTAAAAAAACAAGTTTTCCTCACATTTCGGTGACAAAAAGTTCTGGAATCTGAGAGGAGCCACAAATTTCCTTCCACCCAGCGTTCCCCCAAGTCTCCCGATAAAAATGAGACCTCACTTGTGTGGGTACGCCTAGCGCTCGCAACAGGAAATGCCCCAAAACACAACGTGGACACATCCCATTTTTTGGACAGAAAACAGAGCTGTTTTTTGCAAAGTGCCTACCTGTAGATTTTGGCCTCTAGCTCAGCCGGCACCTAGGGAAACCTACCAACCCTATGCATTTTTGAAAACTAGAGACCTAGGGGAATCCAAGATGGGGTGACTTGTGGGGCTCTGACCAGGTTCTGTTACCCAGAATCCTTTGCAAACCTCAAAAAGTGGCAAAGAAAACAAGTTTTCCTCACATTTCGGTGACAGAAAGTTCGGGAATCTGAGAGGAGGCACAAATTTCCTTCCACCCAGCGTTCCCCCAAGTCTCCCGATAAAAATAATACCTCACTTGTGTGGGTAGGCCTAGCGCCCGCAACAGGAAATGCCCCAAAACACAACGTGGACACATCCCATTTTTTGACAGAAAAAACAGCTGTTTTTTCCAAAGTGCCTACCTGTAGATTTTGGCCTCTAGCTCAGCCGGCACATAGGGAAACCTACCAAACCTGTTCATTTTTGAAAACTAGGGACCTAGGGGAATCCAAGATGGGGTGATTTGTGGGGCTCTGACCAGGTTCTGTTACCCAGAATCCTTTGCAAACCTCAAAAAGTGGCTAAAAAAACAAGTTTTCCTCACATTTCGGTGACAGAAAGTTCTGGAATCTGAGACGAGCCACAAATTTCCTTCCACCCAGCGTTCCCCCAAGTCTCCTGATAAAAATGATACCTCACTTGTGTGGGTAGGCCTAGCGCCCGCGACAGGAAATGCCCCAAAACACAACGTGGACACATCACATTTTTTGACAGAATACAGAGCTGTTTTTTGCAAAGTGCCTACCTGTAGATTTTGGCCTCTAGCTCAGCCGGCACATAGGGAAACCTACCAAACCTGTGCATTTTTTAAAACTAGAGACCTAGGGGAATCCAACATAGGGTGACTTGTGGGGCTCTGACCAGGTTCTGTTACCCAGAATCCTTTGCAAACCTCAAAAAGTGGCTAAAAAAACAAGTTTTCCTCACATTTCGGTGACAGAAAGTTCTGGAATCTGAGAGGAGCCACAAATTTCCTTCCACCCAGCGTTCCCCCAAGTCTCCCGATAAAAATGATACCTCACTTGTGTGGGTACGCCTAGCGCTCGCAACAGGAAATGCCCCAAAACACAACGTGGACACATCCCATATTTTTGACAGAAAACAGAGCTGTTTTTTGCAAAGTGCCTACCTGTAGATTTTGGCCTCTAGCTCAGCCGGCACCTAGGGAAACCTACCAACCCTATGCATTTTTGAAAACTAGAGACCTAGGGGAATCCAAGATGGGGTGACTTGTAGGGCTTTGACCAGGTTCTGTTACCCAGAATCCTTTGCAAACCTCAAAAAGTGGCTAAAAAAACAAGTTTTCTTCACATTTCGGTGACAGAAAGTTCGGGAATCTGAGAGGAGCCACAAATTTCCTTCCACCCAGCGTTCCCCCAAGTCTCCCGATAAAAATAATACCTCACTTGTGTGGGTAGGCCTAGCGCCCGCAACAGGAAATGCCCCAAAACACAACGTGGACACATCCCATTTTTTGACAGAAAACACAGCTGTTTTTTCCAAAGTGCCTACCTGTAGATTTTGGCCTCTAGCTCAGCCGGCACATAGGGAAACCTACCAAACCTGTGCATTTTTTGAAAACTAGGGACCTAGGGGAATCCAAGATGGGGTGATTTGTGGGGCTCTGACCAGGTTCTGTTACCCAGAATCCTTTGCAAACCTCAAAAAGTGGCTAAAAAAAACAAGTTTTCCTCACATTTTGGTGACATAAAGTTCTGGAATCTGAGAGGAGCCACACATTTCCTTCCACCCAGCGTTCCCCCAAGTCTCCCGATAAAAATGATACCTCACTTGTGTGGGTCGGCCTAGCGCCTGCGACAGGAAATGCCCCAAAACACAACGTGGACACATCACATTTTTTGACAGAATACAGAGCTGTTTTTTTTTAAAGTGCCTACCTGTAGATTTTGGCCTCTAGCTCAGCCGGCACATAGGGAAACCTACCAAACCTGTGCATTTTCTAAAACTAGAGACCTAGGGGAATCCAAGATAGAGTGACTTGTGGGGCTCTGACCAGGTTCTGTTCCCCAGAATCCTTTGCAAACCTCAAAAAGTGGCTAAAAAAACAAGTTTTCCTCACATTTCGGTGACAGAAAGTTCTGGAATCTGAGACGAGCCACAAATTTCCTTCCACCCAGCGTTCCCCCAAGTCTCCCGATAAAAATGATACCTCACTTGTGTGGGTAGGCCTAGCGCCCGCAACAGGAAATGCCCCAAAACACAACGTGGACACATCACATTTTTTGACAGAATACAGAGCTGTTTTTTGCAAAGTGCCTACCTGTAGATTTTGGCCTCTAGCTCAGCCGGCACATAGGGAAACCTACCAAACCTGTGCATTTTTTAAAACTAGAGACCTAGGGGAATCCAACATAGGGTGACTTGTGGGGATCTGACCAGGTTCTGTTACCCAGAATCCTTTGCAAACCTCAAAAAGTGGCTAAAAAAACAAGTTTTCCTCACATTTCGGTGACAAAAAGTTCTGGAATCTGAGAGGAGCCACAAATTTCCTTCCACCCAGCGTTCCCCCAAGTCTCCCGATAAAAATGAGACCTCACTTGTGTGGGTACGCCTAGCGCTCGCAACAGGAAATGCCCCAAAACACAACGTGGACACATCCCATTTTTTTGACAGAAAACAGAGCTGTTTTTTGCAAAGTGCCTACCTGTAGATTTTGGCCTCTAGCTCAGCCGGCACCTAGGGAAACCTACCAACCCTATGCATTTTTGAAAACTAGAGACCTAGGGGAATCCAAGATGGGGTGACTTGTGGGGCTCTGACCAGGTTCTGTTACCCAGAATCCTTTGCAAACCTCAAAAAGTGGCTAAGAAAACAAGTTTTCCTCACATTTCAGTGACAGAAAGTTCGGGAATCTGAGAGGAGCCACAAATTTCCTTCCACCCAGCGTTCCCCCAAGTCTCCCGATAAAAATAATACCTCACCTGTGTGGGTAGGCCTAGCGCCCGCAACAGGAAATGCCCCAAAACACAACGTGGACACATCCCATTTTCTGACAGAAAACACAGCTGTTTTTTCCAAAGTGCCTACCTGTAGATTTTGGCCTCTAGCTCAGCCGGCACATAGGGAAACCTACCAAACCTGTTCATTTTTGAAAACTAGGGACCTAGGGGAATCCAAGATGGGGTGATTTGTGGGGCTCTGACCAGGTTCTGTTACCCAGAATCCTTTGCAAACCTCAAAAAGTGGCTTAAAAAACAAGTTTTCCTCACATTTTGGTGACAGAAAGTTCTGGAATCTGAGAGGGGCCACACATTTCCTTCCACCCAGCGTTCCCCCAAGTCTCCCGATAAAAATGATACCTCACTTGTGTGGGTCGGCCTAGCGCCTGCGACAGGAAATGCCCCAAAACACAACGTGGACACATCACATTTTTTGACAGAATACAGAGCTGTTTTTTTTCAAGTGCCTACCTGTAGATTTTGGCCTCTAGCTCAGCCGGCACATAGGGAAACCTACCAAACCTGTGCATTTTCTAAAACTAGAGACCTAGGGGAATCCAATATAGGGTGACTTGTGGGGCTGTGACCAGGTTCTTTTCCCCAGAATCCTTTGCAAACCTCAAAAAGTGGCTAAAAAAACAAGTTTTCCTCACATTTCGGTGACAGAAAGTTCTGGAATCTGAGACGAGCCACAAATTTCCTTCCACCCAGCGTTCCCCCAAGTCTCCTGATAAAAATGATACCTCACTTGTGTGGGTAGGCCTAGCGCCCGCGACAGGAAATGCCCCAAAACACAACGTGGACACATCACATTTTTTGACAGAATACAGAGCTGTTTTTTGCAAAGTGCCTCCCTGTAGATTTTGGCCTCTAGCTCAGCCGGCACATAGGGAAACCTACCAAACCTGTGCATTTTTTAAAACTAGAGACCTAGGGGAATCCAACATAGGGTGACTTGTGGGGCTCTGACCAGGTTCTGTTACCCAGAATCCTTTGCAAACCTCAAAAAGTGGCTAAAAAAACAAGTTTTCCTCACATTTCGGTGACAGAAAGTTCTGGAATCTGAGAGGAGCCACAAATTTCCTTCCACCCAGCGTTCCCCCAAGTCTCCCGATAAAAATGATACCTCACTTGTGTGGGTACGCCTAGCGCTCGCAACAGGAAATGCCCCAAAACACAACGTGGACACATCCCATATTTTTGACAGAAAACAGAGCTGTTTTTTGCAAAGTGCCTACCTGTAGATTTTGGCCTCTAGCTCAGCCGGCACCTAGGGAAACCTACCAACCCTATGCATTTTTGAAAACTAGAGACCTAGGGGAATCCAAGATGGGGTGACTTGTAGGGCTCTGACCAGGTTCTGTTACCCAGAATCCTTTGCAAACCTCAAAAAGTGGCTAAAAAAACAAGTTTTCTTCACATTTCGGTGACAGAAAGTTCTGGAATCTGAGAGGAGCCACAAATTTCCTTCCACCCAGCGTTCCCCCAAGTCTCCCGATAAAAATGAGACCTCACTTGTGTGGGTACGCCTAGCGCTCGCAACAGGAAATGCCCCAAAACACAACGTGGACACATCCCATTTTTTTGACAGAAAACAGAGCTGTTTTTTGCAAAGTGCCTACCTGTAGATTTTGGCCTCTAGCTCAGCCGGCACCTAGGGAAACCTACCAACCCTATGCATTTTTGAAAACTAGAGACCTAGGGGAATCCAAGATGGGGTGACTTGTAGGGCTCTGACCAGGTTCTGTTACCCAGAATCCTTTGCAAACCTCAAAAAGTGGCTAAAAAAACAAGTTTTCTTCACATTTCGGTGACAGAAAGTTCGGGAATCTGAGAGGAGCCACAAATTTCCTTCCACCCAGCGTTCCCCCAAGTCTCCCGATAAAAATAATACCTCACTTGTGTGGGTAGGCCTAGCGCCCGCAACAGGAAATGCCCCAAAACACAACGTGGACACATCCCATTTTTTGACAGAAAACACAGCTGTTTTTTCCAAAGTGCCTACCTGTAGATTTTGGCCTCTAGCTCAGCCGGCACATAGGGAAACCTACCAAACCTGTGCATTTTTTGAAAACTAGGGACCTAGGGGAATCCAAGATGGGGTGATTTGTGGGGCTCTGACCAGGTTCTGTTACCCAGAATCCTTTGCAAACCTCAAAAAGTGGCTAAAAAAAACAAGTTTTCCTCACATTTTGGTGACATAAAGTTCTGGAATCTGGGAGGAGCCACACATTTCCTTCCACCCAGCGTTCCCCCAAGTCTCCCGATAAAAATGATACCTCACTTGTGTGGGTCGGCCTAGCGCCTGCGACAGGAAATGCCCCAAAACACAACGTGGACACATTACATTTTTTGACAGAATACAGAGCTGTTTTTTTTTAAAGTGCCTACCTGTAGATTTTGGCCTCTAGCTCAGCCGGCACATAGGGAAACCTACCAAACCTGTGCATTTTCTAAAACTAGAGACCTAGGGGAATCCAAGATAGAGTGACTTGTGGGGCTCTGACCAGGTTCTGTTCCCCAGAATCCTTTGCAAACCTCAAAAAGTGGCTAAAAAAACAAGTTTTCCTCACATTTCGGTGACAGAAAGTTCTGGAATCTGAGACGAGCCACAAATTTCCTTCCACCCAGCGTTCCCCCAAGTCTCCCGATAAAAATGATAACTCACTTGTGTGGGTAGGCCTAGCGCCCGCAACAGGAAATGCCCCAAAACACAACGTGGACACATCACATTTTTTGACAGAATACAGAGCTGTTTTTTGCAAAGTGCCTACCTGTAGATTTTGGCCTCTAGCTCAGCCGGCACATAGGGAAACCTACCAAACCTGTGCATTTTTTAAAACTAGAGACCTAGGGGAATCCAACATAGGGTGACTTGTGGGGCTCTGACCAGGTTCTGTTACCCAGAATCCTTTGCAAACCTCAAAAAGTGGCTAAAAAAACAAGTTTTCCTCACATTTCGGTGACAGAAAGTTCTGGAATCTGAGAGGAGCCACAAATTTCCTTCCACCCAGCGTTCCCCCAAGTCTCCCGATAAAAATGATACCTCACTTGTGTGGGTACGCCTAGCGCTCGCAACAGGAAATGCCCCAAAACACAACGTGGACACATCCCATATTTTTGACAGAAAACAGAGCTGTTTTTTGCAAAGTGCCTACCTGTAGATTTTGGCCTCTAGCTCAGCCGGCACCTAGGGAAACCTACCAACCCTATGCATTTTTGAAAACTAGAGACCTAGGGGAATCCAAGATGGGGTGACTTGTAGGGCTCTGACCAGGTTCTGTTACCCAGAATCCTTTGCAAACCTCAAAAAGTGGCTAAAAAAACAAGTTTTCTTCACATTTCGGTGACAGAAAGTTCGGGAATCTGAGAGGAGCCACAAATTTCCTTCCACCCAGCGTTCCCCCAAGTCTCCCGATAAAAATAATACCTCACTTGTGTGGGTAGGCCTAGCGCCCGCAACAGGAAATGCCCCAAAACACAACGTGGACACATCACATTTTTTGACAGAAAACACAGCTGTTTTTTCCAAAGTGCCTACCTGTAGATTTTGGCCTCTAGCTCAGCCGGCACATAGGGAAACCTACCAAACCTGTTCATTTTTTAAAACTAGGGACCTAGGGGAATCCAAGATGGGGTGATTTGTGGGGCTCTGACCAGGTTCTGTTACCCAGAATCCTTTGCAAACCTCAAAAAGTGGCTTAAAAAACAAGTTTTCCTCACATTTTGGTGACAGAAAGTTCTGGAATCTGAGAGGGGCCACACATTTCCTTCCACCCAGCGTTCCCCCAAGTCTCCCGATAAAAATGATACCTCACTTGTGTGGGTCGGCCTAGCGCCTGCGACAGGAAATGCCCCAAAACACAACGTGGACACATCACATTTTTTGACAGAATACAGAGCTGTTTTTTTTAAAGTGCCTACCTGTAGATTTTGGCCTCTAGCTCAGCCAGCACATAGGGAAACCTACCAAACCTGTGCATTTTCTAAAACTAGAGACCTAGGGGAATCCAATATAGGGTGACTTGTGGGGCTGTGACCAGGTTCTTTTCCCCAGAATCCTTTGCAAACCTCAAAAAGTGGCTAAAAAAACAAGTTTTACTCACATTTCGGTGACAGAAAGTTCTGGAATCTGAGACGAGCCACAAATTTCCTTCCACCCAGCGTTCCCCCAAGTCTCCTGATAAAAATGATACCTCACTTGTGTGGGTAGGCCTAGCGCCCGCGACAGGAAATGCCCCAAAACACAACGTGGACACATCACATTTTTTGACAGAATACAGAGCTGTTTTTTGCAAAGTGCCTACCTGTAGATTTTGGCCTCTAGCTCAGCCGGCACATAGGGAAACCTACCAAACCTGTGCATTTTTTAAAACTAGAGACCTAGGGGAATCCAACATAGGGTGACTTGTGGGGCTCTGACCAGGTTCTGTTACCCAGAATCCTTTGCAAACCTCAAAAAGTGGCTAAAAAAACAAGTTTTCCTCACATTTCGGTGACAGAAAGTTCTGGAATCTGAGAGGAGCCACAAATTTCCTTCCACCCAGCGTTCCCCCAAGTCTCCCGATAAAAATGATACCTCACTTGTGTGGGTACGCCTAGCGCTCGCAACAGGAAATGCCCCAAAACACAACGTGGACACATCCCATATTTTTGACAGAAAACAGAGCTGTTTTTTGCAAAGTGCCTACCTGTAGATTTTGGCCTCTAGCTCAGCCGGCACCTAGGGAAACCTACCAACCCTATGCATTTTTGAAAACTAGAGACCTAGGGGAATCCAAGATGGGGTGACTTGTAGGGCTCTGACCAGGTTCTGTTACCCAGAATCCTTTGCAAACCTCAAAAAGTGGCTAAAAAAACAAGTTTTCTTCACATTTCGGTGACAGAAAGTTCGGGAATCTGAGAGGAGCCACAAATTTCCTTCCACCCAGCGTTCCCCCAAGTCTCCCGATAAAAATAATACCTCACTTGTGTGGGTAGGCCTAGCGCCCGCAACAGGAAATGCCCCAAAACACAACGTGGACACATCAAATTTTTTGACAGAAAACACAGCTGTTTTTTCCAAAGTGCCTACCTGTAGATTTTGGCCTCTAGCTCAGCCGGCACATAGGGAAACCTACCAAACCTGTTCATTTTTGAAAACTAGGGACCTAGGGGAATCCAAGATGGGGTGATTTGTGGGGCTCTGACCAGGTTCTGTTACCCAGAATCCTTTGCAAACCTCAAAAAGTGGCTTAAAAAACAAGTTTTCCTCACATTTTGGTGACAGAAAGTTCTGGAATCTGAGAGGGGCCACACATTTCCTTCCACCCAGCGTTCCCCCAAGTCTTCCGATAAAAATGATACCTCACTTGTGTGGGTCGGCCTAGCGCCTGCGACAGGAAATGCCCCAAAACACAACGTGGACACATCACATTTTTTGACAGAATACAGAGCTGTTTTTTTTAAAGTGCCTACCTGTAGATTTTGGCCTCTAGCTCAGCCGGCACATAGGGAAACCTACCAAACCTGTGCATTTTCTAAAACTAGAGACCTAGGGGAATCCAATATAGGGTGACTTGTGGGGCTGTGACCAGGTTCTTTTCCCCAGAATCCTTTGCAAACCTCAAAAAGTGGGTAAAAAAACAAGTTTTACTCACATTTCGGTGACAGAAAGTTCTGGAATCTGAGACGAGCCACAAATTTCCTTCCACCCAGCGTTCCCCCCAGTCTCCTGATAAAAATGATACCTCACTTGTGTGGGTAGGCCTAGCGCCCGCGACAGGAAATGCCCCAAAACACAACGTGGACACATCACATTTTTTGACAGAATACAGAGCTGTTTTTTGCAAAGTGCCTACCTGTAGATTTTGGCCTCTAGCTCAGCCGGCACATAGGGAAACCTACCAAACCTGTGCATTTTTTAAAACTAGAGACCTAGGGGAATCCAACATAGGGTGACTTGTGGGGCTCTGACCAGGTTCTGTTACCCAGAATCCTTTGCAAACCTCAAAAAGTGGCTAAAAAAACAAGTTTTCCTCACATTTCGGTGACAGAAAGTTCTGGAATCTGAGAGGAGCCACAAATTTCCTTCCACCCAGCGTTCCCCCAAGTCTCCCGATAAAAATGATACCTCACTTGTGTGGGTACGCCTAGCGCTCGCAACAGGAAATGCCCCAAAACACAACGTGGACACATCCCATTTTTTTGACAGAAAACAGAGCTGTTTTTTGCAAAGTGCCTACCTGTAGATTTTGGCCTCTAGCTCAGCCGGCACCTAGGGAAACCTACCAACCCTATGCATTTTTGAAAACTAGAGACCTAGGGGAATCCAAGATGGGGTGACTTGTGGGGCTCTGACCAGGTTCTGTTACCCAGAATCCTTTGCAAACCTCAAAAAGTGGCTAAGAAAACAAGTTTTCCTCACATTTCGGTGACAGAAAGTTCGGGAATCTGAGAGGAGCCACAAATTTCCTTCCACCCAGCGTTCCCCCAAGTCTCCCGATAAAAATAATACCTCACTTGTGTGGGTAGGCCTAGCGCCCGCAACAGGAAATGCCCCAAAACACAACGTGGACACATCCCATTTTTTGACAGAAAACACAGCTGTTTTTTCCAAAGTGCCTACCTGTAGATTTTGGCCTCTAGCTCAGCCGGCACATAGGGAAACCTACCAAACCTGTTCATTTTTGAAAACTAGGGACCTAGGGGAATCCAAGATGGGGTGATTTGTGGGGCTCTGACCAGGTTCTGTTACCCAGAATCCTTTGCAAACCTCAAAAAGTGGCTAAAAAAACAAGTTTTCCTCACATTTCGGTGACAGAAAGTTCTGGAATCTGAGACGAGCCACAAATTTCCTTCCACCCAGCGTTCCCCCAAGTCTCCTGATAAAAATGATACCTCACTTGTGTGGGTAGGCCTAGCGCCCGCGACAGGAAATGCCCCAAAACACAACGTGGACACATCACATTTTTTGACAGAATACAGAGCTGTTTTTTGCAAAGTGCCTACCTGTAGATTTTGGCCTCTAGCTCAGCCGGCACATAGGGAAACCTACCAAACCTGTGCATTTTTTTAAACTAGAGACCTAGGGGAATCCAACATAGGGTGACTTGTGGGGCTCTGACTAGGTTCTGTTACCCAGAATCCTTTGCAAACCTCAAAAAGTGGCTAAAAAAACAAGTTTTCCTCACATTTCGGTGACAGAAAGTTCTGGAATCTGAGAGGAGCCACAAATTTCCTTCCACCCAGCGTTCCCGCAAGTCTCCCGATAAAAATGATACCTCACTTGTGTGGGTACGCCTAGCGCTCGCAACAGGAAATGCCCCAAAACACAACGTGGACACATCCCATATTTTTGACAGAAAACAGAGCTGTTTTTTGCAAAGTGCCTACCTGTAGATTTTGGCCTCTAGCTCAGCCGGCACCTAGGGAAACCTACCAACCCTATGCATTTTTTAAAACTAGAGACCTAGGGGAATCCAAGATGGGGTGACTTGTAGGGCTCTGACCAGGTTCTGTTACCCAGAATCCTTTGCAAACCTCAAAAAGTGGCTAAAAAAACAAGTTTTCTTCACATTTCGGTGACAGAAAGTTCGGGAATCTGAGAGGAGCCACAAATTTCCTTCCACCCAGCGTTCCCCCAAGTCTCCCGATAAAAATAATACCTCACTTGTGTGGGTAGGCCTAGCGCCCGCAACAGGAAATGCCCCAAAACACAACGTGGACACATCCCATTTTTTGACAGAAAACACAGCTGTTTTTTCCAAAGTGCCTACCTGTAGATTTTGGCCTCTAGCTCAGCCGGCACATAGGGAAACCTACCAAACCTGTGCATTTTTTGAAAACTAGGGACCTAGGGGAATCCAAGATGGGGTGATTTGTGGGGCTCTGACCAGGTTCTGTTACCCAGAATCCTTTGCAAACCTCAAAAAGTGGCTAAAAAAAACAAGTTTTCCTCACATTTTGGTGACATAAAGTTCTGGAATCTGAGAGGAGCCACACATTTCCTTCCACCCAGCGTTCCCCCAAGTCTCCCGATAAAAATGATACCTCACTTGTGTGGGTCGGCCTAGCGCCTGCGACAGGAAATGCCCCAAAACACAACGTGGACACATCACATTTTTTGACAGAATACAGAGCTGTTTTTTTTTAAAGTGCCTACCTGTAGATTTTGGCCTCTAGCTCAGCCGGCACATAGGGAAACCTACCAAACCTGTGCATTTTCTAAAACTAGAGACCTAGGGGAATCCAAGATAGAGTGACTTGTGGGGCTCTGACCAGGTTCTGTTCCCCAGAATCCTTTGCAAACCTCAAAAAGTGGCTAAAAAAACATGTTTTCCTCACATTTCGGTGACAGAAAGTTCTGGAATCTGAGACGAGCCACAAATTTCCTTCCACCCAGCGTTCCCCCAAGTCTCCCGATAAAAATGATACCTCACTTGTGTGGGTAGGCCTAGCGCCCGCAACAGGAAATGCCCCAAAACACAACGTGGACACATCACATTTTTTGACAGAATACAGAGCTGTTTTTTGCAAAGTGCCTACCTGTAGATTTTGGCCTCTAGCTCAGCCGGCACATAGGGAAACCTACCAAACCTGTTCATTTTTTAAAACTAGAGACCTAGGGGAATCCAACATAGGGTGACTTGTGGGGCTCTGACCAGGTTCTGTTACCCAGAATCCTTTGCAAACCTCAAAAAGTGGCTAAAAAAACAAGTTTTCCTCACATTTCGGTGACAAAAAGTTCTAGAATCTGAGAGGAGCCACAAATTTCCTTCCACCCAGCGTTCCCCCAAGTCTCCCGATAAAAATGAGACCTCACTTGTGTGGGTACGCCTAGCGCTCGCAACAGGAAATGCCCCAAAACACAACGTGGACACATCCCATTTTTTTGACAGAAAACAGAGCTGTTTTTTGCAAAGTGCCTACCTATAGATTTTGGCCTCTAGCTCAGCCGGCACCTAGGGAAACCTACCAACCCTATGCATTTTTGAAAACTAGAGACCTAGGGGAATCCAAGATAGAGTGACTTGTGGGGCTCTGACCAGGTTCTGTTCCCCAGAATCCTTTGCAAACCTCAAAAAGTGGCTAAAAAAACAAGTTTTCCTCACATGTCGGTGACAGAAAGTTCTGGAATCTGAGACGAGCCACAAATTTCCTTCCACCCAGCGTTCCCCCAAGTCTCCCGATAAAAATGATACCTCACTTGTGTGGGTAGGCCTAGCGCCCGCAACAGGAAATGCCCCAAAACACAACGTGGACACATCACATTTTTTGACAGAATACAGAGCTGTTTTTTGCAAAGTGCCTACCTGTAGATTTTGGCCTCTAGCTCAGCCGGCACCTAGGGAAACCTACCAACCCTATGCATTTTTGAAAACTAGAGACCTAGGGGAATCCAAGATAGAGTGACTTGTGGGGCTCTGACCAGGTTCTGTTCCCCAGAATCCTTTGCAAACCTCAAAAAGTGGCTAAGAAAACAAGTTTTCCTCACATTTCGGTGACAGAAAGTTCGGGAATCTGAGAGGAGCCACAAATTTCCTTCCACCCAGCGTTCCCCCAAGTCTCCCGATAAAAATAATACCTCACTTGTGTGGGTAGGCCTAGCGCCCGCAACAGGAAATGCCCCAAAACACAACGTGGACACATCCCATTTTTTGACAGAAAACACAGCTGTTTTTTCCAAAGTGCCTACCTGTAGATTTTGGCCTCTAGCTCAGCCGGCACATAGGGAAACCTACCAAACCTGTTCATTTTTGAAAACTAGGGACCTAGGGGAATCCAAGATGGGGTGATTTGTGGGGCTCTGATCAGGTTCTGTTACCCAGAATCCTTTGCAAACCTCAAAAAGTGGCTTAAAAAACAAGTTTTCCTCACATTTTGGTGACAGAAAGTTCTGGAATCTGAGAGGGGCCACACATTTCCTTCCACCCAGCGTTCCCCCAAGTCTCCCGATAAAAATGATACCTCACTTGTGTGGGTCGGCCTAGCGCCTGCGACAGGAAATGCCCCAAAACACAACGTGGACACATCACATTTTTTGACAGAATACAGAGCTGTTTTTTTTAAAGTGCCTACCTGTAGATTTTGGCCTCTAGCTCAGCCGGCACATAGGGAAACCTACCAAACCTGTGCATTTTCTAAAACTAGAGACCTAGGGGAATCCAATATAGGGTGACTTGTGGGGCTGTGACCAGGTTCTTTTCCCCAGAATCCTTTGCAAACCTCAAAAAGTGGCTAAAAAAACAAGTTTTACTCACATTTCGGTGACAGAAAGTTCTGGAATCTGAGACGAGCCACAAATTTCCTTCCACCCAGCGTTCCCCCAAGTCTCCTGATAAAAATTATACCTCACTTGTGTGGGTAGGCCTAGCGCCCGCGACAGGAAATGCCCCAAAACACAACGTGGACACATCACATTTTTTGACAGAATACAGAGCTGTTTTTTGCAAAGTGCCTACCTGTAGATTTTGGCCTCTAGCTCAGCCGGCACATAGGGAAACCTACCAAACCTGTGCATTTTTTAAAACTAGAGACCTAGGGGAATCCAACATAGGGTGACTTGTGGGGCTCTGACCAGGTTCTGTTACCCAGAATCCTTTGCAAACCTCAAAAAGTGGCTAAAAAAACAAGTTTTCCTCACATTTCGGTGACAGAAAGTTCTGGAATCTGAGAGGAGCCACAAATTTCCTTCCACCCAGCGTTCCCCCAAGTCTCCCGATAAAAATGATACCTCACTTGTGTGGGTACGCCTAGCGCTCGCAACAGGAAATGCCCCAAAACACAACGTGGACACATCCCATATTTTTGACAGAAAACAGAGCTGTTTTTTGCAAAGTGCCTACCTGTAGATTTTGGCCTCTAGCTCAGCCGGCACCTAGGGAAACCTACCAACCCTATGCATTTTTGAAAACTAGAGACCTAGGGGAATCCAAGATGGGGTGACTTGTAGGGCTCTGACCAGGTTCTGTTACCCAGAATCCTTTGCAAACCTCAAAAAGTGGCTAAAAAAACAAGTTTTCTTCACATTTCGGTGACAGAAAGTTCGGGAATCTGAGAGGAGCCACAAATTTCCTTCCACCCAGCGTTCCCCCAAGTCTCCCGATAAAAATAATACCTCACTTGTGTGGGTAGGCCTAGCGCCCGCAACAGGAAATGCCCCAAAACACAACGTGGACACATCCCATTTTTTGACAGAAAACACAGCTGTTTTTTCCAAAGTGCCTACCTGTAGATTTTGGCCTCTAGCTCAGCCGGCACATAGGGAAACCTACCAAACCTGTGCATTTTTTGAAAACTAGGGACCTAGGGGAATCCAAGATGGGGTGATTTGTGGGGCTCTGACCAGGTTCTGTTACCCAGAATCCTTTGCAAACCTCAAAAAGTGGCTAAAAAAAACAAGTTTTCCTCACATTTTGGTGACATAAAGTTCTGGAATCTGAGAGGAGCCACACATTTCCTTCCACCCAGCGTTCCCCCAAGTCTCCCGATAAAAATGATACCTCACTTGTGTGGGTCGGCCTAGCGCCTGCGACAGGAAATGCCCCAAAACACAACGTGGACACATTACATTTTTTGACAGAATACAGAGCTGTTTTTTTTTAAAGTGCCTACCTGTAGATTTTGGCCTCTAGCTCAGCCGGCACATAGGGAAACCTACCAAACCTGTGCATTTTCTAAAACTAGAGACCTAGGGGAATCCAAGATAGAGTGACTTGTGGGGCTCTGACCAGGTTCTGTTCCCCAGAATCCTTTGCAAACCTCAAAAAGTGGCTAAAAAAACAAGTTTTCCTCACATTTCGGTGACAGAAAGTTCTGGAATCTGAGACGAGCCACAAATTTCCTTCCACCCAGCGTTCCCCCAAGTCTCCCGATAAAAATGATACCTCACTTGTGTGGGTAGGCCTAGCGCCCGCAACAGGAAATGCCCCAAAACACAACGTGGACACATCACATTTTTTGACAGAATACAGAGCTGTTTTTTGCAAAGTGCCTACCTGTAGATTTTGGCCTCTAGCTCAGCCGGCACATAGGGAAACCTACAAAACCTGTGCATTTTTGAAAACTAGGGACCTAGGGGAATCCAAGATGGGGTGATTTGTGGGGCTCTGACCAGGTTCTGTTACCCTTAATCCTTTGCAAACCTCAAAAAGTGGCTAAAAAAAACAAGTTTTCCTCACATTTTGGTGACAGAAAGTTCTGGAATCTGAGAGGAGCCACACATTTCCTTCCACCCAGCGTTCCCCCAAGTCTCCCGATAAAAATGATACCTCACTTGTGTGGGTCGGCCTAGCGCCTGCGACAGGAAATGCCCCAAAACACAACGTGGACACATCACATTTTTTGACAGAATACAGAGCTGTTTTTTTTTAAAGTGCCTACCTGTAGATTTTGGACTCTAGCTCAGCCGGCACATAGGGAAACCTACCAAACCTGTGCATTTTCTAAAACTAGAGACCTAGGGGAATCCAAGATAGGGTGACTTGTGGGGCTCTGACCAGGTTCTGTTCCCCAGAATCCTTTGCAAACCTCAAAAAGTGGCTAAAAAAACAAGTTTTCCTCACATTTCGGTGACAAAAAGTTCTGGAATCTGAGAGGAGCCACAAATTTCCTTCCACCCAGCGTTCCCCCAAGTCTCCCGATAAAAATGAGACCTCACTTGTGTGGGTACGCCTAGCGCTCGCAACAGGAAATGCCCCAAAACACAACGTGGACACATCCCATTTTTTTGACAGAAAACAGAGCTGTTTTTTGCAAAGTGCCTACCTGTAGATTTTGGCCTCTAGCTCAGCCGGCACCTAGGGAAACCTACCAACCCTATGCATTTTTGAAAACTAGAGACCTAGGGGAATCCAAGATGGGGTGACTTGTGGGGCTCTGACCAGGTTCTGTTACCCAGAATCCTTTGCAAACCTCAAAAAGTGGCTAAAAAAACAAGTTTTCCTCACATTTCGGTGACAGAAAGTTCTGGAATCTGAGACGAGCCACAAATTTCCTTCCACCCAGCGTTCCCCCAAGTCTCCTGATAAACATGATACCTCACTTGTGTGGGTAGGCCTAGCGCCCGCGACAGGAAATGCCCCAAAACACAACGTGGACACATCACATTTTTTGACAGAATACAGAGCTGTTTTTTGCAAAGTGCCTACCTGTAGATTTTGGCCTCTAGCTCAGCCGGCACATAGGGAAACCTACCAAACCTGTGCATTTTTTAAAACTAGAGACCTAGGGGAATCCAACATAGGGTGACTTGTGGGGCTCTGACCAGGTTCTGTTACCCAGAATCCTTTGCAAACCTCAAAAAGTGGCTAAAAAAACAAGTTTTCCTCACATTTCGGTGACAGAAAGTTCTGGAATCTGAGAGGAGCCACAAATTTCCTTCCACCCAGTGTTCCCCCAAGTCTCCCGATAAAAATGATACCTCACTTGTGTGGGTACGCCTAGCGCTCGCAACAGGAAATGCCCCAAAACACAACGTGGACACATCCCATATTTTTGACAGAAAACAGAGCTGTTTTTTGCAAAGTGCCTACCTGTAGATTTTTGCCTCTAGCTCAGCCGGCACCTAGGGAAACCTACCAACCCTATGCATTTTTGAAAACTAGAGACCTAGGGGAATCCAAGATGGGGTGACTTGTAGGGCTCTGACCAGGTTCTGTTACCCAGAATCCTTTGCAAACCTCAAAAAGTGGCTAAAAAAACAAGTTTTCTTCACATTTAGGTGACAGAAAGTTCGGGAATCTGAGAGGAGCCACAAATTTCCTTCCACCCAGCGTTCCCCCAAGTCTCCCGATAAAAATAATACCTCACTTGTGTGGGTAGGCCTAGCGCCCGCAACAGGAAATGCCCCAAAACACATCGTGGACACATCCCATTTTTTGACAGAAAACACAGCTGTTTTTTCCAAAGTGCCTACCTGTAGAGTTTGGCCTCTAGCTCAGCCGGCACATAGGGAAACCTACCAAACCTGTGCATTTTTTGAAAACTAGGGACCTAGGGGAATCCAAGATGGGGTGATTTGTGGGGCTCTGACCAGGTTCTGTTACCCAGAATCCTTTGCAAACCTCAAAAAGTGGCTAAAAAAAACAAGTTTTCCTCACATTTTGGTGACATAAAGTTCTGGAATCTGAGAGGAGCCACACATTTCCTTCCACCCAGCGTTCCCCCAAGTCTCCCGATAAAAATGATACCTCACTTGTGTGGGTCGGCCTAGCGCCTGCGACAGGAAATGCCCCAAAACACAACGTGGACACATTACATTTTTTGACAGAATACAGAGCTGTTTTTTTTTAAAGTGCCTACCTGTAGATTTTGGCCTCTAGCTCAGCCGGCACATAGGGAAACCTACCAAACCTGTGCATTTTCTAAAACTAGAGACCTAGGGGAATCCAAGATAGAGTGACTTGTGGGGCTCTGACCAGGTTCTGTTCCCCAGAATCCTTTGCAAACCTCAAAAAGTGGCTAAAAAAACAAGTTTTCCTCACATTTCGGTGACAGAAAGTTCTGGAATCTGAGACGAGCCACAAATTTCCTTCCACCCAGCGTTCCCCCAAGTCTCCCGATAAAAATGATACCTCACTTGTGTGGGTAGGCCTAGCGCCCGCAACAGGAAATGCCCCAAAACACAACGTGGACACATCACATTTTTTGACAGAATACAGAGCTGTTTTTTGCAAAGTGCCTACCTGTAGATTTTGGCCTCTAGCTCAGCCGGCACATAGGGAAACCTACAAAACCTGTGCATTTTTGAAAACTAGGGACCTAGGGGAATCCAAGATGGGGTGATTTGTGGGGCTCTGACCAGGTTCTGTTACCCTTAATCCTTTGCAAACCTCAAAAAGTGGCTAAAAAAAACAAGTTTTCCTCACATTTTGGTGACAGAAAGTTCTGGAATCGGAGAGGAGCCACACATTTCCTTCCACCCAGCGTTCCCCCAAGTCTCCCGATAAAAATGATACCTCACTTGTGTGGGTCGGCCTAGCGCCTGCGACAGGAAATGCCCCAAAACACAACGTGGACACATCACATTTTTTGACAGAATACAGAGCTGTTTTTTTTTAAAGTGCCTACCTGTAGATTTTGGACTCTAGCTCAGCCGGCACCTAGGGAAACCTACCAACCCTATGCATTTTTGAAAACTAGAGACCTAGGGGAATCCAAGATGGGGTGACTTGTGGGGCTCTGACCAGGTTCTGTTACCCAGAATCCTTTGCAAACCTCAAAAAGTGGCTAAAAAAACAAGTTTTCCTCACATTTCGGTGACAGAAAGTTCTGGAATCTGAGACGAGCCACAAATTTCCTTCCACCCAGCGTTCCCCCAAGTCTCCTGATAAACATGATACCTCACTTGTGTGGGTAGGCCTAGCGCCCGCGACAGGAAATGCCCCAAAACACAACGTGGACACATCACATTTTTTGACAGAATACAGAGCTGTTTTTTGCAAAGTGCCTACCTGTAGATTTTGGCCTCTAGCTCAGCCGGCACATAGGGAAACCTACCAAACCTGTGCATTTTTTAAAACTAGAGACCTAGGGGAATCCAACATAGGGTGACTTGTGGGGCTCTGACCAGGTTCTGTTACCCAGAATCCTTTGCAAACCTCAAAAAGTGGCTAAAAAAACAAGTTTTCCTCACATTTCGGTGACAGAAAGTTCTGGAATCTGAGAGGAGCCACAAATTTCCTTCCACCCAGTGTTCCCCCAAGTCTCCCGATAAAAATGATACCTCACTTGTGTGGGTACGCCTAGCGCTCGCAACAGGAAATGCCCCAAAACACAACGTGGACACATCCCATATTTTTGACAGAAAACAGAGCTGTTTTTTGCAAAGTGCCTACCTGTAGATTTTTGCCTCTAGCTCAGCCGGCACCTAGGGAAACCTACCAACCCTATGCATTTTTGAAAACTAGAGACCTAGGGGAATCCAAGATGGGGTGACTTGTAGGGCTCTGACCAGGTTCTGTTACCCAGAATCCTTTGCAAACCTCAAAAAGTGGCTAAAAAAACAAGTTTTCTTCACATTTAGGTGACAGAAAGTTCGGGAATCTGAGAGGAGCCACAAATTTCCTTCCACCCAGCGTTCCCCCAAGTCTCCCGATAAAAATAATACCTCACTTGTGTGGGTAGGCCTAGCGCCCGCAACAGGAAATGCCCCAAAACACATCGTGGACACATCCCATTTTTTGACAGAAAACACAGCTGTTTTTTCCAAAGTGCCTACCTGTAGAGTTTGGCCTCTAGCTCAGCCGGCACATAGGGAAACCTACCAAACCTGTGCATTTTTTGAAAACTAGGGACCTAGGGGAATCCAAGATGGGGTGATTTGTGGGGCTCTGACCAGGTTCTGTTACCCAGAATCCTTTGCAAACCTCAAAAAGTGGCTAAAAAAAACAAGTTTTCCTCACATTTTGGTGACATAAAGTTCTGGAATCTGAGAGGAGCCACACATTTCCTTCCACCCAGCGTTCCCCCAAGTCTCCCGATAAAAATGATACCTCACTTGAGTGGGTCGGCCTAGCGTCTGCGACAGGAAATGCCCCAAAACACAACGTGGACACATTACATTTTTTGACAGAATACAGAGCTGTTTTTTTTTAAAGTGCCTACCTGTAGATTTTGGCCTCTAGCTCAGCCGGCACATAGGGAAACCTACCAAACCTGTGCATTTTCTAAAACTAGAGACCTAGGGGAATCCAAGATAGAGTGACTTGTGGGGCTCTGACCAGGTTCTGTTCCCCAGAATCCTTTGCAAACCTCAAAAAGTGGCTAAAAAAACAAGTTTTCCTCACATTTCGGTGACAGAAAGTTCTGGAATCTGAGACGAGCCACAAATTTCCTTCCACCCAGCGTTCCCCCAAGTCTCCCGATAAAAATGATACCTCACTTATGTGGGTAGGCCTAGCGCCCGCAACAGGAAATGCCCCAAAACACAACGTGGACACATCACATTTTTTGACAGAATACAGAGCTGTTTTTTGCAAAGTGCCTACCTGTAGATTTTGGCCTCTAGCTCAGCCGGCACATAGGGAAACCTACAAAACCTGTGCATTTTTGAAAACTAGGGACCTAGGGGAATCCAAGATGGGGTGATTTGTGGGGCTCTGACCAGGTTCTGTTACCCTTAATCCTTTGCAAACCTCAAAAAGTGGCTAAAAAAAACAAGTTTTCCTCACATTTTGGTGACAGAAAGTTCTGGAATCTGAGAGGAGCCACACATTTCCTTCCACCCAGCGTTCCCCCAAGTCTCCCGATAAAAATGATACCTCACTTGTGTGGGTCGGCCTAGCGCCTGCGACAGGAAATGCCCCAAAACACAACGTGGACACATTACATTTTTTGACAGAATACAGAGCTGTTTTTTTTTAAAGTGCCTACCTGTAGATTTTGGACTCTAGCTCAGCCGGCACATAGGGAAACCTACCAAACCTGTGCATTTTCTAAAACTAGAGACCTAGGGGAATCCAAGATAGGGTGACTTGTGGGGCTCTGACCAGGTTCTGTTCCCCAGAATCCTTTGCAAACCTCAAAAAGTGGCTAAAAAAACAAGTTTTCCTCACATTTCGGTGACAAAAAGTTCTGGAATCTGAGAGGAGCCACAAATTTCCTTCCACCCAGCGTTCCCCCAAGTCTCCCGATAAAAATGAGACCTCACTTGTGTGGGTACGCCTAGCGCTCGCAACAGGAAATGCCCCAAAACACAACGTGGACACATCCCATTTTTTTGACAGAAAACAGAGCTGTTTTTTGCAAAGTGCCTACCTGTAGATTTTGGCCTCTAGCTCAGCCGGCACCTAGGGAAACCTACCAACCCTATGCATTTTTGAAAACTAGAGACCTAGGGGAATCCAAGATGGGGTGACTTGTGGGGCTCTGACCAGGTTCTGTTACCCAGAATCCTTTGCAAACCTGAAAAAGTGGCTAAGAAAACAAGTTTTCCTCACATTTCGGTGACAGAAAGTTCGGGAATCTGAGAGGAGCCACAAATTTCCTTCCACCCAGCGTTCCCCCAAGTCTCCCGATAAAAATAATACCTCACTTGTGTGGGTAGGCCTAGCGCCCGCAACAGGAAATGCCCCAAAACACAACGTGGACACATCCCATTTTTTGACAGAAAAAACAGCTGTTTTTTCCAAAGTGCCTACCTGTAGTTTTTGGCCTCTAGCTCAGCCGGCACATAGGGAAACCTACCAAACCTGTTCATTTTTGAAAACTAGGGACCTAGGGGAATCCAAGATGGGGTGATTTGTGGGGCTCTGACCAGGTTCTGTTACCCAGAATCCTTTGCAAACCTCAAAAAGTGGCTAAAAAAACAAGTTTTCCTCACATTTCGGTGACAGAAAGTTCTGGAATCTGAGACGAGCCACAAATTTCCTTCCACCCAGCGTTCCCCCAAGTCTCCTGATAAAAATGATACCTCACTTGTGTGGGTAGGCCTAGCGCCCGCGACAGGAAATGCCCCAAAACACAACGTGGACACATCACATTTTTTGACAGAATACAGAGCTGTTTTTTGCAAAGTGCCTACCTGTAGATTTTGGCCTCTAGCTCAGCCGGCACATAGGGAAACCTACCAAACCTGTGCATTTTTTAAAACTAGAGACCTAGGGGAATCCAACATAGGGTGACTTGTGGGGCTCTGACCAGGTTCTGTTACCCAGAATCCTTTGCAAACCTCAAAAAGTGGCTAAAAAAACAAGTTTTCCTCACATTTCGGTGACAGAAAGTTCTGGAATCTGAGAGGAGCCACAAATTTCCTTCCACCCAGCGTTCCCCCAAGTCTCCCGATAAAAATGATACCTCACTTGTGTGGGTACGCCTAGCGCTCGCAACAGGAAATGCCCCAAAACACAACGTGGACACATCCCATATTTTTGACAGAAAACACAGCTGTTTTTTTTTAAAGTGCCTACCTGTAGATTTTGGCCTCTAGCTCAGCCGGCACATAGGGAAACCTACCAAACCTGTGCATTTTCTAAAACTAGAGACCTAGGGGAATCCAAGATAGAGTGACTTGTGGGGCTCTGACCAGGTTCTGTTCCCCAGAATCCTTTGCAAACCTCAAAAAGTGGCTAAAAAAACAAGTTTTCCTCACATTTCGGTGACAAAAAGTTCTGGAATCTGAGACGAGCCACAAATTTCCTTCCACCCAGCGTTCCCCCAAGTCTCCCGATAAAAATGATACCTCACTTATGTGGGTAGGCCTAGCGCCCGCAACAGGAAATGCCCCAAAACACAACGTGGACACATCACATTTTTTGACAGAATACAGAGCTGTTTTTTGCAAAGTGCCTACCTGTAGATTTCGGCCTCTAGCTCAGCCGGCACATAGGGAAACCTACAAAACCTGTGCATTTTTGAAAACTAGGGACCTAGGGGAATCCAAGATGGGGTGATTTGTGGGGCTCTGACCAGGTTCTGTTACCCTTAATCCTTTGCAAACCTCAAAAAGTGGCTAAAAAAAACAAGTTTTCCTCACATTTTGGTGACAGAAAGTTCTGGAATCTGAGAGGAGCCACACATTTCCTTCCACCCAGCGTTCCCCCAAGTCTCCCGATAAAAATGATACCTCACTTGTGTGGGTCGGCCTAGCGCCTGCGACAGGAAATGCCCCAAAACACAACGTGGACACATCACATTTTTTGACAGAATACAGAGCTGTTTTTTTTTAAAGTGCCTACCTGTAGATTTTGGACTCTAGCTCAGCCGGCACATAGGGAAACCTACCAAACCTGTGCATTTTCTAAAACTAGAGACCTAGGGGAATCCAAGATAGGGTGACTTGTGGGGCTCTGACCAGGTTCTGTTCCCCAGAATCCTTTGCAAACCTCAAAAAGTGGCTAAAAAAACAAGTTTTCCTCACATTTCGGTGACAAAAAGTTCTGGAATCTGAGAGGAGCCACAAATTTCCTTCCACCCAGCGTTCCCCCAAGTCTCCCCGATAAAAATGAGACCTCACTTGTGTGGGTACGCCTAGCGCTCGCAACAGGAAATGCCCCAAAACACAACGTGGACACATCCCATTTTTTTGACAGAAAACAGAGCTGTTTTTTGCAAAGTGCCTACCTGTAGATTTTGGCCTCTAGCTCAGCCGGCACCTAGGGAAACCTACCAACCCTATGCATTTTTGAAAACTAGAGACCTAGGGGAATCCAAGATGGGGTGACTTGTGGGGCTCTGACCAGGTTCTGTTACCCAGAATCCTTTGCAAACCTGAAAAAGTGGCTAAGAAAACAAGTTTTCCTCACATTTCGGTGACAGAAAGTTCGGGAATCTGAGAGGAGCCACAAATTTCCTTCCACCCAGCGTTCCCCCAAGTCTCCCGATAAAAATAATACCTCACTTGTGTGGGTAGGCCTAGCGCCCGCAACAGGAAATGCCCCAAAACACAACGTGGACACATCCCATTTTTTGACAGAAAAAACAGCTGTTTTTTCCAAAGTGCCTACCTGGAGTTTTTGGCCTCTAGCTCAGCCGGCACATAGGGAAACCTACCAAACCTGTTCATTTTTGAAAACTAGGGACCTAGGGGAATCCAAGATGGGGTGATTTGTGGGGCTCTGACCAGGTTCTGTTACCCAGAATCCTTTGCAAACCTCAAAAAGTGGCTAAAAAAACAAGTTTTCCTCACATTTCGGTGACAGAAAGTTCTGGAATCTGAGACGAGCCACAAATTTCCTTCCACCCAGCGTTCCCCCAAGTCTCCTGATAAAAATGATACCTCACTTGTGTGGGTAGGCCTAGCGCCCGCGACAGGAAATGCCCCAAAACACAACGTGGACACATCACATTTTTTGACAGAATACAGAGCTGTTTTTTGCAAAGTGCCTACCTGTAGATTTTGGCCTCTAGCTCAGCCGGCACATAGGGAAACCTACCAAACCTGTGCATTTTTTAAAACTAGAGACCTAGGGGAATCCAACATAGGGTGACTTGTGGGGCTCTGACCAGGTTCTGTTACCCAGAATCCTTTGCAAACCTCAAAAAGTGGCTAAAAAAACAAGTTTTCCTCACATTTCGGTGACAGAAAGTTCTGGAATCTGAGAGGAGCCACAAATTTCCTTCCACCCAGCGTTCCCCCAAGTCTCCCGATAAAAATGATACCTCACTTGTGTGGGTACGCCTAGCGCTCGCAACAGGAAATGCCCCAAAACACAACGTGGACACATCCCATATTTTTGACAGAAAACAGAGCTGTTTTTTGCAAAGTGCCTACCTGTAGATTTTGGCCTCTAGCTCAGCCGGCACCTAGGGAAACCTACCAACCCTATGCATTTTTGAAAACTAGAGACCTAGGGGAATCCAAGATGGGGTGACTTGTAGGGCTCTGACCAGGTTCTGTTACCCAGAATCCTTTGCAAACCTCAAAAAGTGGCTAAAAAAACAAGTTTTCTTCACATTTCGGTGACAGAAAGTTCGGGAATCTGAGAGGAGCCACAAATTTCCTTCCACCCAGCGTTCCCCCAAGTCTCCCGATAAAAATAATACCTCACTTGTGTGGGTAGGCCTAGCGCCCGCAACAGGAAATGCCCCAAAACACAACGTGGACACATCCCATTTTTTGACAGAAAACACAGCTGTTTTTTCCAAAGTGCCTACCTGTAGATTTTGGCCTCTAGCTCAGCCGGCACATAGGGAAACCTACCAAACCTGTGCATTTTTTGAAAACTAGGGACCTAGGGGAATCCAAGATGGGGTGATTTGTGGGGCTCTGACCAGGTTCTGTTACCCAGAATCCTTTGCAAACCTCAAAAAGTGGCTAAAAAAAACAAGTTTTCCTCACATTTTGGTGACATAAAGTTCTGGAATCTGAGAGGAGCCACACATTTCCTTCCACCCAGCGTTCCCCCAAGTCTCCCGATAAAAATGATACCTCACTTGTGTGGGTCGGCCTAGCGCCTGCGACAGGAAATGCCCCAAAACACAACGTGGACACATTACATTTTTTGACAGAATACAGAGCTGTTTTTTTTTAAAGTGCCTACCTGTAGATTTTGGCCTCTAGCTCAGCCGGCACATAGGGAAACCTACCAAACCTGTGCATTTTCTAAAACTAGAGACCTAGGGGAATCCAAGATAGAGTGACTTGTGGGGCTCTGACCAGGTTCTGTTCCCCAGAATCCTTTGCAAACCTCAAAAAGTGGCTAAAAAAACAAGTTTTCCTCACATTTCGGTGACAGAAAGTTCTGGAATCTGAGACGAGCCACAAATTTCCTTCCACCCAGCGTTCCCCCAAGTCTCCCGATAAAAATGATACCTCACTTGTGTGGGTAGGCCTAGCGCCCGCAACAGGAAATGCCCCAAAACACAACGTGGACACATCACATTTTTTGACAGAATACAGAGCTGTTTTTTGCAAAGTGCCTACCTGTAGATTTTGGCCTCTAGCTCAGCCGGCACATAGGGAAACCTACAAAACCTGTGCATTTTTGAAAACTAGGGACCTAGGGGAATCCAAGATGGGGTGATTTGTGGGGCTCTGACCAGGTTCTGTTACCCTTAATCCTTTGCAAACCTCAAAAAGTGGCTAAAAAAAACAAGTTTTCCTCACATTTTGGTGACAGAAAGTTCTGGAATCTGAGAGGAGCCACACATTTCCTTCCACCCAGCGTTCCCCCAAGTCTCCCGATAAAAATGATACCTCACTTGTGTGGGTCGGACTAGCGCCTGCGACAGGAAATGCCCCAAAACACAACGTGGACACATCACATTTTTTGACAGAATACAGAGCTGTTTTTTTTTAAAGTGCCTACCTGTAGATTTTGGACTCTAGCTCAGCCGGCACATAGGGAAACCTACCAAACCTGTGCATTTTCTAAAACTAGAGACCTAGGGGAATCCAAGATAGGGTGACTTGTGGGGCTCTGACCAGGTTCTGTTCCCCAGAATCCTTTGCAAACCTCAAAAAGTGGCTAAAAAAACAAGTTTTCCTCACATTTCGGTGACAAAAAGTTCTGGAATCTGAGAGGAGCCACAAATTTCCTTCCACCCAGCGTTCCCCCAAGTCTCCCGATAAAAATGAGACCTCACTTGTGTGGGTACGCCTAGCGCTCGCAACAGGAAATGCCCCAAAACACAACGTGGACACATCCCATTTTTTGGACAGAAAACAGAGCTGTTTTTTGCAAAGTGCCTACCTGTAGATTTTGGCCTCTAGCTCAGCCGGCACCTAGGGAAACCTACCAACCCTATGCATTTTTGAAAACTAGAGACCTAGGGGAATCCAAGATGGGGTGACTTGTGGGGCTCTGACCAGGTTCTGTTACCCAGAATCCTTTGCAAACCTCAAAAAGTGGCAAAGAAAACAAGTTTTCCTCACATTTCGGTGACAGAAAGTTCGGGAATCTGAGAGGAGGCACAAATTTCCTTCCACCCAGCGTTCCCCCAAGTCTCCCGATAAAAATAATACCTCACTTGTGTGGGTAGGCCTAGCGCCCGCAACAGGAAATGCCCCAAAACACAACGTGGACACATCCCATTTTTTGACAGAAAAAACAGCTGTTTTTTCCAAAGTGCCTACCTGTAGATTTTGGCCTCTAGCTCAGCCGGCACATAGGGAAACCTACCAAACCTGTTCATTTTTGAAAACTAGGGACCTAGGGGAATCCAAGATGGGGTGATTTGTGGGGCTCTGACCAGGTTCTGTTACCCAGAATCCTTTGCAAACCTCAAAAAGTGGCTAAAAAAACAAGTTTTCCTCACATTTCGGTGACAGAAAGTTCTGGAATCTGAGACGAGCCACAAATTTCCTTCCACCCAGCGTTCCCCCAAGTCTCCTGATAAAAATGATACCTCACTTGTGTGGGTAGGCCTAGCGCCCGCGACAGGAAATGCCCCAAAACACAACGTGGACACATCACATTTTTTGACAGAATACAGAGCTGTTTTTTGCAAAGTGCCTACCTGTAGATTTTGGCCTCTAGCTCAGCCGGCACATAGGGAAACCTACCAAACCTGTGCATTTTTTAAAACTAGAGACCTAGGGGAATCCAACATAGGGTGACTTGTGGGGCTCTGACCAGGTTCTGTTACCCAGAATCCTTTGCAAACCTCAAAAAGTGGCTAAAAAAACAAGTTTTCCTCACATTTCGGTGACAGAAAGTTCTGGAATCTGAGAGGAGCCACAAATTTCCTTCCACCCAGCGTTCCCCCAAGTCTCCCGATAAAAATGATACCTCACTTGTGTGGGTACGCCTAGCGCTCGCAACAGGAAATGCCCCAAAACACAACGTGGACACATCCCATATTTTTGACAGAAAACAGAGCTGTTTTTTGCAAAGTGCCTACCTGTAGATTTTGGCCTCTAGCTCAGCCGGCACCTAGGGAAACCTACCAACCCTATGCATTTTTGAAAACTAGAGACCTAGGGGAATCCAAGATGGGGTGACTTGTAGGGCTCTGACCAGGTTCTGTTACCCAGAATCCTTTGCAAACCTCAAAAAGTGGCTAAAAAAACAAGTTTTCTTCACATTTCGGTGACAGAAAGTTCGGGAATCTGAGAGGAGCCACAAATTTCCTTCCACCCAGCGTTCCCCCAAGTCTCCCGATAAAAATAATACCTCACTTGTGTGGGTAGGCCTAGCGCCCGCAACAGGAAATGCCCCAAAACACAACGTGGACACATCCCATTTTTTGACAGAAAACACAGCTGTTTTTTCCAAAGTGCCTACCTGTAGATTTTGGCCTCTAGCTCAGCCGGCACATAGGGAAACCTACCAAACCTGTGCATTTTCTAAAACTAGAGACCTAGGGGAATCCAAGATAGAGTGACTTGTGGGGCTCTGACCAGGTTCTGTTCCCCAGAATCCTTTGCAAACCTCAAAAAGTGGCTAAAAAAACAAGTTTTCCTCACATTTCGGTGACAGAAAGTTCTGGAATCTGAGACGAGCCACAAATTTCCTTCCACCCAGCGTTCCCCCAAGTCTCCCGATAAAAATGATACCTCACTTGTGTGGGTAGGCCTAGCGCCCGCAACAGGAAATGCCCCAAAACACAACGTGGACACATCACATTTTTTGACAGAATACAGAGCTGTTTTTTGCAAAGTGCCTACCTGTAGATTTTGGCCTCTAGCTCAGCCGGCACATAGGGAAACCTACCAAACCTGTGCATTTTTTAAAACTAGAGACCTAGGGGAATCCAACATAGGGTGACTTGTGGGGATCTGACCAGGTTCTGTTACCCAGAATCCTTTGCAAACCTCAAAAAGTGGCTAAAAAAACAAGTTTTCCTCACATTTCGGTGACAAAAAGTTCTGGAATCTGAGAGGAGCCACAAATTTCCTTCCACCCAGCGTTCCCCCAAGTCTCCCGATAAAAATGAGACCTCACTTGTGTGGGTACGCCTAGCGCTCGCAACAGGAAATGCCCCAAAACACAACGTGGACACATCCCATTTTTTTGACAGAAAACAGAGCTGTTTTTTGCAAAGTGCCTACCTGTAGATTTTGGCCTCTAGCTCAGCCGGCACCTAGGGAAACCTACCAACCCTATGCATTTTTGAAAACTAGAGACCTAGGGGAATCCAAGATGGGGTGACTTGTGGGGCTCTGACCAGGTTCTGTTACCCAGAATCCTTTGCAAACCTCAAAAAGTGGCTAAGAAAACAAGTTTTCCTCACATTTCAGTGACAGAAAGTTCGGGAATCTGAGAGGAGCCACAAATTTCCTTCCACCCAGCGTTCCCCCAAGTCTCCCGATAAAAATAATACCTCACCTGTGTGGGTAGGCCTAGCGCCCGCAACAGGAAATGCCCCAAAACACAACGTGGACACATCCCATTTTCTGACAGAAAACACAGCTGTTTTTTCCAAAGTGCCTACCTGTAGATTTTGGCCTCTAGCTCAGCCGGCACATAGGGAAACCTACCAAACCTGTTCATTTTTGAAAACTAGGGACCTAGGGGAATCCAAGATGGGGTGATTTGTGGGGCTCTGACCAGGTTCTGTTACCCAGAATCCTTTGCAAACCTCAAAAAGTGGCTTAAAAAACAAGTTTTCCTCACATTTTGGTGACAGAAAGTTCTGGAATCTGAGAGGGGCCACACATTTCCTTCCACCCAGCGTTCCCCCAAGTCTCCCGATAAAAATGATACCTCACTTGTGTGGGTCGGCCTAGCGCCTGCGACAGGAAATGCCCCAAAACACAACGTGGACACATCACATTTTTTGACAGAATACAGAGCTGTTTTTTTTCAAGTGCCTACCTGTAGATTTTGGCCTCTAGCTCAGCCGGCACATAGGGAAACCTACCAAACCTGTGCATTTTCTAAAACTAGAGACCTAGGGGAATCCAATATAGGGTGACTTGTGGGGCTGTGACCAGGTTCTTTTCCCCAGAATCCTTTGCAAACCTCAAAAAGTGGCTAAAAAAACAAGTTTTCCTCACATTTCGGTGACAGAAAGTTCTGGAATCTGAGACGAGCCACAAATTTCCTTCCACCCAGCGTTCCCCCAAGTCTCCTGATAAAAATGATACCTCACTTGTGTGGGTAGGCCTAGCGCCCGCGACAGGAAATGCCCCAAAACACAACGTGGACACATCACATTTTTTGACAGAATACAGAGCTGTTTTTTGCAAAGTGCCTCCCTGTAGATTTTGGCCTCTAGCTCAGCCGGCACATAGGGAAACCTACCAAACCTGTGCATTTTTTAAAACTAGAGACCTAGGGGAATCCAACATAGGGTGACTTGTGGGGCTCTGACCAGGTTCTGTTACCCAGAATCCTTTGCAAACCTCAAAAAGTGGCTAAAAAAACAAGTTTTCCTCACATTTCGGTGACAGAAAGTTCTGGAATCTGAGAGGAGCCACAAATTTCCTTCCACCCAGCGTTCCCCCAAGTCTCCCGATAAAAATGATACCTCACTTGTGTGGGTACGCCTAGCGCTCGCAACAGGAAATGCCCCAAAACACAACGTGGACACATCCCATATTTTTGACAGAAAACAGAGCTGTTTTTTGCAAAGTGCCTACCTGTAGATTTTGGCCTCTAGCTCAGCCGGCACCTAGGGAAACCTACCAACCCTATGCATTTTTGAAAACTAGAGACCTAGGGGAATCCAAGATGGGGTGACTTGTAGGGCTCTGACCAGGTTCTGTTACCCAGAATCCTTTGCAAACCTCAAAAAGTGGCTAAAAAAACAAGTTTTCTTCACATTTCGGTGACAGAAAGTTCTGGAATCTGAGAGGAGCCACAAATTTCCTTCCACCCAGCGTTCCCCCAAGTCTCCCGATAAAAATGAGACCTCACTTGTGTGGGTACGCCTAGCGCTCGCAACAGGAAATGCCCCAAAACACAACGTGGACACATCCCATTTTTTTGACAGAAAACAGAGCTGTTTTTTGCAAAGTGCCTACCTGTAGATTTTGGCCTCTAGCTCAGCCGGCACCTAGGGAAACCTACCAACCCTATGCATTTTTGAAAACTAGAGACCTAGGGGAATCCAAGATGGGGTGACTTGTAGGGCTCTGACCAGGTTCTGTTACCCAGAATCCTTTGCAAACCTCAAAAAGTGGCTAAAAAAACAAGTTTTCTTCACATTTCGGTGACAGAAAGTTCGGGAATCTGAGAGGAGCCACAAATTTCCTTCCACCCAGCGTTCCCCCAAGTCTCCCGATAAAAATAATACCTCACTTGTGTGGGTAGGCCTAGCGCCCGCAACAGGAAATGCCCCAAAACACAACGTGGACACATCCCATTTTTTGACAGAAAACACAGCTGTTTTTTCCAAAGTGCCTACCTGTAGATTTTGGCCTCTAGCTCAGCCGGCACATAGGGAAACCTACCAAACCTGTGCATTTTTTGAAAACTAGGGACCTAGGGGAATCCAAGATGGGGTGATTTGTGGGGCTCTGACCAGGTTCTGTTACCCAGAATCCTTTGCAAACCTCAAAAAGTGGCTAAAAAAAACAAGTTTTCCTCACATTTTGGTGACATAAAGTTCTGGAATCTGGGAGGAGCCACACATTTCCTTCCACCCAGCGTTCCCCCAAGTCTCCCGATAAAAATGATACCTCACTTGTGTGGGTCGGCCTAGCGCCTGCGACAGGAAATGCCCCAAAACACAACGTGGACACATTACATTTTTTGACAGAATACAGAGCTGTTTTTTTTTAAAGTGCCTACCTGTAGATTTTGGCCTCTAGCTCAGCCGGCACATAGGGAAACCTACCAAACCTGTGCATTTTCTAAAACTAGAGACCTAGGGGAATCCAAGATAGAGTGACTTGTGGGGCTCTGACCAGGTTCTGTTCCCCAGAATCCTTTGCAAACCTCAAAAAGTGGCTAAAAAAACAAGTTTTCCTCACATTTCGGTGACAGAAAGTTCTGGAATCTGAGACGAGCCACAAATTTCCTTCCACCCAGCGTTCCCCCAAGTCTCCCGATAAAAATGATAACTCACTTGTGTGGGTAGGCCTAGCGCCCGCAACAGGAAATGCCCCAAAACACAACGTGGACACATCACATTTTTTGACAGAATACAGAGCTGTTTTTTGCAAAGTGCCTACCTGTAGATTTTGGCCTCTAGCTCAGCCGGCACATAGGGAAACCTACCAAACCTGTGCATTTTTTAAAACTAGAGACCTAGGGGAATCCAACATAGGGTGACTTGTGGGGCTCTGACCAGGTTCTGTTACCCAGAATCCTTTGCAAACCTCAAAAAGTGGCTAAAAAAACAAGTTTTCCTCACATTTCGGTGACAGAAAGTTCTGGAATCTGAGAGGAGCCACAAATTTCCTTCCACCCAGCGTTCCCCCAAGTCTCCCGATAAAAATGATACCTCACTTGTGTGGGTACGCCTAGCGCTCGCAACAGGAAATGCCCCAAAACACAACGTGGACACATCCCATATTTTTGACAGAAAACAGAGCTGTTTTTTGCAAAGTGCCTACCTGTAGATTTTGGCCTCTAGCTCAGCCGGCACCTAGGGAAACCTACCAACCCTATGCATTTTTGAAAACTAGAGACCTAGGGGAATCCAAGATGGGGTGACTTGTAGGGCTCTGACCAGGTTCTGTTACCCAGAATCCTTTGCAAACCTCAAAAAGTGGCTAAAAAAACAAGTTTTCTTCACATTTCGGTGACAGAAAGTTCGGGAATCTGAGAGGAGCCACAAATTTCCTTCCACCCAGCGTTCCCCCAAGTCTCCCGATAAAAATAATACCTCACTTGTGTGGGTAGGCCTAGCGCCCGCAACAGGAAATGCCCCAAAACACAACGTGGACACATCACATTTTTTGACAGAAAACACAGCTGTTTTTTCCAAAGTGCCTACCTGTAGATTTTGGCCTCTAGCTCAGCCGGCACATAGGGAAACCTACCAAACCTGTTCATTTTTTAAAACTAGGGACCTAGGGGAATCCAAGATGGGGTGATTTGTGGGGCTCTGACCAGGTTCTGTTACCCAGAATCCTTTGCAAACCTCAAAAAGTGGCTTAAAAAACAAGTTTTCCTCACATTTTGGTGACAGAAAGTTCTGGAATCTGAGAGGGGCCACACATTTCCTTCCACCCAGCGTTCCCCCAAGTCTCCCGATAAAAATGATACCTCACTTGTGTGGGTCGGCCTAGCGCCTGCGACAGGAAATGCCCCAAAACACAACGTGGACACATCACATTTTTTGACAGAATACAGAGCTGTTTTTTTTAAAGTGCCTACCTGTAGATTTTGGCCTCTAGCTCAGCCAGCACATAGGGAAACCTACCAAACCTGTGCATTTTCTAAAACTAGAGACCTAGGGGAATCCAATATAGGGTGACTTGTGGGGCTGTGACCAGGTTCTTTTCCCCAGAATCCTTTGCAAACCTCAAAAAGTGGCTAAAAAAACAAGTTTTACTCACATTTCGGTGACAGAAAGTTCTGGAATCTGAGACGAGCCACAAATTTCCTTCCACCCAGCGTTCCCCCAAGTCTCCTGATAAAAATGATACCTCACTTGTGTGGGTAGGCCTAGCGCCCGCGACAGGAAATGCCCCAAAACACAACGTGGACACATCACATTTTTTGACAGAATACAGAGCTGTTTTTTGCAAAGTGCCTACCTGTAGATTTTGGCCTCTAGCTCAGCCGGCACATAGGGAAACCTACCAAACCTGTGCATTTTTTAAAACTAGAGACCTAGGGGAATCCAACATAGGGTGACTTGTGGGGCTCTGACCAGGTTCTGTTACCCAGAATCCTTTGCAAACCTCAAAAAGTGGCTAAAAAAACAAGTTTTCCTCACATTTCGGTGACAGAAAGTTCTGGAATCTGAGAGGAGCCACAAATTTCCTTCCACCCAGCGTTCCCCCAAGTCTCCCGATAAAAATGATACCTCACTTGTGTGGGTACGCCTAGCGCTCGCAACAGGAAATGCCCCAAAACACAACGTGGACACATCCCATATTTTTGACAGAAAACAGAGCTGTTTTTTGCAAAGTGCCTACCTGTAGATTTTGGCCTCTAGCTCAGCCGGCACCTAGGGAAACCTACCAACCCTATGCATTTTTGAAAACTAGAGACCTAGGGGAATCCAAGATGGGGTGACTTGTAGGGCTCTGACCAGGTTCTGTTACCCAGAATCCTTTGCAAACCTCAAAAAGTGGCTAAAAAAACAAGTTTTCTTCACATTTCGGTGACAGAAAGTTCGGGAATCTGAGAGGAGCCACAAATTTCCTTCCACCCAGCGTTCCCCCAAGTCTCCCGATAAAAATAATACCTCACTTGTGTGGGTAGGCCTAGCGCCCGCAACAGGAAATGCCCCAAAACACAACGTGGACACATCAAATTTTTTGACAGAAAACACAGCTGTTTTTTCCAAAGTGCCTACCTGTAGATTTTGGCCTCTAGCTCAGCCGGCACATAGGGAAACCTACCAAACCTGTTCATTTTTGAAAACTAGGGACCTAGGGGAATCCAAGATGGGGTGATTTGTGGGGCTCTGACCAGGTTCTGTTACCCAGAATCCTTTGCAAACCTCAAAAAGTGGCTTAAAAAACAAGTTTTCCTCACATTTTGGTGACAGAAAGTTCTGGAATCTGAGAGGGGCCACACATTTCCTTCCACCCAGCGTTCCCCCAAGTCTTCCGATAAAAATGATACCTCACTTGTGTGGGTCGGCCTAGCGCCTGCGACAGGAAATGCCCCAAAACACAACGTGGACACATCACATTTTTTGACAGAATACAGAGCTGTTTTTTTTAAAGTGCCTACCTGTAGATTTTGGCCTCTAGCTCAGCCGGCACATAGGGAAACCTACCAAACCTGTGCATTTTCTAAAACTAGAGACCTAGGGGAATCCAATATAGGGTGACTTGTGGGGCTGTGACCAGGTTCTTTTCCCCAGAATCCTTTGCAAACCTCAAAAAGTGGGTAAAAAAACAAGTTTTACTCACATTTCGGTGACAGAAAGTTCTGGAATCTGAGACGAGCCACAAATTTCCTTCCACCCAGCGTTCCCCCAAGTCTCCTGATAAAAATGATACCTCACTTGTGTGGGTAGGCCTAGCGCCCGCGACAGGAAATGCCCCAAAACACAACGTGGACACATCACATTTTTTGACAGAATACAGAGCTGTTTTTTGCAAAGTGCCTACCTGTAGATTTTGGCCTCTAGCTCAGCCGGCACATAGGGAAACCTACCAAACCTGTGCATTTTTTAAAACTAGAGACCTAGGGGAATCCAACATAGGGTGACTTGTGGGGCTCTGACCAGGTTCTGTTACCCAGAATCCTTTGCAAACCTCAAAAAGTGGCTAAAAAAACAAGTTTTCCTCACATTTCGGTGACAGAAAGTTCTGGAATCTGAGAGGAGCCACAAATTTCCTTCCACCCAGCGTTCCCCCAAGTCTCCCGATAAAAATGATACCTCACTTGTGTGGGTACGCCTAGCGCTCGCAACAGGAAATGCCCCAAAACACAACGTGGACACATCCCATATTTTTGACAGAAAACAGAGCTGTTTTTTGCAAAGTGCCTACCTGTAGATTTTGGCCTCTAGCTCAGCCGGCACCTAGGGAAACCTACCAACCCTATGCATTTTTGAAAACTAGAGACCTAGGGGAATCCAAGATGGGGTGACTTGTAGGGCTCTGACCAGGTTCTGTTACCCAGAATCCTTTGCAAACCTCAAAAAGTGGCTAAAAAAACAAGTTTTCTTCACATTTCGGTGACAGAAAGTTCGGGAATCTGAGAGGAGCCACAAATTTCCTTCCACCCAGCGTTCCCCCAAGTCTCCCGATAAAAATAATACCTCACTTGTGTGGGTAGGCCTAGCGCCCGCAACAGGAAATGCCCCAAAACACAACGTGGACACATCACATTTTTTGACAGAAAACACAGCTGTTTTTTCCAAAGTGCCTACCTGTAGATTTTGGCCTCTAGCTCAGCCGGCACATAGGGAAACCTACCAAACCTGTTCATTTTTGAAAACTAGGGACCTAGGGGAATCCAAGATGGGGTGATTTGTGGGGCTCTGACCAGGTTCTGTTACCCAGAATCCTTTGCAAACCTCAAAAAGTGGCTTAAAAAACAAGTTTTCCTCACATTTTGGTGACAGAAAGTTCTGGAATCTGAGAGGGGCCACACATTTCCTTCCACCCAGCGTTCCCCCAAGTCTCCCGATAAAAATGATACCTCACTTGTGTGGGTCGGCCTAGCGCCTGCGACAGGAAATGCCCCAAAACACAACGTGGACACATCACATTTTTTGACAGAATACAGAGCTGTTTTTTTTAAAGTGCCTACCTGTAGATTTTGGCCTCTAGCTCAGCCGGCACATAGGGAAACCTACCAAACCTGTGCATTTTCTAAAACTAGAGACCTAGGGGAATCCAATATAGGGTGACTTGTGCGGCTGTGACCAGGTTCTTTTCCCCAGAATCCTTTGCAAACCTCAAAAAGTGGCTAAAAAAACAAGTTTTACTCACATTTCGGTGACAGAAAGTTCTGGAATCTGAGACGAGCCACAAATTTCCTTCCACCCAGCGTTCCCCCCAGTCTCCTGATAAAAATGATACCTCACTTGTGTGGGTAGGCCTAGCGCCCGCGACAGGAAATGCCCCAAAACACAACGTGGACACATCACATTTTTTGACAGAATACAGAGCTGTTTTTTGCAAAGTGCCTACCTGTAGATTTTGGCCTCTAGCTCAGCCGGCACATAGGGAAACCTACCAAACCTGTGCATTTTTTAAAACTAGAGACCTAGGGGAATCCAACATAGGGTGACTTGTGGGGCTCTGACCAGGTTCTGTTACCCAGAATCCTTTGCAAACCTCAAAAAGTGGCTAAAAAAACAAGTTTTCCTCACATTTCGGTGACAGAAAGTTCTGGAATCTGAGAGGAGCCACAAATTTCCTTCCACCCAGCGTTCCCCCAAGTCTCCCGATAAAAATGATACCTCACTTGTGTGGGTACGCCTAGCGCTCGCAACAGGAAATGCCCCAAAACACAACGTGGACACATCCCATATTTTTGACAGAAAACAGAGCTGTTTTTTGCAAAGTGCCTACCTGTAGATTTTGGCCTCTAGCTCAGCCGGCACCTAGGGAAACCTACCAACCCTATGCATTTTTGAAAACTAGAGACCTAGGGGAATCCAAGATGGGGTGACTTGTAGGGCTCTGACCAGGTTCTGTTACCCAGAATCCTTTGCAAACCTCAAAAAGTGGCTAAAAAAACAAGTTTTCTTCACATTTCGGTGACAGAAAGTTCGGGAATCTGAGAGGAGCCACAAATTTCCTTCCACCCAGCGTTCCCCCAAGTCTCCCGATAAAAATAATACCTCACTTGTGTGGGTAGGCCTAGCGCCCGCAACAGGAAATGCCCCAAAACACAACGTGGACACATCCCATTTTTTGACAGAAAACACAGCTGTTTTTTCCAAAGTGCCTACCTGTAGATTTTGGCCTCTAGCTCAGCCGGCACATAGGGAAACCTACCAAACCTGTGCATTTTTTGAAAACTAGGGACCTAGGGGAATCCAAGATGGGGTGATTTGTGGGGCTCTGACCAGGTTCTGTTACCCAGAATCCTTTGCAAACCTCAAAAAGTGGCTAAAAAAAACAAGTTTTCCTCACATTTTGGTGACATAAAGTTCTGGAATCTGAGAGGAGCCACATATTTCCTTCCACCCAGCGTTCCCCCAAGTCTCCCGATAAAAATGATACCTCACTTGTGTGGGTCGGCCTAGCGCCTGCGACAGGAAATGCCCCAAAACACAACGTGGACACATCACATTTTTTGACAGAATACAGAGCTGTTTTTTTTTAAAGTGCCTACCTGTAGATTTTGGCCTCTAGCTCAGCCGGCACATAGGGAAACCTACCAAACCTGTGCATTTTCTAAAACTAGAGACCTAGGGGAATCCAAGATAGAGTGACTTGTGGGGCTCTGACCAGGTTCTGTTCCCCAGAATCCTTTGCAAACCTCAAAAAGTGGCTAAAAAAACATGTTTTCCTCACATTTCGGTGACAGAAAGTTCTGGAATCTGAGACGAGCCACAAATTTCCTTCCACCCAGCGTTCCCCCAAGTCTCCCGATAAAAATGATACCTCACTTGTGTGGGTAGGCCTAGCGCCCGCAACAGGAAATGCCCCAAAACACAACGTGGACACATCACATTTTTTGACAGAATACAGAGCTGTTTTTTGCAAAGTGCCTACCTGTAGATTTTGGCCTCTAGCTCAGCCGGCACATAGGGAAACCTACCAAACCTGTTCATTTTTTAAAACTAGAGACCTAGGGGAATCCAACATAGGGTGACTTGTGGGGCTCTGACCAGGTTCTGTTACCCAGAATCCTTTGCAAACCTCAAAAAGTGGCTAAAAAAACAAGTTTTCCTCACATTTCGGTGACAAAAAGTTCTAGAATCTGAGAGGAGCCACAAATTTCCTTCCACCCAGCGTTCCCCCAAGTCTCCCGATAAAAATGAGACCTCACTTGTGTGGGTACGCCTAGCGCTCGCAACAGGAAATGCCCCAAAACACAACGTGGACACATCCCATTTTTTTGACAGAAAACAGAGCTGTTTTTTGCAAAGTGCCTACCTATAGATTTTGGCCTCTAGCTCAGCCGGCACCTAGGGAAACCTACCAACCCTATGCATTTTTGAAAACTAGAGACCTAGGGGAATCCAAGATAGAGTGACTTGTGGGGCTCTGACCAGGTTCTGTTCCCCAGAATCCTTTGCAAACCTCAAAAAGTGGCTAAAAAAACAAGTTTTCCTCACATGTCGGTGACAGAAAGTTCTGGAATCTGAGACGAGCCACAAATTTCCTTCCACCCAGCGTTCCCCCAAGTCTCCCGATAAAAATGATACCTCACTTGTGTGGGTAGGCCTAGCGCCCGCAACAGAAAATGCCCCAAAACACAACGTGGACACATCACATTTTTTGACAGAATACAGAGCTGTTTTTTGCAAAGTGCCTACCTGTAGATTTTGGCCTCTAGCTCAGCCGGCACATAGGGAAACCTACCAAACCTGTGCATTTTTTAAAACTAGAGACCTAGGGGAATCCAACATAGGGTGACTTGTGGGGCTCTGACCAGGTTCTGTTACCCAGAATCCTTTGCAAACCTCAAAAAGTGGCTAAAAAAACAAGTTTTCCTCACATTTCGGTGACAGAAAGTTCTGGAATCTGAGAGGAGCCACAAATTTCCTTCCACCCAGCGTTCCCCCAAGTCTCCCGATAAAAATGATACCTCACTTGTGTGGGTACGCCTAGCGCTCGCAACAGGAAATGCCCCAAAACACAACGTGGACACATCCCATATTTTTGACAGAAAACAGAGCTGTTTTTTGCAAAGTGCCTACCTGTAGATTTTGGCCTCTAGCTCAGCCGGCACCTAGGGAAACCTACCAACCCTATGCATTTTTGAAAACTAGAGACCTAGGGGAATCCAAGATGGGGTGACTTGTAGGGCTCTGACCAGGTTCTGTTACCCAGAATCCTTTGCAAACCTCAAAAAGTGGCTAAAAAAACAAGTTTTCTTCACATTTCGGTGACAGAAAGTTCGGGAATCTGAGAGGAGCCACAAATTTCCTTCCACCCAGCGTTCCCCCAAGTCTCCCGATAAAAATAATACCTCACTTGTGTGGGTAGGCCTAGCGCCCGCAACAGGAAATGCCCCAAAACACAACGTGGACACATCCCATTTTTTGACAGAAAACACAGCTGTTTTTTCCAAAGTGCCTACCTGTAGATTTTGGCCTCTAGCTCAGCCGGCACATAGGGAAACCTACCAAACCTGTGCATTTTCTAAAACTAGAGACCTAGGGGAATCCAAGATAGAGTGACTTGTGGGGCTCTGACCAGGTTCTGTTCCCCAGAATCCTTTGCAAACCTCAAAAAGTGGCTAAAAAAACAAGTTTTCCTCACATTTCGGTGACAGAAAGTTCTGGAATCTGAGACGAGCCACAAATTTCCTTCCACCCAGCGTTCCCCCAAGTCTCCCGATAAAAATGATACCTCACTTGTGTGGGTAGGCCTAGCGCCCGCAACAGGAAATGCCCCAAAACACAACGTGGACACATCACATTTTTTGACAGAATACAGAGCTGTTTTTTGCAAAGTGCCTACCTGTAGATTTTGGCCTCTAGCTCAGCCGGCACATAGGGAAACCTACCAAACCTGTGCATTTTTTAAAACTAGAGGCCTAGGGGAATCCAACATAGGGTGACTTGTGGGGCTCTGACCAGGTTCTGTTACCCAGAATCCTTTGCAAACCTCAAAAAGTGGCTAAAAAAACAAGTTTTCCTCACATTTCGGTGACAAAAAGTTCTGGAATCTGAGAGGAGCCACAAATTTCCTTCCACCCAGCGTTCCCCCAAGTCTCCCGATAAAAATGATACCTCACTTGTGTGGGTACGCCTAGCGCTCGCAACAGGAAATGCCCCAAAACACAACGTGGACACATCCCATTTTTTTGACAGAAAACAGAGCTGTTTTTTGCAAAGTGCCTACCTGTAGATTTTGGCCTCTAGCTCAGCCGGCACCTAGGGAAACCTACCAACCCTATGCATTTTTGAAAACTAGAGACCTAGGGGAATCCAAGATGGGTTGACTTGTGGGGCTCTGACCAGGTTCTGTTACCCAGAATCCTTTGCAAACCTCCAAAAGTGGCTAAAAAAACAAGTTTTCCTCACATTTCGGTGACAGAAAGTTCGGGAATCTGAGAGGAGCCACAAATTTCCTTCCACCCAGCGTTCCCCCAAGTCTCCCGATAAAAATAATACCTCACTTGTGTGGGTAGGCCTAGCGCCCGCAACAGGAAATGCCCCAAAACACAACGTGGACACATCACATTTTTTGACAGAAAACACAGCTGTTTTTTCCAAAGTGCCTACCTGTAGATTTTGGCCTCTAGCTCAGCCGGCACATAGGGAAACCTACCAAACCTGTGCATTTTCTAAAACTAGAGACTTAGGGGAATCCAAGATGGGGTGACTTGTGGGGCTCTGACCAGGTTCTGTTCCCCAGAATCCTTTGCAAACCTCAAAAAGTGGCTAAAAAAACAAGTTTTCCTCACATTTCGGTGACAGAAAGTTCTGGAATCAGAGAGGAGCCACAAATTTCCTTCCACCCAGCGTTCCCCCAAGTCTCCCGATAAAAATGATACCTCACTTGTGTGGGTAGGCCTAGCGCCCGCGACAGGAAATGCCCCAAAACACAACGTGGACACATCACATTTTTTGACAGAATACAGAGCTGTTTTTTGCAAAGTGCCCACCTGTAGATTTTGGCCTCTAGCTCAGCCGGCACATAGGGAAACCTACCAAACCTGTGCATTTTTTAAAACTAGAGACCTAGGGGAATCCAAGATGGGGTGACTTGTGGGGCTCTGACCAGGTTCTGTTACCCAGAATCTTTTGCAAACCTCAAAAAGTGGCTAAAAAAACTAGTTTTCCTCACATTTCGGTGACAGAAAGTTCTGGAATCTGAGAGGATCCACAAATTTCCTTCCACCCAGCGTTCCCCCAAGTCTCCCGATAAAAATGATACCTCACTTGTGTGGGTAGGCCTAGCGCCCGCGACAGGAATAGATCACACAACAGTCAATGTTGGTCCTTACGTGAGGCAGCTGTTGACCCTGGGGTGATCCATTCCTGACGCAGGTACTAGGTGTAGGCACTCAAGTGGGGTAGTGTTTTTATCAGGACAGGTGAGGAGTCACTGGGTGGTAGGAATTTTGTGGATCCCAGCATATTCCTGTAGTTTGTGTGACAGAAATGCGAGAAAAATAGAGTTTTTATTCACCTTTTCAGCTTTGCAGGGTATTCTGGGTAAGAAAACTTTGGGGAATCCACACAAGTCACACCTCTGTGGACTCCCCCGAATGTCTAGTTTCCAGAAATGTTTGGGTTTAGTGTGTTTCTCTATATGGCCGCCGAATCCATGACCAATAACACAGGTGCCTGCCTTACAAAACCAGTTTGTTTTGCCATAGATAATTTTGATGTCTCCACAATACGATTTGGGTGGTGGACTTTGGGGCTGAACTAAATTGGGGAGCTCCCAAGAGAGCACTCTCTCTCTCTGCTTGCCGTCGCATTCACCTGCTCTCTGGGTTGGGCTAACCCACTATTACCCAGTTGCACAAACAGCTTGCGAAGGGACAGCAGGACTGTCCTCATCACCTCCCTCATAATGTACTGGAAGAGGAGTTATCGAATGGGACTCCTCTGACTGAAAAATCACTCCCAGAGTCTGCGCCATTGTCCTATCCCTCAGATGCTGTCTCAGTATCTGATATCTCAGTCTCTGATCCTATGTCAGAGCGGTCCTCTATAACCCGAGTGCAGGCAGCAGTCATCCATCAAGATGCCATCTCTGCTATTGGCTAAACTGTTGCTCTAAAAAACTAGCCTACGTAGACAGTCACAAAATCGATGGTGTGTGTGAGATACGTGCAACAGTAGAGGCCACCTTACCTGCGCTTCTTCCCTCAATCAGCACGTTCTTTCAAGACACTCAAAAAACACCTTGTCACATACCATTCGTCACAGTCTTTAGCACCTCCTGCGCCCAGTCCAACAATCATTATTGGTGCTCCCACTCCCTCCTCCTAGGATTCCCTTATTACCACCCAGCAAAAGTGCCCTTCATCTCTCCATAGCCGCCCTCCACCCCGCACATACATTTCATTGGTATTATAGCGCAGGTAATGGCTGACTTTACTAATGTACTCAGCTATTTACATAAAATACAGATTTGCTCTTTGCAGTAGGCATATAAACCTTCTGCGCTTCTTTATGGCACTAAAACTGCCACTAGACAAGTCTGACCCTTTTCCCCCCAGGGAAACCACACACATATTGACAAAAGTGATATATATATGACAGCCAATCACCTGAAACTCAACTCAAGCAAATCAACTCAAGCAAAACCGAAATAATCCTCTTTGGCCCACAACAAAAACACCTGGGACCCCTCATGGTGGCCTGCCACGCTAGGCCCTGCACCCACCCCCGCCAACCACGCACGCAACCTCGGCATCATCCTAGACTTCTCCCTCTTGATGACCCAACAAATCAACGCTCTCACCTCCTCATGCTTCAACACACTCCGTATACTGAAAAAAACATTCAAATGGATCCCCACAGAGACCAGAAAAACTGTCACTCACGCACTCATCAGCAGCAGACTTGATTACGGAAACGCCCTCTACGCCGGCACCACTCTAAAACTCAAGCGCAAACTACACGCATCCAGAACTCAGCAGCACGACTCATCCTCGACCTCCCCGGACACGAACACATCTCTCCACACCTCAAATCCCTCCACTGGCTCCCCATTGACAAAAGGATCACCTTCAAGATCCTCATCCTCGCACACAAATCACTCCACAACACAGGCCCTGCCTACCTCAACGAGAGTCACCTTCCACACCCCCACACGAAACCTCCGCTCAGCTGACCTCTCTCTCGCCTCTGTCCCCCGCATCAAACACACCACCACCGGGGGCAGATCCTTCTCCTACCTTGCACCCAAAACCTGGAACGCCCTCCCAACCCACCTTCGCAAGACCCAAAACCTACTTCTTTTCAGGAAAGGCCTAAAAACCTGGCTTTTCGAACAGTGAACCTCCCAGCCCCTTTCCCAGCCCCTTTCCCTCCCCCCCCCCCCCAGCGCCTTGAGACCCTCACGGGTGAGTAGCGCGCTTTATAAATCTCTTTGACTGATATATATAGATCTATCTATATATATATATATCTACATAGATATATCTATATATATATATATAGATCTACATATAGTTCTATTTTTTTTTAGTTGTTGTATGGTTCCTTGGGGGCCAAAATGGCCCCCAGGGAAACCCTACAACATCTAAAAAAAAAATATTGCCCCCACAGGGGGTCACCCTGCCCACGGGCGACCCCCTGTCATTTTATTTTATTCATTTTTATTTTTGTTTAAAAATAAAATTTCCCCAGGGGGCACCTACCTTTTTAAAAAAAATAAAATATGCCACCGGGGGGGGGGGGCGTTTTCTGAGGGGGCCGACCCCCCCAAGTGAAATCCCTGGTGTCTAGTGGTGTTTCCTGGCCCCCGATCGCAGCACAGCTGCGATCGGGGGCCAGGAAACAGTTTCAGAAGGCCTCGTAAGAAAGGGGAGAGTCTCCCCTTTCTTACGAGGCCTTTTGAAAGTTTTCCTGGCCCCCCGATCGCAGCTGTGCTGCGATCGGGGGCCAGGAAACCTGAAAGTGTTTCCTGGCCCCCGATCGCAGCTGTGCTGCGACCGGGGGCCAGGAACACTTTCAGGAAGGCCTCGTAAGAAAGGGGAGACTCTCCCCTTTCTTACGAGGCCTTCCCGAACGTGGGGAAGGCCGTTTTCCCCATCGAAGCAGGGGAAAACACCTTTGTAACGTCAGCGTGCCTCGCGGCGTGCTGACGTCACAAAGGGGCAGGTGGGGGGCGGGGGGAGACACGGAAGCTTCAGTGCCTCCCGGGGAATAGAAAAAAAAATAAAAATCCTTTTTATTAATACCCTTCCTGGTGTCGGCCACTGGTCGTGACCCGCACTATAAAGGTTAATGGCCACTCCACGTCTTGGGTGAGTGGAGAAGTTTTGGCGTACTTTTATATGAAGATATAATATATTTTTGTGATTGTCATATTTGTATTTGTAATTGATTGTCTCTTATTAAGATTTATCAGCCTTGAAGAAGTCCAGTTTGGACGAAACACGTGTCGGCTGATGTTCTATGCTCATCATACTTAGCATCATTATTATATCACTATTTTTTATGTATTGTTTCTATTACATGTGCTTTTTATAATAAAAATTTTGGATATATTTATATGTATTTATGTCTTTGTAATTTATGTTAAGAGAACCAACTACTATTGTAGCTAATGTGTACTATGTTTTTGTAAATATTATTGGAAATTTGTAATCTTGTTTCTAAGATATAATTGGTCTTTTGAATTGTGTGTATAATTGATCATATTGTGTGCCCCACTATTCTTTCTTTCTTTGATCTTTACTACTGGATTACTGTCATGGGATTCCGGTAATACACATCATGGCAACGATGTGTTTTAGTGTATGAGCACCTTGAGTTATTTATACTTGTAGAAGACAATGGGGGTGTGCATATATTATTGTTTCTGTGTTGCCGTTTTCTTGTTCCACACCAGAGGGACGCCGGAGGATGGAGAACCCCATCCCAGGTAAGTAGGGTAAGTATAGGTAAGTATTTTAATTTTTTTTATTAAAATGCCATCAGGGGACTAACTTGGGCCCCCATGCATGGCACAGGGTGCAATTGCCATTCCCAGTGGACACTGGTCTCCTGTGCTGGCCATTGGGGTGGTGTCTTTTCTGGGACAGGAATCATGTGGTATGGATGTTTTTGCGTCAGAAAATGATGGTAGGCTGCTTGGAGTCATAATTTTTTCCTCTAACCAGCCTAACGTCATTTTTTGGTGCAAAACCCCCTTCTCCCATACCGCCAGCCTCACCCAACTAATGTAAACATTTTTTCAGGTAGCCCACCCTTTGCACCGGCTTGCGCCATTCTATAAATATGGCGCCATGCTGGTGCTCAGGAATGGCGCAAGCCGGTACTAAACTTTTTGTTGCAAAACTGCATTAGTGTAGTTTTGCAACAAAAAGTATATATATGCCCCTTTATTTATAAGTGTCCAACTCACCAATGGCACATTTGTTGATAAATGAATAAGCTCACCAACTCCAAACTCATTAGTATTTTCATAATCTTAGGACAAGCTGATGTGCAGTTCACAACACAGGCCTTTCTTCCTGCCCTAGTAGAGATGATCATACTCGTCCTCATGACTGCCCTCTCATTGGCTCTAGCTTCCCTCTCATGTGGTAGCTAATTGGCTGTTAGGGCTGCTCAGTGCTGTCAGTCTCAGACAGCCTTCGAAGTGCATTAAAAAAAGTATGGGAACTGTGATGCTGCAGGCAATTGGGTGGGGTCAGTGTGCGAGAGGGTGTGGTAAAAAATTTGGCTAAAAAATAACATAGTCAGCAAGTTTATTTTGGTCTTTCACCATCAGACAGCTACATATATAACAGTGCACAGCTTAAATGAGAAATACATAATAAAACATGTTAAGTTAATCAGTGGAAAAAGCGCTGTAGTACATTATGAAACCTCTATTAGTTAATGCACTGCAGAGGTCTGGGTGTAACCAGGGAGACACAGACTTAAATGATGGTTAGTGCAGTGGAGTCAAAGTGACTTGTGTATTTTTAGCGTTCCCTGTCTGTGACAGAAAGCACTGTCAATATGTAAGTTATTATTTTAAACTTGCATTACACATAGCCTGCTACAAAATACACAAAAAATAAAATGGTGCTTCCAAAATATAGATTTTAGTAATACCCAGACTGTACTTAATGCATTTTTTAATATAGATGCCCCTTAAGAGCACATACTTCACAGCTCATGTGGTAACTCCATTGCACTACCACTACCAAAAAGAGTAAGGCCCAGATTTATGGTGGCCTAGCGCCCTTCCAACGCCACATTGGCGTAATTGTTTTGGAAGGACAAAAACGCAGTGCCATATTTACAAAGTGGCGCAATGTTTGTCACTTTGTAACCCCTGGCACCACATTATGCTTGCGCCAGGCATAATGTATGTAAGGGGGATGTTCTGGTGCTCTGGGGCCATAAAAATGGTGCAAAGGAATCTATCAGATTCCTGTGGGACATTTGTATCAGCATTTTTTAATGCCTGCTAAGTGCAGGTGTTAAAAAGTGGCACTGTGAGAAAACAGGGCTGATTGCAGAGGCCCTCTAACCTTTTGCCCCCATTTTCCACTTTTTGCTGGTGTTTTCCTGACTCTCATGGTGTCCTGGGTACTGCTAACCAGTCCCAGGGCCTGTGCTCTGTGTAAAATCAGTATTCAAATTAGGCTTATTATAATTGGCTAAGTCAACCTACCTATAAGTCCCTAGTATATGGTAGGGCATGTAGGTTTAGGGACCCCAGCATAGGTAGTGTACCTATAGGTGCACTGCTGAGGTGCCCAGTGTCATTTTAAAGACAGGCCTGCCTTGCTGGCTGCTTTAAATTAAAGTTATATGCAAAGTCTTAACCTACCTTATTTTTACATATAAGTCACCCCTAACGTGTGCCCTATTTGCCCCTACGGCTGGGTGCCATGTAACTATAAGCAGGGAACTTATAAAAATAGCTTTATAAGCCCTGGTGAGGTAAAACAGCCAAATTTGTTTTTCCCTCATTGTAGTGAATGGCCTCCATAGGCTAGAATGGGGAGACTTTATTTTAATTTTTAAAGTCCCCTTAAGTAACAGATACCAGAAGTTTGGTATCAAATTAATTGTTATAATAAATCCCACAACTTCCAGTTGTGGGATTTAATATAACTTGTTCATGTAGAGAGTTTTAAACTTTACCTGAAAAGTTGCCAATTTCAGCCCTGCAGTGGTTTTGCTGCTGTGCTCTGATTGGCCAGAATCTGGCAGCCTGGCCTGGCTGCCTTGGTGAGGTATGAAGTGGCCTGGCTTCACACAAAGAGATGTGCCCGTGGGAGAAGATCTCCCCTCAGCAGATGGTGAGGCAGGAAGGGGGAGGGCTGCCAAACTGTTTTTCAAAGACAGAGAAGGACATTTGGAGCAACCCAGCAACACCCCACATCCTGCAAACCCAGACAATTAGGTGCCCCCTTGATTAGATTAGGGGAGGGCAGGAGTAGGGTGTGTTTAGGATTTTTAGCCACACCAGGGGGTGGGCTCAGCCATATGTAACCTCCAAAAATCACTTTCAGCCATGATGGATTTTTGAGGAATGTTGCTCCCTGGGATTGGTTTTTGCCACACTTCCCAGGTAGTGGTCATCACAGGGGGATGGACCCTGCCCCTGATTGGAGAACCAGGACTCTGCTGTTTTTCACCCAGGAGCAGGGATAAAACTGTCAGGCCTGCACCCACACCTCAGATCCCTATCAGATTCCAACAAGGAAGAACTACAGGAGAAGAAGGAGTGCCCTGCTGGACCCCTGACCTGCACCTGGACACTGCACTCTGGAGGACTGCACCAGCTGCACACTTGGGCTTCACCACTAAAAGGACTTTACCTGTCTTCTACATATCAAGAAGGGACTCCTTGTTTGCTACAGGTACAAAGGAGCTGCCCAGAGTCCCCTGCATCAAGTCCTGCAATCAGAGCCCAGCTGACCAATGTCCAGTGGCCATTTGAGGATTCTGACCAGGTGCATTCTGGGAATTGTAGTACCAACTCCCAAGGAGCAACTCAGAGCTTCTGGAACCTTGAATCAAGTTGTGGACACTTCAAGGACACAAAAGGACCTCTGGAAGAAGATCCAGGAGTTTGGAGACATTTGGAGCAACTCCATAAGTTGAAGAGGGAGTTGTAGTCCCAGACCCCAAGAGGCACACCAGAGCCTCTGAACCCTTGGCCGGTGCTGTGGACCACTTTCCTGAATTAAACACTTCTGAAAGTAGGTGTGACAGTGTTACCTCGTGTGTGGCCTGAACTCTGGACTTTGTTCCTTTCCAGTGTGACTTTTTTTTTAACCCTTTGAGCGCTAGTTGCTTCTATGGCTAGAAAGCATTAATTCTTTAAAAATCCGTATCTCCGGTTCCCCTTATCTGATTTTATTTGCTTTGGTGTCATTTTAAAGATGAAAATATAATCTATTTTTATAAATTGATTTTGGATTTTTAAACTGTTTCCTGTGTTTTATTTAATTACTGTTTTGTGATATTTGAATGCTTTACACTCTGTCTCCTAAGTTAAGCCTTGTCGCTCGTTGCCAAGCTACCAAGGGTTGAGCTAGGTTTAATTTACTGAGACCTAACTGGACCTTTGACCCTGCTTGCAGGTAGTTCGCTCCCCGCTCCTCCTTCCGCGCTACCGCCTTTACCGTTTCCTTGCTGCTTTTGCTTCCCCGCCGCTGCGTCCCCTGCGGCCCCTCCCGCCTCCCACCTCCTTCTCTCACCGTTCATTCCTTTTTTCCCTGCCGCTGCGTCCCCTGTGGCCCCTCCCGCCTCCTTCTCTCACAGTTCATTCCTTTTTTCCCTGCTGCTGTGTCCCCTGCGGCCCCTCCCACCTCCCCCCTCGTTCTCACACCGTTTTCCTCTTCCCTTTTCCTGCCGCTGCATCCCCTGCGGCCCCACCCCCCAGCCCTCTCATAGGACTAGCCCTCCCGCCTCCCAGCTGCCACACCCACCCTCCCCTCCTCTTATGGCAGCCGCGGCGCGCTAGGAGGGAGCAACCTTTGACCCTGCTTGCAGGTAGGTCGCTCCCCGCTCCTCCTTCCGCGCTACCGCCTTTACCGTTTCCTTGCTGCTTTTGCTTCCCCACCGCTGCGTCCCCTGCGGCCCATCACGCCCCTACCGCCTCCCACCTCCTTCTATCACCGTTCATTCCTTTTTTCCTGCCGCTGCGTCCCCTGCACCCCCTCCCGCCTCCCACCTCCTTCTCTCACCGTTCCTTCCTTTTTTCCCTGCCGCTGCGTCCCCTGCGACCCCTCCCACCTCCTTCTCTCACCGTTCATTCCTTTTTTCCCTGCCGCTGCGTCCCCTCCCACCTCCCCCCTCGTTCTCACACCGTTTTCCTCTTCCCTTATTCCGCTGCTGCGTCCCCTGCGGCCCCACCCCCCCAGCCCTCTTATAGGACTAGCTCTCCCGCCTTCCAGCTGCCACACCCACCCTCCCCTCCTCTTATGGCAGCCAAAGGCAAGCCCGTCTGCGCCTGTTCGCGTCTGAAACGCGCCCAGCACCACCCACCCTGGTCCGCGAGACCCCTGCACCTCCAGACACCGCTACACGGCCAACCAACCCAATGCCCTCAACCATGGCCGCACCACAGCATGCTCCCAGTCCTCACCAAGGAACACCCACGGACCCTTTGCATGCCGCACCTGCAGATTCACCTGCGACAGAACAACGAAACCGACAAAGACCAAAACTAACCACCTCCACTGCATACTCCTCAACAACCACACCATTGAGCTCTGGGACCTGCTCGACTCCACCGTCCCAGACGTAGCCTTCCTGACCGAAACCTGGTGGAACGACTCCTCGGCGCCCGACATCGCAATAGCCATCCCAGACGGCTACAAGATCATCCGTAGGGACCGCAAAAACGGAATTGGAGGAGGCATAGCCATCGCCCACAAATCCTCCCTCAAAGTCGACACCCACACCGACGAATCCCTCAAGGCCGCCGAACACCTACACTTCCGCATCCACACCGACCCCAACACCACTCTCAGAGGAATGCTCATCTACAAACCCCCCGGACCACGAGCACCATTCAGCGAATCCCTCGCCGACCTCACCAGCACCCACGCACTCACCTCAACGGATTACATCCTCCTCGGGGACCTAAATATCCACCTGGAGAACAACAACGACACCAACTCCACTACTCTGATCGACAACCTCGCCAACCACGGCCTCAGACAACTCGTCAACACACCAACCCACATCACCGGCCACACGTTTGATCCCATCTTCTCCTCAAGCGCCCACATCACCTTCAACCATACCACCGTACTCCACTGTATCGACCACCACTGCATCCACTTCACCTACAAAAAACATACCGAGCACCATCGCACCCAACAACCACCCCGCCGATGCTGGAGCAAAGTTACGGAAGACCAGCTCACCAATGCCCTCGTCCAGAACCCACCCCCGACTCCACCGACCCAGACACCGCCGCCAACAACCTCACCCTGTGGATCAACGACTGCTCCGACACCCTTGCGCCACTCAAAAAACCCTCCGACAACCAAGCCAGAAGAAAAGCCACCTGGTTCACCGACGAGCTCCTAAATTCCAAACGCGACTGTCGGAAGCTTAAAAAGGAATGGCTCCTCAAACGCACACCTGACAGCCTCACAGCCCACAAGGACGCCACCCGCAAGCACCACCAACTCATCAGACAAGCCAAACGATCCCACTTCAAAGACTGCCTGGACAACAACGCACACGACAGCAAAGAGCTCTTCAGCATCGTGAAAGAACTCTCCAACCCCAGCGCCAACATCAACGACATCCCTCCATCCCAAGAACTCTGCAACGCACTGTCCACCTTCTTCCACCGGAAGATCATCGACATCCACGACAGTTTTGACGCCACTCCCACGCCAGAGCCCACCCCCGAACACTCCACCTGTGCAAACCACCTGACCCCCTGGACCAACATGAACGACACAGAGACGCGCAAGCTCATGAACTCCATCCACTCAGGATCTCCGTCAGACCCCCGCCCCCACCACATATACAACAAAGCCGACTCCACCATCGCCCCCCAACTACGGAAGGTCATCAACATCTCCTTCGAAACAGCGACATTCCCAGAAAAATGGAAACACGCCGAAATCCGCGCCCTCCTGAAGAAGCCCAAAGCAGACCCCAACGACCTCAAGAACTTCCGACCCATCTCCATGCTCCCCTACCCAGCAAAGGTGATTGAAAAAATCGTCAACACACAACTAACCAGCCACCTCGAAGACAACGGCATCCTAGACCCCTCCCAGTCTGGCTTCAGACGAAACCACAGCACCGAACCCGCCCTTCTCGTCGCCACAGACGACATCAGACGCCAAATGGACAAAGGCGAAACATCAGCCCTCATCCTCCTGGACCTATCTGCCGCCTTCGACACAGTCTGCCACCGCACCCTGGAATCATGCCTCCACAAAACCGGAATTCAAGGAAAAGCCCTCAACTGGATCGTCTCATTCCTCTCCGGCAGAACCCAGAGAGTCCGCCTACCTCCTTCCCCCCTTCCGCCCCGAAGCCACTGACATCATCTGCGGCGTCCCCCAGGGCTCATCCCTCAGCCCGACGCTGTTCAACATCTACATGACCCCCCTCGCACAAGTGGCCCGACAACACAACCTCAACATTCTCACCTACGCCGACGACACCCAGCTCATCCTCTCACTCACCAAAGACCCGCGCACTGCCAAAACCAACCTCCACGAGGGAATGAAATCCATCGCCGAATGGATGAGAAACAGCCGTCTGAAACTGAACTCGGACAAGACATAGGTCCTCATCCTCGGATCCACCCCCTCCGCCTGGGACGACTCCTCGTGGCCCACCGCACTAGGAACCCCACCGACACCGACCAACCACACTCGCAACCTGGGCTTCATCCTCGACTCCTCCCTCACCTTGTCTAAACAGGTCAACGCAGTTTCCTCCTCCTGCTACAACACACTCTGCATGCTCTGCAAAATCTACAAATGGATCCCGACAGAAACAAGACGAACAGTGACACAGGCCCTCGTCAACAGCAGGCTGGACTATGGCAACGCACTCTACACAGGCATCCCAGCAAAAGACCTGCTTCATCTCCAACGCATCCAAAATGCCTCCGCCTGACTGATCCTCAATGTACCCCGCCACATCTCCCACCACCTGAGAAACCTTCACTGGCTCCCCGTGGACAAAAGGATCACTTTCAAGCTTCTTACCCACGCTCACAAAGCGCTCCACGACACCGGACCAGCCTACCTAAACAACAGACTCAGCTTCTACACCCCCACTCGTCAGCTCCGCTCCTCTGGCCTCACCCTCGTCGTCGTCCACCCGCATCCGAAGAAAGACCTCCGGCGGCAGATCCTTCTCATACCTCGCCGCCAAAACCAGGAACACCCTCCCCACCAACCTGCGACAGACTCAAGACCTACTCACCTTCAGAAGACTCCTCAAGACCTGGCTCTTCGACCAGTAACTCCTGCTCCCGCGCCTTGATACCCTCACGGGTACGTAGTGCGCTTTATAAATCCATTGATTGATTGATTGATTGGCCTATTGCTAAGTGTAGGTACTTACCTGCCCTTACCAATAACCCATTTTCCAAAATTTTTGGTGTGCAGTCGTGGGATCCTGTAGTTGTGTTCAGTATCACGTTACAGTTTTAAGTAAAACAAATAAAAAATCCTTTAAATTTTCCTAGTGCAAAAATTGTTTTTCATTTTTATTTTGGATTAATTTCAATTATTGAAATTTTGTGATTTTTCTAAATTCTTGTTTCCAATTTTTGCAAAACGTTTTGTTGACACAAAACTAGGGAACCATGGGGCTTGATCTGGCTAGCCTACCCACACTGACAGTAGTCCAGCTTAGGGGGTTGTGTGCTGCAAGGGGGTTGCCTGCAACCACTGACCTCAGGAAGCATGTCCTGATTAAATCCCTGACAGCATGGGCTGAGGCCCAAGAAGTAGGCCCAGAGGAAGCTCCAGAGGAAGAAGAAGCAGGGTAGGATTCTAGCTCCAACCACTCAGGGGAGGGAGGGCATCTGAGCCTAAGTGAGGATGAGGAAGACCAGTCCTCACTATACACAGTCACTAGGGTCATACCCAAAGCTAGTTGGGTGAAGGGGGTTCCTTCAGGAGGAGAGAACCTGTCCCTCAGGGAATGAGAGCTGGAGGCCCAGCTAGCATTTATAGCTTTGGAGGCAGAGAAGCTGGCCCTAGGAAAGAAAAAGGGTTGTATGACGGAACACCGACTTTGAAAACAACTAGGCCCGTATCTATACTTTTTTTGCGCCGCATTTGCGTCGTTTTTTGACGCAAAAACGGCGCAAACTTGCAAAATACCATTGTATTTTGTAGGTTTGCGCCGTTTTGCGTCAAAAAGGGGCGCAAATGCGGTGCTAAAAAAAGTATAAATACGGGCCCTAGTGCCTTAAGAACGAGGTCGGAACACCGACCTCGTTCTTACTACTAATGATTTTACCACGAATGCCTTATCAACGATATTTCGTTGTAAAGGCATTCCTGATAAAATCATTACTAATAGGCACCATTCACCCTACATCCCTCACCCCACCCCCCCAACCCCACCCCAAAACCTAAAATCCCCTGACCCCCCCCATCCTCCCCAAAACCAAAAACGCCCCACCCCCCCAACCCCACCCCAAAACCTAAAACCCCCCACCCCCTCCCCAAAACCAAAAACGCCCCACCCCCCAACCCCACCCCAAAACCTAAAACCCCCTGACCCCCCACCCCCTCCCCAAAACCAAAAACGTCCCACCCCCCCAACCCCACCCCAAAACCTAAAACCCCCTGACCCCCCACCCCCTCCCCAAAACCGAAAACGCCCCACCCCCCCAACCCCACCCCAAAACCTAAAACCCCCTGACCCCCCACCCCCTCCCCAAAACCAAAAACGTCCCACCCCCCAACCCCAACCTAAAACCCCCTAACCCCCACCCCCTCCCCAAAACCAAAAACGCCCACCCCCCAACCCCACCCCAAAACCTAAAACCCCCTAACCCCCACTCCCTCCCCAAAACCAAAAACGCCCCACCCCCCAACCCCACCCCAAAACCTAAAACCCCCTAACACCCCTCCCCAAAACCAAAAATGCCCCACCCCCCATCCCCACCCCGAAACCTAAAACCCCCTGACCCCCCACCCCCTCCCCAAAACCAAAAACGTCCCACCCCCCCAACCCCACCCCAAAACCTAAAACCCCCTAACCCCCCACCTCCTCCCCAAAACCAAAAACGCCCCACCCCCCAACCCCACCCCAAAACCTAAAACCCCCTAACCCCCCACCCCTCCCCAAAACCAAAAACGCCCCACCCCAAAACCTAAAACCCCCTGACATCCCACCCCCTCCCCAAAACCTAAACCCACCACTTACCTTAGTCGACCCCTTGTCACCTGCGTCGTCCTCCTTCCCCAACTCCCTTCTTTGTACCTTAACCACGCATGTTCGTTGTTCAGAACATACGTAGTTAAGGCACAAAATAACGGAGTCGTGGTTAAAAAAAGCGTTGTTGCGCTTTTGTTAACCACGACTCTCGTAAAAAAAAAGTCGTAATAAAGGATATTTCCCAAGAAAAAGTGGGCAAAGAAAGAGAAAAGAGATGGAGAAGCTGAGGTGTCCATGGGTGTTTTTTTTTGCCCCAGATTACCCCAGGGGGTGGTTCATGCTTATGTGGAGGGGGATGATATAGACAAGTGGTTGGAGCCTTTGAAAGGGCACTCCAAATGATAAGGGTTAGGCCTCAATACTGGGGTTCTCTTTTATGGGAGTTGGTCCCCAACTCAGGGAGGCATAGGCTTCTGACCTTAAATGGGGAGGAGGCAGATTCATACCCTAGTATGAAGAGGTACTTAACCAAGAAGTTTGGTCTGACCCCAGAGCAGTATAGGATGAAGTTCAGGGACACTCAGAAGGTCAGTACCCAGTCTTGGGTTGACTTTGTAGACACCTCACTCAAGGCGCTAGAGGGCTGGATTCATGGTAACAAAGTAAATACTTATGAGGGGTTATACAATCTGATCATGAGAGAGCACATCTTGACCAATTGTATCCAAGAAAGGTTACTCCAGCATCTAGTGGACTCTAAGCTGACCAACCCTAGAGAGCTAGGGGAGGCAGCTGATGAGTGGTTGAGAACCAGGGTGGTTCAAGTCCCGGGGGGGCTCCAAGAAGGGGGGTCAGGGCCCCAAAAACCTAAGGAGGGAGGTGGTAAGCCCACCACAGAGACTCCCTCTGTACCCCAGAACCCTAAGAAGGAGGAGATTAAATCCCACTCCCACTCTGACAAGCAGAGACAGGGAGACCCAGGGTTAAAAAAGCTCTTGGACAGTAAGGCTTGCTTTGACTGTCAGCAGACAGGTCATTTCAGAGGAAATGCAGCCTTTCCAAAGAAGGTGGTTAGCACTGGGCTGTCCAGTGTAGCCATGGAGGAGTACTCCTCAGATGATGAAGTCCTCCTAGCACTGGGCTGGGAGACAGGACCAGATGGTAAGCTGGTGATCCCTGAGGGTGGGAGTAGGCACTTTCACCCCATTCAGGTGAATGGGATCCCTACCACTGGCCTGAGAGACACCTGCGCCAGTCACACTATAGTGAGTGACCGGTTAGTGACCCCAGACATGTATGTCCCAGGAGAGACCAGGAAAGTCAGGATAGCCACAGGGGAGGTCACCTCCAAACCTGTAGCCATAGTGCCCCTAGAGAGGGAGGGTATCCTTGGCTGGTTTAGGGTGGTAGTCAGTGCTGACCTCCCCCTAGATTGTATCCTGGGTAATGACCTCCCAGGTGAGTCTGGTCCCAGATGGGGCGGTCGCCCAGGGTGCCCCCCCAACCCAAAGTCCTGGGGAGTCAGTCCCTACATTTAGGAGACTGGGGTCTCCAAGAAAAGGAAAGAAGAAAAAGAAGGGTGGGCCACTCTTAAAGAGAGTTCCAGGGAGCCAAAGGCCTTCTGCCCCAGTGGGGGGGAGCCCAGAGTTGGCACTGGTGAGGCCTCACCTGACCCCAAGGAAGTCCTGAGTAGTCAGGCAGCTGTCCAGATGCATGGTGTTTCCCCTGCCCTGACAGAAGTGAGAGTGGAAGGATGGTGTCTGCCACAGGAGGTGGTAGCCCACCACTCTAGACAGCAAGAGGGGTGCCAGGACCCCACAGTTGCACCTAAAGCAGCTCAGCCACCTGCCAGTGGAGAGCTTAAGGTGTGGTTCTGGGTACTGACAGCTGTCAGTAGCCTCTGCTGGGTGCTAGCCTTCCTGGCAACACTGCACTTGACCTGGGAGGCAGACCCCAGGGGCAAAAGCAAAGTAGGCCCCCTGACCCTGTTGGTCATGGTGGGGTTGCTCGAGTGTTGGGTGACCTGTTTGGGTAAGCTAGGTGTTGCCCTAATAAAGTTAGGGGTAGGGAAGGTGGGCACCTCACTACCCAAGTTGGCAGAGAGAGAGGAAGAAGACCCCCCTAGAGGGAAGTTTCAGTTTGAGATGGGTCCTTTCACTGTTGGGATGGATTCACTACCCAGAGGGAGTGACCATGGCAGGATGATGTAAGGCAGAGTAGGCCCTGCAAAGGGACAGCCTTTTCTCTTCACTGTCTTTCTCGCCTGACAAGCCAGGAAGACTCTCCCAGGGTTGGGCTGAGCCTCCTGGGTGTGTTGGCTAGGGGGGGGGGGGCTTGTGTGAGAGAACAGGGCTGAATGCAGAGGCCCCCTAACCTTTTTCACCCATTTTTCACTTTTTGCTGGTGTTTTCCTGACTCTGATGGTGCCCTGGGTACTGCTAACCAGTCCCAGGGCCTGTGCTCTGTGTAAAATCAGTATGCAAATTAGGCTAATTATAATTGGAAAAGTCAACCTACCTATAAGTTCCTATTCTATGGTAGGGCATGTGGGTTTAGGGACCCCAGCATAGTGCACTGCTGAGGTGCCCAGTGTCATTTTAAAGGCAAGCCTGCCTTGCTGGATGCTTTTAAAAGAAAGTTATATACAAATTCGACTTTGGAATTAAAAGTAGTTCCAAAGTCTTAAACTACCTTATTTTTACATATAAGTCACCCCTAAGGTGTGCCCTATGTGCCCCCAGGGCTGGGTGCCATGTAACTATAAGCAGGGACCTTATAAAAATAGTTTTATAAGCCCTGGTGAGGTAAAACAGCCAAATTTGTTTTTCCCTCATTGTAGTGAATGGCCTCCATAGGCTAGAATGGGGAGACTTTATTTTAATTTTTAAAGTCCCTTAAGTAACAGATACCAGACGTTTGGTATCAAATTAATTGTTATAATAAATCCCACAACTTCCAGTTGTGGAATTTAATATAACTTGTTCATGTAAAGAGTTTTAAACTTTACCTGAAAAGTTGCCAACTTCAGCCCTGCAGTGTTTTTGCTGCTGTGCTCTGATTGGCCAGCCACTGGCAGCCTGGCCAGGCTGCCTTGATGAGGTGTGAAGTGGCCTGGCTTCACACAAAGAGATGTGCCCTTGGGAGGAGATCTTCTCTCAGCAGATGGTGAGGCAGGAAGGGGGAGGGCTGCCAAACTGGTCTTCAAAGGCAGAGAAGGACACGTGGAACAACCCAGCAACACCCCCACATCCTGCAAACCCAAACAATTAGTTGCCCCCTTGATTAGTTTAGGAGAGGGCAGGAGAGGGGTGTTTAGGATTTTTAGCCACACCAGTGGGTGGGCTCAGCCAGATGTAACCTCCAAAAATCACTTGTAGCCATGATGGATTTTTGAGGAATGTTGCTCCCTGGGATTGATTTTTGCCACACTTCTCTGGAAGTGGTCATCACAGGGGGAAGGACCCTGTACCTGATTGGAGAACCAGGACCCCCCCGTTTTTCGCCCAGGAGCAGGGATAAAACTGGCAGACCTGCACCCACACCTCAGATCCCTATCAGATTCCAACAAGGAAGAACTACAGGAGAAGAAGGAGTGCCCTGCTGGACCCCTGACCTGCATCTGGACACTGCACTCTGGAGGACTGCACCAGCTGCACACTTGGGCTTCACCACTAAAAGGACTTTACCTGTCTTCTACTGCTTCAAGAAGGGACTCCCTGTTTGCTACAGGTACAAAGGAGCTGCCCAGTGTCCCCTGCAACAAGTCCTGCAAGCAGAGCCCAGCTGACCAGCGTCCAGTGGCCATTTGAGGATAGTGACCAGGTGCATTCTGGGAATTGTAGTCCCAACTCCCAAGGAGCAACTCAGAGCTTCTGGACCCTTGGATCAAGTTGTGGACACTTCAAGGACACAAAAAGGACCTCAGGAAGAAGATCCAGAAGTTTGGAGACATTTGGAGCAACTCAATAAGTTGAAGAGGGAGTTGTAGTCCCAGACCCCAAGAGGCACACCAGAGCCTCTGAAACCTTGGCTGGTGCTGTGGACCACTTTCCTGAATCAAACACTTCTGAAAGTAAGTGTGACAGTGTTACCTCGTGGGTGGCCTGATCTCTGGACTTTGTTCCTTTCTAGTGTGACCTTTTTTTTTAACCCTTTGAGCTCTAGTTGCTTCTATGCGCTAGAAAGCATTTAATCTTTAAAAATCCATATCTCCGGTTCCCCTTATCCGATTTTATTCGTTTTGGTGTCATTTTAAAGATAAACATATAATCTATTTTTATAAAATCATTTTGGATTTCTAAACTGTTTCCTGTGTTTTATTTAATTACTGTTTGGTGATATTTGAATGCTTTGCACTCTGTCTCCCAAGTTAAGCCTTGTCGCTCGTTGCCAAGCTACCAAGGGTTGAGCTAGGTTTAATTTACTGAGACCTAACCGGACCTAAGTGGATGTTGGTGGCCTATTGTTAAGTGCAGATACTTACCTGCCCCTACCAATAACCCATTTTCCAACAGGCACCAATTGTGTTCAATGGGCCTCTGGGTGCTTTACAACATTAGAGTCTTAATTTTGACACCAGTCCTGCAAAGCGCCAGACTAGCATAAAAAAGTATAATGTTAGTCCACCTGACTACTGCCATGGTGTGCCTTATTTTAAATATGGCGCACACATGGTGGTGCTAAGGGGCGCAAGAAAAGTGGCTCTGCACAAGGTGCAGCACCGCTTTTCTTAAATCAGCCTCTAAATCTTTCTCATCCCAAAGCTTAAATGATTCTATCAATTAAAGCCAGTACCAGCTCCCAAGCGCCCTTTGCATTTACAGATTGACCTGTTACGCACATTTGCATTTCTTTCAGGCAAGCAGGCACCCTGGCAAAACTGCTTGTTCATTGTTTAGCTGTTTGCCTCCTTTAGTTTCACAAGAATACACAAAGAGATCCCACTTGGTATTTATTAATTAGTTATAATCCAAAACACTATACTGCACCATAATCCTGTGTGTAGCATTATATTATTTGAGATTACTTAAACCATTTCCATCGCCACACCCACACCAGAAATGGAAGTACCGTATAAGGAGAAGGCCTATCTCTCACTGCTTAGATGAGGGAAGCAGTGAAAGAATAAGTCCACTAGTGAGAATGACACTGCACAATTAAAGACTTAAGACCTAAGCACCATTACAGAGCAAGGTATGTGACCCAAGGCTCTTTGCCATTCACTTTTGAGCATTTTTCAGAGAGTAGCCCAACTTCCTGGTGCACTGTTTTAGCAGTTATCAAAAATGGCAACCCTTTGCGGTCTGGCGGACCTTTCGACTTGAATTTGTGTACTTGGTGTGAAGATGAAAATCAAATGACCAGTCATGGCTCGCACTGTGTGAAAGAGGTAGGGTGGTGCGGGGCAAGGGAGTGCTGAGGGGGAGCGGTCCGGTGGGCATAAAAAATAAAATAAAATAAAACGTACCTCCTCCATCGCGCTGCTCCTCTTCTCTGATGCTTGCAAGCAGGCACAGGCCTGTCCTGGGGCCAATCCTGACGCTGCTCAGAGCAGCATCAAGATTGGCTGGAAGCGCCCAGCCAGGGCGCTCCCAGGCAGATTGGGAGCCTGTGCAGGTTCTCTCCAGCCCAGCAACTGTGTAGCTGAGCTGGAGAGAGCCTACTGTGCATGTGTGTTTGGCTGGCCCGAGACGGCCGGCCAAACACACATGTACTCTGAGGGGGAGTGCACAGAACCCCCTCATCACCCCTGTGGCCCACCCCTTTATAAGGAAACAATAATGAACACTGCTTATTTTTGTTTCATTGTAAAGGTTTGCAGCTGTCGCTGCTGGAGGGGGCGACTCTCCCCCACCCTAATGGAGGAGCCACCCCTGCAAATTACCTGCGACGGGCCTTATACGTTGGTATGTTCATTATTGATACTAAGATACACAGGGTTTCTCAACCCTGGTGTTTAACGGTGATGCATGAGAAAGACACTTACAATGTTTAACAGAATTTCTTTCACTGGTACGGGGTCTTGTGACAAAGGCTTTCTGATCTAAATTTGGAATGTGCACTTTCAAGATGATGGGATGCATGAACCAAAACAATCATGGTGGCAACAAATTTAAGTGGAATTACTTCACAGAGGTTTTCATGATCTATATTGTCAACCCTTTCACTAATTTTTATGTAAAAAAGTTTCCCCCCTTACTTTTGTTTGTAGAGTTCAATTTTTCAAGATATGGCCCTGACGAGGACCTCGTGAAATATTGAGCCTCTTTCTGTATGAGGTTGAAACACATTGGCAATGCTACAAAAGAAAGTTTTGGAGTGCCATTTTCATATAATTCGAAAAAGAGAGGACAAAAACATCATCTAAAATTTAAGGTGAAGCAAATGGACTTGTGACCAATAGGGAGGGCAAATCCATATACAGACAACAAAACCCCCTTTGTGCTTAGGCTCTTGATGAACTTCTTGCAGGAATACAACCTGGGAGAACGTCAAAGGAGAACTGTGCTAGATCTTTATTGGACCGTTATCAAAATGTATCTAACCAAAGGAACATCTCTGCCCTTTTTTGTAATTGCGTTTTATGTTTAAAATGTTTTGTTTATTTGGAAAGTCATATGTAATTGTGTTTTAAATGTTCTTTTTTTGATTTGTTGACTAACGGATCATGTGGCGGTTGGGTATAATACAAAAAGATGATGTAAATTGTTTAAGTAATCACAAATAATATAACACTACAAACTGGATTAAGGTGTGGTTTGTGTTTTGGATTATAACTAACTATTCAAAAGCAAGTGGGAACTCTTTGTGTATTCTTGTGTATTTTGACCCCTCTCCCACTTAGCCTCTACAGGATGTACTTCCCCCATTTGGTTCTTCAGTTTTATGGCACAAGAAATTCCTTAAATAGTACTTAAGCAGAAGCTTTTATTATCAGAACCATCCCGGGATGATTGTCATTTAAAAAAAAGGAGGGGAACGGTTTTTCATAAATTAAAAAAGTAGGGGCACATTGTGTCCCTCTGATCCCGCCCACTTCATCCACTGGTCTTAGACAGCCTGTGTTTAGCCAGGTTTATTTTGCACTTATTTCACAGCACGTCAACAGGAAGTGCCATGCCTGCCCAGGTTTCCAACTGTGGTAGAATGTCACATACAAATCTGTTGGAGGTTGGTCTGCGCAAAAGCAGTAACATACTGCCTAAATTGGTAGGGCTGGCAAGTATCGATTTGACACAAGCTCTAGAGCACTGACTGCAGTCAACAGATGACCACCAATGATAAATGCCATTGTCAGGAAGGCTACTGCTGCCACATTGGTATCAAAGAAATTTAGTAAAAGCAAAGAAAGTACTTGTAATACAAATGAGATTCCTTGCAACTCACATGGTTATGCTTTCACTTCCTTACTCTAGACTTCACATCAATGTCACTATACCCACTTAACCTCACTGAAGCCTGCATTGGGATTTGAAACAGGGATAGAGTAGGTGCTGAAGACACAGGACTGCACAAACCAACATGGACAGACATTGGCCCTCATTCTGACATTTGCGGTCTAATCCAAAGACTGCCTTGGTGACGGCCACCAACAGACCACAGCGGAGGTGGTAATCCACCTGCCAGATAATGGCACACAAACACAAAACCGACAGAAACCAGCCACAACCACAAGTCCGCAAGACCCAACCAAGGTCAGGCCCACCACCCTCACCGCTATGCCAGCAATACACCGCCCTCCAAATTATGACCCATGAATCACCACAGAGGACATTCAATGGAGGTCAGCCATTGGCGGTGCACACCGCTGTGGTGGAATTGGGCACCCAACACCACTTGAAGCCAACATTGGCCAGACCACAAAACCCACACCTGACACATATACACACCCTACACACCCACCAACACCCACCAACAGCACTATAAAACACACCACCAAAAAACCCACAATCCTTTGCAAACACTAAAAGACTGCTACACCTGCTCACACACACCACATCTATCTATACATCTGTCACGCATCACACACCACACACCCTACCACAACACTTAACACCCTCTACACAATACACACCACACACAATAGGCATGTCCCCACAAAAGCATCCCCATTTCTTGGGTGTGGAGTTGCGGGTGACGGTGGAGGAAATTGTCAGGGTAGAGCCACATCTGTTTGGTGCACTGGTCCAGCAGATCTCCATTGCCAGGAAGATGGAGCTATGGTGGAGGATCGTGGACAGGGTGAACTCCGTGGGACAATATCCACACACAAGAGACGACATCCGAAAGAGGTAAAATGACCTATGGGGGAAGGTGCGTTCCATTGCATCAGGGCATCAGGTCGCCATCATGAGGACAGGCGGTGGACTCCCGCCTCCTCCCCCACAGTTCACAGCATGGGAGGATCAGGTCTTGACCATCCTGCTTTCTGAGGGCCTCACTGGAGTCGCTAGAGGGCTGGATCCGGGTTAAGTCACCATTAATAACCTACCTCCACCAATACCTGCATGGTATGTCACCCCAACTCCCTACACCCCACACCATCCCACACAGTGCACCACCCCAATGACCACACTTAAATGTGTACCCCTGCATGCCCTACCCACTGCAAGCAAACACCACCCAGCTCTGCATGCACACCCACCAGCAATGCATGGACAGCATGTAGAACTACCAATTCCACAATCCATCACCATACACTACCAAAGGTGGGAGTACAACGCCAAACTCATAGTGAAAGCTAGAAATGCAAAAAATGTGACAGAAAATTACCCTAAAAAAATCACTTACATCCCCACAGGTGCCACAGCTAATGTCAGCGGCGAGCAGGTGCCACAGCAACCCAGTCCTGTACCAGAAGATGACCTCAGTGATGACAGCAACTCTGGATGTCCTGAACTGGATAAACTCCCTGGCCCATCTGGGACCGGTCAGTTGGCTTCCACATCTCACAGTAAGTCCAACACAGGCCCCCCCTCCAACTACAACACCACAGCAGCCACTCAACGTCCCCAGACCCCTGCCCCCAGGACATGTCAATCAATAGTGTGCACACCTGTACAGGGGCCTGAGTAGACACCACACAGGCAAGACGGTGAAGATCCTGGTGTAAGTGGGAGTGGGCACACCATTCAGGTGGCACAGGGGGCCAGGCCCAGTGGGATGTCAGCTGTGCACCAGGGGAGGCCAGGCCCAGGGAACCAACTGCCCAGGAGGCACTCACACATGCCTTGGGAGAATACCAATTCCAAGGACAGGATGGGCCAGGTGATCACTATCATGCAGGTCAACCAGCGGCTGCAGGGGGTATGCCACCAGGAGGTCATGCAGCAGTTGCAGGGCCTAAATGGCACCATGGCCTCCAATGTAGGGGTGCTGGGTGACATGGCCAACACCATGTGGGAGAACAGAGCACACCGGTGTCCCACTTCCACTAGCCAGTCCACTCACCAGCCATCAACATCTGCTGCAGCTATTGGACAGGAGGACCTGCTTCAAAACCCAAAGGCCACCACCACCCATCCCTCTGCAGCAGAAGAACCATCCTGCAAATGTTCCCTGTGACCCAGACACCAGAGACTGTTGCTAAGACCAAGACCACCACGAGGAAATGATCCCTTCCAGAATGTCCCCCTTGTATGCCACTCAGTCACCTTGTTCACTTTGGACTGCCATTGCTCCTCTTCCTATTCCCCTATGGACACTGGACCTGTGCTACAAACCAACTGGGCTACTACACTGAAGTTCTCCTCAACCATCACCCCACTCTGTTGCAATATCCCTTCATTATTGTCACTTCAATAAACACCCTTGAGAACAACTGGAGTAATAGTGCTTAATCAGACAGGAATGTGCAATGCATTTAACTGTATTATCCTGTGCAAAAGTCCTGTAATGTATGAATGGATCCAAGAAATGTGTTTAAGCAGTCTGTAGTCATCACATCAGTACACAGTTGTGACCACACCAACATCTGCAAAAAGGTAAGGCATAAGTGACAGTCAATTGAAATGTAAAGGCAGTGATTGGCACAACACAGCTGGCACACAGCACTTAACTTAAATGGAGATATTGTCAGATCTACAGTCTTACCTGAGTGTTATTGGAAGTACTGCTGTATGATATGTGTCCTGTTGTCCACATCCTCCTCCTCACTGTCTTCAGTGTCCACTTCTGCCACAGGTACATTGTCTCCCACTCCTCCTGCAGATAGGGCACATGGCATCTGAGGGCCAAATTGTGCAGCATGCAGCAGACCACCACAATCTGGCAGACCTTCTTGGGGGCGTAGTATAGGGACCCACCTGTTAAATGGAGACACCTGAACCTGGCTTTCAGTAGACCAAATGCGCGTTCTACAACCCTCCTGGTATGGCCATGTCCCTCATAGTACCGATTTTCAGTCCCTTTTCTCAGATTCCTAACAGGGGTCAACAGCCATGACAGGTTTCGGTATCTGGAGTCACCTGGAAGTAGTGAGGGACACACATTACACATGTACAATGGCATGGAGTACAACTCCAGTTGGCACCCACTGACATACATTGTGTGAAGACTCAAGCTCACCTATGATCCACACTCTGTGCCTCTGTAGTCATGCCATCACCTGTGGGACGTTGCTATTCCTCAATACATATGTATCATGCATCGATCCAGAAAACTTGGCAGTGACGTAGGAGATGTATTGATCAGCAAGGCACATCATCTGAACATTTATTGAGTGGAAACTCTTCCTATTCCTGTAGACCTGCTTATTTGCCCTTAGGAACCAAGGCAATATGGGTCCCGTCAATGGCCCCAATCACATGTGGTATGTGTCCCATGGCATAGAATTCAGCCTTCGCAGTGGGCAAATCTTCACTCTGGGGGAATGAGATGTAGCTGCTCATTTGTTTGAGCAAGGCAGCCAAAACCCTTCCAAGCACTATAGAAAACATTGGCTGTGACATTCCTGCAGCCAAGCCCACTGTCACTTGGAATGAACCAATTGCCAGGATGTGGAGCACTGGGAGTACCTTACTACAGGGGGAATTGCTGTAGTGCTACGGATAGCAGGAATTAGATCTGGCTCCAATTGCTGACACAGCTCAATGGTTGTGGTCCTGCCAGATGATAGGTGAGTATGATATGCCAGCCCTCCAGTGTAGACAAGTCCACTAGGGGTCTGGACACAGGTGCTTGCCTCCTCCTCCGCTGTGGTAGGTATCTAAGTAAACCGAACATGAGATGTGTGTGACTACAGGAAGTATGGACACACAATATCACAATACACAGAGCATGTATGTATGTAGAAGACTGGAATTGTCTAGGTGTGTACAATCAATATCAATGACGCACATAAATTAGTCCAACATCAGTACTAGCATTAGGAAATGGCAACTGACTGTCCTGTATGCAGGAAGAGGTGGAAGTGACCTAACTCCACCTGCATTTGACGTAATGGCGGAAGGCGGTCTGCACCACTGTCCAGCTCCTCATTGGTTGACATGGAGGTCTATGGAGTACAGGAACCAATGATGATCAATGCCGGCGGTGACTGTGTTCACCGCCACGGACGTGACCGCCATTTTCTCTGTACCACTTTACTTGATTCTTGACTCTCTATGGTTCAACATCCCCACTGCGTGTGCTGCTGTGACCTGTGTCTGGAACCTGCAATGGCCTGTGCTACAGGGTAAAGGGCCCCAGCCTTCACATCTGAGGAGTTAGAGAAGCTTATGGATGCAGTCCTACCCCTATATGGGCAGTTGTATGAGCATCCAGACCAACGGGTGAGTACATCATGTGTACATTGGATGCAACATGGCAGCATGAAGATGTATGTGTGTGCTGGCAGTGTGTCTTTTGGGGGGGTGGGTGCATGCAATGTGTATGCAGAGGTACAGGACATGTGTGTGCTGAATCTGGGTCAAATGCAGTGTGTAAGCCATTTGTTTAACAGAATGGATTGTTGAGTTCATGGTGTCCTTCTGTTTGTGTCTCCTCTGCAGGTCAGCGCCCATCAAAAGAAAGGGTTGTGGTGTGCCATCGCCAAGGACGTACAGACATTGGGGGTCCATAGCCGGCAGAGCACCCGCTGCAGGAAACAGTGGGAGGACCTGAGACGCTGGGCCCTGAAGACCGCAGAGGCCCAGCTTGGGACAGCCTCCCAATGAGGGAGGGGTGCCTGTCGAAGCCTGAAACCCCTAATGGCCCGCATGCTGGCGGTGGCCAATCCTGAGTTGGATGGGCGCTTGAGGACAGCACAGCAGCCAGAAGGGGGTGAGTCAGATTGTGTGGTATTCTTTATTTGTTGCCTGGAAATCCTGGCGGTCTGCTATGTCGTAACATGGTGGGTGGGCCTGCCTGAAGATGTCTACCGCTGTGGTCAGTGGACAGACCGCGCTGGCAGTTCGGGTGTTACACTGGCTGTCTATGGGAGGGATCACCGCCACGGTCATATTTTGGCGGTCTTCACTGCCTGCCTGGCGACAGCACTACCGCCATCGACAGCCTGACGGTCAGCTGACCGCCAATGTCATAATAAGGGCCATTGCTTCAGTGGTTGATGGAGGTGCTCAGTACTGAAACTGCCTGGCTAAAGACTTACCACCTAGAAGAGGTCTGATAATAACTATACAAACTAATGCCCAGATTTAAGAAGCCCTAGCACCACATTAGCATCAGTTGTTTGGCGTTATTATGGCGCTAGACTTCAAAAATTGCTGCACCAAATTTTCAAAGTGGTGCAATGCATGCATTGCGCCTCTTTGGAACCCCTTGCACCACATTATGCCTGCGTGAGGCATAATGTATGCAAGGGGGATTTCCCCCATTAGGGGAGCGGAAAAAATGGCATAAAGAAATCTAAAAGATTTATTTGCGCCAGTTTTAGCACCATATGAGCAGGCATTAAAAGGAGGTGTGCCGTTTGTTAAAATGGGCCTCTGTGTACTTTGCAGGATCAACGTAATTTTTTTTATGCTAATCCTGCAAAGAGCCAAACTAGTGTCAAAAATGTTGACCCTAGTTCCCTAACAACTGTCATGTTGCGCCGTATCTTAAAAACGGCGCGCACATGGTGGCGTCAGGGGGCACTGAGGGGCACAACAAAAGTGGTGCTGCGTTGGATGCAGTGCCACTTTTCTTAAATCTGCCCCTAAAAGTGAAGTAGGCTAGAGGACTGACGTTCCGATGACTGGTTTAATCCCAGGTATACTTTCATCCCAGGCATTATATTTTGAAAGGTTTTTATATGTTATAATACAATAGTGGTTTCACGTTTAATCATCAGGATGACACAGGGATAGGTTACAGCTTCAACATTTGAAATTACATTTATTTTCAACTTGTTGTTTATTGTATTGTATTTTTTAATATTGTATTTCAACATTTATAGTGCTTACTAGTCCTATTTGGAGCACTGAAGCCCTTGCCTACATGTGTAGCATGGTACACCATGTAAGGTGTGTGGTTGGAAGTTTGTTGTCTTTGTTTTTATCCTTTGTGGGAAGCGTTTCTATGTTGCGTGTGATGACCACTGAGGAGTGGTTATCATGTTATGGGATGCAGTGCTTAGGGGAGTGATGGATGGAGAAATGTGAGAGACAAACGTGCAGTTTGTGGTTTTGAGAAGAAGGGTTGCTGGTTGAGTGGTGTGTGAACCATTCTCAGGCAGTAACCACAATCCCCGTCAGTGTGATCCACAAAAAGTAATAAGTTAACCTTTGCTTCATTCTCCCATAGCTTGGCACAAAAGCAGTCAGGCTAAACATAAAGACATGTGCAAAGAATTTAGGAAGGACAAACAGGTAATACAATGAAAACGCAAGAAAATCCTATATCAATTTAGACAATAGAGTATATTTAATAAAATATTTGGCACTAAAACAACAAGACTAAGGTCAAGAATTCTGTGAGTAATTCTCCTTTCTTTGAGTTTATAATGGGGCATTCTTTTAAATGTCTTACATAGGTGTGGGAGGTTGCACAGATACCTCTTTAAAATTCCTGCATGGGTGAGTCTCTACAGGTCTGAGTTCTTGGGCAGCGGATGGTAGTTGTATTGGACTAGATATCTGCATGTATGTCTGTAGATATTATTTTCTGACAACATATTTCCATGGTTGTGCCATAAAGGTAATTTGTGTGCATGGATGCTTCTCATAGTGACTGAGAAAGGCTTGAAAAGTACTCTAGTTCCCAGAGTATTTTTTACGTGAAACTTCTGAAATCTAAGGCCCTTATTTATACTTGTTTTGCGCCACATTTGTGTAATTTTTTACTCAAAAGTGGGCAAACTTAGGCCCAGATTTATACTTTTTCATGCAAAATTGCGCAGTTTTGTGAGGAAAAGTATACCAACAGCTAGCACCATTCCAAGATGCCAGCCGGGCATCATATTAATGGAATGACGGTAGCCAGCGGTAAGGCCCGGCCAGCGTCTTGAAAAAGGACGCTAGCCGGGTGGGGGAGGCGTAGGGGAACAGGTGGTTGTGCGTCAAAGGATGACGCTAGTATGGTCAGAGGCATAAAAATGCCTCTAAACAGACTAGCGTCCTTTTTTTACGTAAATCCCCCATGGACATGACTTCTGGGTTAGTAAAGAAAAAGAGTATAAATGTGGGCCTAACTTTGTACACAGACAGTGGGAGGGAGCTATTGTGGGAGTTTGCGTGTTGGGTCAAGCTGTTTCTAAGTCAAATTACAATACCTACATTAATTAACACTATTTACCCGGAACTGGAGCAAAACATCGAGACGGCATCAAATGTATTTATTTTTTATGAACGTCTGACAGTAGATGACAAACCTATTTCCAAATCACAAAGGCTCACTGCGGCTACTTTTTCACATGTACAGTGGGCACCCGGCAAACAAGGAAATGCTTGGTGGTTTCGTGGCCTTCAGCAACTTATCTTCTAATCCACCGCATTGAAGGGGCCTGCGGAGAGAGAGACTCGCTCTAGTCTCTCAGCGGGCACGTTCAGGAGAGGGAAGTGATGATGCGGGACGGGATTGGCTGCAGGTAGTTGGGGGTGGGCTTTCGGGAGGGAAGATAAAAGAGGTGTGGGGGGGAGGACCGGCCTCTTTCTGCACTGCTCATCGCGTGGTTAGGATTTTGGCTGGTCCCGGTGGAATTTTTCGAAGTATTTTCACTCATGTGAGGTAAGTGTAAATCAAGGTTGACGGTCGGGCATCGATTTGCTTCCTTGCCGACCAGTCCAGATTAATTTATTGGCAGCCTGCATCAGCACCATGGCAACCACCCACGACGCTGAGGCATTAAAGGCCACGCTTCGCGTTTTAGGCGAAGCCGGCCGAGCCGATCTTCTCAGGCCTGGGGTGTTGGACCAGGCCTGGGTCGGCATGGTGCGTCCAACGCGCAGCGAGTCGGGCCGGGTACCAGCAGTTGTAGCCGCTTGTACATCACCAGAAAGGTCCAAGAAGCCCAAAAAATCAGTGTTGGGGCGGGCGCGAGGCGCATCCACCCCCACAAGCCAAATGGAGGAGGGGGAGGCCAATGTAGTCGAGGAAGAGCCCATTGAGGAGGGGGTATGGGGGAACAACATGAGGGTGCCCCTGAGGGCCCAAAGGAGCAGTTGATTCTGGAAGGTACAGCACTGGTTGAGCAAGGGGCCCAGGAGCTGCCAGGGCCCAGTGTAGATGTGGCCCCCATGGACCTGTCCCTTCCAAAGGATGGTTCATCCATGGAGGGGACCACCGTGCCACCATTAAAAAAGAAGGGCAAGAGCTCCAAGCCGGAGGGTGGCCTGGGCAAGGGCAAGGCAGGCACTGGGCAGATAAGGAAGGCTGGGGGGGGCAGGACGGCACCGGTGGGGTTTGAGCTAGGGGGACCCAGGCCGGGCAGGCTTGATATGAATGAGGCATGGGATTTGGAGTCCAGAATAAGGAAACAGCATCGCATAGTGGCAGAGACTGAAGAAAGGTGGGCCCAGTTATGCATGGACCGGGAGGGTTCGGGGGCAGGAGGCAGGCAATTGAAGATGCCAGCAGAGGGTGCAGGGAACATGGGGCCCCCGCCGCAGGCACCAGGTCGGGGTAGTTGGGTTTGGGTACCACAAGTGGAGGTAGGGAGGAGTCAGGAGGCTGGTGCAGCCAGAGGTTTAGGTGGCACGATGAGTGCCGGTGGCGCACACGGCCACGATGGGCGCGGACAGACAATGCCAGTGTCTGAGACTGGCAGAAAGAAGGTGATGCCAACGGGGTGCAACACGGCCTCTGCACGTTGGTCTGAAGCACTAGAGGGGCCTTCGGAGGCCTTCTCTACATCGCAGGACGGGTGTCAGCGCAGAGATGGTGTGCGCCATGAGGGTCAAGAGGAAGCTTCGTCGAATTATATGCTGATGAGTGTTGGTGTTGACAAAAGGTTGGAGATGGGTGAATAGGATGTTTTGGAGCTCGATTATGATGAAGATTTGGATGAATGGGAAGACGGGGAGATTTGGGAGGCGGAGGTCAGCAGCGTGAAAGGGAGGGGGCGAGGATGCAGGAGCGGCGCAACCCCTCTGTCCGTTTCTATTTTACAGGATCGTGTGTCTGGTGGCAAATCACAAGAAGTGCAGCAAGGGCTGGCACGTGGTCGAGGGTCCCGGAAGGTTTCGCAGCATTTGGGGGCACAAGGAAGAGGTAAGGGACAATGGTGGTCGGTTTGGGGGGATGGTTCGAGTTTCATTGGAGCCCCTACGCGTAAGTCTATAGGGGTGGGTGACTTTTCAGTCCATGGCACACCTGCGGAAAGGGTCTCGCAAAGTGGGGAGAGTGGGAAGGATCAGAATACAAATACCACAGCTGGGAGCGAAGCGGGGGACAAGGTGACTGATGAGGCCACAGGGTCAGAAGACAAGGAGGGTGGGGGACACAAGAAGCAGCTTCCATATATGGGTTTGGCTATGCCTTTGGGTTCGCACGTAGCGGATAAAACGAAGGCGAGGATATGGAAGCATGAATTTGTAGACGTTTTTAAGCTCTTACATAGGGACATACAAGCCAAGGAGGGCTGTAAGGAGGAGGAGTGGGAGCTAGCGCGGAGACCAAGGGTTCCAATTACAATGGACAATTGGACTTTGGCATTTTTAATCTTCGCAAGCATATACTGTGAGAAGTTCCCAGATAGGACCATAGCGCTATTCAAATATATGGATAATTAAGCTGGAGTTTCTGAAGGTGGCAACGTATTGGCTTGTCCGGTGCTGGAGTGGCTGAGTTTCCAAGACGTGAGGGTTTCTTCCAGAGAGTCAGGAGTGTTTGTACACAAGTCTGGGGCCAAGCTTACAAGTTTTCAGTTTTTATAGGTCTTGAGGATGGCTTTAGGGTGAACAGGCTGCCAAGCTATGGATTTTGGCACACATTCGTTCCAGATTGGAGCAGCTACTGCTGCGGCACATTTGGGCTAGGCAAAGATCAGGGCTATAGGTCGTTGGAAGTTGAGATGCTGTGAGCGTTATGTGAGGCCTTGAAGGTTTTGGTTGACTTTTGTTACCTGTTTTGGTTTGTCAGGGACATCAGTGTGGTTGGTCAAGAGGGATCCATTTTGAAACCATTTTTACAGCTCTTTTTTCTTTACAGGAAGTGTGTCCGGTCCATCAAATGACAAGATGGTCACATGGCTAGTCGGCCATTCCTTTATCCATTGGCCAGCATAATTCGCAGAAAAGCAAATTCATGGTCGGGCTTTGGGACTTCCCAGTAACCAGCATGAAGTTTTTTGGTGGGGCAAAAGCGGCATGAGGGGGGGAAATCTGCTTCCTTTCATAACGTCTAGCTTGCCGAATGGGGTTGTCCTGATTTGTTAATTATTCATTTGGGTGAAAATGATCTGGTGAAATTGTCGGGACTCACACTACTGTAACACATGTAGAGAGACTTGGACCTCCTCAAGCTGAGGTTGCATGGCACCTGCTTGGTCTGGACTGAGTTTGTACCTCGTCGAGTATGGAGAAGGGCAGTCAAGCATGGAGCCATGGAGTGGGCTCTCAGGAAGCTTAATCGAGCTATGAGGGTTTTCTGTTGGGCACATGGGATAAAAAATTTAAAGCATGAGGACATAACAGGACAGGATGAGGCATTTTTCAGGGCGGATGGAGTGCATTTGTCGGCACTAGGGAATGCTTACTACCTGACGGATTTGAGGTTGTTGGTAGGGGATTTGTGGGGTGAAAAGATGTGGCTCAGAGAGCAGGAGTAAGGCAGTTATGTTGCAGTGGTGTGTTTGGTGGGGCAGCAAAATGCCAAATGGGTTTGTGCTGGATGGCAGTAGATGGGGGAGGGTGGAGAGTCAGATGCGGGCTTGGCCACCCTTCCAGGGGAATAAACAAGCAGGTGAAGGATCTGAGTGTGGGATACACACGAACCAAGTAGGGCATGAAAGGAAAAGGGGAGTGTGTAGGGGAATAGAAGCGAAAATGCAGGTTTTGAGTGAAAGGATAAGTGAGGAAATGTTAAAGGGTGGGCTTTATTAAAGTTGGGGTTTTATATTGAAATTTAAGGTTATGCTTTATTGTTGCAATCCTGTCCTAAATAAATTACCTTTTACACTAAACGGTTTTCACTGAATTATGTCCCGGTGAAGGGGCCCCTCGGAGACAGAGACTCGCTCTAGTCTCTCCACGGGTACGTGTGGGAGAGGGAAGTGACGACACGGGACGGGATTGGCTGCAGGTAGGTGGCTGTGGGCTTTAGGGAGGGAAGATAAAAGGAGTGTGGGGGAGGGACCGGCCTCTTTCTGCGCCACTCATTGCAAGGTTAGGATTTTGGCCACCCACCCACCCGGCAAAAAGCATGAAGGTGTGTGAGATGAGCAGAGAGGATGGAGATGATGAGGGAGGTCAGGTAGGAGTGTTGACAGTCAGTTAGGGCAGGTTTGTGATGAAGGGCTAAGCAGTAGATGGGGGAGGGTGGAGAGTCAGATGTGGGCTTGGCCACCCTTCCAGGGGAATAAACAAGCAGTTGAAGGATATGAGTGTGAGGTACGCACGAACCAAGTAGGGCATGAAAGGAAAAGGGGAGTGTGTAGGGGAATGGAAGCGAAAACGCAGGTTTTGAGTTAAAGGATGCGGGAGGAAATGTTAAAGGGTGAGCTTTATTAAAGTTGGGTTTTTAAATTGAAATTTAAGGTTATGCTTTGTTGTTGCAATCCTGTCCTAAATTAATGACCTTTTACACTAAACGGTTGTCACTGAATTATGTCCCGATTCTATATTGTGATATTTTCTCTGATCTTACGTTTTCTCGCCCAACAAACAATTTATTGATCTTTTTTTTAAATTATTTTGTTTCACATTGAGAGCATCAACATTTTTATTTCTTGAACTACTTAGCATTTCTTTCCACCAGCTCAACAAGTCATCGCAGGGGAGACAGCGTAGTTCCGAGATTATATAATATTTGCTCAATGCCTCTGGATACGCATAGAAAACGGCATGGTGCTGGGGGGCGGGAGGGTTCGTGTGGTTTACCTACTGGTATAGAGCCTCGCATGTCGCCAGTCCATATATAGTGCCAGTAAAATATGCCATTTTACAGCGACATCTGAAATCACGCTTCGTTTGCATGTTGAATATATTTACCATGTCCTGAATCTTCACAGATTTCAAAATATTGATTTGCAGTGTGAAAAAAGCATCTCTGTACTCTGACTTGGAATACATGTGCACCTGTTCTGCTATTTTTTCGTTTGGTATTGAGTCAGGAGGGTTGCCCGCGACTTTTGAGGGAGTACATTTATTTGCAGAGGAGTTTTGTTTCCTTTAAGGTTTATTTTTTCCGTTGATAGCGTCTGAGTCAGAAATGTGTGGCTGCGTGTTTCAGGAAAATATGAATGCATTTTCATAATTAGTGTCTTATGGGAAGGCACTTGATCTTATTGTGGGATTATGTGCCTAGGTGTGTGTCAATTTACTGATTAGTACTGCCCAGTCATGCAGAACATGGTTCAAAGGCAACCTGTTAGGAAGAACCTTTCCAGAAAAGCTGCATTTGAAAAGTACGCATGTGAAAAAGGAAAATCAGCAGAGTAGAATTAATATATTGCAGCTCATCCAACCTTACCTTTCAAATATGCAAGAGAAGAATCAGAAGAGCTTCCAGCATCTTGTTAAATATTTCTAAAATGTAATTAAAGTAGACCCTCAAAGGTATACAGTCTTCTAAAATAATTCTAACACATTAATACTGTTAAATTATTCAATATGTAAAACGGATAACACTAGCTGATACTCATACTTAAACTGTCCAAGAATGTACAACATTGAGAACTCAAACAAAAATTAAAACTATTAAAATTGACTTTTAATTTGAAACGTGTTTTATTATTTTCAGAAAACTTTTACGAAACTTGAAATCACTAAGATTTTCCCTTTCCTAAATCATTAAAGGGGTATTAATTTTGTGCTCAAAATTTACTCTTCCCACAAATCTCAGTGACCCCTTACTACCATATTGAAATCCACAACATCACATTTTAACATAATTCCAACTCTAAAATGGCCTTCCGCGCAGGCACCGGTCTCACGCCACCCCTTTTAACTTATCTTTGGGGCTCTTTTCCTCTACATTTGTCTCGCAAAATTTTATGTGACAGATGTGTTGTGTAGGCAGGAAAAAAGCTGGAGTTCTCTTGGTCTGGGAAAACAGTTTCTCAGTTGGGCAAGAGATGTTAGATGTGGAATGAAGAAGACACCATGGCCCTCATTACAACATTGGAGGTAAAAGCCGCTTACCGCCGTGCAGAAGACCGCCAACACACTGCTGCGGAATTCCGCCACAGCTATTATGACCCACAGTTCGGAATCAGCCAAAATTCAGAGAGTCCGCCACAACAAAGGTCAGTGATAAACTGGCGAAAACAAAACCTCCACTGTCACGCCAACAGAAAAACGCCCACACTATCACGACACACGAATCCACGTGGCGGTCTTTCAACCGCGGTATTCCATTGGCGGTACACACCGCCGCGCTCAAAATACACACACTCTTACAAAACACAGCCACATTGGACAATTCGAAATACACACACCTGATACACATACACACACCCATTACAATATAAAACACACACCCACATCACCCACAAACCCCCACGACAAAAAATTCAGAAAGAAGGCCAGAGAGAGACAGCACCAGCAAGAACAACAGCATCCACAGGCACACAACACCATCACCCACAGAACTTCCACGCACCTCACACAACACCCCACTACATATCAGCACACTTATCACCACACACTCCACCCCACACATCACCTACACCCCCCCATGGCACAGCAAAGACACCCCAGGTTCTCGGAGGAGGAGCTCAGGGTCATGGTGGAGGAAATCTTCCGGGTAGAGCCACAGCTATTCGGATCACAGGTCCAGCACACCTCAATAGCAAGAAAGATGGAGCTATGGCGAAGAATAGTGGACAGGGTCAACGCAGTGGGACAGCACCCAAGAAATCGGGAGGACATCAGTGTAGGAGGCTGGACTGGCTTGTAGTGAGTACCTAGGGGTACTTGCACCTTGCACCAGGCCCAGTTTATCCCTTATTAGTGTATAGGGTGTCTAGCAGCTTAGGCTGATAGATAATGGTAGCTTAGCAGAGCAGCTTAGGCTGAACTAGGAGACGAGTGAAGCTCCTACAGTACCACTAGTGTCATATGCACAATATCATAAGAAAACACAATACACAGATATACTAAAAATAAAGGTACTTTATTTTTATGACAATATGCCAAAAGTATCTCAGTGAGTACCCTCAGTATGAGGATAGCAAATATACACAAGATATATGTACACAATACCAAAATATGCAGTAATAGTATTAGAAAACAGTGCAAACAATGTATAGTTACAATAGGATGCAATGGGGACACATAGGGATAGGGGCAACACAAACCATATACTCCAAAAGTGGAATGCGAACCACGAATGGACCCCAAACCTATGTGACCTTGTAGAGGGTCGCTGGGACTATTAGAAAATAGTAAGGGTTAGAAAAATAGCCCACCCCAAGACCCTGAAAAGTGAGTGCAAAGTGCACTAAAGTTCCCCAAAGGACATAGAAGTCGTGATAGGGGAATTCTGCAGGAAAGACACAAACCAGCAATGCAACAACGATGGATTTCCAGTCGAGGGTACCTGTGGAACAAGGGGACCAAGTCCAAAAGTCACAAGCAAGTCGGAGATGGGCAGATGCCCAGGAAATGCCAGCTGTGGGTGCAAAGAAGCTGCTACTGGACAGTAGAAGCTGAGGATTCTGCAGGAACGACAAGGGCTAGAGACTTCTGCTTTGGAGGATGGATCCCCCACGCCGTGGAGAGTCGTGCAGAAGTGTTTTCCCGCCAAAAGACTGCCAACAAGCCTTGCTAGCTGCAAATTGTGCGGTTAGGGTTTTTGGATGCTGCTGTGGCCCAGAAGGGACCAGAATGTTGCCAATTGCATCTGGGGACAGGGGGGGCGTCGAGCAAGACAAGGAGCCCTCTCAGAAGCAGGCAGCACCTGCAGAAGTGCCAGAACAGGCACTACAAAGATGCGTGAAATGGTGCTCACCCGAAGTTGCACAAAGGAGTCCCACGTCGCCGGAGGACAACTTAGGAGGTCGTGCAATGCAGGTTAGAGTGCTGTGGACCCAGACTGGACTGTGCACAAAGGATTTCCACCGGAAGTGCACGGAGGCCGGAGTAGGTGCAAAAGTCGCAGTTCCCAGCAATGCAGTCTGGCGTGGGGAGGCAAGGACTTACCTCCACCAAACTTGGACTGCAGAGTCACTGGACTGTGGGAGTCACTTGGACAGAGTTGCTGGATTCAAGGGACCTCGCTCGTTGTGCTGAGAGGAGACCCAGGGCACCGGTGATGCAGTTCTTTGGTGCCTGCGGTTGCAGGGGGACGATTCCGTCGACCCACGGGAGATTTCTTCGGAGCTTCTAGTGCATAGAGGAGGCAGACTACCCCCACAGCATGCACCACCAGGAAAACAGTCGAGAAGGCGGCAGGATCAGCGTTACAGAGTTGCAGTAGTCGTCTTCGCTACTTTGTTGCAGTTTTGCAGGCTTCCAGCGCGGTCAGCAGTCCATTCCTTGGCAGAAGGTGAAGAGAGAGATGCAGAGGAACTCAGATGAGCTCTTGCATTCGTTATCTAAGGAATCCCCAAAGACAGAGAGCCTAAATAGCCAGAAACGAGGGTTTGGCTACCTAGGAGAGAGGATAGGCTAGCAACACCTGAAGGAGCCTATCAGAAGGAGTCTCTGACGTCACCTGCTGGCCCTGGCCACTCAGAGCAGTCCAGTGTGCCAGCAGCACCTCTGTTTCCAAGTTGGCAGAGCTCTGGAGCACACTGGAGGAGCTCTGGGCACCTCCCAGGGGAGGTGCAGGTCAGGGGAGTGGTCACTCCCCTTCCATTTGTCCAGTTTCGCGCCAGAGCAGGGCTGAGGGGTCCCTGAACCGGTGTAGACTGGCTTATGCAGAAATGGGCACCATGTGTGCCCATGAAAGCATTTCCAGAGGCTGGGGGAGGCTACTCCTCCCCTGCCTTCACACCATTTTCCAAAGGGAGAGGGTGTAACACCCTCTCTCAGAGGAAGTCCTTTGTTCTGCCATCCTGGGCCAGGCCTGGCTGGACCCCAGGAGGGCAGAAGCCTGTCTGAGGGGTTGGCAGCAGCTGCAGTGAAACCCCAGGAAAGGCAGTTTGGCAGTGCCAGGGTCTGTGCTAGAGACCAGTGGGATCATGGGATTGCACCAACAATGCCAGGATGGCATAGAGGGGGCAATTCCATGATCTTAGACATGTTACATGGCCATATTCGGAGTTACCATTGTGAAGCTACACATAGGTAGTGACCTATATGTAGTGCACGCGTGTAATGGTGTCCTCGCACTCACAAAGTCCGGGGAATTGGCCCTGAACAATGTGGGGGCACCTTGGCTAGTGCCAGGGTGCCCACACACTAAGTAACTTAGCACCCAACCTTTACCAGGTAAAGGTTAGACATATAGGTGACTTATAAGTTACTTAAGTGCAGTGTAAAATGGCTGTGAAATAACGTGGGCATTATTTCAACCAGGATGCAGTAGCAGGCCTGTGTAAGAATTGTCAGAGCTCCCTATGGGTGGCAAAAGAAATGCTGCAGCCCATAGGGGCCTCCTGGAACCCCAATACCCTGGGTACCTCAGTACCATATACTAGGGAATTATAAGGGTGTTCCAGTAAGCCAATGTGAATTGGTAAAATTGGTCACTAGCCTGTTACTGACAATTTGAAAGAAATGAGAGAGCATAACCATTGAGGTTCTGATTAGCAGAGCCTCAGTGAGACAGTTAGTCATAACACAGGTAACACATTCAGGCACACTTATGAGCACTGGGGCCCTGGCTGGCAGGGTCCCAGTGACACATACAACTAAAACAACATATATACAGTGAAAAATGGGGGTAACATGCCAGGCAAGATGGTACGGAGGACATCAGAAAGAGGTGGAATGACCTACGGGGGAAGGTGCGTTCCGTGGTCTCAAGACACTACCTGGCGGTTCAGCGGACTGGCGGCATACCCCCACCTCCTCCCCCACAACTAACAACATGGGAGGAGCAAGTCTTGGCGATTCTGCCTCCTGAGGGCCTCGCAGGAGTAGCTGGAGGAATGGACTCTGGTAAGACAAATCTTAATTATTACATCCCCCACCCTACCTGCATGCCAGAACATACCCCCACCCTCACCCCCAGCACCCCAACTCCTCACATATGTCCCAACATCACAAACCACCCATCCCAACACCAAGCCCTGCATGCAACAACAAAGCATGGACACCCATCACTAAAGCATGCCCGCTGCACAAACCCATACAACCCCCTAAACCATCATCACACAAGGTCCCACACAGGAATGCAAGCACTGGGGTACACGGTCACCCACCCATTGCAAACCATGACACACACAGATGTAATAACCATCCTTTTATACCCCTGCAGGACCCCTTCCCAACGTCACCGACAGGGGGTCCACACATGTCCACACCACCAACAGAAGAGGCCCACAGTGATGACAGCAGCTCTGTCCAACTGGATCTAGATGACCAGCCCGGCCCATCTGGGACCTCGGGACAGTCGGTTCCCCTCACCCAGTCACAGGCCACCAAAGACCTTCCCCCCTCTGGAAACACCAGCACAGCACCCACCCACCGGGCCCATACCTCCGTCCCCACTTACCTGTGTCTCACTGGAAATATTGCTGGATCACTGAGTCCCTGTTGGTCATGTCTTCTTCCTCTGCTTCCTCGTCTTCACTGTCCACAGGCTCCACATCTGCCACAACACCGCCATCTGGACCATCCTCCTGCAGAAAAGGCACCTGTTGTCACAAAGCCAAGTTGTGAAGCATACAGCAGGCCACGATGATCTGGCACACCTTCTTTGGTGAGTAGAATAGGGATCCATCTGTCATATGGAGGCACCTGAACCTGGCCTTCAGGAGGCCGAAGGTCCGCTCGATCACCCTTCTAGTTCGCCAATGGGCCTCATTGTAGCGTTCCTCTGCCCTTGTCCTGGGATTCCTCATTGGGGTCAGTAGCCATGACAGGTTGGGGTAACCAGAGTCACCTGCAAATGGTGAAGGACAACTGTTAGACACGCACTAATCTGGAGGGATATCCCCTGACCCAGACAACCATTCCCACTGACTTGCTTCCAGGTGCTCACCTAATAGCCACACACGTTGCCTCTGGAGTTGACCCATCACATAAAGGATGCTGCTATTCCGCAGGATGTAGGCGTCATGCACTGAGCCAGGGAACATGGCATTCACATGGGAAATGTACTGGTCTGCCAAACATACCATCTGTACATTCATCGAATGATAACTCTTCCGGTTTCTGTACACCTGTTCACTCCTGTGGGGGGGGACCAAAGCCACATGGGTCCCATCAATGGCACCTATGATGTTGGGGATGTGTCCCAGGGCATAGAAATCACCTTTCACTGTAGACAAACCCTCCACCTGAGGAAAAACGATGTAGCTCCGCATGTGTTTCAGAAGGGCAGACAACACTCTGGACAATACGTTGGAAAACATAGGCTGGGACATCCCTGATGCTATGGCCACTGTTGTTTGAAAAGACCCACTTGCAAGGAAATGGAGCACTGACAGCACCTGCACTTGAGGGGGGATTCCTGTGGGATGGCGGATTGCTGACATCAGCTCTGGCTCCAACTGGGTACACAGTTCCTGGATTGTGGCACGGTCAAGCCTGTATGTGATTATCACATGTCGCTCCTCCATTGTCGACAGGTCCACCAACAGTCAGTACACCGGAGGATGCCGCCATCTGCTCACATGTCCCAGCCGACGGTGCCTATGAATGAACACAGCGAGCACAGAGTCAAACAACTCAGAGGTACGTACCCACAGTTTACACAGAACACCATTCATACACAAAAGATGGCCTGTATGTGTGTAGAGTCTAGGCCTAGGTATGTGTGACGCAGTTGAAAATGAAGCCATGTGGGCCCCTGAAATGGTGGTTGCCTGACCTGTAAAGTGGGACAATGGGATGTGAGGTAACTGCGCTGGCGTTGTACACCGTCGCGGTAGGCGGTCGAAGACCGCGGCGCAGTGCTGCATTGGTTAACATTGGACCCTATGAGTCCCAGGAGCCAATGACGATGTATGCCGGGGGTGGCGGTACGCACCGCCGCGGATGTGACCGCCATTTTCTATCTGTTCAATCACTCGATACCTGATCTTCGACAGGAGAGGACCTGCACTGCAAGTGCTTCTGTGACCTGGGTCTGGAAGAGACAATGGCTCGAGTGTCTGGGGAAAGGGCCTCTGCCTTCACATAGGAGGAGTTGGAGAAGCTTGTGGATGGGGTCCTTCCCCAGTACACGCTACTCTACGGTCCTCCAGACAAACAGGTAAGTACAAGGGGAGCATGTTGTATGGGCTATGCCTGTGTGGAGAGGGCTGGATGTAAGAAGGAAGGGGGGAGAGTGCTGCGTGCATAAAAGAAGGTGAATGCATGTGCCACATGCAAGGGTAGGGATGGGGGCCAATCAGTTTGACGGTGCAGTTGGTAGTAACTTCTCTTTTTCCCCTGTACATTTCATGTAGGTCAGCGCCCACCAGAAAAAAGATATTTGGCGTGCCATCGCCAAGGACGTCCGGACCCTGGGGATCTACCACTGACGGAGCACCCACTGCCGGAAAAGATGGGAGGACATTCGCCGCTGGAGCAAGAAGACGGCGGAGGCTCAGCTGGGGGTGGCCTCCCTACGTGGGAGGGGTGCCCGTCGCACCATGACCCCCCTGATGTTCAGGATCCTGTCGGTGGCCCACCCGGAGTTGGATGGGCGCTTGAGGGCATCACAGCAGCCACAAGGGGGTGAGTACACTCTCATTCTGCTGACTTTGCACGCAGTGGAGGTGTCTGGGTGGGGGAGGTGGGCTGTGGGTTTCCCTAGGCCAGGGCGAGATCTGTAGGCAAGGCCCCTCCGTAAGGCAGGCCATGTGGTACCCCACCCCACCTCTGTAGAGTGCCAAGTACACCTAGTCATGCCCCTGTGTCATCTATGTGTGCAGATGTCATCCATAGCCTTGTAGGCCATTTCCCAGGAATTGAACAGTGGACCCCAAGAGCACGGCGTAGTGCAGGGGGTTTCTGTGTCTGTCGTGTCCGCCAACGGTAGCGGTAATGCATGCACTCAACATGTCTTTCTTCTGTCGTCCCCCCCCTTTTTGTGGTTTCCCTGTTCTTGTGTGTATTAGCATCATCAGGCGGAGGAGCAGTGGCACCGGAGCACGAGGGAGCTGCATCCCACATGGCCCTGGAGGGCGAGACTACGGACTCAGAGTTCACCAGTGGGACGGAGGGAGAGGGGACCTCCACGGCGGGGACAGGAGCTGACACCTGCGACACAGACTCGTCCTCTGATGGGAGCTCCTTTGTGGTAGCGGCAACATCTGTGCCCCCCGCATCTACAGGTACAGCCGCACACCCCCTACCAGCACTGCCCTCCCAGCAGCCCCTCAGCCTATGCCCCGTGCCCGCTCACCCCGGAGGGTGGGGATCACCTTCGCCCCAGGCACCTCAGGCCCTGCCCCAGTCACCCCTGCTGCCCTCAGTGAGGAGGCCATTGACCTCCTCAGGTCCCTCACTGTTGGGCAGTCTACCATTTTGAATGCCATCCAGGGTGTAGAGAGGCAGTTGCAACAAACAAATGCATTCCTGAAGGGCATTCATTCGGGTCAGGTGGCACTTCAGCGAGCTTTTCAGACTCTGGCCTCAGCACCGATGGCAGCCATTGTCCCCGTCTCTAGCCTCCCCCCTCCAACTTCCTCCACCCACACCCAATCCCCTGTACCTCAGCCTATCCCAAGCACACCTACAGACCAGCATGCACACACGTCAACACACAAGGGAATCTCTGGCAAACATAAGCACCACACATCCCACAGGCAAGCATCACACAAATGCAGACACACCAACATCCACTGCCTCCACTGTGTCCCCCTCCTCCTTGTCTCCCTCCTCCCTCCCAGTCTCATCTACACTCACACATGCATGCACTACCTCTACATCCACTATGTCCCTCTCCAGCACACCCACCACCACACCCCGCTCACGTGCAGTCACCACCCCACTACCATTCACACATCCCCTGTGTCCTCTCCCAGTTTGTCTGTGACGCCACCTCCCAAGATACACAAACGCAGGCACACACCCACCCAATAGCCATCCACCTCACGACAGCCTCCAGCGCATGCACCTTCACCCGAAGTCAGCAAACGTACACCTCCTACAACCACCATCAATTCCTCCACTCCCAAACCCCCTACAGCTACCCGTCCCAGTGTGTCCCAAAAACTTTTACTTCCACCCTTGACCTCTTTCCCACACCTCCCCCACCCCGTCCGTCTCCTAGGTCCCGAACCAGCACCTCAGCCACAACATCTCTGGGACCAGTTGTGCCTGTAGTCACCGGAATCTGGAGTGCACCAGCCACCAGGGCAGCCAGTGTGGCACGGAGCCACAGCACAGACAGTCCCCCACCTGTGAAACATCAGAAGTTGCCCAGTGCCTGGCGGGAGAGGGGGGAAGACTCCAGCCACCAAACCCGCTCCCAGAGGTCCCTGTGGGTAGTGTGGAGTCAGCTGTGACACCTTCCAAGGTGGGGAAGGGCCACAAGAAACCCGGCAAGTCTGGGAAGAGCAGCACGGCGGAGAAGACCACCATCATCCCCGATGCCCAGAAGCTCACCTCCAGCACAGGCCTAGCTGCCCAGGAGGCCACTGCCAGCACTAGCCCACCTGCCCAGGAGGGGCCCGCCAGCACCAGCCCACCTGCCCAGGAGGTCACCACCAGCACCAGCCCAGCTGCCCAAGGGGCCACCGCCAGCACCAGCCCACCTGCCCAGGAGGCCACTGCCAGCACCAGCCCAGGAGCCCACCGCCAGCAGCAGCCCACCTGCCCAGGAGGCCACCACCAGCACCAGCCCACCTGCCCAGGAGGTCACCGCCAGCACCAGCCCACCTGCCCAGGAGGCCACCGCCAGCACTAGCCCCACTGGGCCATGAAGGACCGCCAGCACAAGCCCCGCTGGGCCATGAATGAGTGCCAGCAGCTGAGACCCAGTAATGGAGACCGCCATCTCAAGCACCGCTGAACAGGGTACCGCCGTCTCAAGCACCGCTGCAGAGGGCACCGCCCTCTCAAGCACCGCTGAACAGGGCACCGCTGTCTCAAGCACTGCTGCACAGGGCACCTCCAACTCAAGCACCGCTAAACAGGGGGTGAATGATGCACTCTGGGCACCATGCCCCCTCCAGAACCAGTGGAGACTGTCATCCACTACCTCTGTCCTTAGCAGGATGAAGCACTCTGGGCACCATGCCCCCTCCAGAACCAGTGGAGACTGTCATCCACTACCTCTGTCCTTAGCAGGATGAAGCACTCTGGGCACCATGCCCCCTCCAGAACCAGTGGAGAAAAGCATCCACTACCCCAATCCTTGGCAGGATGAAGCACTCTGGGCACCATGCCCCCTCCAGAACCAGTGGAGACTGTCATCCACTACCTTTGTCCTTAGCAGGATGAAGCACTCTGGGCACCATGCCCCCTCCAGAACCAGTGGAGACTGTCATCCACTACCTCTGTCCTTAGCAGGATGAAGCACTCTGGGCACCATGCTCCCTCCAGAACCAGTAGAGACTGTTATCCACTTGTGAGACTGTGGCTTTGCACTCCCCAGGATATGGCAGTGGCCAAACCACCCACTGTAGAGACTTGAGAGACTGTGGCTTTGCACTCCCTAGGATTGAACAGTGGGGAAACCACCCACTGTAGAGACTTGAGAGACTGTGGCTTTGCACTCCCCAGGATTGAACAGTGGGCAAACCACTCACTGTAGAGACTTGAGAGACTGTGGCTTTGCACTCCCCAGGATTGAACAGTGGGCAAACCACCCACTGTAGAGACTTGAGAGACTGTGGCTTTGCACTCCCCAGGATTGAACAGTGGGCAACCCACCCACTGCAGAGACTTGAGAGACTGTGGCTTTGCACTCCCCAAGATGACACTCCCCAGGATTGAACAGTGGGCAACCCACCCACTGTAGAGACTTGAGAGACTGTGGCTTTGCACTCCCCAGGATGGAACAGTGGGGATGTAGCCCCCTCGTGGATTTGGCGTCGTGCACTCAAGCGGCTAAGGTGCCCCCCCTTTCCCTCCTCCCCCTGAGGTGCCTGTTTAGTTTCTCTCTGATGCCCCTGCAGTGTTCTCTCCGTCATGGTCGGGGATCTTGTGTGGGCCTCGCCCATACCATGTGGTCCCAGTGTTCCACTGACTTTCTTAGAGCACTACTTGGACTACTATGCTTGGTATATATTATGTGCATGGTGTATATATATATTTCTGCCTACTTGTTTTTAATATATTACAATGGTTACACTCATTTTCTATTGTCTTTGCATTCTTCCAGGGGGTTGGGGGGTGTAACTGTGATGTATTGATATGCATTAGTGTGTGTGTTGTAGTGGGCGAGGGTGGGGGTGTTGCCTGTGTGTGTCCCTGTTTTTTGCCTCCCCCCTCCCCTGTGTCGCAGGTGCAGTACTCACCATGGTCTTCGCCGCCGGCGTTCGTGCTCCTGGTAGAGGAGCAGGAAGACTATTGCAGGTAGAATTTGGAGTTCCGGGTCCATGGCGTCCTCGTTCCTCGTGGGGTGTGTAGAGGTGAGCGTTTTTTCTTCGGGATTCCTGTTTCCGCCGTGTTTTTATCCGCGGTGAATCTGCCCCGGAAAAGGTGGCGGATTGGCCTGTCATAATAGTGTGGGCGGTACATTGTCTCCCATCTGTCTGTTGGCGGTGACCGCTGCGCCGTTTGTTTGTACCGCTGTGGCGGTCGGAGTGTTGAAGTGGCTGTCTTTGTTGGCGGTTTCCGCCACGGTCGTAATTGCAACTTTTTAACCGCCGGCCTGTTGGCGGTCTTACTGCCGGTTTAACACCGACCGCCAGGGTTGTAATGACCACCCATATCTTGTCAAAGCACCTACTATGTTGATGCAGGTCAAGTGCATCTTTGATATACAGTTGACTATATATTTTGTATTCTTTGGAAAGTCTTTGACATGTTCATCCTGATTTTCTTCCCTAAGTCCTCCATAATATCGCCTATGGCCTCTACTTCATTTGCCAATTGTTTCTGGTATCATCATCTGTGTTTAACTTTTGCTTTGTTTAGAATGGAATATAGCTGTGATGTTAGTCCTTTGGTTGTCTCATATATTGCAATACACTTTCCTACCCAATAGCTGCTTCCCTGTTAAGTTGTTTCAGGACCCAGTGCCTGATATGAAGATATTGGAGCTTATCCTGTTTATTGACTTTAAATCTTTTTTTCATTCAATGAGCATTTTAACATGGCCCTTAGAAAATATGTTCTGTAAGGGGCAACACTTCAACGTACAACTATAACTTGCGCTATAAGGTAATTATAACTCGCGCCCCTGCCATGCACAGTTATCTGATCAATAATTTAGCTGCAGATGTTACATTGACTTATCAGTGATGTTATCAAAGATGTCATGAGTGCTGTAATTTGTGGGGTAATTAGCAGTGCATGGCGAGGGCGCGAGTTATAGTTATCTTAGGGCGGCAGTTATAGTTACCTGAAATAACTCTAACTATAACTGCTGAATTTCTATGGTTTTTGTATGAGTAACTTCAGAACCAAACTGTAACGTCCCTGTAACCTTTGTTTTTTTCAGTGAATTTCTCGTTTTTTTTTTAACATAAAGTAATTTTAATTACCATACGTTAATCTAACCACCGCCATGCACGAGTTTTTGGCCGTGCATGGCAGAAGTTGGCCGCGTGGCCTGGCCTGCACCAGGCCCTCCAAACAACCCCGAATACCAACCCAACCCCTTGAGGCAGAAAGCCTTCGGCCATACATGGCAGGGGGTTATCTGCAACCAATCCCCATAACCACCCCAACCCCACACCATGCACAGTCGAATGGTCTGTCTCTCTGGATGTGACAATAGGTGTGAGAGGGTGTCTCTGCGTGTGAGAGTGTCTGTCTGGGTGTGAGAGTGGGGGCATGAGGGTCTGAGTCGGTCTGTGAGTGGGTGTATCAGGGTCCGAGTGGGTGTGTGAGTGGGTGTGTGAGTGGGTGTATGAGTGTCTGAGTGGAGTCTTTGAACAAGTGTGTGAGGTTATGAGTGGGTCTGTTAGTAGGTGCGTGAATCTTTGAGTGGGTGTGAGAGTGCTACTATGAGTGAATGAATTAGTGTATGAATGACAGTGAATATTTTTTTTTTGTCATTGAAATTCGCGAATTTGTCTCTTAGCGTTAGATGGGTGGGCCGCGCTGAGCATCGCAGTATATTCATGAATAACGCATGGCGTGAAAAAATAATATTTTTAAGGACATAATTTCACCCTTGCAGACCCCTATATCACAGCTCTGGGGTCAGGGTACTGCCACCTTGACACCTTATACCATTTATCAAATTTATTTTGAGTCCCGGGGACCGTGCCCCGTAACATAAAATGGCAGCTGAAACTTTCTGGTCAGGTTGCGGCCAGCCAATCACAGCTTTCTTGGTGGCCCATTCGTTTGCGAATTCGCCGTGATCCCTCCAAAAACATTGCGATGGATCCGCAGCCCTAGGTATACACAAATGTATTTTCCCTTCAGATTATTTAAACAAATAACGGAAAGAGTAATCTCTGTACCAACAGCTACTTTTTTGCCAAATTTGGTGTAATTCTGTCCAGCGGTTCGGGCTCATATGAGAATCAATGTTGGAAATGCACGATTTCCACACACTTTTGCTTTGCCCCTGCTTGAAATATCACCACAAAATTTCTCATGCTCAACAACAATAACCGGCATACTTTTTTTGGAAAATTCTTGAAGAATCGTCAAACGATGCCAAAGATATAGGCAAGTCAAGACTCTGTTTTTGCTGGCTTTTAGACTCTGCGCACTTTACCACTGCTAACCAGTGCTAAAGTGCATATGCTCTCTCCCTTTAAACATGGTAACTTTGGATCATACCCAATTGGACTATTTCATATACTTATAAGTCCCTAGTAATGTGCACGGTATGTGCCTAGGGCCTGTAGATCAAATGCTACTAGTGGGCCTGCAGCACTGGTTGTGCCACCCACTCAAGTAGCCCCTTTACCTTGTCCCAGGCCTACCATGGCAAGGCCTGTGTGTGCAGTTTCACTGCCACTTCGACTTGGCATTTAAAAGTACTTGCCAAGCCTAAAGCTCACCTTTTTCCACACATAAGTCACCTCTAATGTGTGCCCTAGGTAACCCCTAGAGCAGGGTGCTGTGTGGGTAAAAAGCAGGACATGTACCTGTGTAGTTTACATGTCCTGGTAGTGTAAAACTCCTAAATTCATTTTTACACTACTATGAGGACTGCTCCCTTCAGAGGCTAACATTGGGGCTGAGCTCATACATTGTTGAAGTGGCAGCTGCTGATCTGAAGGGAGTAGGAAGGTCATATTTAGTATGGCCAGAATGGTAATACAAAATCCTGCTGACTGGTGAAGTTGGATTTAATATTACTATTTTAGAAATGCCACTTTTAGAAAGTGAGCATTTCTCTGCACTTAAATCTTTCTGTGCCTTACAATCCACGTCTGGCTAGGTTTAGTTGACAGCTCCTTGTGCATTCACTCAGACACACCCCAAACACAGGGTACTCAGCCTCACTTGCATACATCTGCATTTTGAATGGGTCTTCCTGGGCTGGGAGGGTGGAGGGACTGCTCTGACACAAAGGACTGCCACACCCCCTACTGGGACCCTGGCAGACAGGATTGAACTGAAAGGGGACCTGGTGCACTTCTAAGTCGCTCTTTGAAGTCTCTCCCACTTCAAAGCACATTTGGGTATAAAACAGGGCCTCTGCCCTACCACCTCAGACACTTGCTGGAGACGAAACCTGAACCAGAAACTACATCCTGCCAAGAAGAACTGCCTGGCTGCTCAAAGGACTCACCTGTCTGCTTTCTACAAAGGACTGCTGCCTTGCTGTTGGCCTGCTGCCTTGTTGAACTCTTTTCTGGCTGTAAAAGTGCTCTCCAAGGGCTTGGATAGAGCTTGCCTCCTGTTCCCTGAAGTCTCAGGACCCAAAAGACTTCTCTTTTTCATTTGGACTCTTCGTGCGCTGAAAATTTTGACGCACAGCTTGCTCCGCGGCAAGAAAATCGCCGCACACCGACGCTGATTGACGCGACGCCTTCGGGGCGACCGGAACTTCGACGCACGGCCTCGCAAGGACAACGCCGCCCGACTTCCAGAGGGGAAATCGACGCGACGCCTGCCATGAGAACGAAACTTTGACGCCCAGCCTCCCGGAGCGACGTGCAGCCGGAAAACAAGCCGAAGAATCCACACACAGACCCCGGGACATCTGGTAATCCCGCGAACCACAGAAAGAGACTGTCGACACGCCGGAAAACGACGCCCGACTTCCCCGCGTGAAAAATAATGACGCAAGTCCGTGTGTGCAGGGGAGAAATCGACGCACACACCATTTTTCCACGTATTTCTTCTTCTACGGCCCTTTGCGGAGATTTTCCACTTTAAACCAGGTACTTTGTGCTTGAAAGAGACTTTGTTTGGTTTTTAAAGACTTAAGACACTTTATATCACTTTTCAGTGATATCTCTACAATTTCACATTGCACCTTTATTCGTTTTGACCTGCAATTATCCAGATAAATATTATATATTTTTCCAAACACTGTGTGGTGTATTTTTGTGGTGCTATATTGCGTTATTGTATGATTTATTGCACAAATACTTTACACATTGCCTTCTAAGTTAAGCCTGACTGCTCGTGCCAAGCTACCGGAGGGTGGGCACAGGATAATTTTGGATTGTGTGTGACTTACCCTGACTAGAGTGAGGGTTCTTGCTTGGACAGAGGGTAACCTGACTGCCAACCAAAAACCCAATTTCTAACATTGGTGATCAGCGATGAGGATGGGACTTGTATTTGTGCAGTGACATATAGTAGCTAAGTATTTCACTACCTACCCACAGTTGAAGGTAAACTTGATTTTTATCTCTTTTTTGCAAATTCGTTTTTTCCTGGCAATTTTCAAAAACTAAATCCTCACTCAACATGTCTCTGGCTGGGTCTCAAGTAGGAGACTTTGACCTAGCCCTGTTGGATACATATACTGTCAAACAGCTAAGAGGGTTCTGCAGGGTGATGAGAGTACCCACCCAAGGTGCCTCCAAAAAGGAGGACTTTCACGTGTCGCTGAGGGCCTGGACAGAAGCCCATTTAGAGGAGGATGTGGAGGAAGAGGAGCCAGAAAATGGCCCCTCAGAGGATTTGTTGCTATCAGTGGATGATGTTACCACTGCAATTGTGCCCCAATCTAGACCAGAGAGCAGTGTCTCTGTGCAAAGCCTGACTGCAGAGGAAAGGAGAGAAGAAATGGAGTTCCAATTACAAATGGCAAAACTGAAAATTGAGGCTCAACAGGAGGAAAGAAGGGCAGAGAGAAAAGTCAAGCAAGCTGAGGCTGAAAGAGCAGCCAAACAGATTGAAGCTGAGAGAGCCTCGGCTGAAAATAAACTTTTGTTGGCTCATGAACTGAGTCTCAAGGAGCTGGATCTCAAGGCAAAGCAGTCTGAATCCAGCAGTAATGGTGGCAGCATACATACAGGACCTGCTGGAGAAAAGAAGGTTCGTATACCCAAAAATGTGGTGCCCAGTTTTGTGGTGGGAGATGACATAGATAAATGGTTAGCTGCTTATGTAGTTGCACTAAGGGCTCATGAGGTTCCTGAAGGGCAATGGGGGGTAGCTATGTGGGGTTATGTGCCGCCATTGGGGAGGTACACACTTCTCACATTGGATCAACCTGATCAAAACACATACCCACTTCAGAAAGCCACTTTACTTGCCAAGTTTGGGCTGACCCCTGAGAGATACCGTCAGAGGTTCAGGGACAGCACCAAACAATCCACACAAATATGGGTAGATTTCTTTGACTTTTCCAGTAAGGCACTGAATGGATGGGTGCGGGGCAACAAAGTAGATGATTATAAAGGGTTATATGACTTGATTCTGAGAGAGCATATGCTCAATACTACTTTTACAGAGTTGCGCCAGCACTTGGTAGATAATAAGCTGACTAATCCCAGGAAGCTTGCTGAGGAGGCGGACCTCTGGGTTAGCACCAGAGTGTCCAAAGAGGTACCTGGGGGACACACCCACAAAGGTGGTCAGGGTTCCCAACAGAAGAAAGAGGGGGGAGATAAACCTACAGATAAGGAACTCTCAAAAGGCCACCAAAAGAATTCCCAGGGAGGGGGTGGCAACCATTCCTTTTCCAGATTTGGGAAAAAGCCAGGGACATATGATAAATCAGGGAAATCCAACCCCAAATGCATGGAGTGTTACCAGTATGGTCACTATAAAGGCGACCCCCAGTGCTCAAAGAGGGCACCGTCCACTACCGGACAGACACCTGGGTTGACTAGAGTAGCACTCGGGGAGATGGACCCAGATAGCTTTGGGGAGCAGGTAGAGATTTCCCTAGTGTCCCTGGGAGAAAGAGAAATGGTGCCCAAAGCCCACATGCCCAGAAATACTTCCAAGTACAGGCAGTGGGTCACCATTGATGGGCAGAAGGTGGAAGCTCTGCATGACAAAAGAGCCAGTATGACTACTATCAAGAGTCAGCTGGTGTCAACAGAGCAGATAGTCCCTAATACATTCCACCAGGTCATAGTCGCTGACAATCGTGAGAGTCACCTACCGGTGGCTCTGGTTCCCTTTGAGTGGCGGGGGGTCTCTGGTACTCTGAAAGTAGCTGTGAGTCCTGCCATGCCTGTAGATTGTCTGTTGGGCAATGATCTTGAGCATACTGCTTGGAAAGAAGTAGAGCTCAGATCTCACCTGGAGATGTTAGGGTTACCTGAGTGGGTCTGCATGACCACATGGTCCATGGCTGCCCGGGAAGGGAGTCAAGGTCTTCTGGAGCCTGGAAAGATGGCCCAGACAGTTGCCACGAGGAAGGGCAAGAGGCGTGGGAAACCCGCCTCCAATGTTCCCACAGTGGTGGATGAGGCCACTAAGCCAACTGGGGAGGACATAGCTGACCTGGGTAACCTACCTGAACTTGCTGGCTGGCAAGTAGAGGGGGGGCCAACCAGGGCAGCATTCTGCAAGGCGCAGAAGGAATGCCCCGCCCTTGAGGGTCTGAGGCAACAGGCCACAGCCCAAGCAGCAGGTGACGCCTCTGGCGCTCAACATATTTACTGGGAGAATGATCTCCTTTACAGTGAGCGTAAGGTTCCAGGTCCTGGGGCACCCCGGGTGCTGGTGGTCCCCCAGTGTTACCAGAACTTCCTACTGGGCTTGGCTCACGACATCCCCCTGGCAGGACACCTGGGCCAAGATAAGACCTTTAACAGGCTTGACACCCACTTCTATTGGCCCAGAATGAGGACAGCCTCAGATAACTTCTGCAGAGCTTGCCCCACCTGCCAGGCTAATGGGAAGACAGGGAAACGGCTTAAAGCTCCCCTTATCCCACTCCCAGTCATTGGCACCCCCTTTGAAGGGGTGGGCATCGCCATTGTTGGTTCCTTGGACCCCAAAACTGCCTTGGGCAACAGGTTTATCCTGGTTTTGTTGGACCATGCCACCCGCTATCCAGAGGCAAGCCCTCTGAGAACAGTGACTGCACCAGTGGTGACCAGAGCCCTGTTGGGAATATTTACCCGTGTGGGATTCCCTAAGGAGGTCGTGTCTGACAGGGGCACAAACTTCATGTCTGCATTCATGAAGTCCATGTGGGATGAGTGTGGGGTGACCTACTGGTTTACCACCCCTTATCATCCTTAATCCAATGGGCTTGTTGAAAGATTCAACCAGACGCTGAAAGGCATGATTGGTGGCCTGACTGATGCCATGAGGCGTAAGTGGGACGTCCTCTTACCCTGCCTGTTGTTTGCTTACAGAGAGGTGCCCCAGAAAGGGGTGGGGTTCAGCCCCTTTGAGCTTTTCTATGGTCACCCTGTCAGGGGACCCCTAAGCATTGTTAAGGTGGGCTGAGAGAAAGCTCCCAAGTCATCTCCCCAGGATGTGGTCAGCTACATGCTGGCCCTCCGCAACCAAACCCAACGCTTCTGGAAGCAGGCCAAGAGTAACCTCGAGGCCAGTCAAGAGGTGATGAAGGAGTGGTATGATCAGAAAGCCACTCTAGTTGAGTTCTCACCTGGAGACAAAGTTTGTGTGATGGAGCCAGTAGAGCCCAGGGCTCTCCTGAGATCAAGGAGCATAAAGGGGAGGCCACTTATCTAGTGGACCTCAAGACCCCTATGCACCCCCTAAGGGTCCTCCATCACAACCGGCTCAAACCTCACTTTGAGAGTTCTGAGGTCAGTATGCTCCTGGTCACAGATGAGGGCATGGAAGAGGAGAGTGAACCTCTCCCCGACCTCCTCGCTGTCAAAGAAGGGGATGGGTCAGTGGGGGGTGTCATTCTCTCTGACTCCCTGACTCTAACCCAGAGAGGAGACTGCTATGAGCTGTTAGAGCAGTTCTCCCCCCTGTTCTCCCTTACTCCTGGACCAACCCACCTCTGTGTTCATGACATTGACACAGGTGATAGTCCCCCTGTGAAGAACAAAATTTACAGGTTGTCGGATAAGATGAAGGCCAGCATCAAGAAGGAGGTCTCCAAGATGTTAACTTTAGGGGTTATTGAGAAATCCAGTAGTCCCTGGGCCAGCCCTGTGGTATTGGTTCCTAAGGCTACTGCCCCAGGTGCGAAGCCAGAACTCCGGTTCTGTGTGGCCTACCGGGGTCTCAACTCAGTCACCCGGACTGATGCTCACCCCATCCCCCGAGCTGATCAGCTCGTTGACAGACTCGGTGCTGCCAAGTTCCTGAGTACGTTCGATCTTACTTCAGGGTACTGGCAGATCGTCCTGACTGAGGGGGCTAAAGAAAGATCAGCATTTTCTACCCCTTATGGCCATTACCAATTTGGACTGAAAAATGCCCCGCTACCTTCCAACGGTTGGTTAACAGGGTCCTAGCTGGTAAAGATGCCTACTGTGCAGCTTACTTGGACGACATAGCTGTCTACAGCTCCAGCTCGGAGGAACACCTGCTCCACCTCAAGGAGGTGCTTCAGGCTCTGCAACAGGCAGGCCTGACTATCAAGGCTAGTAAGTGCCAGATTGGGCAGGGTTCCGTGGTGTACTTGGGACACCTAGTAGGTGGTGGCAAGGTGCAGCCACTCCAGGCCAAGATTGAAACTATCAAGGCCTGGCAACCACCTAGAACACAGACTGAGGTGAGAGCCTTTTTGGGCCTCACTGGATACTACCGCAGATTCGTCAAGGGCTATGGTACCATTGTGTCCCCCTTGACAGAACTCACTTCCAAGAAACAACCTAGGTTGGTGAATTGGACAGAGGCTTGTCAGAAAGCCTTTGATTCTCTGAAGGAAGCCATGTGCAGGGCCCCCAAACCCAACGCTTCTGGAAGCAGGCCCAGATTAACCTCGAGGCCAGTCAAGAGGTGATGAAGGAGTGGTATGACCAGAAGGCCACTCTAGTTGAGTTCTCACCTGGAGACAAAGTTTGTGTGATGGAGCCAGTAGAGCCCAGGGCTCTCCTGAGATCAAGGAGCATAAAGGGGAGGCCACTTATCTAGTGGACCTCAAGACCCCTAGGCACCCCCTAAGGGTCCTCCATCACAACCGGCTCAAACCTCACTTTGAGAGGTCTGAGGTCAGTATGCTCCTGGTCACAGATGAGGGCATGGGAGAGGAGAGTGAACCTCTCCCCGACCTCCTCGCTGTCAAAGAAGGGGATGGGTCAGTGGGGGTGTCATTCTCTCTGACTCCCTGACTCTAACCCAGAGAGGAGACTGCTATGAGCTGTTAGAGCAGTTCTCCCCCCTGTTCTCCCTTACTCCTGGACTAACCCACCTCTGTGTTCATGACATTGACACAGGTGATAGTCCCCCTGTGAAGAACAAAATGTACAGGTTGTCGGATAAGGTGAAGGCCAGCATCAAGGAGGAGGTCTCCAAGATGTTAACTTTAGGGGTTATTGAGAAATCCAGTAGTCCCTGGGCCAGCCCTGTGGTATTGGTTCCTAAGGCTACTGCCCCAGGTGCGAAGCCAGAACTCCGGTTCTGTGTGGCCTACCGGGGTCTCAACTCAGTCACCCGGACTGATGCTCACCCCATCCCCCGAGCTGATGAGCTCGTTGACAGACTCAGTGCTGCCAAGTTCCTGAGTACGTTCGATCTTTCTTCAGGGTACTGGCAGATCGTCCTGACTGAGGGGGCTAAAGAAAGATCAGCATTTTCCACCCCTGATGGCCATTACCAATTTGGACTGAAAAATGCCCCGCTACCTTCCAACGGTTGGTTAACGGGGTCCTAGCTGGTAAAGATGCCTACTGTGCAGCTTACTTGAACGACATAGCTGTCAACAGCTCCAGCTGGGAGGAACACCTGCTCCACCTCAAGGAGGTGCTTCAGGCTCTGCAACAGGCAGGCCTGACTATCAAGGCTAGTAAGTGCCAGATTGGGCAGGGTTCCGTAGTGTACTTGGGACACCTAGTAGGTGGTGGCAAGGTGCAGCCACTCCAGGCCAAGATTGAAACTATCAAGGCCTGGCAACCACCTAGAACACAGACTGAGGTGAGAGCCTTTTTGGGCATCACTGGATACTACCGCAGATTCGTCAAGGGCTATGGTACCATTGTGTCCCCCTTGACAGAACTCACATCCAAGAAACAACCTAGGTTGGTGAATTGGACAGAGGCTTGTCAGAAAGCCTTTGATTCTCTGAAGGAAGCCATGTGCAGGGCCCCCTTGCTCAAGGCCCCTTACTACTCCCAGGAATTTATTGTGCAGACAGACGCTTCAGAGCATGGCATAGGGGCTGTTCTAGCACAGCTAAATGAGGAGGGCTCAGACCAACCAGTAGTCTTTATTAGCAGAAGACTATTACCACGGGAACAAAGGTGGAGTGCTATTGAGAGAGAAGCATTTGCTGTGGTCTGGGCACTGAAGAAGCTAAGACCCTTCCTGTTTGGGACTCACTTCCGGGTTCAGACAGACCACAGGCCTCTCAGATGGCTCATGCAGATGAGGGGTGAGAATCCAAAACTCTTGAGGTGGTCCATTTCCCTACAGGGGATGGACTTTAATGGTGGAGCATCGCCCAAGGGTTGACCACGCCAATGCTGATGGTCTCTCCAGATACTTCCGCCTTAGCGATGAGAGCTCCCAGGAGGTTGGGTAGCTCTCCCCACTTTCAGCTAGGGGGGACACATGTTAGACCTGACATGCCTTAGGGTGGTCACCCCTAACTTTTTGCCTGCCTCCCTCCACTTTTTGGACTCTGTTTTTGCTGGCTTTTAGACTCTGCACACTTTACCACTGCTAACCAGTGCTAAAGTGCATATGCTCTCTCCCTTTAAACATGGTAACTTTGGATCATACCCAATTGGACTATTTAATATACTTATAAGTCCCTAGTAATGTGCACGATATGTGCCTAGGGCCTGTAGATCAAATGCTACTAGTGGGCCTGCAGCACTGGTTGTGCCACCCACTCAAGTAGCCCCTTTACCTTGTCCCAGGCCTACCATGGCAAGGTCTGTGTGTGCAGTTTCACTGCCACTTCGACTTGGCATTTAAAAGTACTTGCCAAACCTAAAGCTCCCCTTTTCCTACACATAAGTCACCTCTAATGTGTGCCCTAGGTAACCCCTAGAGCAGGCTGCTGTGTGGGTAAAAGGCCGGACATGTACCTGTGTAGTTTACATGTCCTGGTAGTGTAAAACTCTTAAATTCGTTTTTACACTACTGTGAGGCCTGATCCCTTCATAGGCTAACATTGGGGCTGCCCTCATACATTGTTGAAGTGGCAGCTGCTGATCTGAAGGGAGTAGGAAGGTCATATTTAGTATGGCCAGAATGGTAATACAAAATCCTGCTGACTGGTGAAGTTGGATTTAATATTACTATTTTAGAAATGGCACTTTTAGAAAGTGAGCATTTCTCTGCACTTAAATCTTTCTGTGCCTTACAATCCACGTCTGGCTAGATTTAGTTGACAGCTCCTGCATTCACTCAGACACACCCCAAACACAGGGTACTCAGCCTCACTTGCATACATCTGCATTTTGAATGGGTCTTCCTGGGCTGGGAGGGTGGAGGGCCTGCTCTGACACCAAGGACTGCCACACCCCCTACTGGGACCCTGGTAGACAGGATTGAACTGAAAGGGGACATGGTGCACTTCTAAGCCACCCTTTGAAGTCTCTCCCACTTCAAAGGCACATTTGGGTATAAAACAGGGTCTCTGCCCTACCACCTCAGACACTTGCTGGAGAAGAAACCTGAACCAGAAACTACATCCTGCCAAGAAGAACTGCCTGGCTGCTCAAAGGACTCACCTGTCTGCTTTCTACAAAGGACTGCTGCCTTGCTGTTGGCCTGCTGCCTTGCTGAACTCTTGTCTGGCTGTAAATGTGCTCTCCAAGGGCTTGGATAGAGCTTGCCTCCTGTTCCCTGAAGTCTCAGGACCAAAAAGACTTCTCTTTTTCATTTGGACTCTTCGTGCGCTGAAAATTTCGACGCACAGCTTGCTCCGCGGTGAGAAAATCGCTACACACCGACACTGATCGACGCGACGCCTTCAGGGCGACCGGAACTTCGACGCACGGCCTCGCAAGGACAACGCCGCCCGACTTCCAGAGGGGAAATCGACGCGACGCCTGCCGTGAGAATGAAACTTCGCCGCACAGCTTCCCGGAATGACGCGCAGCCGGAAAACAAGCTGAAGAATCCACGCACAGACCCTGGGACATCTGGTAATCCTGCGAACCACAGAAAGAGACTGTCTGCACGCCGGAAAATGACGCACGACTTCCCCACGTGAAAAATAACTGCGCAAGTCCGTGTGTGCAGGGGAGAAATTGACGCACACACCATTTTTCCACGTATCTCTTCTTCTGCGGCCCTTTGCGGAGATTTTCCACTTTAAACCAGGTACTTTGTGCTTGAAAGAGACTTTGTTTGCTTTTTAAAGACTTAAGACACTTTATATCACTTTTCAGTGATATATCTACAATTACACATTGCACCTTTATTCGTTTTGACCTGCAATTATCCAGATAAATATTATATATTTTTCTAAACACTGTGTGCTGTATTTTTGTGGTGCTATATTGTGTTATTGTATGATTTATTGCACAAATACTTTACACATTGCCTTCTAAGTTAAGCCTGACTGCTCGTGCCAAGCTACCAGAGGGTGGGCACAGGATAATTTTGGATTGTGTGTGACTTACCCTGACTAGAGTGAGGGTTCTAGCTTGGACAAAGGGTAACCTGACTGCCAACCAAAAACCCCATTTCTAACACCGTGCATCAATCACAAGTGCTTTTCTTTACGCAGCTTTTGGTTGCTTCACTCTGGAGGGAAACACGACTGGCAGATTCAAAATCAATCATTGAAATTGACATTGTGCTGCCAACAAATCTATTTGCCCTATGACTCTTTTCTGGCTCCATATCAAACATCCTCCCAGCGTAAGAGGGAGCTGGCTGAATCTTTATATATTTATTGGTTACTAACCCATACGCTGCCATCCTTATCTGTGAAGAAACAAATGCAACAGAGAGGATAGCTGTGAGACAAATTCACCACTAATCTCACAGGCACTTTCATCTTGTAAGTGGGCTCCAGAAAATCCCTTTTAGAATCAGTTGTTCTTGGAACTTACAAATCGTGTGCTGGCATCTACCCCCTCCCCAACTCCCTTGCGAGCTCCAGTTTATGTCTCTGTGTGGCTTCTCTCAGTGATAGCATCTTACTTAGAATAGATGTGCCATTCTCTTCCCTGATCTGTGTGAAATGTCCCATGTTTCCTCTCATTTCCCCCCTGGTTAAATAAATACCCTTGGGGATCTGCACTCACATTGTCCCTACCAGGAATTTTAATGCAAAATGTCCCCTCCGTTCTCACAATTTTGTGAGAGGGTCTTAAGATTCTCTCATCTGGGAACACTTTGTAATCAGCAGAGAGTGGCTGTGTCTATAACCCCCTCATTGCAGGGGCATGGTCTCCTCCCTGCCCACCTCTTGTTACCCATGTTTCAATCACCACATGAAGTGAACATCCTACAGCCCTCCGGGGTTTACCCTCAGGGCTACTGCATCTGGCTTCATAAATTGGTTTAACAACTGTCACTCAAATTTTCACAAAATAACAAATGCATTTTCTATCTAATTACAACCAATGTTTTCATGCACACAAAATGCTATTGATTTTTAATTAGCTGTACACTGAATTGCATGTTTCACTCACAGCCTTCGAATATGTTTCAAAACAACGAACAAAGGTGGATCTTAGGCCCTGATTTATACTTTTTGACACAAAACTGCACTAACGCACTTTTGCGTCAAAAAGTTTAGTGTTGACTAGCACCATTATTTAACGCCACCCAGGTGTCATATTTATACTATGACAATGGGTGTCGCTAAAAATAGTCTAGGATCATTCTTCCCAACATTAACCATTGCGTCTGGTCATTATGACGTTAACTGAGGAAAAATTACTCTAATCTGTTTTACGATATGTAAACATGTCGCAAAATGGAATGCACCATTTTTGCCTGCAATAGCGTCAAATACAGACGCTAACGTAGAAAACAGTGCAAAGGAGAAGCAAAATGGACCCAGGAAGCCAGGGGAGACTCCAGGGAGACCACAATCAACCAGGAACCAGCCAGGAGCACACAGACAAGACCCAGAGGAGGGAGAAGAAAAAGAGTAAGTTTTGTTTCAGTGCGGAGGAGCACGAAATACTGGTGAGAGAGGTGACAGAGCATGAAAATCTACTCTTTGTCACCTCTAAATTGCCAATTGGAAGGAGAGAGGCAATTTGCCAGCAAATAGTAGACAATATTAACAGTGTGGCAGAGGTCAGGAGAACCTTAAGTGAGTGCAAGAAACACTGGCATGACTGCAAGCGAAGGACAAAGGAAAAAATGGCAAAGAACAGGAAGGCAGCACTGCAAACTGGAGGTGGTAGTCCAGCACCACAAGACGACTTGGACGAGATGGAGGAGATGGTTGCAGCGGTCATCCCGGAGGAAATCGTCATAGGAATCGCAGGACAGGGCAGACTACCAGGAACCACTGCAAATGCAGGGTAAGTTGTATGGGGGAAATGTATGCAATAATGTCAAGTGCAAGAAGGGGGAGGAACATAGGACTCACACAATGCATGTCAAAGAAGTGCAGAGGGACACAGTGCACATGAAGCAAATTGCACCATGCTGACATAAGCTGCACATGTACCTATGCCTTGGTAGTGCCATGCACCATAACACACACACAACCTGGACATATGTTGAACACCAGGCCTAAATACCTACATGTACAAATGCAGCACATGGGATGGATGGCATGTATAATCACAGTGCCATCACACCATTCCTTGCATACAGTCATATCAGCCCTACCAACACGACCAAGACGTCTGAGATAGGTAGTCAGTCAATAGCATTCCAGGGGAAACATCATGGTGGTGTCCCTTGCAGTAACACCTTGCAACTGCCTTGCCTCATTGCCCAAACACGTGTGCTGCATCTCACAGCACACAAGTCATTGCAACTGTCCAAACAGTACCCAGACATGTGCCGGTAGCACATTGACAACACATCCACATAAGGCAGCCACCACGCCATGCAGTTAGGGTGCCCTCTGGGTGCAGGGAACAATGCACTGAACAGGCGCTGGGGGAATAGCAGGCTGTGTCAACACCAGGACAGTGCGCGCTCTACGGGCATCTAGAATGCAAAAACCCAACACTCGCAAGATAAAGTAATTTATGCATTGTGATGATATGTTATTGTTTAACCTTTTGCATTGCAGAATTCCATCCAAAAGATTCATTTTTAAGGTGCTTATAAATACTGTACATTTACAATGTGTTGCTGCAGACATTCAGAGTGTGTTAGGGTGTGGTCCCTTTCCAGGGCCTTCTGGAGACTTTCCCTGCAACATGCCTGGGCGTGGTTCTAGGCTGGGCCAAGACTCTATAAAAGAGAGTCAGCCCAACTTCCAGTGCTCACTATTCAGAGGTCCTGGTGCAGAGCAGCAGCTTCTTCCTGAGCTCCTGCCCCGGCGGCCTATTTGGATTTTCCAGTCTTCTGCACTCATCTCTCATTGGTGATCACTGTTTCCAGGCGGTAAGACGGTGTTTGGACATTTCCCAACACCGTAATTGAGAATCTTCATATTCTTGATTTTAATTCTTAAATGAATAACAGATTACTTGTGCGCTGCCATTTTTTGACATTTGTATGGTGGTTTGCCAATAGGGAGGACGCGCAATTTATTCCATAAAGATTTGACTTCATTATTACATTATTGTTCATTGCGCGCTGATATTTCTTGACATTTACATGATGTTTTACGAGTTGGCAAGACGTGTAACTCGTTTCATGAGCATTTAACTTTGTTGTTCATCACACCCTACCTTTTCTTGACATTTACATGGTGGCATTCGAATCGATGAAACGCGCGATTCACTTCTCGTGTGTAATTCATGCTGTTCATTGTGCGCTACCATTTTCTGGCATTTACATGGTGGCATTCGAATCGACAACACGCGCGATTCTTTCCTTGAGTGTTTTTTCATGTTATTCATTGTGCGCTACCATTTCTTGGCTTTTGTATGGTGGCATTTGAATCGGCAAGACGCGCAATTCTTTCCTCGTGTATAAATAATGTAAGTTACTGTGCGCTACCATTCTAAGACATTTTCTTGGTAGCATTTCAAGTTGACACAGCGCGTGATTTATTCCTTGAATCTACGTTGTGTGATTTCATGGTGCACAAATCTTTATGGTGTTTAATACTCATATAAAAATCTGCAGTGTGCGCAATTTACTTCCCAATGTTTTTTCTGAGATGAACACAACACAATACCAGAGTTCTAGATGTAATTCTGTGTGTTCCTGATATGTATTCCTAAAAGGAGATTCATATGGTTGTTTAGAAATTGCTCAGAGTGTTTCCTGATTCTCATGCTAAAGAAAGTACTTGAATCTGAAAGTCCTATTTAACTTTTCCTGTTTCCTCCTCAGGTATTCGGTCATCTAAAGCCTAGTCAGTTTTAGGATTATTCTAGGGTTGTTCATGTTTTTCGGAAAAGACGAAGCTTAGAGTTGTAGCATGGTACTGATTTCATGAGATGTAATTTTGATGTTGTGTTTTAACCTTTTGCTTCCTACAGGTCTCCTTCCCAGCTGTTCCCATCCTAATCCCCTTTTCCCCACTTGGACTGTCTTAGACTCTGTGATAAATCTAATCAGAGTATTGGAGCTGTCTTGTGGTGGAAGTGTTGGGAACGTGCACGGACCCCGAGGATCTGGTGACTCTGACAGAATAGTGAGCCCACAAATTATTATCCTCCTGGTTTGTGTATGTTCTCAGCATGGCCACACTGGACGAGCTAGTCAAGGCTATCACCCAGCTCCATTCAGAAGTGGTATCATCAAAGGATTTGACAAATAGTCTAGCTGAGAGGGTGAGTCAGTTACAGAATAAAGTTGAGAAGAAAGAACAAAGTCCCACAGGTGTGTCTTGGCCAGGTACTTCTTCTCAGACTTCTGGAGGTAGTCCGACTAACATTTCCCTCAATGTTCCTTCAGCCATTCCTTTAGCTCCCCCAGAACGCTTCTCAGGTGATCCCTTGAAAGCGCAATCTTTTCTGGTTCAAGTGGAACTTCACTTCACCTGCAGACCACATACTTTCCCCGATGCCCAGTCTAAAGTAGCTTTCTTGTTGTCATATCTGTCTGGAGATGCAGCTACCTGGGCTATTCCTCTAGTGCGTAAAAATAGTCCCCTGTTGTACAACTGGAAAAAGTTTGTTCGTGAATTTGAGAGAGTTTTCGATCGTAGAACTGTAACACAGTCAGCAGATCGTGAATTATTAGACTTACGCCAAGGGAATCAGGACTTAGCGTCATATTTAGCCAACTTTAATCGGCTGGTTGCTGAGACATCCTGGCCTGAAGAAAAACAAGCGGCCTTGTTTTACAGGGGACTCAAAGAGGAGCTAAAAGACATCTTAGCGCGAATCGACCCACAACCTGCAAACTGTCAAGATTTAATAAACCTTGTCTTGAGGCTTGATCATCGTTTAAATGAACGAAAAGGAACGCGTAAAAAGACTGAAAAACATTCTTGGCATGCTCATGATAACAAAGACTCAAGAACTCCGAGAGAAAGAACGCCGGAACCGATGGAAATTGGAACCATCAGGAGACCTTTGACCAAAGACGAAAAGGATCTACGCAGAAAAAATGGGCAATGTCTCTATTGTGGGCGTAAAGGTCATTTTGCCAAAGATTGTCCAATCAAAACAAAGAGCAAGCGAGGCCCAGTTCAGAAAGTTGCAACCAATGCATCAGTCGAGTCGGAAAATCTAAAGCACCCAAGTTGCAGAGAAGGGTTGCTCTTGGGTGTCACCGTGGATCCTTCACAATCCAAACATCTAAAATTGGGAATAAGAGTTCAGGTCAAGAAAAATACCTATTTCAAGAAGGCTCTAGTCGACTCTGGGGCTACCGAAAACTTTGTTGACGCCCAATTGGTTCGTGCATGGGGGATCTCATGTATTGAAAAGAAGACTCCAGAAACCATCCAGGCAGTTGATGGAAAACTCTTGACTGGAGGTCCGATAACTCTTCAGACTGTCCCCTTGACAATAATTTGTGAAGGTAAAAATCAAAGAAAGAAACATAAAGAGGAACTCATCCTTGACGTGATCCATGTTCCCCAGTATGGGATCATCCTTGGCTTGCCATGATTAACTCATCACAATCCAGAGATTAATTGGGCTGAACAAAAGATTGTGTTCTCATCAGTGCTATGTAAAGAACATTGTCTCCAAAGGACTCAAGAATCGGAAGTTCGCCATTCTTACATAGCTACCGCCGCAGAGAAAGAAGTTCAGTTGCCCAAACAGTATTTGTCTTATGAAGATGTATTTGATGAGAAGGAAGCAGAGAACTTACCTCCTCATAGATCTTATGACTCTCAAATTGATCTAGTCCCAGGGGGAATACTTCCCAACTGTCGTGTGTATGCCCTGTCAGAACATGAAAATCAACATTTACGAAAATACTTGGATAAATTCTTAGAGAATGGTTTCATCCGCCCCTCTAAGTCAGCTTCTCCTTTGTTTTTTGTTCCAAAAGCGAACGGAGAGCTTCGAACTTGTATCGACTATAGGGGCTTGAATAAAATCACCATCAAGAACAAATATCCTTTGCCTCTAATTCCGGTCTTACTGGAACAAGTAAAGAAAGCAAAAATCTACACGAAGCTTGATCTTTGAGGTGCTTACCATTTGGTCAGAATGAGAGAGGGTGACAAATGGAAAACGGCATTCAAAACAAGATATGGCCTTTTTGAATACACCGTCATGCCTTTTGGTCTGTGCAATGCTTCAGCAGCATTTCAATTTTTCTTAAATGACGTTCTTAGAGAGTACCTTGATATCTTTGCCATAGTTTACATTGATGACATTTTGATCTACTCAGACAATGAGAATGAACATGTTCAACATGTCAAGAAAATTTTGGCAGCCCTTCATAAACACCATTTATATTGCAAGCTAACCAAGTGTGAGTTTCCTATTACCACAGTTGAGTTTTTAGGGGTTATCCTTACCCCTCAAGGTATGGTGGTGGCAGAAAGGAAAGTAAAAGCCGTATCTGAATGGCCCATCCCAAAGTCTGTTCATGATGTACAATGTTTCCTGGGCTTTGCAAATTTTTACCGGAGGTTCATCAATCATTTCTCCCAGACAGTGGCTCCAATTACTAAATTATTAAGAAAGAAAGAAAAATTTGTATGGTCCCCAGAAGCAGACCAAGCCTTTTCAACTTTGAAAGAAGCTTTCTCCACTGCCCCAGTCTTGACTCATCCAGATGCGGATCGACCTTTCATAGTGGAAGCTGATGCTTCAGATGTGGCGATAGGAGCAGTCTTGTCACAACGAAACAAAAACACTGGTCAGCTTCATCCTGTAGCTTACATATCTCGGAAGTTGAACGAAGCCGAACAGAACTATGTCATTGCTGAAAAAGAGCTTCTGGCGATTCGTGACGCCTTTAAAGAATGGAGACATCATTTGTTGGGATCTAAATATACTGTCACAGTATATACTGATCACCGCAATCTTCAATTCATGTGTTCTGCCAGACTTTTGGCTCCTCGGCAATTACGCTGGATGCTGTTTTTTGCCAAGTATGATTTTGTGGTAACCTTCCGGCCTGGTAAAGATAATCGCAAAGCTGACGCCTTGTCCCGCCAAGAGTCTACCACATTGCCTGCAGTTCAAACCTCCAGAGCTATCATTGCTCCTGACAAGGTCCTATGTATCATAAAAACAGAAGATTTCTTTGAAGACATCCGCAATTCATTCACTGTTGAAAAATGGCAGGTGTGGGCCCAAGCAGATCCGAAAAGATCAATCAAGCAAGGATTACCCTTTTACGATGCTTGTTTGTTTGTGCCCACCACCAAACTTCGCAAGATAGTGTTTCATTGGTTGCATGTTATACCTACAGCAGGTCACCCTGGTACTCCTAAAACTCTTGAATTAATACAACGCTATTTTTGGTGGCCTACCTTAACAAAGGATGTAAAAACAATGGTAAACAACTGCGAAGTCTGTGCTCGCACTAAAACAAGTCATTCAAAACCGAAAGGGTTGTTACACCCACTCCCAACCCCACGTCGTCCGTGGGAACACATCTCTTTAGACTTTATTACAGGTCTGCCAGTGGTACAACAGCATTCAGTAATTCTGGTGGTAGTAGATAGTCTCACGAAATATGGACATTTCATTGCCTGTAAGAAATTACCCACCTCTAGTGAACTGGCAACTATCTTACTGAATAGAGTGGTTCGTTATCATGGACTGCCAAAAGTGATCCTCTCCGATTGGGGATCGCAATTTGCCTCCAACTTCTGGAAGACATGGTGTAAAACACTCCAAGTGACATCTACCCTATCTACTAGCCACCATCCTCAAACAGATGGTCAAACGGAGAGACTAAATCAGACTTTGAAGCAATACCTACGTGCTTACGCTGAAAAAGCACTTAATTCATGGACATCAATGCTCTGGTTAGCTGAGTTAGCCTACAACAACTCCTTCCACACTTCTACTGGCGTTACACCCTTCTTTGGTTTGTTTGGCTATCATCCTGACACCTTGCCCATCACAATTCCTCAAGAAAGCTCTCTCACTCCAGCTGTGTCAGAAATCATTCAACATTTGCATCAAACTCAGAAATCGATTCAACAACATTTAGAAAAAGCCAAACAAAAATCATTATGACAAGAAACATTGTGAGGGACCGCAGTATCAACCTGGTGACAAAGTGTGGCTTTCCACAAAACATATAGGCGGTGATTCTAACCGCGGCGGGCGGCAGTCGCCGCCCGCCATGCGGTTACCACCAAATGACCGCACCGCGGTCACAAGACCGCGGCGGCCATTCTGGCTTTCCCGCTGTGCTGGCGGGCGACCGCCAAAAGGCCGCCCGCCAGCACAGCGGGAAAGACCCAGCAACGATGAAGCCGGCTCCGAATGGAGCCGGCGGAGTTGCTGGAGTGCGACGGGTGCAGTAGCACCCGTCGCGAATTTCAGTGTCTGCTAGGCAGACACTGAAATTCCTTTTGGGGCCCTCTTACGGGGGCCCCTGCAGTGCCCATGCCATTGGCATGGGCACTGCAGGGGACCCCAGGGGCCCGCGGCACCCCCTACCGCCATCCTGTTCTGGCGGGAGACCCGCCAGGAACAGGATGGCGGTAGGGGGTGTCAGAATCCCCATGGCGGCGGAGCGCGCTCCGCCGCCATGGAGGATTCTCAAGGGCAGCGGAAAGTCGGCGGGACACCGCCGACTTTCCGTTTCTCAGCCGCGGTCAGAATGCCCAGCCGTGCACTGCCAGCCTGTTGGCGGTGCTACCGCGGTCATTCGCCCTGGCGGTTTTTACCGCCAGGGTTAGAATGACCCCCATAGACTTCAAGACGAAGCACATGTTCAACCCCAAATTTATAGGTCCTTACTGTTCTTCAGCAAATCAATCCTGTGACCTATAAACTACAATTGCCAAAATCATTACGGATTCATCAAGTGTTCCATACTTCCCTCTTAAAAAAGGCATTCCAAAAGGTCCGCCCTCATCCAGCTCCTGTTCTAGTACAGGGGGAAGAAGAATATGAAGTCAAGAAAGTGTTGGACTCTAAACTGAGAGGGCGTAACCTATGGTACTTAATCTCATGGAAAGGTTATGGCCCTGAAAGTAATTCATGGGTTTCCGCATCTGATGTTCATGCTCCAGTACTTGTGAGACGCTTTCATCGTCTCAATCCAGATAAACCAGGCCCTAGAGCGCGCCTGGGAGAGGGGAGTACTGTCAACACCAGGACAGTGTGCGCTCTACGGGCATCTAGAATGCAAAAACACTCGCAAGATAAAGTAATTTATGCATTGTGATGATATGTTATTGTTTAACCTTTTGCATTGCAGAATTCCATCCAAAAGATTAATTTTTAACGTGCTTATAAATACTGTACATTTACAATATGTTGCTGCAGACATTCAGAGTGTGTTAGGGTGTGGTCCCTTTCCAGGGCCTTCTGGAGACTTTCCCTGCAACATGCCTGGGCGTGGTTCTAGGCTGGGCCAAGACTCTATAAAAGAGAGTCAGCCCAACTTCCAGTGCTCACTATTCAGAGGTCCCGGTGCAGAGCAGCAGCTTCTTCCTGAGCTCCTGTCCCGGCGGCCTATTTGGATTTTCCAGTCTTCTGCACTCATCTCTCATTGGTGATCACTGTTTCCAGGCGGTAAGACGGTGTTTGGACATTTCCAAATGTGGAACAGATAATCTTCACCCCTAGGAATTCCCGGTAGCACCAGCCCATGCCACATGGGCAGTGTTTTCCTTTGTCCTGTGCTTGACTTCATGCCAATGTTAGCTAATATGGAGATATGCACTCTTCACCGACACACTACTGACACTGGGACAAAGTATAGTCAAAAATACAAAAAAACACAACAGGAGGGACACCACAAGATACAATACTGAGCAAAAAACACCACCAAATCCAGGACACAACCACACAGTCAAAAGAGGCACAGACTGTAAAGAGAAAGTGGAAGTACACCCACTGTACCATGCCTGTAAACAGGATTTCCTATGACATCACTTCCTGTCCCCGTGCGTCACATTTTCTGTTTTGTGTGTATTTATTCGACGCATGTGATATTTGCGTGAGTATTTTAGACGCATGATCAACGTGTGTCTTTTTTTGGACACATTACCTTTATGCGTCGAATTAACAGAAAATCATCATTGAGATAAGTGTGAAGGTGGAATTCACGCTAATGGTTCATGGGTCATATACTTCGCGTTTGCGAATGTTTTCCACGCATTAGCATCAATGTTTTTGACTCTATTCCTGATTGCGTGATTTTGTTCCATTGTCTATGGATGCACCGTGTATTAACATACAAATAGAATGGGCTGTGCTGCAGTGTGGCATATTGGCCCTCATTACAACCCTGGCGGTCGGTGTTAAAGCGACGGTAATACCGCCAACGGGCCAGCGGTAAAAAAAAATTGAATCACGACCACGGCGGAAACTGCCAACACAGTCAGCCACTTTAACACTCCAACCGCCAGGGCGGTAGCAACAAACACCACAGCGGTAACCACCATCAGCCAGGCGGAAGACAATGTACCGCCCACCCCATCACAACCCGCCAATCCGCCAGCTTTTCCGGGACAGTACCAACGCCATCAAAAGCACAGCGGAAACAGGACTTGGAAGGGAAACCACTCACCTCTCGACACTCAACGAAGAACCAGGATACCATGGAGCCCGAGCTGCAGGTCCTGCCCATGCTGGTCTACCTCCTCATCTACCAGGAATACGAAAGGCGGCAGTGATGACCACTGTGAGTACTGCACCTAGCACACAGTGGATGGGGGGAGGAAAAAGAGAGTGACATACACACACAACACGCAACACCCCCACTGCCACCCTCACCCATAACACCATACATACAAACACATGCATCAACATTACTTTACACCCCGTAACCCCCTGGAAGAATGCAAGGCCAAAAGGAATTAAGTTAAACAGTGATATTTTAGAAATAGGCAGATATACGTAATAAATAGAAAAAAAGTATTTACAAAAATAACAATATGTACCTAAGGCGGTACATTGTCCATTCAAAATGTCGGTATTCCACTGGGCCAAAGATCATGGGCCAAGCCCACACTTGACTCCTGCCTCAATACGGAGAGAACACTGCAGGGGCATCAGGTCAAAAACACACAGGCACCTCAGGTGGATGGGGAAGGGGGGGCACCTCAGCCGAAAGATGGAATAAAGCCACTGCTCCTCGAGGGAACACCATGCCCACTGCTTGGTCCTGGGGAGTGCAAAGCCACAGTCTCACAAGTCTCTCAAGTGGGTGGTTTGCCCACTGCTTGGTACTGGGGAGTGCAAAGCCACAGACTCCCAAGTCTCTCAAGTGGGTGGTTTGCCCACTGCCTGGTCCTGGGAAGTGCAAGGCCACAGTTTTCCAAGTGGAAGGCTTCTTCCACTGGTCCTGGAGTGGGCCTTATGCCCAGTGTGCGTCATCCTGCCAAGGAGGGGGTGAGTGGATGCCTTCTTCCACTGGTTCTGGAGGGGGCTTTGTGCCCAGTGTGCTTCATCCTGCCAAGGATAGGGTGAGTGGATGCATATCTCCACTGGTTCTGGAGGGGGCTTTGTGCCCAGTGTGCTTCATCCTGCCAAGGAGGGGGTGAATGGATGCCTCCTTCCACTAGTTCTGGAGGGGGCTTTGTGCACAGTGTGCTTCATCCTGAATGGTGCAAGGTCACAGTCTCTCACCTGGGTGTCTGAGGCACAAGATTTGCAGGGAACAGGTTGCATTGTAATCCATGGAGGCAGGGCTAGATTCCATCCTGCGGCGGCTAAGGCTGCAAACTGGTGGTAGTGCCGGTGGTGGTAGGCGTGCTGCCAGTGGTGGTGGGAGGCTCCAGCCCTTCTCCTGCAGCCTCGGACGGCTGCCCACTGGGGCTGCTGCTGGTAGTAGTCCTGCTGTCAGCGGTGCAGGTGGCAGTGCTTGCGGCGGGGCCTGCGGCGGTGCTAGCGGCAGTGCAGGTGGCAGTGCTGGCTGTGGTGCAGGCACCGGTGCTGCTAGTGGTGGAGGGAGGCTCCAGCTCTTTTCCTGCAGCCTCGGACAGCTGCCCACTGGGGCTGCTGCCGCTGACAGTAGTGGTGCTAGCGGCGGTGCAGGTGGCGGTGCTAGCGGACGGGCTGCTGGCGGTGCTGGCCGCGGTGCAGGTGGCGGGGCTGGCGGTTGTGCTGGTAGCCACCAGGCCTTCTTCTGCAGCCTCTGACGGCTGAAGTGCCCTTGCCTGCTGTTTTCTGCCCCTTCCTCACCTTGGCAGATGGTGGTGTAACCTTGGGTCTGGTAGCTTGAGTTTTTGAGGAGACCTTGCTGGGTGGTTCGTGCTCCTTGTCCTTGCTGCATGCTGTTCCCCTCTTCACCTTGGCAGGTGGTGGAATGGTTTTGTCCTTTGCAGGGGTTTGTGGCACACTGGCTGGGCTGACGGGTGCCCCCTTTGAGCCTATGTGAGTTGCAGGTACCACACCAGACGTCGACTTGGTGGCTGAGGTGCTGGCCTGGGTTCTGGACACCCTGGCCCAAGGGGCAGGACGGGGGTGTGGGGTAGGGAAGAGGTAAATGTTTACCAGGAAAAGCTTCTTAGAGACAGTGGGGCAGGAAGAGGGAGAAGGTTGGGAGTGGAGGAAGATGGAGTGGTTATAGGAGGTGTCTGTCTGCTGAGTTTGGGTACAGGTGCATGGGCTGGATGCTGTTGTGAGGTGGATGGCTGTTGGGTGGGTGGGTGCTTGCGTGTGTGTACTTTGGGAGGAGGGGTCACAGACACACTGGGAGAGGACACAGGGGATGTGTGCATGGATGTGGGGGTGCTGATTGCCCGTGAGGGGTGTGTTGCGATGGGTGTGCTGGTGATGGAGGTAATGAATGAGGATGTAGTGTATGCAGGTATGAGTGGAGACGCTACTGGGAGGAAGGTGGACGATGAGGAGGGGGACACAGTGGAGGCAGTGGATGTTGGTGTGTCTGCATGGGGATGGTGCTTGTGTGAGTGCTTGTGAGATGAAGTGTGGTGCTTGTGTTTGCCTGAGCCACTTCTGTGTGTTGATTTGGGTGAATGCTGGTCTGAAGGTGTGCTTTGGATAGGCTGGGGCTGAGGGGATTGGGTCTGGGTAGAGGAAGTTGGAGGGGGAGGCTAGAGACAGGTACAAGGGCTGCCATCAGTGCTGAGGCCAGAGCCTGAAATGCTCTCTGTTGGGCCACCACACCAGAGTGAATGCCCTCCAGGTATGCATTTGTTTGTTGCAAATGCCTCTCGACACCCTGGATGGCATTCAGTATGGTTGACTGCCCAACAGTGAGGGATCTCAGGAGGTCAATAGCCTCCTCACTGAGGGCAGCAGGGTTGACTGGGGCAGGGCCTGAGGTGCCTGGGGCGAAGGAGATGCCCACCCTCCTGGATGAGCGGGCACGGGAAACACGCTGAGAGGCTGCTGGGAGGGCAGTGCTGGTAGGGGTGTGGTGGCTGTACCTGTTGTTGGGGTGGGCACAGAGGTGTCCTCCACCTCCAGGGAGCTTCCATTGGAGGAGGAGCCGCTGTCTGAGGTCTCCCCTCCTGTCCCCGTCGTGGTGCTCCCCTCACCCTCCATCCCACTGGTGCCCTCACCCTCGGTGGATTTGACCTCCAGGCCCATGTGGGATGAGGCTCCCTCAGTCGCAGGTGCCTATGCTCCTCCGCCAGGTGATGCTAATGCACACAAGGTCAGGGTGACAAAAAAAAGGGGGGGGAGACAGAGGATACACTTGGTCAAACTAGGAAGGTAGCCTCTTTCTAGCCTTGTTACCCCCACTTTTGGCCTGTCTGTGAGTATATGTCAGGGTGTTTTTACTGTCTCACTGGGATCCTGCTAGCCAGGGCCCAGTGCTCATAGTGGAAACCCTATGCTGTCAGTGTGTTGGATATGTGTCACTGGGATCCTGCTAGCCAGGACCCCAGTGCTCATAAGTTTGTGGCCTATATGTGTTCCCTGTGTGGTGTCTAACTGTATCACTGAAGCTCTGCTAACCAGAACCTCAGTGTTTATGTTCTCTCTGCTTTTAAAATTGTCACTGCAGGCTAGTGACTAATTTGACCTATTCTGATTGGTTCACTGGAACACCCTTATAATTCCCTACTATATGTTACCTAGTTACCCAGGGTATTGGGGTTCCAGGAGATCCCTATGGGCTGCAGCATTTCTTTTGCCACTCATAGGGAGCTCAGACAATTCTTACACAGGACTGCCACTGCAGCCTGAGTGAAATAACATCCACGTTATTTCACAGCCATTTTACACTGCACTTAAGTAACTTATAAGTCACCTATATGTCTAACCCTCACTTAGTGAAGGTTATGTGCAAAGTTACTAAGTGTGAGGGCACCCTGGCACTAGCCAAAGTGCCCCCACATTGTTCAGGGCAAATTCCCCTGACTTTGTGAGTGCGGGGACACCATTACACGCGTGAACTACATATAGGCCAATCCCTATATGTAGTGTCACAATGGTAACTCCGAACATGGCCATGTAACATGTCTAGGATCATGGAATTGTCTCCCCAATACCATTCTGGTATTGGGGGACAATTCCATGCATCCCCGGGGCTCCAGCATAGAACCCGGGTACTGCCAAACTAACTCTCCAGGGTATTCTCTGCAGCTACTGCCGCTGCCAACCCTCAGACAGGTTTCTGCTCCCCTGGGGCCTGGGCAGCTCAGTCCCAGGAAGGCAGAACAAAGGATTTCCTCTGAGAGAGGGTGTTATACCCTCTCCCTTTGGAAATAGGTGTTAAGGGCCTGAGAGGAGTAGCCTCTCCTGGCCTCTGGAAATGCGTTGAAGGGCACAGATGGTGCCCTCCTTGCATAAGCCAGTCTACACCTGTTCAGGGATCCCTCAGCCCTGCTCTGGTGCGAAACTGGACAAAGGAAAGGGGAGTGGCCACTCCCCTGACCAGCAACTCCCCAGGGGAGGTGCCCAGAGCTCCTCCAGTGTGTCCCAGACCTCTGCCATCTTGAATGCAGAGGTGTGAGGGCACAATGGAGACCTCTGAGTGGCCAGTGCCAGCAGGTGATGTCAGAGACCCCTCCTGATAGGTGCTTACCTCTCTCTGTAGCCAATGCTCCTCTGATGGCTATTTAGGGTCTCACCTGTGGGTTTCTCATCAGATAACAAATGCAAGAGCTCATCAGAGTTTCTCTGCACTTCTCTCTTCGACTTCTGCCAAGGATCACCACTGGCTGCTCCAGGATGCCTGCAAAACTGCAATAAAGTAGCAAGAAGACTACCAGCAACATTGTAGTGCCTCATCCTGCCGGCTTTCTCGACTGTTTCCTGTTGGTGCCTACTCTGAGGGCTGTCTGCCTTCACCCTGCACTGGAAGCCAAGAAGAAATCTCCTGTGGGTCGACGGAATCTTCCCCCTGCAAACGCAGGCACCAAACTTCTGCATCACCGGTCCTCTGGGTCCCCTCTCATCTTGATGAGTGTAGTCCCTGGAACACAGGAGCTGGGTCCAAGTGTCCCTGACAGTCCAATGGCCCTTCTGTCCAAATTTGGTGGAGGTAAGTCCTTGCCTACCAATGCCAGACAGTAATCCTGTGTACTGCGTGAACTGCAGCTGCTAGGGATTCTGTGCACTTTTGCAAGACTTCCTTCATGCACAGCACAGCCTAGGTCCCCAGCACTCCATCCTGCATTACCCAACTCGCTGAGTTGGACTCCGACTTCATGGGACCCTCTTTTGTTGTGCTGAGACGTCCGCCATGCTCAGATCTTCTGAACGCCTGTTCAGGTGCTTCTGTGGGTGCTGCCTGCTTCTGCATGGGCTCTCTGTACTGCTGAGCGCCCCCTCTGTCTCCTCCTGCAAGGGGCGACCTCCTTGTCCTTTCTGGGCCCTGCCAACATCCTAAATCCTTAACCACGACTCTTGAGCTAGCAAGGCTTGTTTGTAGTCTTTCTGCGTGGAATGAACTCTGCGTCCTCCAGCACGCTGTGGGACATCTTCTGACCAAAGGAAAAGTTCCTGGCACCTTCCGTTGTTGCAGAATCGTTGGCTTCTTCCACCCGGAGGCAGCCCTTTTGCACCTTCATCCGGGGTTTAGTGGGCTCCTGCCCCCCCGGACACTTGCGTGACTCTTGGACTTGGTCCCCTTCCTTTGCAGGTCCTCAGGTCCAGGAATCCATCTTCAGTGCTTTGCAGTCAGTTGTTGTCTTTGCAGAGTCCCCTATCTCGACTTTACTGTCTTCCTGGGGTAGTAGGGTAACTTTACTCCTACTTTTCAGGGTCTTGGGGTGGGGTATCTCGGACACCCTTAGTGTTTTCTTACACTCCCAGCGACCCTCTACACACTACAATAGGCCTGGGGTCCATTCGTGGATTGCATTCCACTTTTGGAGTATATGGTTTGTGTTGCCCCCAGGCCTATTGTCTCCTATTGCATACTATTGTGTTCTACAGTGTTTGCACTACTTTTCTAACTGTTTACTTACCTGATTTTGGTTTGTGTGTATATTTTGTGTATATTACTTACCTCCCAAGGGAGTATATCCTCTGAGATACTTTTGGCATATTGTAACTAAAATAAAGTACCTCTATTTTTAGTAACTCTGAGTATTGTGTTTCTTATGATATAGTGCTATATGGTATAAGTGGTAAGTAGGAGCTTTGCATGTCTCCTAGTTCAGCCTAAGCTGCTCTGCTATAGCTACCTCTATCAGCCTAAGCTGCTAGAACACTACAAATCTACTAATAAGGGATAACTGGACCTGGCACAAGGTGTAAGTACCATCAGGTACCCACTATAAGCCAGACCAGCCTCCTACAGTTAATGCCAGCAACACCACTACCGTTGGCGCACACTAAACCCAGGGAGCACCCCTTTGCACTAGGCCATGCACTACCAGTTACTAAGATAGTCACCAGCCCATGGGGTACAATGCCTACCACCATTAGCTGCACACCTGAAACCCACAGGACCCTGGCCAGTAGTAGATGCCCACTAACACTATTGGGGTAGGAGTGCTTCAGAGCCTTACCAACAAGGGACCTACCCTGCCATCTTCGCCCTGGCCTAGGGGCACCCATAGCCAACATCCCCCACCCAGGTAACTCTTAACACGTGCAAAGTCATGATTCAGAATCTGTACTCACCCCCTTGTGGCTGCTGTGATGCCTTCAAGTGCCCATCCAACTCTGGATAGGCCACCGCCAGGATGTGGAACATCAGGGGGGGTCATGGTGCAATGGGCACCCCTTCCTCATTGGGAGGCCAGCCCCAGCTGGGCCTCCCCCATCTTCTTTGCCCAGCGGTGCAGTTCCTCCCACCTTTTGTGGCAGTGGGTGCTCCGCCTGTCAAAGACCCCCAGGGTCCGCACCTCCTTGGCGATGGCACGCCAAATACCCTTTTTCTGGTGGGCACTGACCTGAAGGGAAAAGACAGCAGAAAAAGGATTAGTCATACCGTCCGGACTGTCATCCTCATGGCCCAGCATATCCCTCCCATCCCCTTACGCACATACATTGACCACCATACATGCAGCACTCTGCCCAGGACCCCTCAGCGCCCCCTTCATGTGGCATACACACACAGCACTCCATAAATTCATGGCCCACGCATCATGCTCACAGTGTACTCACCTGTTTGCCTGGAGGACCATAGAGTAACGTGTACTGGGGTAGGACCCCATCCACCAGTTTCTCCTACTCCTCCGCAGTGAAGGCAGGGGCCCTTTCCCCAGACACATGAGCCATTGTCGCTTTCAGACACAGGTCACAGCAGCACTTGCAGTGTTGGTCCTCTCCTGTTGAAGGTCAGGTAGCAAGTGAGTGAACAGAAAGAAAATGGCGGTCACGTCCGCGGGGGTGCGTACCGTCTCCGCCGGCGTACATTGCCATTGGCTCCTGGAACCCACAGGGCCAAATGATAACCAATGCGAAGTTGTGTGGAGGTCTTCGACCGCCTACCGGGACGGCGCACAACGCCAGCGGAATTACCTCATTTTGACTTGAGCCTCCTCACAGGTCAGGCAGCCGCCATTTCAGGGGGGCACAAAGCATGGCACCTAACTGCGTCACAGCAGACACTGGCACAGCAACTGACTGTCAGATTCACATACTGGTTCCTTAAAGGAAAAAAATCATAATTAGTGCAATAGATGTGTGATTATGACCCCCTGCTCACTGTTTTCTTCCATAGGCTTCAACCGCTGAGGCTGAATATGAGATGGCGACATCCTCTGGTGTACAGACCCCTGGTGGACCTTGTGACAATGGAGGACAGACACATTATCCTAACCTACAGACTTGATCGGGACACAATCCAAGAACTGTGTGCTCAATCGGAGCCAGACCTGATGTCAGCTATCCGCCAGCCCACAGGTATCCCCCCTTTGGTGCAGGTCCTGTCAGTGCTCCATTTCCTGGCAAGTGGTTCCTTCCAAACAGCAGTGGCCATGGCATCAGGGATGTCTCAGCCAATGTTCTACAACGTGTTGACCAGAGTGTTGTCAGCCCTGCTGAAACACATGCGCAGCTACATCGTATTCCCCCAGGTGGATTATTTGGCCACAGTGAAAGCTGACTTATGCCCTGGGACATATTCCCAACATCATTGGTGCCATTGATGGTACACATGTGGCATGTGTCCCCCCCCCCCCAGAGAAATGAACAAGTTTACAGGAATAGAAAAAGCTATCACTCTATGAATGTGCAGATGGTGTGTTTGGCGGACCAGTACATCTCCCATGTGAATGCCAAATATCCTGGCTCTGTGCATGACGCCTTTATCTTGAGGAATAGCAGCATCCCATATGTGATGGGCTAACTCCAGAGGCACCGGGTTTGGCTAATAGGTGAGCCCAAGGTCCCCACACAGTATAAGTAGGTGTTTGGGTATGGGGTTGTCCTTAAGGGATAGTGTGTGTCTAACTGGTATCCCTCAATATTTGCAGGTGACTCCGGTACAACCTCTCATGGCTACTGACCCCAGTGAGGAATGCCAGGACAAGGGCAGAGGAACGTTACAATCAATCAATCAAAAAACATTATAAAGCGCACTACTCACCCGTGAGGGTCTCAAGGCGCTAGGGGGAAGGGGTTACTGCTGCTCGAAGAGCCAGGTTTTGAGTTGCCTCCGGAATGCGAGGTGGTCCTGGGTGGTCCTGAGGTTGGTGGGGAGGGAATTCCATGTCTTGGCCGCCAGGTAGTAGAAGGATTTCCCACCTGCCGTGGTGCGGCGGATGCGAGGTAGGGCGGCAAGTGCGAGGTTGGCGGAGCGAAGTTGACGGGTGGGCGTGTAGAAACTGAGGCGACGGTTGAGTTATTTGGGTCCCTTGTTGTGGAGGGCTTTGTGTGCATGGGTGAGGAGCCGGAAGGTGATCCTTTTGTTGACGGGAAGCCAGTGCAGGTGTCTCAGGTGGGCGGAGATGTGGCTGTTGCGGGGTATGTCGAGGACGAGGCGGGCGGAGGCGTTTTGAATTCGCTGCAGGCGTTTCTGGAGTTTAGCCGTGGTTCCTGCATATAGGGTGTTGCCGTAGTCCAGGCGGCTCGTGGCGAGGGCGTGGGTCACGGTCTTTCTGGTGTCGGCGGGGATCCAACGGAAGATCTTTCGGCGCATGCAGAGGGTGAGGAAGCAGGAGGATGATACACCTTTGACTTGTTTGGTCATGGTGAGAAGTGGGTCCAGGGTGAATCCGAGGTTGCGTGCGTGGTCTGAGGGGGTTGGTGCGGTGCCAAGGGCCGTGGGCCACCAGGAGTCGTCCCAGACGGACAGGGTGTTTCCGAGGATGAGGACTTCCGTTTTGTCTGAGTTCAGTTTCAGACGGCTGAGTTTCATCCATTCTGCGACGTCTCTCATTCCATTTTGCAGGTTGGTCTTGGCGCTGGTGGGGTCCTTGGTGAGGGAAAGTATCAGCTGAGTGTCGTCGGCGTAGGAGGTGATGTTGATGTTGTGTTTGCGTACGATGTCAGCGAGGGGGCTCATGTAGACATTGAAGAGAGTCGGGCTGAGCGAGGAGCCTTGTGGGACGCCGCAGATGATCTCGGTGGGGTCTGGGCGGAAAGGTGGGAGGTAGACTCTTTGGGAGCGGTTGGAGAGGAAGGAGGTGATCCAGTCCAGGGCCTGTCCTTGGATCCCGGTGGAGCGGAGGCGGGATATTAGGGTTCGGTGGCAGACGGTGTCGAAGGCAGCCGAGAGGTTGAGGAGGGTGAGGGCGACTGTTTCTCCGTTGTCCATCAGAGTTCTGATGTCGTCTGTGACTGAGATGAGGGCGGTTTCTGTGCTGTGATTGGTTCGAAATCCGGACTGAGAGGGGTCGAGTAGGTTGTTGTCTTCCAGGAAGTTGGTAAGTTGCTTATTGACGGTCTTCTCTATGACTTTGGCAGGGAAGGGGAGGAGCGAGATGGGGCGGAAGTTCTTCAGGTCGCTGGGGTCCGCCGTAGGTTTCTTCAGTAGGGCGTTGACTTCTGCGTGTTTCCAGCTCTTGGGGAAGGTGGCAGAAGCAAACGAGCTGTTGATGATGGTCTGGAGATGCGGGCGATGATGTCGTCTGCTTTGTTGAAGATGAAGTGTGGGCAGGGGTCCGAGGGGGCACCGGAGTGAATGGAATTTATGGTGGCTTTGGTCTCTTCCGTGTTGATGTGAGTCCAGGCGTTGAGGGTGATGGCTGGGGTTGTAGGTTCTGTGGTGGTTGGCTGGGTCTGGTGTCCGAAGCTGTCGTGTAGGTCGGTGGTCTTACGATGGAAGAAGGTGGAGAGGGAGTTGCAGAGGTCTTGTGAGGGCGTGATGGCGTTGGCGTTAGGGTTGGAGAGCTCTTTGACAATGTTGAAGAGTTCTTTGCTGTTGTGACTGTTCTTGTCCAGTCTGTCTGTGGAGGAATTTCTTTTGGAGGCGCGGATCAGTTGGTGGTGTTCGCGGGTGGCGTTCTTGAGGGCAGACATGTTATCTGCGGTGTGGTCCTTGCACCAGGCTTTCTCGAGGGTGCGACGTTTTTTTTTAGATTCCTTGAGGGTGTCTGTGAACCAGAGAGGTTTCTTGGTGTTGGTCTGTCTTGGGAGGCGTCTGATGGGAGCGAGGTTGTCTGCGCAGTTGGTGATCCAGTGCGTGAGGCTGAGGGCTGCGTCGTTGGGGTCGGTGGAGAAGGTGGGTTGGTTGTCGCTGAGAGTGGAGAGAAGCTGTTCCGCAAGGATTTTGTTCCAATGTCGGCGTGGGATTGATTGTGTGCGGAGGTGGCGAGTCTCGCGTCGGAAGGTGAAGTGGACACATCTGTGGTCGGTCCAGTGTATAACGGAGGAGTGGCTGAAGGATACGTGGTTGCTGGCGGAGAAGATGGGGTCGAGCGTGTGTCCGGCGATGTGGGTGGGGGTGTTCACCAGTTGCTTGAGACCGAGGTTGGCGAGCAGGGCGGTGGTGTTGGGGTCGTTGTTCTGTTCCAGGTGGAAGTTGAGGTCATCGAGGAGGATGTAGTCCGGCGAGGCAAGGGCGTGCGGGGAGATGAAGTCAGTGATAGAGTCGCTGAAGAGGGCGCGAGGTCCAGGGGGTCTGTAGATGAGAGTTCCTCTGAGGGTGGTCCTGGGGTCTGTGTGGATCTGGAAGTGTAGGTGTTCGGCGGCGAGGGGGGTGTCTTCTGTGGAGGTGGTGACATTGACGGAGTCCTTGAAGATGATGGCAATTCCTCCACCGACTTGGTTGGTGCGGTCTCTCCTGGAGATCTTGTAGCCGTCGGGGATGGCTATGGCGATGTCGGGGGCCGAAGAGGCGTTCATCCAGGTCTCAGTGATGAAGGCGATGTCCGGTGCGGTGGAGTCCAGGAGGTCCCATAGTTCAATGGCGTGCTTGTGGACGGAGCGTGCGTTGATCAGGATGCATTTGAGGTGGTTGTTGTCGCGTGGGCTGGCAGCCGGGGTGGTTTCGCGGTGGAAGGTGAGTTTGCAGGTGTGGCATGCAAAGGGTCCGTGGGTACGTTTCGGGTTGGCTAGGAAGCAGGTGCTGGAGCGCCCCGGGTTGAGGGCGTGGAGGGTGTTGGGGTCGTAGCGGTGCTGCGGGGTTTGGGAGTGCTGGGGGCCAGGGGTCGTGGCGCTGGGCGCGGTCCATGTGCGGACGGGCGCAGACGGGCTTGCCTTTGGTGCGCCTTCGGCGCGCCAGCGGCCGCCATAAGAGGGAGGAGGGGTCAGCTGGGGGCGGGGGCGGGAGGGAGGCGATGAATGGGAGCGGGGGGGAGGGGCCGAGCAGGAGGTGGTGGCGGGGAAAGCGGAGGGTGGGGGGGTCAGGTTGAGGGGAGGGGAGAAAAGAAGAGCAGAAGAGGAGGGGAGTAAGAAAGAACAGAAGAGGAGAGGAGAGAAGAGTGAAGAACAGAAGAGAGAAGGGTGAAGAACAGAAGAGGAGAGGAGAGAAGAGTGAAGAACAGAAGAGAGAAGAGTCAAGAACAGAAGAGAGAAGAGTCAAGACCAGAAGAGAGAAGAGTCAAGAAGAAGGGTAAAGAAGAAGAGGAGAGAAGAGTCAAGAGAGAAGGGAGAAGAGTCAAGAAGAGGAGGAGAAGAGTCCGGAGAGACGAGTGAAGAGGCAAGGAGAGGAGTCAGGCAGAAGAGGAGAGACCTGAGAAGCAGAGGGGAAGCGTCCAGAAGATGGGAGGAGACCACGGAGGAAGAACACAGATGAAGAATACAGAAGGAGGACACAGAAGAAGAGAGAACACGCAGGTCGTGGTGCAGAGGGGAGAGAAGAACACAGATGAAGAACACAGATGAAGACCAAGGATGAAGAAAGAAGCAGGAAGAGAACGCGGTGAGGAAGAGGAGCGGGGCCAAGGAAGAGCAGAACACGCAGCAAGAGGGCTGTAGAAGAGGAGCAGAGAGCGAAGGGAAGAAGGACAGCAGAGGTGCGGAGAGAGGTTGGAAGAGGGAGCGGAAGGCAGAAGACAGAGGTACAGGAGAAGAGAGGTGAGTAGCGCGGGGCTGGGTGAGTGGCTGGGCGGGGGGAGTACTTACTGTTTTTAGCAGGTCTTGCTGGGAGATGTCAGGAGCCTGGGCTGGTGGATCTGCAGGGGCAGGGAGAGCGACCTACCCTTGGGTCAATGAGGCACATGGGCATACAAGGAGGATTATTGAAAGGACCTTTGGCCTCCTGAAGGCCAGGTTCCGGTGCCTCCATCTGACAGGTGGATCCCTGTACTAGTCACCCAAGAAGGTGTGCCAGATCATTGTTGCATGTTGCACAACCTGGCCTTGAGATGCCAGGTGGCTTTTCTGCAGGAAGATGAGCCTGGAGATGGTCTTGTGGCAGCGGTGGAGCCTGTGGACAGTGAGTAAGAGAAGTCAGAGGAAGACGATGTTGACATCAGAAGTAATATAATACAGCAGTACTTCCAGTGACACACTGGTAAGACACTGTAACTTCACTTAACTTTTTAGTTTTCTGTTGGACATTATACATGGCAGCCTGATTTCCCTATGTCTATGGCCACTTACTGTACCCTTTGGCATCTCTATTTTCAGATCTCTGTGTCCCATTCTAGCTCCTGCTATATGTATTGCTGCCCACCAAAGGTCATTCCAAAGTATATTTAACTGTACATATGACTTGTAATGCTTTGATAATGTTGAACTAATACATATTTCATTTATTTGACAGACTCCAGATTTGCATTTGTTACAAGGGTGTTTATTTAAGTGCTCATAAGTATAGGGGTATGTGCAATGGGCTTGGATGATGGTGGAGGAAAGTCCAGGGTAGGGTCCAGTCTCTTGGTATCAAAGGTGCATTGTCCAATGGGGCATAGGAAGGGGAGTAATGGCAGTTCAAGCTGGACAGGGCGACAGAGTGGGACAGAAGTGTGACAATCAGGAGAGTCTTATTTCCTGGCGAGGTCTTGGCAATATTCTCTGGCTTCTGCCTGGATCGCAGGGACTGCTTGTGGGGTGGTTCTCCTTCTGCAGGGGGTGGGGTGCTGGTGGCCTGTTGGTCCTGTGGCGGGGCCTCCTGTCCACTAGCGCCGGCGGAGGTGGAGGGCTGTTCTTCGGTGTGGCTAGTGTCAGGGGCCCATTGGTGTGCCACTGCCTCCCTCATGGTCTTTCCCATGTCTGCCAGCACCCCTGCAATGGTGTCCAGGATAGTGTAGATGTTTTTGAGGTCCTCCCTGATCCCCTGGTACTGTCCCTCCTGAAGCCGCTGGGTCTCCTGCAACTTGTACAGTATCTGGCCCATGGTCTCCTGGGAATGGTGGTATGCTCCCAGGGTGTTGGAGAGTGCCTCCTGGAGAGTGGGTTCCCTGGGCCTGTCCTCCCCCTGTCGCACAGCAGTCCTCCCAGCTTCCCTGTTGTCCTGTGCCTCTGTCCACTGAAACGTGTGCCCACTGCCACTGACCCCAGGTCCCTGATTGTCCTGGATTTGTGGGATTTCCCGGGGTCCCTGTAGTGGTGGACACACTGCTGATTGATGTGTCCTGGGGACAGTGGCATGAGCCCGCTGGGTGGGTGTTTTGCTGGTGTTTCCTGAGGGGGAGGCTCTGTGGTGGGCTGTGACTGTGGCAGGGTAACCAACTGTCCAGGGGTCCCTGATGGGCCAGGTTGGTCATCCTGATCCAGGCGTGCAGAGCTGCTGTCGTCACTGTGGGCCTCTTCTGGGGGGACTGGATGTAGCTGGCACCTCCTCTCCGGAGACGTTGAGTAGGGGTCCTGTGGGGATGCAAAAGCAGTGTTATTGTATCTGCGTGTACCATCTTTTTCATGGGTGTGTTTCCCTGAATGATTGTGATTTCCCTGTCAGCTTCGGCTTGTGTGCGTGGTGATTTTGTGGGCTGGCTGAGTCTCTCTAATGGGCATGCCGTGGTGATGGGTGTCCATGCAGGTCTGTGATGGGGTCCATGCATTGGTGTTACATGCAGGGCTTGGTATTGGGATGGGTGGGTTGTGATAGTGGGGTATGTGTGAGGTGGTGGAGTGATGGGGGTAAGGGTAGGGGTAGGAGTTTGCAATGGCATGCAGGTAGGGTGGGGGATATAATAGTAAAGATTTGACTTACCAGAGTCCAGACCTCCTGCTACTCCTGCAAGGCACTCACAATGCATTATTGCCAAGACTTGCTCCTCCCATGTTGTTAGTTGTGGGGATGAAGGTGGGGGTTTACCGCCAGTCCTCTGTATGGCTACCTGGTGTCTTGTAACCACGGATCGTACCTTCCCCCGTAGGTCGTTCCACCTCTTCCTGATGTCATCCCTAGATCTGGGGTGCTGTCCCAAGGCGTTGACCCTGTCCACCATCCTCCTCCATAACTCCGTCTTCCTTGCAATGGACGTCTGCTGCACCTGTGATCCTAATAGCTGTGGCTCTACCCGGATGATTTCCATCACCATGACCCTTAGCTCCTCCTCTGAAAACCTGGGGTATCTTTGGGGTGCTATGGATGTGGTGTGAGTGGTATGTGTGAGGATGTGTGGGGTGATGTGTGGGGTGCTGTGTTGTGAGGTGCATAAATGGTGGATGGGTGACGATGTATTGTGCCTCTAATTGAGTGGGTGCTCCTGGCTTGTCTCTCACTCTTGCTATCTTTTTTTTTGCTGTAAGGGGTTGTGGGTAATGTGGGTGTGTGTTTTATAGCGGTGTGGGTGTGGTGTGTTTATGTGTTTCAGGTGTGTGTACTTTGAATTGTCCAATGTGGTGGTGTCTTGTAAGTGTGTGTGTATTTTGAGCGTGGCGGTGTGTACTGCCAATGGTTTACCTCGGGTGGAAGACCACCTTGGTGATTTGTGGGTCGTGATACTGTGGGCGTATTCTTGTTGGCACAACGGTGTGGGTTTTGGTACTGCCAGTTTATCACTGACCTTTGGGCTGGCGGACTTGTGTGGGTGTCTGTATAGTGGCGGATTTCTTACTGTGGGTCATAATACCCGTAGCGGAATACCGCCACGGTCACGGTATGTTGGCAGCCCTCGGCAGGGCGGTAGGTGGCATTTACTGCTAAGGTTGTTATGAGGGTCATTGTGTATAGCCACATGTGGTAGTCCATGCAACAATGCGATTTGGGTGTGATTGGTCTGTTACACCGATGTGTGTGTTACAGAGTCAACAGCATGCAAATATTTGCACGTTGTGCAGATGTATGCATGTGTGACAACAGTGTATCCACATATGTATGGCAGTCAGTACTATGCAACAGTTCTGTTTTGTGATTGTGAATTGTGTTTACTTATGTGATGTATGTAGTTGTCTTACAGAGCATAATGTTTAAGACGGCATACACAGCTCGGGCATTGCTGATGATGGCTAATGAATGCTATCTAGGAAATGTTACCCGACAACTGTCTCTATATGTAGACATTGAGTTTATGTGACTTGTGTGTAGACTACACATTTGTCTGACGTGTACATATTTGGTACATACTATGATTGACACACTCTGCTTTCATTCCACCGATATTATGTTTTGCCCACAAATGTTTGATTAAACTCATTACATTTAGCAATGGTTGTTGTTTTTGTGCGTGGACCTGCAGCCCTAGCTGCATATGTTCTCATCCATTCTGATGTGCATTCCACGGACGTGTCCGTGCAAAGTATGATTTCATGGGTATCCTGTGTCACGATTGTGCCCCATGGCAGTGGCCGGACTGATTACCATGGATGTACTGCGCAGGCCCAACTTCTTCCATTGCTTGTCATACCTGGGCTAATCATGATGATCATTGTTACCACTGATGCCCCCCCTTGTCAAACATGCTCCATGTAGCCGTTGCAACTCTCACACTGAGTTTTAACAGTGGTCTAGTCAAACATTACTGTTTTACCAAATTTTGACATCCACTGCCTCATGTGTGGGGTCCTTGTTTACCTCCTATTTAGACAGGTTGTAGTGATCTATTGTTGTACAAGTTGCCAACATGGATGTAATTCATATGTTGTGGTTCATAGATTGTGTCCTTCAGTTGTCATATTCAAGTGATGAGGCTGTTTGTGATGTGTGTGATGGTAGCAGTACAATCTTACGCATCACATGTGATGTAGCTACAGTACTTTTCAGATTAGTGTTTGTAACATGCTCCCTGAGGTTAGACTCACAATCCTGAGATATATGCTGTGGAGATTGAAGAGAACAAAGCCAGATTGTGTGAATAAGTGAGGTGTTTATTGACAAAATGTACAAGGTGAGTTAAATGATTATTAAGTGAAGAAGTTCTCAAATATGTGCAGTCTGTGGCGTATCCCAATAGCTGTGTTGTGCTGTTTCCCCTCGTTTTCTTCACCACCATCCTCTTCCTCCTCAGGCAGGTCATCAACCTGCTCATAAAAGGGGACGTTCATCCACACACATATTTTGTGGAGGATAGCACATGTCATTATGATCTTGCTGACCATGTGTGGGGCATATAGGAGGCTGCCTCCTGTGAATGCCTATTCCAAAATATCAATATACAGTGGGGATAAATACATATACCCTTTATATCTCAGTGAAAATATCAATTAATCACTGAACAAAAGTTCTTCTTTTCAATCTTATTTTTTATTAATATTTGTCTCTCTTTGTTTCGCTCTACTATAGCAAACTAATTTCTTACTGACATGAAAAATATACAAAACACCTACACATACAACTACGAACATTTCAGTGCTTAATACATGATGGTTAAACATATACCCATTGGTACTCAAAGTTTTATAAGTCTTTTGTATTAACAGCGTCACACAATTTTTTAAAAAAATGTAAGCTGCTGAGCCTTTTTCAGGCAAGCAGTATTCCAAATGAAGTAGTGATGATTAATACCACCATTTCTAGGTGCTTGTTCCTGTTGATTATTTGCTGTATAATCCCATTGTCATCATTTCATGGTTCCAAATTCAAAACACTCCTAAAATTAATAGTCAACTCATTTTGGCCTTTCAACTTCTGGCCTCCTCAGGACATCGGAAGCAGTACCTATATATACAATTTTAAGGTGTATTACTCTTTAATTCTAATTCACATTGCAACTGAGTCATTACCACCAGGGCCACTAGGCACCCTGTTCACCATTCTATCTAATTCACACCTTATCAGTGTTCCCATCATTGTTCATTCTCATAATACAAATAAAAACATATTCAATCTCATGTGTTATGTTCCGAGTCCAATACAGTGATGCAGTTTTTCTATATTGTCCCAAGTGGTAAACACATGCATTACAATTAAATGAGAGGAACTCAGTGTGTCTGATATCACACACCCCTCATATGTCCTCTATGCCTTCTGTGCTTTTGGCTTATTTAGACATGCACATCGTTTTTTGGCTGACCTTTATATTTATTTCGAGATAAGCATGTTCTTTTTAGCAAGACCTCTAGCGACTTGTGAACTATTGTCTCTCACTGTTAACTCGCTTCTTATGCCTTTGTTTCCTTTCACTAGAAACATCATCAACAATTTTTAATTCATAACCTGCAAAGATCAAAACTGGTTACTGTCTCGTTACAGAATGATGATTTATTTTACTTACATTATTTGTTTTTGCCTTTGGTATGCCGGGACCGCCGTCACCCGTGTGCAATATAACTAGCGTGTTTACATTCATCCAAGTAGCCAAAATTGCCTGCGTTGTTATTGGGCTTATACATCAGCTGGTGTACGCATGCTTCTTGGTGTTCGGAGGGTCTAACTCCTCCCTTCAACAGCGACGGGTCTGCTGAATAATGTGATGGCCATATTGGCAGGTCTAAAAGGTTAAAAACCTATAGGGTAAAGCTATTATCTTTTCTCTATTTACCTCTATATTCAAAATCATTAGATTTATCAAAAACATTATAGAAATATCTAGAGATTTTCATGTCAAACTAATGACACAGCTGCCAGGTGGGTCTTATTCGATTAAAGGGTTTATCTACTGCTTTCATCTAACATATCTTAAGTGGGACTGTCACCAGTATTTCATTATTTTTTTCTAATTAAGGCCCACATTTATTTAAGGTCATTTAAACCTAGCTGTGATTTGTGGTTCGATGTGGTGCAGCAGGTGTTGTATGGCTTGCCGGTTCAGTCTGTAAGTCCTAATGATATCCTGGTCCCTGGGGCCAAGGAGGATTGTCCTGGTTCTGAAGACCCTCTCCTGCCTTCGGCATTGCCTTTGTGGCCCGCGTTGTGGTGGTGGTGATTGATGTAGTTGTTGATGTCCTCTGCGTCGTCTCACAAGTTGGATCAGTAGCACCTCCATCTTCTCTTGTGGGTTGGTAATGTTGCACCTGTGTGTTCTCCTTAAGTAGTGATGAGTTTGCCTTATTTTAACCACTGCCCTGACCCAGGCTTTAAATTTTGACGCAAATCTGAGTTAACATAATTTTTTGGGTCAACCTCCCACCCATGTGTCATTATTGCTCGGGTGGGTAAATATGGTGCTAAGGGGTTAGAGTCATTTTTTGGCAGGAACGCCTACCTTTCATCTCATTGACATGAGGTTTCACGCATATGAAAAATGACGTTCACACCAATGTTTTGACGCTAGATGGGTCTAGCATCAAAATATAAATGTGGCGTTGAGTTTGCGCTGAATTAGCCTCAGAAAAAATTACGCTAATTCAGCGCAAACAAGGTATTAATATGCCCCTTTTTTATTATAGTAAGAACACACTGATGCCAATTCCATTTCAGTTTAGTTTGAACACAGAAGCACAGCCAAAGGGTAAATGGCAAGCCACCTTTTGGTACTGTGACCTTGCTGAAAATCAAACTCAACTACTTAGCGTTCCCACTGTTTTTGTAGCCTCTTCTTGTTTCTTTCATCCCTAGCTCATCACATCTGTTGTTTGCCAGAGGGCATTATAATTATGTTCTTTCATTTTTCATGTGTGCCATATCAATGTGTTAAATATTGATTAATGTGCCCATGGCCCTGGCTTGGCACGTCTGCTTTAAAGCCAAAGTGTTCCTCCTATTTCTATGGCATTTGGCATACTCTCTGTAATCTCCAGTTCTGTCTTTGCTCCTGGTGTTTTAAATCTGCATGTGGTTAGTAGATACTGTCATTTTTATGTGTGTTTAGATGTAGGTGAGAACAGTAGGCTCAACTAATCCATAAATTTACATGGCGTTTGCCTCACTGCCTGCCATCACCAGCTCTCTTAGCTCTTGGTGCTTTGAAGCTGCTTGTAGTTACTTATTAGTGTTATGCTTATGTGTGGATGTATGTGATCCAAACGTTTTACCCATTTCTGTGGCCATTACCACACTGTCTGCTGTCACTAGCTCTGTGTTTGTTCATGAACTGCGTTTAGATGATACATAGAGTTAGTCATAACTTTATTGCACAGTTGCTTAAAACTATTGCAAAAACATCATACACAAGAGTAAAACAAGATAAAAGCGGAGGGAGTGTGTTTAAAGTGCGCTATCAAAGTGCATGCAATCATTACTAATTATCTACTACCCATATGTAAAACAAATATAAAGTGCATACCATCACTTCGAATCGTCTATTAGCAATATATAAGGCAAAGATAAAATACACCACTGTCGAGAGCTGTTGTATTTCGGTATGCTAGCAAAAAATATTAAAAATGAAATAAAAAAACAAAATTAAAACATGTGATCTGGATACGTACAATCATTACAAGTCATCTCCTGCAGCAACATACATGTATGTTAGCTATATACCAGTTATAAGGTGCAGCTAAAAAACTAAAGTGTGATGTGCAAGTCTTATTAATTTTCAGGCTTAGAGTAGAGTCTACAATATATGAGTATTGGCATTTAATAATTGGAGACCTACTTTCAAGCAAGCCTTGCAAGCTTCAGCAAAAAAATTACCAAAGCAGGCGAGTTCCATAGAGACTACTGCTGTGAAAATGTACTTCTGTGTCTTGTTGCATGATCTCAACCGATATTTCAGAAATAAAGATTTTAGGAGTGAGCGCCACTGTACAGAAAATCCCAGACAGTAGCATGCTAGATGGACTTCTGATTCTGTGTGGTAGTTGCACAATCTGCATTGTCTGAGTGCCGTGCAATGACTTCCAATGGCATCTATACTCCAATGCCGGGAGAGTTAAATGCTGCATCTGCAGTATGCTTCGGAACGCACAGGCACCCAATGCTGCCTCTAGATATGGTTGGCAGTGGGTGTCCTCTTGTGACTCCACAACACCATGTACGTTTCTAAAATTCCTGATACAAGCAATGTCTCAATCTCTTGATGCCCTCACCCCATGCTCTTTTATAATTTTGTTTAGCAGGGTCATCGCTATAAGGAGATCTTGCATATAAGTTGGAACCAGGTCAAAGGATTCCTCTGCGCTCTGTAAATACCTGGAAGAGATGTTTGAATTGTCTGTGAAAATTGCTTTCAGAGTCCCGCGCAGGCTAGCTGTGTTAGCCCTGCACACTCGGTGGGGGAATTTGATTATGTCCTTTTTACATTCTATCTTCATCCTCACCAAGTCAAATTCCAAACAAACCACTGCGTGCCTTGTAGATCTAGGGATCTGATATATTTTCTTTATAGGCTTTTAAATGACAATCCTCAAATAGCGAGGTGAGCCTGCCAGTTTATGTAAGATTGCTGTAGGTAAATGATGGTAACAGTTTGTCCTCAGTGACTCTCCTGATTGCCTCTGCAGTGGCAGATTTAAGCCAATAGTGGAGTTTGGACAGGGCACAGGTAATTCTCTCCACTTTCTCTACCAGGGATGCTGCCTGATGAGCGGTTTTGCTAGTATCTGATATCCAGACTAAGGTAATTATATTTAGTTGGCATCTCTATTTTAGCGGGCCTAGGTTCCATTCCATCAGGAGATTTTTTGGTTGGTGACCAAAGAGCAGGAGCTTAGTTTTAGCCGCATTTGCCCTCAGAGCATTCTTTAAGTTACACCAGTGAAGTTTATCCAGACCCCTTTTCAACCCTATCCGAGTCTGGGCGAGCAGGACCAGATGAACCAGATCATCAGCATACTGTATTATAGGGAGAGTTATCTGGTCCAGTTTTGGGGTAAAATGTGTTCCCCTTAAGTAGCTCTGAGCCCAGGTCAGCGGTATATATATATATATTGAAGAGAGTGGGAGGCAATAACGCAGTCTTGTTTTAGACCTCTACTAATGTAAATTTTAATGTAAATTTTCTCTGTTGCGTGTGTTTGAGATATCTTGATTTGCACCGTGTGTCTGTGTATATGACAATTATGACCGCCAGCAGCTCTTTTGGTACGCCCTGATCTGCCAGTTTTTTCCAGAGGGTGTTGCGGTCGATTCCATCAAAAGTTGCACTATAATCTATAAAGCAGGCGTAGAGTGGAGAGGATAAAGATTTCTGTGCCTTACCGCCCAGATATGAGAGAGCAAGCACATTGCCTATAGTGGAAGAGTTGGATTTGACCCTTGTCTCATACATAGGTATGATGTTATTTTCCATTATCCAGATTTCAAGCTCTTGTAGGAGAACTTTTGCAAATGCCTTGCTGTCCACATCTAGTAGTGATATTAGCGTATAGTTTTCAGGTTGAGTAATGTCTCCCTTTTATGGATCGGATGCAGGATTAACCCCTTCCACGCCTCTGGTAACACAGACAAATATAGACATTAATTGACTAGTGTTGTCATGGGCACAACCTAGAAATCACGGTCTTCCTTGAAAATGCTCCCAGGAACAACATTTGGTCAGGGTGCCCCATCACACCAGATGCTACTATGGATGTTTTGTATGGTCTCAGTTGCAAAATGTAGTGTTACATGGCTTTGGAGGTGTAGCCTCCCCAAGCCACTGGTATACTTTGCAGGGCATATTTGGTGCCCTCTGTGCATAAAACAGTCTACACTGTGTTCAGGGACCTCCAGTCTCTGCTCGGGCACGAAACTGAACAATGGAAAGGGGAGTGACCACTTCCCTGTCCCTCACCATCCCAAGGGTGGTGCTCAGAGCTCCTCCAGAGGGTCCCTGGGTTCTGCCATCTTGAATCCAAGGTTGGCAGGGAGCTCTGGGAACATCTGAGTGCCCAGGCCAGGCAGGTGACATCAGAGCCCCCTACTGATGGATGTCCACCCAGCCAGGTGACCAATACCCTTTCAGGGCTATTTAGGGTCTCTATTTTGGGTGGTTCCTCAGATTCGGCTTGCAAGATTCCAGCAGGATTCCTCTGCATCCCGTACTTCGACTTCTGACCAAAGAAACTGTATCTGGACTCTCCAGGACCCGACAATCTGCAACAAAGATGAAAACGTGGTCTGCAACATTGTTTCTTTGGCTCCTTCCAGCTTTTGCAACATTTTCCTGGTCGTGCATCCTCTGAGGACAGCCTGTCTTCAGTTTGCACAGGAAAAAAGAAGGAATCTCCCTTGGAGTGAAGGAGTCACTCCCCTGCATCTGCAGGCACCAACAGGAATGACAACCGGCTGCGTGGATACCCTTTTCTGCTAAGCTGCATGGATCTTGCAACACAGGCAGTGGTCGAAAAGTGGTTCAAATGGTTCTCTCTACCAGCTATCCAACTTTGGTGGAGGTAAGCCCTTGCCTTCCCACACAGGACAGTACCCCCGTGCACTGCGTACTTTGCAGCTGCCAAGGCTTGGTGGCACTTCTTCCAAGGGGTCTTTATTCTTCGTGCTTCAGCCCTCAGCACTCCTTTCTGCGACGCACAGCTTCCTGAGTGACTCTCCTGCGGCGTGGGACTCCTTTTCGTAGTACTGCATGGGCTCCATATGCACCTTCTCTGTTCCCATCCTATGTGACTCCTGTGCATGCTGCTGGGACTTTTGTGGCTCTCTGCAATGCTAAGGGACCCCTCTGGCTCCCCCTCCAAGGCTGAGTCCTCCTGGGCCTTGCTGGTCCCCGGCAGAACCACTTTCTGCCAACCACAAGTTTTGCCTGTGCCAAGGCTTATTGGTGGAATCCAGACATGCAAACCTGACTGCAATCTTCCTTCCGGCATTGGACATCACCTGCATCCTCCAGCAACTCAACTCCCACTCCAGGGCTGCAGTGCTGACTTTCCTTCCGCACCGTCAACCAACTCCTGCAATCTTCAGCTTGGTGATTATGGGGTCCTGCATCCACTAGACTCTGCTGTGTCTTCTGGACTTGGTTCCCTCTTTCCACAGGTCTTCCTCTTCGGGAATCCACCGTTGGTTTCTTGCAGTCATCTATGGGTTTTGAAATTCTCTTCTTTTCTTCTAAGTGGGCGTCTTGGGGAAATTCTAGTAATTTACTCCTGCTTTCCTGGTTGCTGGGGGTGTTGTGGTACTTACCTTTGTGCTTTCCTGGTACCCCCAGTGAACCTCTACACACTCCTCTTACCTGGGTGGGGGGACACAATTGCATTCCATTTTTTTTGTATATGGTTTGTGCTCCCTCTAGGTCCACTATTCTCTATTGTGTTTAACACTATTTGCACTTTTTTCTAACTATTCCAATGCCTATTTCTGACACCTAGTGTATATAACTTGGGTATTACTTACCTCCAAAGGGAGTATTGCCTCTATAGTAATTTTGATGTTGGTTTACCACAATAAAGTACCTTTATTTTTGTAACACTGAGTATTTTCTTTCATGTGTGTGAGTGCTGTGTGACTATAGTGGTATTGCATGAGCTTTGCGTGTCTCCTAGATAAGCCTTGGGTGCTCATCCACAGCTACCTCCAGAGAGCCTGGCTTCTAGACATTGCCTACATTTCACTAATAGGGGAAACCTGGACCTGATATAAGGTGTAAGTACCTTAGGTACCCACCACACACCAGACCAGCTTCCTACAGTTATCAGGGCATTATGTGCTGAAGACGATGTTGGCTGGGTGCCATGTTTACTTTCCCTATTGCTATTGCTAGCGCAGGTGTCTTTGATAAAAAATATTAATGAGTGTCTCTGAGTTTTGAATGACGAGTTCATGTAGAAAATAAATAATGTAGAAAAAATTATGCACGCATTTGAAAATGTGACCTCGAGGAATGGCCACCGATGTTAACGAAGTGCACTAATTAATGATTAATACATATGAAATGTTGAAAAATAATAGATTAATGCAGTAATATGTCATATTAAGGGTTATGAAGTATGCTTTTGCTGATTAATTGTAGGCCTTAACTTAGCAAGTGTCTTGGCCTATTTCGACAGGCCTCATGCAGAAGCTGCATTTCTTAGCGTTTAATAAAAATGCTGACCAAGTGAATTAAACTGTGAAATGTCCATTGTCTTGTTAAATGTGCTTAACGGAAGCTTTTCGTGAGAACTGACTGCTAGTAGATGATGTTCCTGCTAGTGTAACATTTTATGTGTAATGCGTGTGACGCTGACTTTCCCAGGACAAGAACAATGAAGATACTGACTGGAGTTGAAATTGCAACAGTATTGTTACCAGACAAGCCGGATGATGCGAACATCTTAAGGCGGACCAATCAACTGTATTTGAATGGTGAAATGTTAGAATTCATAGATTTGACTTAGAAATATTAGTGGATAAGTTATGAACATACGATTAACTGACCAATAGGGAATTAGTGGATAGTTCAGGTGACTTTGACATAACAACGCCGAAGAGGGATACGTTTCAGAAGACTTATTCAGACACTTTAGGAGAGATTCGAGATTTTAGGAGAGAGACATTCATTCTGACATTGGGCTCATATTCCCTGACCGAGAGCCTGACCCCTTGCTGATCAACTGATGACCTGAGGACGAAGAGCGATTCTGCTTTGCTGACCCATACCGAGGATAGGTATAATATGATAAACTGTGACTGCTATGCATGTTTTGCTTTTTTTTGTAGGTACCAACTGCACTGTTTTAATAGAATCATAGCTAGATGTTTTCCAAATTTGTTTTACTAAATTGTTTTGCATAAAGCCCAACATACTGATGCTAATCTGAGGTTAGTTGAGGATTTCTGGCTATTGACAAAGAGACTGACGTCTGATGGATTTCTCTTCTTAACTACATGTATTACATTTCATTAATGCAGTTGACTATGCTATTGATTTGCAGTGTAACTTTAGAATTTGTCCTAATCCAAGCTTTTATTAGGTTGCGTTTCTTCCGCTGGTTTGAACAACCAGTGTTGTTTTTATATGTGTTTCATTTGATTTTGAGATTAATCAACATGACCTTAGCATTGTTAATAAAGGGAAATAAACTTACTAAACTTTTACTAAAGGTGTGGTTATTCATGGCTGAAAGGTCATGGTGCGTGACATTTACTGACTCCATTGATCATTGATTTTATTGATTACTGATTACTGATCATTGTGTATTGATTATCGATTGTGTACTGGAGCTACGGTGAGAACTTCCTAATTGCGAGTCAAAAGGTTCATCGACCTATTTGCGTCCCCTCATAAGTATATTTATGAAGGTCTGATGCGGATTTTGAGCCATCTGAGCTGGCCTGCCCTTCTACTGCTTCAGTCAAAGCAATTGATTGAGGGAGAGGATTTGGTACAGAACATGGGGAAGGTTTTGGACGGAGATTTGGGTAGGTTTCAAACCGCCTGGGGATATCCTTTGGGACGTGGAGCCCCTGTTTGTCAGAGTAATGTGGCCTGGCACTTACATTGTGCCCATTAAGACTCAGTTTATTCTTTCTTTTGATATTTTTGAGTGATTTCTTTAGCTTTCTCTTCTGATGTCTTGATAGCTGTGTCTGTCGGTTACTTTCAGAGACCTGCCCGCCAAACGGAAGGTTGGAGGCTTCTGACACCTGCTCAATAATGCCATCTTATGCAGTGGCCTCTTGTGGAAGGATCATCAACCTTAATTGATCTTTAGTTTGAGGTGAAGTGTTTAATGCCATACCCATTCCTTCCTCACTGGTGTCTTTTGAAGTAACAGTTCCCCCATTTTCTATTGTTTCTGTGACCGTTGATTCTCCTTGCTTCTTGTCAACCACCAGGCAGCAGTATTTCCTGCTCATTTCTTGGGTAAATGTATGATAACTAATGAGTGTGGCTAGTACATCAAGCAAAGTAGTTAGTTTATCTATCACTCCATCATTTGCACTTTTAGCTGCAGTGCTTCCTTCAGTTCATTTGTTCACCCAATTGTCCAATTTCCCGATTAAAGTGTTTAGTTTCCTGCCAATCGTAAGCACACTTTTTGCCAACATATGCGTTAGTTCCAGGTAAATCTCTATGTTGTGTGACTGCCAGATGAGGGCTTTAACTGTGGCTAAGAGGGAAGCATTTATAATGCAGTCTTGGCTATCCCCTCCAGCCGCCTCCCTGCAAGACAAATCTTTCCTTATATTGTCAGGGCTAAGTGCATCCCTCATCTCCACTTCCCCACTGTAGACCTCATTTCTAGGCTCTTGTGGTGCAGTGATCGTGTCCCAGAGCCCCTGCATTGTTTTCCTAATGGGGTGGAGCTTGTCTGACTGTTGCTTATGGCACCTTGTGCGTAGAGGTCATCTAATTGGGAGGGGACCAGCTGATGTGTTATTGCTTCAATGAAAAGCTTTTGTTTGCTTGATGGAGTGGCATGGCTGACCAATGTGGAGGAGATCTCAATTTACCTCTGGGTCATTATTCGCCCCCGTAGGGATAGTTGCTGAGCAAGGCCTGATGTTTTTATTTTTAAACAGAATTTTATTGGTATTTCCCTGAAAACACACTTCATAGTAGGTTTCAGACATGTATAACACAGTATACAGTAATCATTATCATTGTAAAATATTGTACTTTAGGTGATGTTAGTAACTGCCCTGGTGAAACAAAACATTCTAACACTTTCAACTTGCACACCATGCAACATCCCCTACTAATCTAGTGAATTATACTACCCTAGCTACATGTCCCATTCAATGAGATGGTCTACACCCATGTTGTATGACTCATGTGTTTCTTTCTTCTTCATCATCTTCATGTCATGCGGGGACATGGAAGTGTCAAGAGTTGAACAATCCGATGCCCTAAAACAGTCAACCAGATGATCCCAGTTCCTGGCCTTTTCAGGAGTATAATGTCCTTTCGAAACCCTTCTCTTTTTGCCCATATCAACAATGTTTTTTTCCTTCAAGGGCCTCTGGTAGCCTTCAAATGCATTGTTATGTCTCTTTTAACTAAAATGAGAAAGAAGTCTATACATTTTGTAGTTAGTTTTAGGTTGATTGGGTGTAGAAAACCCCCCAGTAGGCCATTCATAGGAGTGGTTGCAATCTGTCTCTCTGTCACCTCATTAATACAGTGGAATATTTCCTCCCAAAAGTTTGTCATCTGCAGGCAGGCCCACATCATGTGAAAAAAATCAGCAAAGAAAAGTGAGGGCAGCAATTATTTTCTGTATAGAACATTCATGCTATTCTACCAGGCGTGAGATAAGCTCTGTGCAGTATAAAGAAATGTATTAATTTAAAACAGGCATTCCTAGATATTGTATTTGTGTGTGATAAGATGGAGGACCATTTTATTTCATCTATTGAGAGGCCAAGATCACCCTCCCATCTAAGGCACAGGGCATCCAGCAGGAATAGTGTGTCTGCCCGTAAGGAATTGTGCAGTTGCGTGACTGCTTTAACCCTGCCGCTTATAGTACACAATGTCTGGCAGCCCAAGTGAAGTTTAGGTTCTAATGGCCCTGTTCCCCAATGCCGTCTAATTTAGTGGTCAGTATTCTGTGTAGTAGGCATTGTCCTTGTGGTAATCCACAACTGTTGGTCAGGACATCAAAGGGCATAAGCTGTCCATCTCTGTATAGGTATTCCAGGTTGGCAATACCATGTTCCTCCCATCCCAACACACCCCTCAGATCTGGTCCTACCAGTAAGGTTATCAAGCATCTCAACGTGAGGTCACCTGCGTAAAAAGATGTTGTCCGAGTATACTGCAGACCTCGTAGCCAGCAGCGTTGGATTACTTGTAATTCTGTTGTGTTGTCGGGGCAAGCCAATTTGAGTGCCATCAGGATGTAAAGTAGTGCGAGGTAGGCAGGGACACCGTGGGGTACCACTCCATCAGTCTGCTGCCATGCATTGAGCCATTGTGTAAACCATTGGAGTTGACCCGCCAGGTAATATAGTTGCATGTCTGGGGCAGCCAGGCCCCCCCCATATGGCTCTGCAACTTGTTCAAAGCTACTCTGCATCTACCCTTCCCCCAGATGTGTTCAATTAGTATTGTGTTAAATTCCCAGCAGATGGATATTAGGGGGAAAATTGGTTGTGTAGTAAAGAAATAAAGCAGCCTCTGTAAAGCCACCATTATAGCTTCTGCAATGAGGCTGCATGTGCTAACAGTTCAATCGTCACCGCAAATAGAAGGGGGAGTAGGGAGCAACCCTGTCTCAAACCCGACCTACTATATATGATTCTGAAATTGTTCTATTCACCTTAACATGGGCTGTGGGCTCAGTATACAGTAATATGGTCCATCTGACGAATCTCTGTCCCAATCCAACCTTCTCCATAGCCTTATATAAGTAGTCCCATCAAATGCTTTTTCTATGTTGATTGCTATTAGCACTGCTTCTTCCATCTCTGGATGCTGAGGGCTCAGGAGGGAGACAAAGCGTTGAATGTTGGTGGCTGTATTATGGTTCGGGATGAAGCCAGACTGATCCAAATGGATCAGGTGAGGCATGTGCGGGAGAAGGCATGTAGCTAGGATCCTACTTAGGATTTTGTAATCCATATTCAGCATGGACAAGAGGTGGTATGCTGCACCTCTGTAGCTGGCTTGTCCGGTTTCAGGAACGGTACTACTAAGGCCTCCCCTGTCGTAGGGGGTAGATAACCTCTCTCCAGTGCCTCAGTATAAAGCTCTGCCAATTCAGGAGCTAACTTAGTGCAATATGTGGCATAGAACTCCACTGGGAAGTCATCTGCACCAGGCACCTTACCTCTAGCCATTGTTTTGACAACTGCTGTAACCTTGAAAATGGTGATTGGCCCTCCTAGGTCCTGTACATCTTCCTCTTGGAGGCGTGGGAGTTTTCCCGTCTCCAGGAGTCATAGGTGGGTGGGAAGATGGTCTGCCCCAGGTCATGCATATAGGGAAGTGTAATACTCGGCAAATCTATTATTAATGTCAGTTTGATGACACAACCTTTCGCCATTTGCGGCATCTTGTTATAATATCAGGGAGTTGTGGGGGGGGGGGGCGGGCTCACCAACCCTGCGAATAGAGTTCCAGCCTTGTCAGTTTCGACGTGCGCTCTTGTTCTTTAAGAGTTATAGTCAAAACATTGAAGCTTCTCTATTGAAGCCACAACCTCTTTTTTTGCTTCTAACAATCACGGCGCCAGGGCAGGGTATGCTGGCCTTTCACATTCCAATGTGCGAATAGTCTTTTCCTTGTTCTCAATTTCCTGAACAAGAGTACGCCTAACCCCCACCACTTCTGCTATGCACCTGCCTCTGATTACTGTTTTAAAGGCCTCCCATTCTGGTGACCGGGTAAGCTGGATGCTGCGATCTCCGAAAAGTAGCCCCTTATTGCCTTTCCGATAGTCTGGCAAAACACTTTCTCTTCTAGGTTTTCTACTCTTAGACTCCTGATCAGTATGCAAGGACGCTCTCTGTGCCATGCTAATGAAAACAGTAGAGGGTTGTGATCAGACAGTGTCCTGCATAAATACTCTGATGACCGTGCAGTACTGTGGACAGCAGGTATAGTCAGGAATGTATCAAGCCGAACATGAAGGCATGTAGTCCTGAGTAAAAGGAGTGATCTCTCTCCCCAGGGTGCATTTGTCTCCAAGAGTCTACTAACCTGCATATATTTTGCCACTCTCGGAATGATTAGCTGCTTGTGTTACTAGGGAGTTATTCAGAGGAAGGTGTGATCTGTCAAGGCTGGAGTCTGATACACAGTTGCAGTCTACTCCTAGTATTATTGTTTGTGTCATGAATGGGGTCATAATCCCTGAGAGCTTAGTGAGGAAGGTGCCCTGGTCATAGTTGGGTGCATATATTCTCACTATTATAAGGTCCTGGCCTGCTAATTGTCCAGAAACTAGGGCATAACGGCCTTCCCTGTCGATCATTTCTGACGTAGCCCAAAAAGGTACCCCTGGGTGAACCCATATCGGAACTCCCCTAGCAAATGCAGAATATGTTGTAGCATATAGTTGGCCACGCCATCGTCTATTAAGTGCATCACGTTCTGGGACCGTAAGATGAGTCTCCTGTATCAATGCTATGTGGATCCCTCTCCTCTTTAGGTATGAGTGTATCTTGTACTGTTTCCCATGCTAGAAGGTCCCCTAACATTCCAGCAGATAAAATTATAAGTTGGATAAAGGGCCAATTATGTATCCTGTGTATCCTGATTAGCCGAAGGTTTGGTATCTTCAGCTACCTCCCCTCTTGCTCTTGTGAAATAGTGGTGGCTAACATTTATTTCTGGTAGTTGTCAGTCCAGGACCATAAAGCCCCTTACCCTTGAAGGACACCTTTTCCTCCTCACGGGGCTTAACCCCCTGCGACTGATCCACCTCAACTTCATTTTCGTTTCCATTGTTATTGTTGGATCCCATTTTCCTCAAATCAGATAAGGCCCTCTTCATGCTTACCAGCTGTCCGTCTTCTTCTTCTTCTTTGCCAACTTCAGAGTTTGAAGATGATCAGGTACTGCTGACATCCTATGAGTCTGCTTCACTGCTGTGGGAGGCCTGCTGGTTTTTATGTAGGCCCTGAATGCAGCGAAGATTCTATGAGCCAGTTTTCAGTTTCCCCCCAAAACCAGAGTCTCTCTGTGCTTTTTGTGTCTCAGATAATGATCTCAATGTTCTTAATGATCACAGTGCACTTGATGAGGCCAGTGGGCAAGTATTGGCGGGCCTAGCATGAGTCTCTGCTCTTGAGATGGCATGTGCCTGCCAACAAAGACTTAACAACAAAGAACTTTATGTGCAGTGTTTGAGGCACAGGCCAGCTGCTTTCTTGGGTTATTTATTTTGAGTGGCTTCCTTGGAACACCAATGAGCGATACCTTACCCCACGGCCCTAGTCCATTGGCCAAGGGAGACACGAGCACAATAATAATTTCCTGAAAGTTACTTGGCACCTTGGGAGGGTGGGGGTGAATTGAAAACACAAGATCTGCAAACCAATTTGGGGGAGGCAGGAGAACACGTTCCTCACCCTTAGAGCATCGCCTCACCCCCTGTCCACTCCATCTCACCTTTGGCAAGGGAAGCACGAGCATGCCCTGCTTACTGGACTCTGATAACCCCAAGGATCCAGGGAGTCCTAGGGTCTGGGACTGCCGCCAAGCAGCTGCCAAGCAGATGCTAGCAAGGCCCTCTGAATAACCTGGTATAGAGAGACGGAAGGAAACTACAATGAGACACAGTGAGGTGCTGAAATATGAGGGAGGTTAGCACATTGAGCAGCCCTGCCGCAAGAGCAAGTAGGGACCACGGCTCTGAGCCTGCTACCCCCTTGTTCATACACCCTGCTTGGCTGCTGGCTGGCTGCTGAATTTATACAAATTCTAACTCTATGTAGAAGGCACAAGAGGCTCACCTCAAACCGACTGATGCTTCTCTGGTACTTTCCCTGATACTCAATGACATGGGGAATCAATCAACGTGCCAGCTTGTTAGAGGGGCCTCCTCCCCCTCCTCCTGCTCACTCCACTCAGCTGCTGCTCACCACCCTGCTGACCACACGGCCAGCACCGCCGACACCACCGACACCGCTGGCCGCACTACTCATCTACAGTGGCACCCCCAATTGAGTCTGGAGTTCTCGCTGCCGGCTCCTGAATGGGCCTCAAGTCGCAGGTCACGGGAGCAGGTGGGTGGGGTTCTTGGGCAGTGTTCTCAGAACAGTAGGCAACCAGGGCACCCGGCAGCTCTGGGTGGCACGGCTAGCTGTGTGCCGGACCAATGCTCCTCCTCCTCACGTACAGCGTGTGACGTCCTTCTGATTCATTGCCTTACACATAGAGGTGAAGCTAAGCAGATGTTCAACGCTATAAAACATCTGACTGACAAATCTAGCTTTCATCCCTAGCTTTCCGTTTTTTCCCCACTACAGATTTATTCTTTCCCACCAGGCAGCATCACAAGTCTTTTTCTTACTCCTATAGGGCACACTGCAGTCCTTTAATATGCTTAGGCGTATTTGATGGAATGGATGAGATGGGGCATGGTTTATGGTGTGCACTTTACAGCTGTATTGTGCTCTCAAGAAAGTAGCCTTCAGTGCTCTCAGCAGAGTAGTATGAAAGCAAGGAGACAGACTTCTGGAGCTGCTTAGAGATCTGCCTACATCCCATTTTTTGTTTGCGATCATTGTGTTTTTGTTGTAAAAGATGAGGCATGTCTACTTTTGAACAATCCCAATGAAGTTCTTTGCAAATGGCTGGTTGAAAATATTGACAAAAGAGGTCAATCACCGGAAACTTCAAAGCAATGGTGATTTTCCAAACATATGGTAAGCAAAAAAAAAATGTATATAGGAATTACAAATGTTTTTTATTGGTTAAAATTGGCAATATGATGCAGTAAAAACATACATTTCGAAAACAATTAATCCAATACAAATTAGCATAAACATGAACTGACACATGGCTTGCAAATATCTCTGGAGACTAATGTCAGACTTTAATAAAAGGGACTAAAACAGTGTACTGCTACTCTAAAGGCAGCCATTTGTAGATAAATAACTGTTTCAGTTTAGTGTCTTTTTTCAGGAGATTCAAGTGCAGTCTCGTTCTATCTGTTTCGTAAAACATACTTTTCTATGGATATCCTGCACATTTGTATTCTTTATTATCACTAACCTTTGCTAATGTACCTGTTTTGGGAAATCATGTGTAGATATTTTAATATCCTCATTGTGCATCCAATTTTAAAGTTACATGTTCTTTCTCGCCTTGTTTTAGTGAAGAACCAGTGAAGAAAAAAAATATGTTTTAATTGTAAGCTATTCTAGCACAAGGGAGGGCCTAAAGAAGCTGTTTATTTAGGTGAGTAGTATCCATGGTGGCACATAGAGTGAAGTTACATTAAAGACGTCCTTAAACAAAGCACAATTACAGGGAGATCTTGAATGGCCCTGTTTAGTACGAACGTAGCCAGTCCCATGGTGAAGACTGAATATTCGAATACTGGTGAGTTTTATGGTTGAGAGTTAAACAGTACTTTGGAACATTTGAGGCTTCCAAATATGAGACTTGGAATGAGGTGATCTCCATTGCCTATAACCCTATCAAAAAGAGGCATTCTCAAATAGAGTTGTTGTCACTCATAGTTTTTAGTAAAAACAAGCCAGTTGACGCTGAGGCTTCCTAATAAGAGATTCAGCATTTAATGTATAGATAAAAGAGCATACTGTTTCAGTCCGGAAAAATATGAATGCAGTAAGTCCTGAAGAAGGTGGCTTTATAGTTCTATTCCACCGAAACAGATTGACTAAAGAGTTTCCATTTAAGCCCTGATCAATTGTACATGAAATATCAAGTCATATTTCACGTGACATGAAATAATGCTTATGTTTTCCTCAAAAGCGAATTTTATAGCTTGATTTTTTAATTTCTTCCTATGAAAGATTGATTAAATGATTTTATGTAATTGTATGTCAAAAAAGATAGATTGATATAATAATTAGTATTAATAAATATATTTTTGATGAGATTTTATAGTTGAGGGATTGTTTTCGTAGTGTTCTAGACATATATTATGTATACGTTTATGGATGAATTGATTGGCATTCTAAAAGTGAGTACAGTTTGCTAAGGAAAGAAAGTGTTTCCTGGATAGCATTTTGGCATTGTTGTGCTCAGTCAGGGCTTCAGACTTGAAGCATAAGAGGTTGTTGTCGCTCTTGGATACTTGGATTACTTCCATGTCCAACACCAAGTCCTAATGCTCATTTGGAAAAACAATGTAGTCAATTGGACGAGTTTAGAAAGGCTAGGTGCAGTTCAGTAAGAAAGTTGTCCATCCTTGTGCCTGCTAAGTAGAAGAGCGCTACCCAGTACCAATTACGGATTGCCACAACTGTTCTTCTCATCACCTTTTGTAGTCTCTCATAGGTCTTCCTGTGCGTAGAAGAAGGTAGTGTTTACCATTGCTGGGTGTTGTGTTCCTTATGCCGCAAGCAATTGTTTTTAGGGATGCAAGTTGTTCCCATATTCTTGCATCTGTTTGGTTTCAAGTACACATTTAAAATACCCATTGTAATGCTTGTCTTTTTTCTCAAACTGGGTGAATCTAACGTGCAGGGCCTAAAGTGGGGGTGTAGTTGAGGAGATTTGACCCCTTGCTGCTCTCTCTCTGCTTGACTTCCTGCCCTCAATGCAAGCTCGATGTAATCCAAGGGTGCCAATGAGACAATGCCAGTATTCGCCGCCAACATCTTCTGGAAGCAACACATCTTATTTACGCTTATGAAGTGCTCAAGTTTCCACTGTTGCTAGAAATGGTGTTTCTGGTTGGCTCCAGTAGGTACCTCAGCCAGGCAGAAACCATCACTTTAGTCAGGGCGAGTAAGTTACACACCAAGGATACCCCGTGCTCACCCCCGGTAGCTTGGCACAGAGCAATCAGGCCCATCCTCAGAGGTCATGTGTAAAGATTTGCGCAACTCACTCACACCAGTGACACAATAAATACACCACAAAAGAGACTCCACACTGGGTTATGTAAAAATAAACTGTATTGCATAAAACATCATTAGACCAGAAACAACATAAAACATTAATACCCTGCTATGCAAGCAGCTGTTAAAGCATCCTCATTATGAATACCAAATAAAGAGAAACAGTTCCATACTGCAAATGTCATAAAATATTACCTACCCTCTCACTATATACCAGACAGGTCCTGAAAATATGTTTGTCACCCCAACATGGCAAGCATGCCAAATAATATACTCCAGTCATAAGAAAAAAAATGCAACATACACCATGAGGGCAGGAATATTGTGGTGAAAGGCAACTCACATCCAGTCAGGAGAATGCAGCATGCATGCAGGAAGAGGGCATAACCTATTACTTGTGAAATACACAAAATACTGCAACCCCTCTCAACACCTGCCCCACGAAGGTTGCAGTGCATCTGTGCTTTCTTTACGAGGCATATGGTAGTTCCCAGTTCTCCAAGTTGGGTCCCAGAGCTTCTGCACTCCTACTAGCTAATTAACAGTAGCCTCAGCTAACCAGCATAGCACGCAAGGCCATCTGCGCTCCTACCACATAATATACAGTAATGTGAGGCCCTCCACTGGTATGCCAATCCAACGTCAATCAAGGGGGTCCTCTCCAGAGGATTCCTTCCCAATAGCGTATGACACAGGAACCCCAAGGTGGGCACAAACATGAGGAGGGCACTTAAACTTCCCGCATCATCGGGGAAACCTCAACAAATGTGCAATAATCATGGGCCACTTGTGGCCACTGCCGGTTTCCTGTCACGATGGGAAATACGGGATCCTGAGTGAGCCTCCGGGCTTGGGCACCTCATTTGGTGAAAAACCTGCCATGGCCTCACACTGGTCCACCCGGGACCGATGAGCGCCTGGGATGAACACAGCTTTTCCTTTTGCATGCCAGCACTCAGTCGGGGGAAGGGTGTCACCAGGGTTGACTCGGATCTGCAGGCGGGCCTCACCGGGTGAAACACCTCTGTGTTGGTAGAGTAGTCTGCTTCTTCCTTCTCGCGTTCCTCCCTGGGTTTTGGGAGTAGAGGGCGCCTCCATCAACCACCACTCCAGGAGCCCATAGGAGGCCTCCCCTCTAGGGCACACGGGGCCTCTCCCAGCTGGGGCTTCCAACAATGAAGCCAGAGTGTGGTGCACAAGGCTCATTCATAGAAGACTACTACCACGGAGAGTGTGCATGTGTCCAGATGTCCGTTCCAGTCCTAAGCAGGTGCCCCAAGCTCACTTCATCACGCGCTGAGAATGTACAACAAAATAAAATTCTACAGGGCTTCCCCGTGCTGTATCACAGTGCCTCAGTGCCCTGCGAGGGTCCTTCTGGTGAGGTGGTTTGAGGAATCAGTGGTTGTCCAGTCAGCCCCTGAGGAGCACTAGGTGGGGCAAAGTAGACTTGCCAGCACATCAGGGAGATAACAGTGGTTCCTTCTGGCAGCCCCACAGAACCTGGGGGCCCACAGAAGCAGTGAGCAGCTGTGAGCAGGGCAACCTGCAGAAAAGCAATCCAGTTGAGTCCTTTAGGCCACCCAGCAGAGACCAGGTGGTAGGGCAACAAAAGAAGAACCGTCCAGATAAGTCCTGTGTGCAGTTCAGCTGTCTCTCTGGCAGAGGTTCGGTCCCAGTTCTAAAGCGCTGTCCAATCAGGGGGCAAGCCCCTTCTACTCATACTCAAAAATGCCTTTTTCGGGGGGCAACTTCGAAGGAGTCCTTTCAAGCCAAGCACAACACCCTTTCATCCCAACAATGTCACTAGACATCAGTAGGGGGTAATCAGTCCATTGTGTGAGGGCAGGACACAGCCTATTCACATATAAGGTGTGAATGACCTTCCCTCTCCCCAGCCCATGAAGACTATAAGTCTGCATATCAAATGAACAAGGGGAAGAAATCTTAAGGGAAAAGAGCGCTCACGAAGTCTCCCTCCTAAGTAGTAAAATTGACCCATAAAAGGCACGGTGCTCCAGGTCTAGGAGGATCTTCCCTTTCCCCCAGATGTGTGTCAATAAAGACACAGAAATCAATAGAGACCAAGGCACACGTGAATCACAAACATTAAGTCAGTACATATAGGTCTGAAAATAGCACATCTATGACAATGTTAGATAAGATACATATGAAGATAAGATTTCACTGGAGTCCTTAGGATGGAATGTTCATCTTTAATATAACAAAAAAACAGCCAACACGTGTTTCGTCTTGGGAGGGAATGCTCCCTGTGACTTCCTCAGGGCTGCAAAAAATATCAAATACATAAAATAACATAAATATATCCACAGTACATAGCATGACAGTACAAAACAATACATATAAAACACTCAAGTGCAGACAAAAAAACAGAAAAGGCCCATAGTTTGAAAACCGATCCACTTGTATCATTTACAAAATAATTAAATTATAACTTCCATGAATTATAGTCATTACCAAATAAATTTCAAAGTATAAACATCCAATTTAGAGAAGAGAATGAGAGACCAGGACACTATACCACGTGGGGAAAAAGACTAGAAAATTGTCAAAGTGAAACCCAATTCAAGTGAAGGGAACCACGGAATGAACCAGTAAAACCACCACAGAGAAATGTCGAAACTGACCCACAGAGCCCAATAGTTATAATGTGCTAACTGTAGAGATCTCGTTATAAAAACAACATACCTCAAAGAATATAGCACATGACACCATAATGTCAAAGGTCTCATGAACAGAGGAACCATCTGATGTATCAAAAACAGACTGTGGAGAGATGGTTGTATATCAGTACCCAAAATGGAAAGGGAAAAATCAAGACTATACAAAACACACCATGTGTGAATCACCACCATCAAGTCAAAGCACCTACCAGCGGATGGCTTTGAGTAAATCATTCCATTACAAGTATACGGTGCGAAGTGTACCACCTATGTTGTAGTTGATAACAAAAGGTTATTAGAAGATTAACTTATTGCCACCAAAGCACAAACAAAAGGTAACCATGTTTGCGCACTCAGCGCATATGTCTAAACCCCGCAGCTCACCTCTTTCTTTCAAAGTTAATGGAAACTTATTGCGAAGCCTCATGACAAAATGCTCCGATCGGCTTCAAATCAAAACGCCCACTTCCCCGCCATCCTTAATAGACGGGAGAAAGAGCTCAAGTATTGCGGGATTACACCCCTGACGCGCATCCGGCTCTCCCGAGCGTCAACACACGTTCAGGGAGGTCGGGCGCCATCTTTGAGTGTGTAAAAGATGTAAGTCCGAACATATCTCCGATTAACAGAACCCTGATACAGAAAACCACCATCAAAAAAGAAGGAAGTCTGCATATGCCTCTTCTAGCACACCTCGTCCTGTGTGATGGCTGTCTGGAAAGTATGCACCAAGTTATACTATCACTCTGTCCCAGATGTGGATTGGAGTCAGGCTGCAAAAGCACTAGAGTTATAAACACAGAGAAATACCCACTTTCTAAAAGTGGCATTTGTACAATGGTAATAAAAAATCGACCAACATAAATAAGCAGGATTTCTCACTACCATTCCAAACACAATAAACATGCTAATGCTATTTCACAGAAGATACCACTTAGACAGATGACAGGGCATTTCCAATGCAGTCCTATGAGAGGAACAGCACTCACAGTAGTGAGAAACTAAATAGGCTGTTTGGCACTACTAGGACATGTAGTACATATAGACATATGTCCTACCTATTACAGACACAGCACCTTGCCCACAGGACTTGCTAGGGCCTACCTTAGGGGTGACTTAGGTGTAGCAACAAGGGAGTTTAGGCCTGTGCAAGTAGTTTGACTTGATAAGTCAGTGTGGCAGTAAACTGCGTACACATGCCCCGCAGTGGTAGGCCTGAGACAGGTTTGAAAGGCTACTTCTTTGCATGACGCAATCTGCACTGCAAGCCTACTAGTAGCATTTAATTTACATGCCATGGGTATATTTTATACCACTTTACAAGGTACGTACAGGTAAATTAAATAAGACAAACTGGTGTAAGGCAATTATACTAAGTTGTAGGAGAGAGCATGCAATGATTAACAGTGGTAAAGTGCCCAGATTTCCAAAGCCAACAAAAAGAGGGTCAGAAATATAGGAGGAGAAAGGCAAAACGTTTGGGGATAACCCTGCAGAAAGGGCCATTTCCCACAACTGTATTCTTGTTACATTCCTTGATAGGATGGTAATCCCTTTGACCTCACTTTGAGCGTTTTCACTGCCCCCGATCCTATAGAAATGACCAGGAGACAGGGCTTCATTTCCATTAGGCACGAGTGATCATTTCATGGCCAGGTTGATTCAGGGCTCTTAAGGACTGCTGGCAACCAGTACCTGTGTGCTTCGTCCTGCTTGATAGCTACTGTCCTACCCACAGTAGTTCTCCACCAAGTCAATGTCATGTTTCTTGCATCTTTTAACATGCCTCACTTAAGTTTGTAGCTGCCTTATGGACTTTTTGGATGACCCTATGTCTTTTGTTACCCACTTGGTGCAACATGGTTCTTTTTCATGGTAATGCTGTGTGTCGGTTAGCTTATCCCTTCTTTGTGGGAGCATATCCAAGCCTGAGGAGAAGGCGACCCAGGGCTCATCAGCAGTGGGACCTGTGGGTCCTTGATACAGCACACCTGAGGGGGTTGCTGCCTGATCAGAAATGCTGCTGGGACTCCTCCCTGGTAGAGATGATTGCGCAACCTCTCTTTCCTTTTGTTGCACACCTTCAGATATTTTGGTTTTATTGGCTTTCTTTTTCTTCCTCTTGGTCGCTTTAAGTTGTAGTATGTCCTCCATCTGTATATCCGCCATCACGGGGAGCTTTTAGGTATAGCCACTTCTCCTCACGCATGTCAGCATAGCAGCTGTTGGAGTTTTCTGGTGACTTGTGTTTTGAAACTTTACCTGATAGGTTATCACAAGTTAGGTTAGTGGTGCAGCGAGGGCCAGGGCTGGAATACGTCTTGTTGGATTGGCCCATTAGTGGGCATACAAGTAGAGTGACGGATTTCACAAGGACTATCAGGCACAATGCGGGAAGTGCTGAGGAGCAGCATAATTGGGGGCACCTTGATTATTTGTAGGATGGTACAATAACTTTCTGCCTCCACTTCAATTGCCATGGTTATTATTACATTGTGGTCTGTACTAGCTTGATCCTCTACCTGCCTGATTGACATCGAAGAACGTGATGGAGATACTCCTTATCCTTCTACACTCACGGGCTGTGGATCCCTCCCCACGTATTTCCTAATCTCATAGGTCTAGTTGTTCTCATTTGTTGAGGCCCTCATTATTTTTGTTTAATGGCTGCAATAGTTTGATTTGTCCTGCATGTTTGGGTAGAAATATGTAATAATTTTCTTAGGTTTCTTTTGCAATGCGCTGTTTAAAGTCAGAGCACTGTCAGTACTACTTTCTGATGTGTGTGTTCTCTCAGATTTGATGCAGCTGAGCCTTGCAAGGTGGCAAGAGTTCTATGTTTGGCATTGTCCAGGCTACAGCGGGAGAAAGTCTCTGACTGTTCAAAAGCTGACTGTTCAAAAACTGGTATTTATGCTGCCTCCTTGTACTTGGCTTGTTGTCGTTTTTCGGTGGTACTGGCATCAATTTATTGTACAAACAGAGGGATCTTGAGGGGATTAGAGCAAGTCCCTGTGCTTTTGTGATGATCATGTCTTAACCCAGGTACAGTATCTTTTGGGCACAGTCTAGGACATTCTGGTTGTGGTGTTTATAAACTTCTGCAATACATCAATGAGGGTGTATTTCTTGTCTTTATTATCTCTTAGAGAGCTATGAGGTTATGACATTTCATGCCAGCCATAGCCTTTGTAAAGATGCCTGTCAGCAGCCAGGAATGTCTGTGTATGTCTGAATATGCCTGTGTGGTTATATGTTTCGGTATGTCCCTGAATACTTGCTGCAAGGAACAAGACAATAGAGGGATGGTCCAAATGATGTTTAATTATGGGTCGCAGATCGTGGCTGGACTGTGAATTATTACAAGCCGCCAGCTGAATGGAAAGGTCACAGCATCACTTGAACTACCCAGATGACCCCCCAGAGTTACAGAAGGATAATCACTTGGTCCTTATGGGTGCCAGGAAATGGCCAGATGCCCAAATGGTCTGGTGGTGCTGGTAACAGGCAAGTAGGCAGGCGGGCAGGTGGACAAACAGGCAGATGGCTAGCAGGGTGACATTCGCAATCTGGAGTCTAGGGCATTACAAGCTGGTATGAGTGACTGCCTGAGCGACCTCTGGATATCACTGTGGGTCTAGTAGGGCCTGACAGGCTCATGACAATGTGCCTTCCTGTCCTTTTGTGCCCCCGCTGCAAGCCCCTCACTTATCTCCTCTACTAGGACTCCTTCAAATCTGGCTGGTGTCTTGGCACTGGTGCTGCTTTTGTCTTTTCTTTCACTTGTAGGGGTGCTGGGTGCGGAGAGCTGCACTGGATCTCAATGCACTTTTGTGGTGTGCCCTCTTTCCTCCCTAGCTTCCTTTAGCTTGCCTCCCTCTCCTCCTCCTCACGTCTTCACCTCAGCAAGTGTAGGCCTGCAATATAGTTCAAGGCTGGTCAAAGTCTTTGGCACCCGGGATCACCATGAGGGAGGACAATGCTGGTAAGTGGGTGCAGAGTCAGCCTGACCACAGTGGCCCCAGGCCTCAGCTGGCCTCTGCTGACCTCTGCAAGACTGACCCAGGACAAGGTCAGGCAAGGCCTGGGTGAGCAGGGGGCGCAGTATGTAGATTAGGGTCATCAACTATGGTGGCAGCCCCACAATCCCCTGCAACAGACTGTGATAGGTGTGATGGGCTGCGACAGGCCACACCTCTCTGCCCAGATGCCGTAGCACTCCAGCATTGTTGCTGCAGCAGCACAGCGCTGCGTACAGTGTGGAGACTTTTCCTCCTCTGTGAGCATCTGACCTGCAGAAGACGTAAGGCGTGAAAGAGTAAAAGGGGGAAGTAATCATGCATTAGAGCTTCTGGGACGTGTCCCTTTGGTTTTCGAGGGGTTGCTCTTATTTATTTCTAGGATTTACTTCACTAGCTCTAGAAACTTAAGACAGTGTTATGTGAACTGCAAGATGAAGACATTGCAGAAAAAAGATACAAGGAAAAATACAAGAAAAAAAATAAAGCGAAACAGAGTTGCCAGGATAATGAAGGAGTTGCTAACCAAGATCATACTGAAAGGACACCATCTCAGCCTGGTAATACAAGTTCAACAATGAACTGTAGTGGAAAATCTGGGCCTTTGAGCAGGGATGGCCAGTGTTGTTCATCTCAATTCTAGAAGGAATTAGAAAGCAAAACTGTCTTGGAGTCACCTTTTCAAATCAAGGGTTTAGGTCCAAAACATGCCTTCCTGTCACCACGTCATAATTTAAAACTCATAAAAGTATTTCCTACACAAGAGCCGGCTGGTTTGAGCAATGATTAAAACCTACACGATCCTGAAAATCTGATCACAAAGTGGAGATGCTGCAAAAATGTTTTGACAACGAAAGTTTTGTGGATCACAGCTCAGTCACATACATTGGCCTACAGTGAATTTCATTATGCTGCCACAATCACTGATGTGGATATGAACTATTTCCCTCACCACGCTGACCCATTTTCAAGCAATTTGAGTGGTGACCATGATGCAAGCATTGCTAACTCAGGGCAGCAATTATACCCAATGTTAAACCTGCACACCATCAATTTTTCACTGCTGACCATAGCATGCTTTTTATTGCCAAAATCTATTTTTATTAACTACATCACCTCTGCCTATCATAGCAAACAGCCTTCATCCCCGATGGTAACATAGATTGAATATAATGCATTGATTGTGTCAACAAGAGGGAACATTTACATACTTTAAAATGTAAATAAACAAATGGATAACTGCTCCGATTGAACTGTACCGTTTAAATGATTGCCTAATGGTTGCTTTACATTTACACATGTTTCTTTTCTTTTTTCAGGAAATGCAAGATAATGAAGAATCCTTTCATTTGATAACTGAGGAAAGTCCATTGTTACACACTGAGGGAAATACTTTTTTAGTGCATGCATAGAAAATTGCATTTCCACTTTTATGATCTAATGATGATTTACGTTCTCTCTAAGGAAATAGCGCATAACTCACTGTCCAACATTTACTAAAGCAATTCAGTTGGCCCTGGTTTATACCTAAAGGAGGCATGTGCAATGTTGCACGCAGAAGTGAGAGCCTTACAATTTATGAACGTGCATTTAATAGGTAAGTGAAGAATATTATACCTGACCAGGTAAATAGCAGCACATTTCCATGGCCAGTCCTATTATTTCACCCTAGTACCTTCATCGCTGAAAAGTATGTTTGGGTTTACTTTAACAACTCTATTTATCTCATTATAGCACGGATACAAGGCACTTTCAGAAGTGAGTTGGCCAAGCTATGCTTGCAAGATGTGGTTTCTGTTTTCACCATTTCAGGTAAGGAAATATATACAGCATCCTCGAAAACCATTCATGGTACAAAAGGTACTTGTTTTCTTTTTCACTCTTTTGTAATTTCTATGTTGTAATTTGTAAGTATTTTTGCAAGCTGAAAGTATTCACATGACAAACGTTGTAGATGTGACAAAACTAGACAGATTTAAGATGTGTGTTTGACATGGCAAATTTATATTTATGGAGTTAACTCTGCAATTTTTAATCACTGGTAGACATGCTATGTACAGATGCCAAATCTGTGTCCATAGACCACCCCTTCTACTGTATTCTTGTACTGAATGTAAATTAACATGGTGGTAAGTAGTTAATACTTTGTGTTATTTACAGACTGATGTGCAGCAGCTGGTGAAGTACTCAAAAGATCAGTTAAGATTCAGAAATATTTTTGTGGAAAAGAGAGAATTAGACAAGATCTTGGAGGAAGCCAAGGCAGCTCAGGACAGTGCAGAGTTTCTCTGAATGGTGTGAGAGAAAAGCTTGCAACAATGAAAGGTGTAATTAAGGCTTGTGCTGGAATAGCTGTGCTTGATGAGGAGATGGCTGATGCTGTATTTGGTAAAAATAATCCAGTGCTTTAATCAACCTTCAGTGAATGATTGATATATTGTGGGTGGAAATGCATCAATACATTTATGTAATGTAAACATATTTTGGCATATGGGGCCTCCGATCAGATTATTGTACAAGGATGCCATTGCGATCAACAAACAGGTGTCCACGAAAGAGCAAGAAGGAAATCTTTTACAAGTGTGTGCCAGGTTTGCACCACAAAAGTGACGCAATCCTAGGACAAAAGTGAAGCAATCCTTATGTTGGGTTTTACTGTCCAATGCATGATTTGTGTTGGAAACTGGCTGTTAGACCTGTCAGCCTTAGGGTGGTCTTCCACCAAAGCTTTTGCCTTTGCCTCCCACTGTTTGTTGAAATTCGTTTTTGCTGGCTTTAGGACTCTTTAGCAATGCTAACCAGTGCTAAAGTGCTTGCGCTCTCTCCTTCAAACATAGTAACATTGGCTTAGACATACATGGCATATTATTTTTACTAACAAGTCTCTTGTAGAATGGTATACCATATACCCAGGGCTGTAAATTAAATGCCACCAGCGGGCTGCCAGTACATATTGTGCAGCCTAATTATGTAGCCCCTTAAAATATGGCCCAGGCCTACCATTGCAGCCTGAAGACAGTTTCAGACTGTCAATTTACCTGACAATATATTGATCTTGCCAAGCTTTAAACCCCTTTTTTTATTCAATATAGGTCACCCCTAATGTAGGCACTAGGGAGTCCATTAGGCAGGCCACGTTGTAATTAAACGGCTGGACGTGTACTTTTAAGTTGTAAATGTCCTGGTAGTGCAAAGCTTTTCAAATTGTTTTTCATACTGTGAGGCCCACAGCTCCCATAAGATAACATTGAGTTGCAATATTATGTTTAATAAAAGCTAACTTTTGAATGGAACAGGTCGGCATTTCATGTCTGGTATCTGAGAAATTGTAATTAAAAATCCTCTTTAATGGTAAAGTTGGATTTGAAGTTACAATTTAGAAAATGCCACCTTTAGAAAGTTGACATTTGCGTGCTTTCATCATTTGGCAACTGCAGCCTGTCCTAGGTCACATGATTGGGTGCAGTTGGGAATTGCAACTGCACCCAGTCATCCTTCCAGAGAGCCACACAATAGAGTGATCAAGTGTGCTGGATGGGCCATAAACTGTCTGGTTGGGGGGAGAAGCTGAGTACAGCCCCACTTGCAACTGAATAGGCTATGATCTGCCTTGACAGAAGTACCTGTCACTCCTGCATTGTTGATGCAGCCAGCTTGGAGAACGGGCAGGGGACACCAGAAGCTTCAAGTGCTTCAAAGGTAATTTTATAGAAATGTCTCCTACTTCAAAGAACGCAAAGGTATAAAAATATGACCCTCAGCCCCACTCTTCAGTTCACTTCCTGGATCTGCGAGAGGATTCTCAGAGGACTGCCTGCTGTCGTGGCCTGGTGTGTCTGCCACAAGACTGTTTTGATGCCCCTGAAAGAACTGATTTGCTGCCTGAAGCCTGCCTTGAACCCTGAGAGGCCTGCCCTGCTGTTTGAGGCACGTTTCATCACTTGAACTAAGGACTACTAGAGTGACTCCAAGGGTTAGTTGTCTGGCCTCCTGATCACAGCCTCTCGGACAGAGAAGGCTCCAACCCGATTGAACCCACACCTGGACCCATCCTGAGTGTGTCCTAACCTCCCAAGTGGTGCCCATCCAGTCCTGGAACCTTGGTGGTGGTGCTAAAGCTGCCCAGATAGCCTAAATGAAAAACTTGCTCCTTAGACATTTTTGGGCTGAAAACTGCTCTCAGAACCGAGAGACAACCGGGATCAACCTGTTTGTCTATCTGCACAGGGTGCATTGCCTGACTTTGTGGCCTGACTTCACAGCAGCTCTTGCTGCGCTCTTCTCTGCAGCAGCAAATCCTGTTCAGCAGATCTTCGCCAATGAGGTACTCTCGATGGCTACAGCCTCCTGCCTCGTCCTGCTGGATTTCTTTGACTTGACTAAGGGGGCCTTTTGAGTTTGGCGGGTGGAAAAGCCTGACCGCCAAACTTCCATGGTCAGGTTGCCACCAGTGCATCCTCCTTCCCGTGAGCCCCATTACAAGTTCCCTGCTGGGTCAGCAGGCAGAAACTGTGTTTCTGCCCGCTGGCCCAGAGGGGAACAGCCAGAACATTGACGCCGGCTCATGATGGAGCCGGTGGCAATGTTGTGGTGCTTAGGGTGCAACGGCACCCGCCGCGCTTTTTACTGTCTGCAGAGCTGACAGTGAAAAGCGCAACAGGGCTGTCTGACGGGTCCCCTGCACTGCCCATGCCAAGTGCAATGGCAGTGCAGGGGCCTCCAAGGAGCCCCTCTGCACGCCATCTCCGCCAGATATTACATGGCGGTGCAACCCCTATGGCGGTGCTGCATGCAGTGCTGTCCTGGTGGATTAGGGCCACCAGCACCACCACTCCCTCCAGTGGCCTGAAACTGGCAGTGCTGGCAGTCCAACCGTGGCCGAACCACCGCCATGATAATGTTGCAGCCTGTAGACTGCCAGGGTCGTAATGATGGCCTAAGCCTGAAAGTAGAAATCTTAACCACAACTTTGTCCATCTGCTCTCCAGCGATGACGCCTCCTCCTCTACCACCATTTGAAGCCTTGCCTGGCTGAGCTTTACCTTCCCAGAAATTTGTCTTCAAAATTTCTTCTCTGTACGATTGTAACTGCTGACTGGGCCCAATGCACTTTTTGTATCCCACCTGTGCTCCAAGTCAGCCGTCAGCTATATTTGCCAGCTTTGACCTGGTCTTGTGCATGTAGTTGTCTGTGATTGACACTTTGTTCTTTTTGGTGCTAGTTTTTATCTTAAACATTAAAAAGTCATAACTTGGGTTCTACTGATTGGAGTTTTGTTGATTTGGTGTCAATTAGTTTAATACAATTTACTCTGTTTTTCAAAATTGGTGTGGGATTTGTCTTGTGTTGTGTTTTCTCTTTATTACTGTTTAAGTGCTACATAAATACTTTACACAATGTCTCTAAGTTAGGTCTGACTGCTTTTGTGCCAAGCTACCAGAGAGTAAGCATAGGTTAATATGGTGACTTTTAGTAGAGCACCCTGACAAGGATTGGGGCTGATGCTTGAGTAGGGTTTCACCCCCTCACCCAACAACCCAATAATTTTGAGATTATGAAGTCTGTGGGTAGGGCCTACAGCTGGCCATTACTGGACAACAATTATGAGAAGGAAGCTTGATATAAAAATTTGCAATGCCAGAGAAAGACAAAAGAAAACTCCAATTCTAGAAACAAATAACAAAATTGCTGATTTTCTCATTGAGCCTTTCTTTTTGCTCTCTTGTAGAGCATCCCAGCCTTTCTTTTTGTTCTCTTGTAGAGTATCCTAGTCTCCATGAGGCCGAATGTGTGCTTTAGATCAATAAAATAAAATGTAAACACATCCTTTTGGACTCTTTGTACTTCAGCTGCTATTTTGTTTAGTCTTTTGCCACTGGTCGCCATGTAGAACAGCTTCAGATAATGCTCTGTATATCTAAGAAGGGCAAGTCCCTGTAAGCAGGAGTGTGGGAGAGAAGGGGAGCACAAGTTACAAAGCTTTTTTGAATGCAAAGTATGACATTTTTGTAGACATCTACTTTTGTATGTATGTAAATGTGTATAGTACTTCTATAGTGCAAACCTAGCCAAAAGACAACTTTTCTCAGTTTTTTGCTATACCAGTGTCCACCTTCCAGATCGAACGCCCTGCACAGTGTGGGGTTGGCTGTCTTTATGAGGGTTGGCCATAAGGCCTGGCTGCAGGCAAGGCTTTGTGGCCAATCCACCACTGCACACAGCGGACGTCGATGTGCAGCGTGGGACTGGCTGAATATGGGGTGCACTGCTGGAGTTGGATTTATGTATTCTAATTATTACTACATGGTACTGTCGCGTAGGCTCTCATTATTCTAATGAGACTACTGGATTTGAGCGGCAGAATTGCCTGCTGTGTAGGGGACTGCGTCTAACCCACTACAGTTGAAACCTGTCGGCCTAATCCAGGTTTTCCTCTGACTAACTAGTAGTGCCTCATTTCTACCCAAGAGCAGGGATGATTGGCCAGCCAAACTCATGGCACAATTGACTCCTCAGGGAAATCGTGATCACTCAGATCGCATCCGTTTCTCGGAGTTACATTAGTCTCACATATGCAAGGACAGTCAGAGGCAATATATGTTTCAATAATGTTTTAATGAAGCAACTGTATCTTAGATAGTAAAGCATGTACTGCAATTACCAGGATGAAGAGGCATGTCAGGATTAAAATTGTGACAAGGAGAGTAAAGCATAAAAATAACGCTACCATGTTGTCACTAGACTCATTAAAATAATTCCTACCTAGGCTATATTAGAGCATGGCATGTTAAGCTCTAGTTCTGCCCTTCAGGATTCCCTGGGAAGACATCATCCCTCATACCTGAACAAGAGGCCTATGGCCTACAGACGCAGCTGTAGCGAAGCGTTCAGCAATCAGCATACAGTCGTAGTCATCTGGCTGGAATCTCCCTCTAACGTGTATGGGACGGAGAAGTGTTTTTATAATAAAACAGCTGATGTTCTGAGAAATTGTCCCTATGTAAGGATGTGTATGTTTCTTTGAATACCAGAGACAAAGCATTAACACATTTACCAGCAACCTATCTTACTGCAGCCTTGAGAAAAGCACAGAGTGAAAAAAATGTCTTGTTAAAGAACGCAGAGCTGGCCTAGGCAAAGAACGGCTGGATAGAGAGAAATACAACAAGACTGCAAATATGGCTATTGTTAAAATAATAAACGAAGCTGAATAAAATATATCTAGATTAAAGTGCACAGCGGCAGGCTTAGTGTGCTAAAATAACATGCATGGAGCTATAACTAAAATGGCTACACAACACCCTCCGCTTGCCGGTTCAAAGGTGGTTCAAAGCCTAATTATATATAAAAGCTACTAAAATTCAACCTAAGATATATTTAAGAATGTCAATAATGACAAGTCAAAAAGACACTTGAACATATATAAAAGGACAATTTAAAAATATTAACTTGTGGCGTAAAAAAGTCAGAATTTCAAAAGTCCGAGTCATTTTGAAAGTTGCCAATCGAATCCGGGATAACTGAAGACAGGAAATCTTCCACTTCGGCAGGTGGTAAAGGAGGAAACTCATCGCCAAGAAGAACCAAGGAGCATTCGTGTTCCAAAGCCTGAGCGTCAGCCAAGGCAGCAGCATTCCGTGTTGTGCCCAAAAATGAGATCAGCGTCCAATGAAAGCAAGGGCTGCGTAGAAAGGCAAACTTTCAGTGCATTCACTACCGCTAAGAAAGACCTCTTTCATGCCACTGAGACATTTGTATGAGAAGGGCAGCTCCCACAACTCATAGATGTAACTATCTCAGAGCCTTTCATATATGCCTACTGGAATGTGTTTTAACCAGGACGTGAATTGGAGTGTTCAAATAGGCATTGTAATGACCCCGTGTATTAACCGCTCAGCAGATGGTATTTTAGCCACAGTAAAAGGCAACTTTTCTAACTTTTCGATGTTTAACATGACATAAGCCACTTCTTTCTTAGCCATTAGTTGTTGTTGTCGCATTAAATAAAATGTGGAAAATATGTCCCTTATGCTAACGTGTTGCCAGGAAACGCAACCTGCCTTCAATGTTTGAAGTGTCAAACCCAACTGCATAATGGACCTTAGTTGACTCTGTCCATGGTGTAAAGAAGACATATCACTTTGTATTATGTCTATTGCAGAAGAAACGCTGATGTTTAAGGTGTACATCCAGCCAGACAGGGTATTAATCCCATTATCTACAACAGCTAATGTCTTCTGTAAATTTTCATGATCTATTTGTCTTAACCGGCAGCAGCTTTTTGTTGGGAAAGCTTTCACATTTTATTATGTACTGCATATAAGAAGCAATTTCTGCGTTGTTTCCATGGGCCTAACAGGAAGTCCTGTAAGTCAGTGTTAGTAGATAGGAGACTGAGGTGTTCTTTAACAGCATCTAGGGCCAGATGCAGGAAGGCTTTTGTGCGTCGCAAACTGCGAAAAACGCAGTTTGCGACGCGCAAAAGGCTTAACGTGATGCACAACCTCAAATTGCGAGTCGGTACCGACTCGCAAATTGAGGCTGCGACTCGCAAATAGGAAGGGGTCTTCCCTTCCTATTTGCGACCGCATCGCCATGCTGAGTTGGTTTGGGACCCCTTCCCCTTTGTGAATGCCCCAAAAAATATTTTTTCAGAGCAGGCAGTGGTCCTATGGACCACTGCCTATTCTGAAAAAAACGAAACCAAATGGTTTCAGAAGTTTTTCTTTTTGCAGCTCGTTTTCCTTTAAGGAAAACCGGCTGCAAAAAGGAAAAAAAAAACTGCTTTATTAAAAAAGCAGCCACAGACATGGTGGTCTGCTGTCTCCAGCAGGCCACCATCCCTGTGAGTTCAGGGACTCGCTATGGGGTCTCAAACTGCGACCCACCTCATTAATATTCATGAGGTGGGTCTTTGCGACCCCATAGCGAGTCGCAGAAGGTGTCTGAGACACCTTTCTGCATAATATTTTGCGAGTTGCAATTTGCGAGTCGCTGTGACTCGCAAATTGCAAGTCGCAAAATATTGTTTTGCCACATCTGGCCCCTAGTGAGGAACTCTTCAACCAATGCTGGCATAGTTTCCCTACACTGTATGTTGTTACTATACCTGCATGATCGGATGACACATAGCGAGGGTCCGGCCTACTAGTTCTAAAACCCCACGTGGAGTTTATAAAATGTTTATGACACCCATTGGTATCTATTGGTCACAATAACCACCCACCAGGACGTGACAGTGAAGCATTAAACGTGCCATTCTGTACCCATTCATAGAGCTGATCTTCAGTTGCATTTACATACTTTTGCCATTTGTAAAAATTTCAGGTGCAGGAATACTGGGAGCATTCAATTCCTTAATCTTTGCTAAGCCTCAACAACTAGTTTGTTGTACAGTTTCATTTAAAAATATAATTTTATAACAGGTATCAGGAATGCTCTAAATAAAGCTTCCTTCCCCCTTAATTGCCAATTTCTAGTTCCCCACACACTTTTTAAGTCAATCAACTTAAGCCAATATTCATAGCCTTCTATAGCCAGCCGGTAAACAGGAGAATCTAAATTAATAAATTTTGTATCTGTCAATAAAATGTGTACATTTTCCATTGATGGCAATTTCGAATATTATGACTCAGCATTTTTAATGGTGTGCCAAGAAAAATATCCAAACTTTTCAGAATATGTTTTAGAACACCCTTGTGGTGGAGTTAGACAATGTTCCCATTGTGTGTAAATAAAAGTAGTATTTGGGGTACTTGCCCTGTGAATGTAATGGTGTCCATAATAATTACAGCAAAACATATCACCATAATTCTCTTTAGATTGATAAACATCTTCACTTTCAAATACAGTAAAATACTGCAATTCAGTCATCATAGACTCAACTGTTTACACATCCCAGTCATCAGAAACAACTCTGGGTATTATTACATCGTTCACTGAAAGCTTAAACACATATGGCATTTGAATGACCTCTGTGGGGCCGTATATATCAAATGTGACTTTATCCCAAACAATCACATCAGGAATTGGTATAGCAGGAATGTTCACGAAATACAAGTCTCTGCAGACCTTGTGAGGAGAAAAATGGGGTTTTGGGACCTCATCCACCAGTTCAACTGTTGATCTTTCAGGAAGAAAATGATCATGTATTAATTGAAAGATTGTTATGACAAAACCAATCCAAAGCAGGAAAGCTAATGCACTCAAAGAAAGCCACAGATAGTTCCATGGGAAAATAAAGTAATTTGTTTTAAGCCAGTCTATTAGCTTATGTGTTTTTGGCAGTTCAGATGTAGAAGAGGCAAATGAGTCAGAGAAAGTGTTGTTGATATCGGCAAAGTATCCAGAAGCAGTTTGTGCAAAAGCTGGAGCCGTATTTGTGAGAGGAGAACTGGCAGGGGTCTCCCACAGTGGTTCATAGTAAATGACACCATCCGTTTGTGCTGAAGTTGTGTTAAATTGATCAGTACTTTCAGTATTGTTTGTTGTAACAGATGTTAGTGGAACTAATGCAACATCATTTTCCACCCTCCCCAAGCTCAGAGAGGTGTTAGCGTTGCTGCTCAAAACTTGTAGAGGGATGTCTTGACCAGTAGTGAGAGGGATTTGGGAACTACTGGCTGCTCCTCTTGGTCTGCTGTGCAGGATCAGCCACATGGTGTAACTTGACATTGTCGATAGATACAAATCGATTTTCTTTAGCACCAGCCAATGGTGGTGGAATGACAATTCTGGTACAGTGTATTCCCAAGACCGAACGCCTTTTTCACAGCAATCCTTTTACGTACTGGATCCCCAACTTTAGGAATCCAGCCGGTAGGTGTTATTGGTACATCCTTAATTCCTGTGGAGGCAGCACTGGCAGAAGCGTTTTCGTCACAAACTGTTGTAATTCCTGAAAGACAGTGACACGTACATTTATGTCAAAAGTTGTTTCTGCTGCCTCCACCTCAGGACCATCAAGATCTGGAACATACATTTGAGTTCCAAACAGGCACTCGTATGAAGTACGACCCTCCCAGGGACCTTCTAGGTAGATTGTTAAGTGCTCTCTAGACTCTGTACAGGTGATTAAGCCAACTAAGACCCGTTCCTAAGACTCTGGCTGTTAAGGACTGCTTTAAATCATGGTTTCGTCGCTCCACGACGCTATTTCCCTCAGGATGAAATAAAGATGAGTAATGGAGTTGGGCCCCTAACGAAGCCACGGCGTTCCTGAATGCCCTTGAGGCGAAAGCAGGGCCCTGGTCCGAGTGGATGCCACAACTGCATATGTTCCGTTAAAGACTCACAAATCTTTAATAACAGTCCGAGCGTCAGCCGAGCATTGTGGCCACACCCATAGAAATCTGGAGCAAGAGTCAACAAATCAAATCATTAACATTTATAAAGCGCGCTACTCACCCGTGCGGGTCTCAAGGCGCTAGAGGAAAGGGGGGGGTTACTGCTGCTCGAAAAGCCAGTTTTTTAGGAGTCTCCGGAATGCGGAGTGGTCCTGAGGCTGGTGGGGAGGGAGTTCCAGGTCTTGGCTGCCAGGAAGGAGAAAGACCTCCCACCCGCCGTGGAGCGGCGGATGCGAGGGACGTCAGTGAGCGCGAGGCCAAAGGAACGGAGGAGGCGGTTGTGGACGTAGAAGCTGAGGCGTCGGTTGAGGTATTCCGGTCCCTTGTTGTGGAGGGCTTTGTGTGCGTGGGTGAGAAGTCGAAAGGTGATCCTTTTGCTGACTGGGAGCCAATGCAGGTGTCTCAGGTGTGCGGAGATGTGGCTGTTGCGGGGTACGTCGAGGATGAGGCGGGCCGAGGCGTTTTGAATGCGTTGCAGGTGATTTTGGAGTTTGGCGGTGGTCCCAGCGTAGAGGGTGTTGCCGTAGTCCAGGCGGCTTGTGACAAGGGCGTGGGTCACGGTTTTTCTAGTGTCGGCGGGGATCCAGCGGAAGATCTTGCGGAGCATGCAGAGGGTGAGGAAGCAGGCGGAGGACACTGCGTTGACTTGCTTGGTCAGGGTGAGAAGGGGGTCCAAGATGAAGCCGAGGTTGCGGGCGTGGTCTGTGGGGGTCTGTGCGGTGCCGAGGGCCGTGGGCCACCAGGAGTCGTCCCAGACGGACGGGGTGTTGCCGAGGATGAGGACTTCCGTTTTGTCAGAGTTCAGCTTTAGGCGGCTGAGCCTCATCCAATCTGCGACGTCCTTCATCCCCTCTTGTAGGTTGGTCTTGGCGCTGGCGGGGTCCTTGGTGAGGGAGAGTATAAGTTGGTTGTCGTCGGCTTAGGAGGTGATGATGATGTCGTGCTTGCGTACGATGTTGGCGAGGGGGCTCATGTAGACATTGAAGAGTGTCGGGCTGAGCGATGAGCCTTGAGGTACGCCGCAGATGATCTTGGTGGGGTCTGAGCGAAACGGTGGGAGGTAAACTCTTTGGGAATGGTTTGAGAGGAAGGAGGCGATCCAGTCCAGGGCCTGGCCTTGCATCCCGGTGGAGCGGAGGCGGGTGATTAGGGTGCGGTGACAGACGGTGTCGAAGGCAGCCGAGAGGTCAAGGAGGATGAGGGCGACTGTTTCACCGTTGTCCATCAGGGTTCTGATGTCGTCTGTGACTGAGATGAGGGCGGTTTCCGTGCTGTGGTTGGTTCGGAATCCGGTTTGTGAAGGGTCGAGCAGGTTGTTGTTTTCCAGGAAGGTGGTCAGCTGTTTGTTGACGGTCTTCTCTATTACGTTGGCTGGGAAAGGCAGGAGAGAGATGGGGCGGAAGTTTTTCAGGTCGCTCGGGTCAGCCGTAGGTTTCTTTAGGAGGGCGTTGACTTCGGCGTGTTTCCAGCATTCGGGGAAGGTAGCAGAAGAAAAACAAGAGTTGATGACGGCCTGGAGGTGCGGGGCGATGATGTCTTCGGCTTTATTAAAGATGAAGTGAGGGCAGGGGTCCGAAGGGGCGCCGGAGTGGATAGAGCTCATGATGGATTTGGTTTCTTCAGTGTTGATGTGGGTCCAGTTGTTGAGGGTGAAGGCCGGGGGTGCGGGTTCGGTGATGTTTGGTTGGGTCTGGTGTCCGAAGCTGTCGTGGAGGTCGCTGATCTTGCGATGGAAGAAGGTGGCGAGGGATTCGCACAAATCGAGGGCGTGACGGCATTGGCGTTGGGGTTGGAGAACTCCTTGACGATGCTGAAAAGTTCTCTGCTGTTGTGGCTGTTTTTGTCCAGTCTGTCGGTGAAAAAGTTCCTTTTGGCAGCGCGGATCAGGTGGTGGTGTTCGCGGGTAGCGTTCTTGAGGGCGGTCATGTTGTCAGCGGTGTGGTCCTTGCGCCAGGCCTTCTCAAGGGTGCGACAAGTTTTCTTTGATTCTTTGAGGGTGTCAGAGAACCAGAGAGGTTTTTTGGTGTTGGTCTGTCGATGCGTGCGTTTGAGGGGAGCAAGGTTGTCTGCGCAGTTGGAGATCCAGTTTGTGAGGCTGAGGGCTGCGTCGTTGGGGTCGGTGGTGAGGGTGGGTTGGTTGGCGGCGAGTGCGGAGAAGAGTTGCTCTTCGGGGATCTTGTTCCACTGTCGACGAGGGATGGGTTGAGTGCGGAGGTGGCGGGTCTCGCGTCGGAATGTGAAGTGGACACAGCTGTGGTCGGTCCAGTGTAGAGCGGAGGTGTGGCTGAAGAAGATGTGTTTGCTGGCGGAGAAGATAGGGTCGAGCGTGTGTCCGGCGATGTGGGTGGCGGTGTTCACCAGTTGCTTGAGGCCGAGGTTGTCGAGCAGGGCGGTGGTGTTGGGGTCGTTGTTCTGTTCCAGATGGAAGTTGAGGTCGCCTAGGAGGATGTAGTCCGGCGAGGCGAGGGCGTTCGGGGAGATGAAGTCGGCGATGGAGTCGCTGAAAGGGGCGCGCAGTCTGGGGGGACGGTAGACGAGGGATCCTCTGAGGGTGGTCCTGGGGTCGGTGTGAATTTGAAAATGCAGATGTTCAGCGGCGAGAGGGGTGTCTTCGGTGGAGGTGGTGACGCTGATGGAGTCTTTGAAGACAATGGCGATACCTTCTCCTACTTGGTTGGTGCGGTCTTTTCTGGAGATCTTGTAGCCTTCGGGGATGGCAATGGTGATGTCTGGAGCTGATGAGGCGGGAGGGTAGGTCGCTCCCCCTGCCGCTGCAGCTCCTCCAGCTCCTCCAGGTTCCTGAGTTCCTGAGACCCACCTCACAGTAAGTACCCCCCATCTCCCAGCCCCTCACCCAGCCCCTCGCCCTGCCCCGCGCTACTCACCCTCTCTCCTGCTCCTGCTTCTTTTCCTCCTCTCTGTCTCTTCCTCCTCGCTCCTCCTCTGCAATCTTCTTCTGTACTCTTCTTTTCCCCGTCTTCTCTCTTCTTCTGTGTGCTCCTCAGCCTCTCCTGTCGCCTCTCTTCTTCCTCATCTTGCTCTGTGGTCTTCTGCCTTCTGCTCTTCGTCTTCTGTATCTTCTTTGTTGATCTTCTGTTCATCTGCTCTTCTGCTTCTTCGTCCCCTGCATCTTCCTCTGTGTTCTTCTGTGTTCTTCTCTTCTGTTCTTCTGTGTTCTTCGGTTCTTCTGTGCTCTTCCGGTCTTCTGTGTTCTTCGCTTCTTCTGTTCTTCGGTCCTCTCCGACTCCTGTCTCTTCCCGCCCCTGTCTCTGCCCTCCTGCTCCTGCCTCACCCCCCTCTATCTCTCCACCTATCTCTCACTATCACCCACATCTACCCTTTCGCTACCTGCCTCCCTCACTCCTCTACCTATCTCTCCACCTAACTCCCTCACTTACCCCCTCCTCCTATCTACCTATTTTTCTATCTCTCCACCTATCTCTCCATCTATCTATTTCCCTATCTCTCCCCCATCCCGACACCCCCTCTGTTACCTATCTCCCTCTCCTCTCACTCTACCTCTCACCCTCACCCACCTCTACCACCCCCCCTCCCCTATCTTTTCAACCCTACTCCTATCTATCTCCCTATTCTCGTAAAACTCTAAAACTCCCCCCCTTCACCCTTAAACCCCCCTCCCCCAGCTCTTCTCACTCTACCTGTCCCCCCCTCCCTCGCGCTTTTCCGCCGCGACCTCCTGCACGCCCCCGTCCCCCAGCTCCCATTTGCCCCCAGCTGACCCCTCCCCCCCTCCTCCCTCTTATGGAGGCCGCTGCGCGACAGTGGTAGCGACCCTTGACCCAAGGGTAGGTCGCTCCCCCTGCCGCTGTCCGGTGTTAGGGGACCACATTGGTCCAAGTACATACATTGTAATGGTTTTTTGGAAATTAGGAAGGGTGTCTACGGTGGGCATTTGACGGTGGAACCCTTAATTTGTTGGCAGATGTTACAAGAAAGGACATACCATTTGGCCTGTTTTTAGACCTGGCCACTAATAACGTGCTTGCAATAATGCTATTGTAGCCACCACACCAGCATGGGCAGATGCTACCCCCTCAGGTGCTGCTTTAATGAACTTTGATCTCATGTCTTTGTTAGAAATTACTCGAACCCCCACGCCTGGTATTTTTACTTCGCCATCAAGGCAACCTCCCATTTGGTAGGAATATTTAGCAGGAAATGTTTTTGGATAGGGTTTGCCTTCAGCTGTGGCTTTCACAACAGCACATATGTCATCGTCCAGTTTCGTTCCAGAATGGGTTACTGCAGCAACAGCACCCATAGCTACTGCTGATTTGGCGGCTTCATCAGCCAATATATGTCCAGCAACATGTATTCCAACACAAAGGTGTTCAAGTGTATATGGACATTTGGTAGTGTTTCCTTCAGATTCACTACTTTCCCCCTCAGAAATCTGTGTTTGATGGTGTTGCCTTCAGAATCTCTGAACCCATTCTGGCGCCAGTAATGTAAGTATTCATCGAAGGACTGAACACAGTAGTATGAATCACAAACAATCAGTGTTAAGTGTGCAGGATCCGTATGTTCCAGTGCCATCTCCAGAGCCTTTAGTTCTGCTAATTGTGCTGTGCAATCCCCTAGGGTTTGCATGAATGTATGTTGGGGACAAAATTTATAATCCTCCATGTAGCCACTTACGAGTGCACAAGCAGCGAAGTATTGATGTTTTGTGCCAATTGCAGGTTGCGCTGAGCCATCGGTCTACATGACTCTTTGATATTGATCAATAGGCAGTGTATTCGCTGGAACTGGGCATTAAAGTTCATATTGCAATAATTCTAGAGTTTGTAATTTTGGATCAAACATGTAGTCAACATCAGTGGCTGTCAAAAACGTTGCCCTTTGAATCCAACGTGGATGTAATGTTTTAGAGTTTGGAACGCTGGGTTTAGTAACAGCCTCAAGGGCTGGAATTGGAGAGACGACAATAATGCGTTTCCCCTGGGCTAGTGGTCTTTCTTTAATGATAGCCATCTGAACAGCAGTGAGAATTTTCTCAGTGGGAGCAAAGCGTTGTTCTGCTTCTGAATATAAATGTGATTTGCATGCAATCGGGACTGTCTCACCCTCATTGAAAGTTACATAGGTAAAACCAAAGGCACCAGCAATTACTCTGATAACCAGATGTTTTTTATTGTCCCTGGTATGTAAATGTTGTGCTGCAAGCATGTCTGTTTGCAAAGCTCTGAGAATGCGTGTGTGTCCGACTGTCTAAAATTTACTGGAAAAGTCAGGACTTATTAAGTTATATAAAGGTTTTATGCGTGATGCATAATCTGAAATGTAGGTTCTGCCAAAATTTAGAAAACCCAATTAGGATTTGAGTTTTTTAATTGCATTTGGAAGTTGTAACTGTGTGCATTTTTCCAAGAATTGTGGTGCCAGGATCTTTTCTTCGTTTGATAGATCATATCCCAGAAATAGGACGCTAAGGAAGGCTACCTTTGTTTTTGTTTTTTATTTAATTTTTAGGCAAACTCGTCAAATCCCACAACAATGCAGGCTATCCATCTTAAATGTTGCAGTAATTCATCATCCGTGAGATATATATCATCTACATAGGACAATGTTTCAGGGTCAATGTCATGCAATATTGAAGACACACTAGCTGTGAACAGTTCTGGACTGTTCTTGTACCCCTGGGGGGAGCCTAGTATGGGGGTCATTACGACCTCTGCGGTCTTTTCGCAAGACCGCCGAGGTACCGCCGTGCTGAAGACCGCCGCGTATTATGACCGCTGGCAGCCCGCCGTCCTTTTTCGTACAGAAAGCCACCAGCAGCCATACTGGCGGACGGCGGGAAAGTGGAGGTTGCTCAACCTCCACCGCCACATCAAGAGAACACCGGCCACTGAATCACGTCCCATGATGTGGTGTGGCGGTGTTCTGGTGACAGTGTTCTGGTGGCGGAGCTGCCCCCATGGATCCCGTCCCCTCCCGGAGGATCAACGAACAAGGTAAGTTGATCGTCCGTTAGGGAAGGGGGTGGGGGGTGTTGTGTGTTTTGTTCGTGCATGGGGGTGTGCGTGTGAGAGTGCAGAGGGGGTGAGTGAGTGAGTGTATGCGTGCGGGGGGTGTTGTGTGTATGGGAAATGTGTGCGGGTCGGACGGTGTGCATGTCTGTATGTGTGCAGGTATGTGTTGTCGGGGTGTATGTGTGCGTGTAGGGGTGTGTATATGTGCATGTTGGGGGTGTGTGCATGTAGTGGTGTGTATATGTGCATGTTCGGGGTCGGGGTGGGGAGGGAGGTTGTGCCACCTTTGGGGGATGGCAGGGGGTGGGGGGTGTGGGGGGAGTATTCGTGGGGGGTGGGGGAGACCCCTATCAGTGCCAGGGATGGAATTCCCTGGCACTGATAGTGCCTACCGCCATGGATCTCATGGCGGTTCCCAACCACCCGAGATCCATGACGGTATGCAGGGTCCTGATACCGTCGGCGGTCTAGTGACGACCGCCGGGCTGGAGACCGCAATCTCCAGCCCAGCGGTCTTCACCGCCATGGCAGTCGGAATGGTGAAGTGGCGGATGACCGCCGCGGTCATAATTAAAAAAAAAAATCCGCCAGCTTGTTTGCGGTCTTACCGCCGCTTTACCACTGACCGCCAGGGTCGTAATGAGGGCCTATATTTTGGCAGAAGAAACCATTGGAAATGTCCAGTGTTGTTTTGTATTTTTTATGCACTATGTTATTCATGAGTGCTGTGCTATGTGAGTTTTGTATAGGGTATGTGCGTGGATGACTGATTAAATGCATGTAGCCTAAAACTATTCTGTACAAATAGCCTGGTTTAGCTACTGGGAGTAAGGGATTATTCATTGATGGGACACAGGGTTCGATTACACCCTGGTACTCCAGTTGTGTGAGGATTTCCCACACTCGTGCTTTTGCATCATGTTTTATTGGATACTGGGGTTGTGGTTGATTTTTAATAGGAATTACATGATTGGGGGAGTCTTTATCCCATCCTATGTGGTTATGATATAATGCAGGTGCCTGTGCCAATGCCCAATTGACGGCGTAGGATTCTGCAAGCTCCTCTGGAACAAGGGGGGAGAAAGAAGGTTTGATAACATCTTCCCCATATGGGCAAGTACGGACAAATTCAGGTGGCCAATCCCTTTCGACCAGTAGAATATCATATATGTTTACGACGAGGTCCCAAAAGATTGCATCAATAGTGCGTTCAATGTCTCCTTCTAACTGTAACGTTACTTTGTACACCCTATCAGGCGTGGAGACTCGCATGTCCGCAGTCTCTACTTGTAGGAAGTCATCAGATGATTTCACCTCCAGATGCTCTTGAGGAATCCGGAGAACTATTGTGACCTCTGTTGCGCTGTCTACTAGCACTAATGCCCATGCTTGTTCTTCAATAGAGCCCTCTTCTTGAGTGTCATGTTGGCATGTCGAACTGCAACTGCTGCCACCTTTTTCTTTTTTAATTGGGGTTTTTGTTGGGGATGTTTCTCTTCTTTTTTAAAAGAAACTTCTGTTGAGAGTTGTGATTCCTGCCTCGGTTTCACGTACTCAGTTCTTCGCTTTGACCCCCCACCTCTCTCACTGTATTTTTCTGGTGAGTCCTGAAAGGAACGAGATTGGCATGTATCAGTATAGTGATATCTGTCAGGCGTTTTTATATTATCTTTATTTCTGAGATTATATCTATTCTGTGGGGTATTCATGTACGGAGAATCTCCCCTTTCTTTTTTAGGTGTTTGTTGTTTTTTATCCCAGCGTTTCTTAGGCCCCTCAGAAGCTTGCTTGGTAGAATCTTTATTATATTTACCCTGAAATTGTGCTTTTGTTGGTCTGGCCCCCGGACTATCTCGACTAATGCTAGAGTAGGTCTCCACGATAATCTTTGGCAGCTCACGTTCTTTATCCTGTGGAGGAAAGTCCCGGAGCTGGATACGCACCGCTAATGCGACCACTTCCCCTTTAAGGTTACTTAATATAATTGAGGATAATGTGGCAAAGTTGCCCATTAGTTGCATCCCCAAGTCCTGGGCTGGGGCAGCCCCATATTCATCTTTAATTTGTTTCATCGCTTCTGGTAAGTTTGCAAGTGTAGATGTACCTTGTGCGGTAGTATAGAATGTGACAAATACTGTGCCCCAAGCAGTATAGTTATCTATTGTGGTGACCATCCCAAATGGCAAGCACATACTTAATATTCCATGTTTATCCTGAGGTCCCGTATGGGAAAATACTGCTTCCAGTATGTTTATTTTTTGAGCTCACCAAAACAGAATTTCTTCTCGTTTGGCGGGTACTTTACCCATGATCGAATGTACAGTCGCAGTATTAATACCTGGGGTAACTGCATGTGGTTGCGCCGGAGCAGGACATGCTGGGTTTGTACTTAATGTTTGCATTACAAACTGTACTAATCGTCTATATATTGCTGTAAGCTCAGCATATAAATGGTGGACTTCAGCTGCAGTTAAGTTCACTGCAACAAGGCGAGGTGTATTAGTGGCTAATAAAGGCCAGGTAGGACCATAATTCCTTAGAAGACCTAACCTAACATGTAAAATTGTGTGGGACAGGGCGCCATCAAGCCAATTATTATGTTCTTGATAAGATAGAGGTATTTCTAGATTTGCATATGCTCTATATTGTTCAGGTGTGTATGCAGGTGTATAGTGATGAAATGTATTTTTGTTCCCATCAGCTGCTGGAAATGTGACCCAAGAATAAAAAAATTCTTTTCTATAGTCTGGGTGAACCTCAACAATAAATGTGACTGGACCTCCCTGGGCCGTTAGGCTATGTGCCAGTAAATGTGCATCAAGGGGTGGTCGCATATTGATTGCAATTGCTACCTGTTGTGGATTTGCCTAAATGAATGGTAAGTTTCGTTCAGAGATAAGCACACCAGATGGGGATTATCCTTTTAGAGTTCAAGCTTGAACAGCCTACAGTGTTAGTTAGGTACTCCCTACTTAGCTGAGGAGGAAATCCTCAATACCTCGGAAGACTTAGTATATAGTACTGAGGTGTCTTTGTATGTAGTGAGACAGATACTCAGGAGGACCCGAAAAATTTGAGCCTGACCAAACATTGGTGGCGCCATGTTGTGTAGGCTCTGATTATTCTGATGAGACTACTAGATTTGAGCGGCAGGATCGCCTGCAGTGTGGGGGACTGAGTCTAACCCACTACAGGTGACACCTGTCGGCCTAATCCGGGTTTTGCTCCGGTTAACTAGTAGTGCCTCATCTCTACCCAAGAGCAGGGATGATTGGGCAGCTGAACGCATGACACAATTGACTCCTCAGGGAAATCGTGGTTACTAAGATCACATCCGTTTCTCTCAATTACATTAGTCTCACATATGCAAAGACAGTCAGAGGCAGTATATGTTTCAATAAGGTTTCAATGAAGCAACTGCATCTTAGATAATAAAGCATGTACTGCAATAGCCAGGACGATGAGGAATGACAGGATCAAAATTGTAACAAGGAGAGTAAAGCATAGAAATAACGCTACCATGTTGTCACTAGAGTCATTACAATCATTCGTACCTAGGCTATATTAGAGCACGGCATGTTAAACTCTAGTTCTGCCCTTCAGGTTCCCTGAGGTGAAGACATCATCCCTCATACCTGAGCAAGAGGCCAGCAGCCTATAGAAGCACCTGTAGCAAAGCGTTCAGCAATCAGCATACAGTCATGGTCATCTGGCTGGAATCTCCCTCTAGTGTGTATGGGACGGAGAAGTGTTTTTATAATAAAAACGCTGATGTTCTGAGAAAATGTCCCTATGTAAGGATGTGTATGTTTCTATGAATACCAGAGCAAAGCGTTACCACGTTTACCGGCAACCTATCTTACTGCAGCCTTGAGAAAAGCACAGAGTGAATGAAATGTCTTGTTTAAGAATGCAGTGCTTGCCTAGGCAAAGAACAGCTAGATAGAGAGAAATAAAACAAGACGGCAATTGTGGCTATTGTTAAATTAATAAGCAAAGCTGAATAAAATATATCTAGGTTAAAGTGCACAGCGGCAGGCCTAGTGTGCTAAAATAACTTGCATGGAGCTATAACTAAAATGGCTACACAACAGTACAATAAAACCTAGAAATTCACTGAAAAAAACAAAGGTTAAAGTAACATTATAGTTAGGTGAGATAAAAAACTAAGGTTAAAGTAACATTATAGGTGAATTTGTCAGTGTGACAATATCAATGTTTTAAACTAACAAAACACACACAAATTCACCAGTTATAATTGGCAGAGCTAACTATAACTTGCGCCGCCATGCACTGCTTATGACCTCACATATAACATCACTCATGACATGTTCTATGACATCATTTATGACTTTACTGATGATTTCCCAAACAACATAATTGATGACATCACTGATGACAGCATAAAAGCTTCTTTTATACACATTGCTCTTTAAACAGGTATACCATTAGAGCTATGAAAGTAAATACAAAATAGCTCAGAATATTATGAAGCGTCTTTACTGCTATCTTACATCCAACACCCATAGGTAAAGCAAGATTTTGTTATTGGCAAACATTGACCCTACACCAAACACTTAATGGGTAGCAGAGTTAATGGTGACTATGAACCACAGATGAAAGGTTAACCTATCCTTCACACTGTGTTCAATTTGTATACAACTGTTCAGGGAAAACCAAGCTCCTCCACATACTCAAGCCCCTTAAAAAACTAACGCTCTACTACAGACACTCTTTACCTGTTTCAAATCCCTGACTGTCACTGAACCTACATTGCAAAATGAAGTAGATGTGAATAGAAAAGTGGGTACTGTTAACAGTGTTACAGTGTTTAATCTATGGAGAGAGTTTAGCTGTACGAAACGTTTTGAAGACAGTAAACACTCTCATGAGAAATACAGCACAGAGTATTAAAAATATCTACTAAGCACACTGTGCACTATGTGTAAAGCTTGTCCAAAGAGCAACTATTCACTTCAAATAGTCTAACTATAATGTCCCTCTAACATTGGGTTTCTCAATGAATTTCTGCTTTTTAAATATAAAGTATACTACAATGTGTAAGTGTGTGTGAGTGAGTTTGTGGGTGGCTGGGTGGATCTGTGAGTTGGGGTGTGAGTGGTTTTGTGGGTCTGTGAGTAGCTATATGAGTGGCTGAATGGGTGTGTGAGTGGATGTATAGGTGTGTAAGTATAGGTGTGAGTAGCTATGATTCTGTGAGTGCATGTGTTAGTGGTTTTGTAGGTGTGTGAGTGGGTGTGTGAGTGGCTGTATGGGTATGTTAGTGGGTGTGTAAGTTGGTGTATGAGTGTTTGAGTAGATGTGAGTGAGTGTGTGAATGGCTGTGTGTTTCTGAGCATGTGTATGTGAGTGTTTTTTCTGGATCTGTGAGCGGGGTGTGTGTGGCTGTAAGGATGTGTGAGTGGTTGTGTGGGTGTGTAAGTCGGTGTGAGTGAATGTGAATAGGTGTGTGGGTCTGTGAGTATGTATTTTTTAATTGGGGGTATTGATCCGCAGATCTGCCCTAGCGCACACTGGGGTTGTGCAGAGTGCCACAGTGTATCTGTGGATCCTTGCATGATCCAATGAAAAACATTTTTAGACAATTTCTTGCCCATCAGGGGTCCCTCACACACCCCTCCATCAGTCTCATGGAGACAGGGTGCCTCTACTTTGACCCCTTCTATCACTTTTTACATTGTATTTTCCCTCCTGGGAACCTAGGCCTGATGCACACAATGGCAGCCACAACTTCTCTCTCAGGTTGCGGCCAGCCAATCACAGCATTGTTGTTGGCCCGTGGCTCTGCAGATCCACCACAGTGCATCTGTGGTGGATCCATGTCTCCAGATATACATAAATATTTTTAATTTAATACCTCCAAAACTACTGAACAAATTGACACCAAATTACCAAAAAGACACTTTCTGCACCACAATGTAGCTTTCTTCTATCTTTGGTGTAATTCCGTTCAGCTGTAGTTTTGCCTAAAATTCCTATGACAGGTTGCATGGGAAAAATGCATTTTGGGATTCCCCCCTTTTTCTCAGTCCCCACTTCATGGAATAACCTGAAACTTTTCAGAGAACAGCTGAACTGACTGGCAAATTAGGTTTGAAAATTTCACGAAGATTCATTTAACGGCACCAAAGTTCGTAGCAAATTATAAACGGTCTTCCTATGGATACTAGGTCCTAATTATAACTACCTACTGACAATTGCCAGTAGGCTCTCTCTCTCTCTCTATATATATATATCCATATATCCATATATATATATATATATATATTTATATATATATATCAATCTAATGTTTCTGCCACATTATTTCATATAGCAGAGAAAAGTCACACCCAACGTGGGCTCTTTACAAGTATATCCATTTAGCACTGTCATTAGATTGAATATTGGAATTGAATATAAATTTGTGGGGTTTCTTATTTTATTTTTACATGTAATAAGTTTCACGGGGTGGGTGTGGATGTACCATTATGATGATAGATTATTTGATTTGTCAAAATATCAGGACATTATCTGTGATATAAATTATGAAAAAAAATATATGTAATTCGTGATTCATATGATATATTTATTTATTTTAATTTGATATGTATGTTTTTTTGTGGGTGATTGGCCACTTGGCCTGAAATTTGATTACATATATTTCATGTATAAGGTATCATGGAGTCATTTTAGTTGTAATAAGCAAGTAGTGATCTGTTCATCGCAGTAGGAATTGATATATGGTTATTTTGCTGTGGTTTGATAATTGTTATTTTATTTCTACATCCATTGATGAAATTTAGGATTCTTGTTGGTAAATTGGGGAAGTATGAGTAATAATGTGGAACTTCCTTGATGTTTTTTGTTCATGGTAGTGTTTCTTTAATGTTCATGAACTTTGTGTATTTAAGTCTATGGGTGTTTGAGCACACATTTTTTCGATTGGGCCATGATGAAGACACTTTGGTGTTGAAACGCATAGCCAAGTCAAATAAAGAATTTGGATTGAGAAGCTGACACGTTGGGTGTGACTTTTCTCTGCTATATGAAATAATGTTGCAGGAACATTAGAATGATTTATAACGGGGGCCACAACCGTTAGTCAGCACCAACCTCGCATGGTGGATGTAGCCGATTCTTAGCGGTACTTTTTTGTCTCAATATATATATATATATATATATATATATATACAGTATATATATTTCTATTTTGACTTGTCTATATCTTTGGCACTATTTGACAAATCTTCACAAAATGTTCCCCAAAAAGTGTGCTAGTTATTTTTGTTGTGCACAGAAAGTTTGGGGTGATCCGTCAAGCGGGGGCTGAGAAAAGGGGTGTGTGTGAAAAATTTGAGTTTCCCATGTTAATTCTCACAGGACCTTTAGACACGACTACAGCTCGAACCACTGGACAGAATTGCATCAAATTTGGCAGAAAGCTAGCTTTCAGTAAGCAGATTACGCTTTCGCTCATTTGGTGTAAATCTGTTCAGTTCTTTTGAAGATATTAAAGGGCAAACACATTTGTATATTTAGGGATGTGGATTCTTTGTGACTATTTCACAGTGATTGCAATGTATTTGCAAATGCATGTGCGAAATGGAATGATGTGATTGGCTGGCCGCAACCTTACCAGAAAGTTGCAGCCACCATTTTACAAAATGGGACATGGGCCCAGGGGCTGAAAACCGACCTTAAAACAGGCAAAAGAGGTCAGGGTGGGATTACTCTGACTCCAGGTTAATGATATAGAAGAGTTTGTAGGTAAAGTTATGGCCTTAGATTTTTTTATGCCACACGATATTCGCGAATACGTTGCAATGCTCAGCATGGCCCACCCGTGTAATGTCAAGATGGATTTGCGAATATCGGTGACAACAAAAAAACAAACATTGAGAGAGTTACTCAGAGATTAATTTGTTCACTCATACTAGCAGTGAGAGACTGATGCTTGCACTCACAGACCCACTCAGACACTCATTCACCCACTCACAGACCCACTCACACGCTCATGTCCCCACTTACAGACCCACTCAGACCGTCTCACAGACCCACACAGACCCTTATGCAGTCAGTCACAGACCCACTCAGACTCTCACACACCCACTCACACACCCACTGAGACCTTCACACACTCAGTCACAGACCCAGTGAGAACCTTACGCACCCTCTCACAGGCCCAATCAGACCCTTATGCACACATCTACAGACCTATTTGGATGCTTACGTATCATCTCTGATAACTATTTAGACCTTCATGCACCTACTCACCAATCCACTCAGACTCTTAGGCACCCTCTCACAGACCCACTCACAGACTCACGCACTCACTTTCTAACCCACTCAGACCCTTATGCACCATCTCACAGACCCACTCAGACCGTCACTCACCTACTCATAGACCCAGTCAGTACCTCACACACCCACTCACAGATCCACTCAGATGCTTATGCACCCACTCACAGACCTACTCAGAGCCTCACACACTCACACATAGACCCACTCACACCCTCATGCACCCACTCAGACTCATGCACTGTCAGAGACCCACACAGACACTGATGCACTCACTCCCAGACCCACTGAGAAGCTAATGCACCCACAGACAAATGCAGTGAGATTGTCAGGCACTCATTCACAGACCCAGCCAGACCCTGATGCACCTACTCACAGACCCATTGAGACCCTCATGCAGCCACTCACAGGCCCACTCAGACCCTGATGCACCCATTCACAGACCTGCTCAGACCCACACACACCCACTCACAGACTGATTCAGACCTTTATGCACCTAGTCACAGACCCACTCAGCCTGTTACGACGCAGTCACAGACTCACTCAGACACTGACGTACCCACTCACAGACCCATTTAGGACCTCAGGTATCCACTCACAGACTCAGTGAGAACCCTCATGCACTGACTCGCAGACCCACTCGCACCATCACACACCCACTCACATATGCACGGACACACTGATGCCCCCACTGACAGACTCATTCAGACATACACGCAACCACTTATAGATCCCCTCTGACCATCACACAACCACTCACATATCCACTCAGACCCTCATGAATGCACTCAAAGACTGGATATAGCCTAACACAAGTACTGAAATAAGTTGTGAGTAAATTATGTAAAACAGAAAGTCTCACTGAAACTTTGGTATATGTAGTGACAGAGACACTGACATATTTGTTTGTGAAGTTGTTTGGAAAGTAATATTTGATGTCTGATATTGAAAACTGCTGTTATGTATACTGATTTTTCAGTGGGCTGGTGTGCATTCAAAGCCTGCTTTTGTTTTGTATTTTCACCACATTTGTGTGGATATGGTGATGTCATCCCAAATATTTTGAAAAAATGAAGAAAAAAATTATAAAGAAAAATAATAAGAATTTTGCAGAATAGGGTGGCCCTGAGATGGTCCTTTGAGTTTATTATACGTATGTTAAAGCTACATGTCAGAGTGGATGCAGAGTTTTAGGTTGGGAAGAACAACTCTATTGCTTTCATCTGTGAAATGGACACCGTCACTTTTATATAAACCGTTCAAGTCAAAGCGCAGGTTGTTATTGTAGATACAGCCCATGATATGGTCCCTGAGGAATGCATAAACAGGTTTATTAACATGTTTGTCAATATGTGGACAGAAGTGAGTAGTCCTTCTCCATTTCTGCCTTTGGCATATGTTGGAATACACCAAGACAGTGTGAGAGAAATGTCTCATCAGTTGTACAAAGGTATCCTTCATTAGGATTTTCAGTCGTACCTCAGTTAGTGTGCCCAGGTCATTACCACTACAGTGCACAAGGTCAGAGGGTTGGGAATCTCTAATACTTTCAACCAAAGGGAGCAATTGGAGCTACTTTAAGCCTCTCTAGCCAATCCAACTAAAGTCCACATTAGGCAAACCCAAGTCCCTGTCAATGCCACTCTTTCTAGCAGCCTCCCTAGCCCAAAACTGTAGCTGTGTCCAACAAACCACACTCTAACCATTTTATAGTGAAGCAGCAGTAGCAGTCAGGAGACGACTGTAGTTGAATGAGTGTTGAAAATGGGAAGCAGATAAAAGGAAGGTGTGCTCCTGGTTTTAAAAAATACATACTTTTGATTGGGTACTGTGATTATGCAGATGTCTGAAGTTAGGTAGAATTTTGAAAGGATTAGGACGTTGTTTTTCGACTGGCTCTGGTAAAAAATAAAATTTGTATTGCAGACTTAGATGTGGAGTTCAATCTGAACAGTAAAGCACACCTGCTGAATTTAATTTTGTAACTTGTATGCCCTCTCTAGAATGTTCTTCGAACTTGTAACCTACTGGCTCTTGGGGGTTTCTATGGAGACTGTGCTAAGAGTGTATTAGGGGAAGGGTGATAAAGAGAGAGTTCTAGCTTTGGAAAAAAATGAAAGGGTTTTCACTCTTTATTGTGTGTTAAGGATTTACTTTCCTAGAGAGGGATTGCTAAAATAAAGTGTAGTATGCTCTTGAAGTCATAAAACTAAAAAAGGTATGTGTGTTTTTGGGCACTCATTTTTTCCACAGATCCGTCATGATGATCGCAGTTAACCTGTGATTTTGGAAAAAAACTACTATACTGGGTCAGAGAACTTCTATTCCGTCAACAAGGGGCGTAAGACAGGGATGTACCTTAGCGCCATTTCTTTTTCTGATATATATCAATGGGCTTTATGATTTGCTCGTAAAACATGGAAAGGATGTACCAAAGATGGGCCAGAGACCGCTTCCAGTTTTATTATATGCTGATGATGCAGTTTTAATCGCCCGTACCGCAAATGGCTTACAGGGACTTTTGGACCTATTTTACAATTTTATGTTGAACCTTGATCTGAAAGTAAACTACCCTAAGACTTTTGTTATGACATGTGGCCCACGTAATACAAAGTCTAAACAATTTATTATGGAGGACATATTTTAAAAAAGGTAAAAAACTTTTGTTATTTAGGTATGTACATGAGTTCCTCTTTGTCCTGGACGACACACATTAATTTAAATCCCAACAGTTGACTAGGAATAATGAAGTGATTTTTCGCTTTACCAGTAAATTAGGTCACAGACCCCTTGCACAGATGAAAACACTTTATAATTCCAAGTGTGCTGCAGCAGTCTTATACGGGGCAGGAGTCTGAGGCTACTTTAAAATACCCTCTCTCCAAAGGGCCGAAAATAAATTCCTACGTAGACTACTGATGGTTCCAAAATGTATAGCAAACATCATCAGCCATGAGGAAACTGGTCAATGTTTTTTGGAGGACAGGGTCTCTATTGCTCCTCTACTGCTCTGGGTTAGATGCTGGCTGAACCCTGCGGCAAAACTTGTTCAAGACTGTATCTGTGATTGCTTACAATTGGACAATTCAAATAGGATTCCCTGGCTTGTGTTTCTGAGAAACTACTTTGAGAAGCTAGGGCTTAGGTACATGTTCGAAGATCCCCATCTGTTAACCACAAACTCTAGGTGTGTCCTGAAGTCAATTTATTTTGAGCACATATCAGAGCTGAGATTTTATAGCTCCCTGAATTTGAAATCTTTTGATCCATATACCCGGATTATAACTGTCCCATGTCTTGAACATTATTTGATCAGGTTTTCAAGTTCTAAAAAATCCTCTCTCTTAACTTTTTTAGATTTAATCTGATTCATTTTAAGGTAGCCTTTCCCGAACCATGTATCTGGGAAAAGGACCTACCACCCTGCCCCTGTGATTCTAAATCAAAGCAGAGCACCTCACATTTTTTTCTCCTTTGCTCTTTATATGCTGCTCCTAGAAAGACTTTTATTTTACCCACTTTACGTCATCTCAGACCTATCCATTATAAGGAAGCTTTCTTATATTTTCAGAGACTGCCAGACATCCAAACCTGTTATCATGTACTAAATTTTGTTACAGCTTCTTTAAGCATTAGGAAAAGGTCTACTTTATTTTAATCTTTATATGTTTGTGAGAGATTTTTATTTTGAGACAATATCTGTAAACTTGTGTTTCGCGACTCTTAATCATGTTTTAGTATATTTATTTGTTACATGTCAAGGGGTTTTAGACCGGATGTTTACACGGTGCTTTTAGAATCTGTTTTATAATTTTAATTGTGTTTTATATTATTTACAGATTCGTAATATGTGTCTTTTGTATGCACTTTTATGGCAATTGCCGAATAAAGTTCTCTGACTGACTGACTACCTACTATACTGGGTTGTTCTGAAAAGTGCATGAAAGGGTTAACACATACTAACTATTCAGAATTGGGCTTACAAAACTAAAAAATTAAAGGTATGTTTTTATTTGCTTAGATGTCCATTACCACACAGTACAAAATTTAAAAGTTTGTCATTCATGGTTGCTATGTGTAAGAGTGCTCATCCATTCTTATTCTTAGTTTTGACAATTGCTGAGAGCACTGAATCTATCTGAGAGAGAAAAAAATAAGTCACCAACTAACTTAATTTTCAGGTATGTGAATTACATTTAATTGTGAGGAAAAAAACATTAAAACAATTTAATTTTATGTGAGAGTATCAGAATATGAAATATATATAGTATTGCAGCTACCCAGGTTGATTTATGAGTGATTGTTTTAGTGGTTATATATATGTATGGATTGCTGTACAACAAAATTTGTCTGAGGTGCAGAGTAGTTCTGTGAAAAGTTGTATTATAATATTTTGGAATTGGAACTGCATATTGCAAATGTAGTATTTTACTGCATGCTGTAATTGCTACAAAAAAAGATCAAAAGTGAGTCTAAAACTTTGAACTTCAGAATGTATTAAAACATATGATACTTTGCAAGTGTATGAATGATGACCTGTTCACAAAGAATGTATGTGTTAGAAATATGGGACTTGTAGTCCTTTTTATTCAGGTTTACATGAGAAGTACAGCATTCAGAAATGTAAGGGGAAACTATTTCTACAGGTGTATGTGAAGTATTTATGTGTGAAAGGGCACAGAAATGTATTACATGTGTGTTAGAGTAGGTGTTGGTAAATTGTAGTTAAGATTTCTATGTATTTACATGGTAAGCTATTTTCTGAAAAGTATTAGTGTTGTGTGTAGTACAATGGTACAAGGTGTAGTTAAACAAGGACTCTTTAAACGTGTTATGTCTCATAGTGCAGAATGCGTCTATTATCTCCCACTGCTAGCTTCTCATGGCATGTAGAGCATATTTGTGAAGTATCAAATCTATATCTAAGTGGATCTTACTCCTCCGAGAGATATGTTGTATGTATGTATTAAACTGTGGTGGTTTGTGATGAGAACATGAGAGATCTTCTTTGGAGATGAATAAGTAATTCATGCAGTTGCGGGCCTATATGAAAAGCTGTAGGTATCCCATTAAACATGATACACTGAAAAAAGGCAGTCACATACCGGCAGAAGTACTAAAATATCTCATGACGCTCCAAGAAGTAGACATGTACATTCTCTCAGATATATAGGAAAATACTCACACAATATTTTCATGTATGCTGACAAACACGGCTTTCCTGAAGGGTGAGGCCTTTTAGTGCAGAGCCTGTGTGTGTTCTGTCAGTGGACACTGAAATTGGTCTGTAAAAGTGCTTTGTGAAGTCTCAAGCTCACTTTTAAGTCCAAGTATGTTACCTTTGTGACATGCTGTAGGTATGCCATAAAGCATGCTACAATCTGCTTACATGATTAGGAAACATACATTTCAGTTTTAGAAAGTTACTCATGCACTTTCAGACTGCTAAGCTAAGCACTGCATAGAGTATACCTCTCACTAAGAAACTGACTGTCATTTTTCCAAAGCATGGATGAAGTGTCTCAGCCAGCGACAGAGCAACAGAGACACTTTTACAATCACTTACATACTCAGAAATCCATTGTATATACACACACAGCACTATCAAAGGCAATTGAAGGCACACTCACATACCCCTGTATTCCCTAACAGAGACATTGAGGTACATGTTAAGACAATTCCGGACAGATTTACAGCATCATACAGGTACTAAAATCAAGCAATCTAATACTGACAGATGTTCTAAATGATCTCAGACTATACCAAAAGTAGACAGGTACATTCTCTCAGATATCTGGGCAAGAAGCCACATAATATCTTCATGTATGCAGACAAACAGTGCTTTTCAGAAGGGTGAGGCCTAGTAGTGCAGAAACTGTGTGTTCTCTGTCAGTTGACACTGAAATTGGGCTGTAAAAGTTGTTTGTGAAGTCTCAAATTCATGTTTAAGTGCACATATGTCACCTCTGTGGCATGCTGTAGGTATGCCACCAAGCATGCTGCAATCTGCTTAAGTGATAAGGAAACATACCTTTCAGTTTTAGAAACGTACTCATGCACTTTCAGACCCCTAAGCCAAGCACTGATAAGAGTAAACCACTCACCAAAGAACTGACATTCATGTTTCCAAAGCCTGGATGCAGTGTCAGCCAGCGAAAGAGTAACTGAGACTTCTACAATCACTCACATACTCAAAAAGTACTTTTATGAGTGCAGCAATATCAACGGCAATAGCAGGCACACTCACATACCCCTGTATTACCTAACAGAGGCACTGCAGTATATGTTCAGGCACTTACATACAGATTTACAGAGTCATACAGGTGCTAAAACAGATTGCCACATACGGGCAGATGTACTAAAATATCTCATGATGCTACTAGAAGTAGACAGTTACATTCCACTCACCAATAAACTGACATTCATGTTTCCAGAGCCTGGATGCTGTGTCTCAGTCACTGACAGAGAAACAGAGACACATCTATATTGATTCACATTCTCGGAAAACACATATATATATGTAGCAATGACAAAGGCAATAGCAGACCCACTCATATACCCCTGTATTCTATAACAGAGCCACTGACACATATGTTCCTCCACTTACATACTGATTAACAGGGTCAGACAGGTGTGAAAAGAGGACGTCAAGTACTGGTACATGTACTAAAATATCTGATAGTAATGCTATATGTGGACACCTACTAATCACTCACATTTGTAGGCAAATAGTGACATAATCTTGTCTTGTGCACAGAAATACTGGTTTGGTGATGGATGAGGTCTAATAGTGTAGAACCTGTAACATATTTGTTGATTTACTCAGATACACATGTACAGAATTGTATATAGAGAAAAACAGGCAGTTAGGTGCTGGCAGGTGTACTAAAACACGCCATAGTACTATTACAAGAGGACATCTACATGCATTCACATAAATAGGCAAATAGTGATATGTATGTAGCATATTTCTGCTTTAATGATGGGTAAGGCCTAATATTCGAAAACGTGTGTCTTGTGTCACTGGCTTCTTAAATAGGTAAAAAACTGTTTTTGAAGTCTCAAACGTAAGTTTACTAGAAATAAGTGAGCTGTGTGATATGCTACATATATGTTATAAAGCATAGTAACTCAATTCTTTGTATTGTTATTAAGTATTTAAAGTTTTTAATATACAAGTAATGCAAAATTAAATGTACCTTTTTCTAATAGTTTTCGGGTGGAAGAATCTACTTAGCTACATAGTGTTGCAATGCCATCACAACGAGAGTGAAAAAAGAAAGAAAACCAAAACTACTACTTCCTTTGAACTGAGAAACAAAAGGGGTAGAATGCTGAAAAACTAGTGAAAGAAAAAGGAGCTGCTGGTAAGAGAACAAAAACATTTCTTAAAATAGTATGTCCTCAACTTGAAACACAGAAAAATGTAGTGCATAAGAGACCAAGTTTGACATCAAATAAGAAAGGAGCAAAAGTACATGATATAAGAAGTAAAAAAATGAATTCAAAGAACAACAGAGTTTAATTAGAAGACAGCGCCAGTTCAAGAAAATAAGAGTTAGAATGATCCGTAGCAGAGTAATCCAGAATCTAATGAGAAATATGAAGAAATGTAAAAGAAAGAAAGAAGCTATCGGACAAAAGGAACATGTTGAGAGTATAGCTGATAAGGCATTTGCTCTGAAAAGGAAAGTATTTATTTTGATTTTGAACAGAATTAAAACACTGGATAAAATAGTGTTGAGCACGAGGAGAAAAAGTCAAAAGAAAAGACTTATAAACAGAAGAAACTTTTGCAAAATGTTTAGTGTTGAATGCAGGCATGTATCCAGTACCCAGCCTTTTTTAATGAGGAAAGTTACTTTCATGATAGCAGACTAGTGCATGCAGTTGATGAATCTGAACAGTGTTATGAAGTGACAGATGGTTTTCCGATTGAGAAAGAGGTAATGGTACCTAGAAATGTAGAGGAAGTCATAGCTAAAGTGGTTCAGGGAATGCGTAAACAGGCCCCTGTTCACAAGTGGAATTGTAGCAGTACAGCAATCAATTGACATAGTCAGAAATGTCCTACATATCTTTTCATGCAAAGGTCTTAAACAGAAAATTGCCATTTTACAAGGATTAGATCCATGCAGAGTAAGAAAATATACAGATGCACAGGGCCATTCAGTAGCATGTTTGTTGAAGAAAGTGTGCCAAAGCACTTTTCATAATTTTAGAATGTTAGCTGTACACCACTAACAAATGCAAATTTTAGTTAGGAGACTTTGCCATGTGAAGAGTCCTGCACTATGTTTAGGGGAAATGCATATAGCTCTTTTGCATGGAAATGTAGCAGAGGTAGAAAAGGTTTGTGATGATGTGCAGTATTGTTTCTTTGAACCTGAATAAGACTGCAGAAAACATGAACACCTACAATCTGCAGGTGCAGCACAACAGGGAACATATATTTCTGTTGATAACTTTCATGAAAAAAATGGAAAGTTTAAAGCAGCCTGTTCAGAGAGACCAGACTGCGTTTTTATGTGTTACTGATGTACTCACCACAAAACTCAAACTTGTTATGTTATTTTGTCTTCAAAAACTGAAGAAGAAAACAGAGATGAGTGGAGAGAATTTGCAGCTTTTTTATTTGTAGAGGAACGTTTTGATTGTTGCACCCAACAAATTATATGTAAATATTGTTATAATAAATTAGAGGATAATAAAACCCCTGTTATACTAGTGTATAACAAGTTAGAAGTAGTTTATATTCCACAAAGAACTGCAAGACTTGAATATTTATGAGGCTATATTTATACAATATATACATCCATTCCAAGCGATTGTTTGTATGGAGCAAAAGACAGGAAGGTCTCATCCAAATGAGCTCTAGAAGGGTCTAAAAAGTAGAGTTGTTTATTTGCCATTATATACTAAGAAGAATGCTGAAACTGTAGATGTGGAAAGAGGTTTGGAAAAGGGACTTGTTAATGGTGTACATACTGAGAGTAAACTGATATGGCAAAAATTAGTAGATGCTAGCAAAGTTATGACAGCAATATTATATCTGGTACAAAATAACAGTTACTACAGAAATGTCGATTGTCTTCAAGATATTTCACATACAGGTGATGATACTGTACCATCAAAAGGACAAAGTGAAAAGGTGAATCAAAAGAAAGCATAAGAAAGTTATGAATACTACAGTATTCATCTTCTACATTACAGATAAATTATGGGAGATGCTATTGAGCTATGCTGAATGAATAAAGCAAAAGGAGCTCCATTAAGTATGTCGGAGAAACGTTTAGAAGCTTGTTGTTTCCCACACCTCTTTCCCACTGGAGTAGGTGGTAAATATGATGACTGGCCTACACAAATAGCAGCAGTTGAGTGCAAGTCAACTAGACTATTCAGAGGATCCTAGGTTTCAACGATGTATTCCTTATATATTTCAGCTACTTTTTCAGAGCGACTTATCTGGGTTATTCTATGCAGTAAATCACAGTCTAAAAACAGGAGTTAATCTGCAGAAGTGGAAAGCAAGGGAATTTGCTGATAAAGTTCAAGAAAAAGACAAACAGCTTGAGTACAACTTAAATCAATTTGATGGCATGTCTTTTTTTTAATTGATTTTATAGAGATTCAGCATAATAACATAGCTAATTTCAGATACACAACTTGTCACATATAGGAGAAACAAAGAACAGATCGAGGGATTTCCAAAGTCATAACAACCACTTAATGCAATCAATCTGAATAGCACCACACATTTTATTACTCTGACCTAGGTATGGTTACTACTGGTCATCTTGACAAATCTACCAAAGGTTTGGGAAAACTTCTTAAACCCGCCCACTCTCATTGCGTGTTTCCATTCCTGATTTCTTACAAGAACCGTTTTATTCAGCCATTCAGCAGGAGTTGGGATCTGCACGGAGCGCCAGTTTTTCAATAGAAGAGGTCTGGCGACTGCGGTAGCAATAAAAACTAGTTTTATCCACCTAGGTGGAAGCTTTGCAGCTGGATCATAACCCAAGACCAAAAACCAAACACTGGGAGTTATAGAAATCTACATGGTTGTCGTTAAAAGCTTAAAGACCCTGTCCCAGTTTTCTTGAATAAACCGACATGTGCCAATCACATGTGTCCAATTTGCTGTGCCCTGCTTGGCAACTAAAACAGAGGTCAGGGCAGCTAGAGGTAATCCAGGACAAGGCTTGAGGGGTACGATACAGCAACCATTTATTGAAAAACATCATACTATGCCAGTTTATGCCTCTAAGTGCTCTGAAGTTTAATCAATTAACTTTCTCCCAGCTATCCGTAGTCAGTTTCAGGCCCTCGGCCCTATCCCATTTCCTTGCCGCTTTTGCCTAGAGAGGTCAGATTTTTTCTCTTCCATGAGTAACTTTATCCATTCGCCGGCTCGCCTTTCCCCCCAAGGGGTCTACTAACTCTTTGACTATTTTCTGTGTGACACAAATTAGATCATTGTCCAAATCAGCAAAGCTATAAAGCATATTACTGTATGATCCCATTAGCAGAAAATCATTTCGCACTGCAGCACCAATGTTTGAGAGTTTTTCCCAGCTGTCACTAGCAAAAAATTCTCCAATGTTCCTAAATCCAGCATGTTCCCATTTCCTAACTGTCTCTGAGTCAAGCTGAGAGCAAGACCGCAGCATTAACTGTGAAAGAGGAGTAACAAAAAGTTCAAATATGAAATTGAATATCTTCGATAGAAATCTGACCTTTTTCTAAAGTACCAGTTAAGAATCTTATACCGAACTTTTTTTGGAGATTTCACCAATAATACAGGATCCCTAATATCAAGTTCCCTGCAGATTAGAAAATCCTGAGTAGAAAGGCTCTCTGGGGGCTGTGTAGCTTTAAAATTAGTCATATAGGCGGTCATTCTGACCCTGGCGGTTTTCAACCGCCAGGGCAGAGTGCCGGGGAAGCACCGCCAACAGGCTGGCGGTGCTTCCGGGGGCATTCTGACCGCGGCGGTAAAGCCGCGGTCAGAAAAGGGAAGCCGGCGGTTTCCCGCTGGCTTCCCGCTGCCCCAGGGAATCCTCCACGGCGGCGCTGCAAGCAGCGCCGCCATGGGGATTCCGACCCCCTTCTCGCCAGCCTGGTTCTGGCGGTTGTCACCGCCAGAACCTGGCTGGCGGGAACGGGTGTCGTGGGGCCCCTGGGGGCCCCTGCAGTGCCCATGCCACTGGCCACTGGCATGGGCACTGCAGGGGCCCCCTAACAGGGCCCCACATTGATTTTCAGTGTCTGCGTGGCAGACACTGAAAATCGTGATGGGTGCAACTGCACCCGTCGCACACCAGCAACTCCGCCGGCTCCATTCGGAGCCGGCTTCCTCGTTGCTGGTGCTTTCCCGCTGGGCGGGCGGGCGGCCTTTTGGCGGTCGCCCGCCAGCCCAGCGGGAAAGTCAGAATGACCGCCGCGGTCTTTTGACCGCGGTACGGTCTTCTGGCGGTTCCCGCCAGGCCGGCAGGCTTCCGCCGCCGGCGGGGGTCAGAATGACCCCCATAGTGTGCAAAGAAAGCAAAATAATAATCTTTCAGGTTCGGTAATGCCAGCCCACCCTTTTCTCTATCAACAAATAGCGTGCTTAGTGCAATACGTGCCTTTTTGTTGTGCCAAATGAATGGACCGAACATTGAGTCTAATTTCTTGAAGAATGGGAACATTAACCCACAATGAATGTTGGAGAACAAAAAGTTAAATAGTGGCAAAATTGACATGTCAATCAGCGCAATTCTACCAAGAATAGATAGGGGAGATGACCCCCACCGTGCAAGCAGTGCCTGGGTTTTCAAGATCAAGAGAACGTAGTTGAGATCATACAAATCTCCTATACCGGATGAAAAGTTGATCCTGAGATATCTCTTAAACCTAGAATTCACACAGAGCGATAATTCAGAGATTAATCTATCGGGAGTAGTGCCACAAAGTATAATTTGGGTTTTATTCCTATTAACCTTACATCCACCAATTTGCTCAAATTCTGAGAAAACCTTAAAATGATGATCATCAAGGAACATAATAATATCATCTGCGTAAAGTTTAATCTTCCTCATCGAATTCAAAGGGATGGATCAGCTTCTTTTGTCTGATTGTGATAGCTAAAGGTTTGATAAAAAGGGCAAATAGAATACGTGAGAGGGGGCACCTTTGACAAGTCCCACGCCGAACTTGAAGCTTACCAATGTTCACAGAATTTGTTTTAAAATATTGGCTTTGGTATTTTGATACATTGTTTGAATTAGTGCTGATACCTGCAGGGGAACCCGAAATCTAGATAATATTTCAAACAGTGCATCCCAGACCACTAGATCAAAAGCTTTTTCTGCAACCAATAAGAGAATAATGGTGGGAATTTAATTGGAGGCGAAATAGTCCAGCGCCTCTGCTAGAAAATGTGTGTAAGTTGCGAGTTGCCGCCCGGCAATAAACCCATTTTGGTCAGGGTGCACCAAGGTGGTGACAACCACATTGAGCGATTGGCCAGGAGTTTCATAATGATTTTGTAATCCATATTTAAAAGTGTGATTGGGCAATATGCATTAGGGTCTGCTTTGTCCTTATTTTTTTGGGAAAACTGATAACATACCCCGTGCGACAAGATTTAGGAATCATCCTGCCCTTTAACATGTTATTGATTAGAAACAGAAAACCGTCTGCAAATACCTCAAAAAATATTTACTAAAATTCAGCTGGGAGGCCATCTGGGCCACTGGCTTTCCCATTTGAGAAGTTTTTGACCACCTCCATTAGTTCTGGCTTGGTGAATGGCTGCAAAAGGGCATCCCCATCTTCTCTTGACGAAGTGGGGATGTTCAATTTCCCCAGAAAATCCCTAGTAGTCTTGGGGTCAATATACTGAGTTTGGCTATAAATTCATCTCCAGTGTTCTAACATAACGTCTCCCACTGTTCTAGACTCAGTATATCTTTGCTCTGTGATTACGCATTTCAAGGCATCTATCATGTTGTTTGCCACTTGGTCCCGAGTTTGCCAGGCCAAGAATCTACCAGTGAAATTGCTTTCCTTGTACACTTTCTGTCTATGAGCCTGGTATCCTTTATAAGCCTTCTTCACACAGCGGTCGGACAATACCTGCTTGGCCAGCTCAAATGATTTTTTATTACTTTCCGTAGGAGACCGTAGATACATATTTAACCTCCTCTGAACTGCTTCTTCCAGTGCCCGACTTTGTTGTTTCTCATTGAGTCTATCTGCCGCCCCCTTTGCAATTACGATGCCTCTAATAAAGGCCTTAAACGTGTCCCAGACCATAGACTGTGCGGGGGAACCCTGATTGCCTTTAAAAAATTCCCTGATTTCAACAATACAGGCCTGCAGCCACCCTTCCTCTTGGAGAAGCTAGCAGTTTAAAACCCACCTTTTAGGCTGAAGCGTACCGCGTTCAGGTGTAAATAGTGCTTCCAAAATACGCGTGGCATGGTCAGAGAGACCTGAGTGCAAAACAGATTGATTCTTAAAATGCATTGTTTTGGATATCAAAACAAAAATCAATGCGAGAGGCGCTTTTAAATCGGCTGGAGACACACATTTATTCTCTTTTATTTGGCGTATTCGCTCGCCAAGGATCACATAACATTAGAACTATTGTGTAGTCCTTGTAAACCTTTGCAACCTTAGTTTTGTGTTATTTCTTACCCTTTACTGAGGAGTCGATATAAGGGTTTTGTAGAAAATTAAAGTCCCTGCCAATAATAATTTTACCTGAAAATATTGAAAAAGCTCCTCATACGGACCGGGATCATCTGTCAAAGGGGCATAAAAGCTCACAAAGGTGAATCTTTCCATAGAAACTTGACAGTGCACCCAGCACCACCATCCATCTGAATCACTGAAGTAATCGAGGACCCGAGCCCCCAACTTTCTTGCTAGGAAAACAGCAGTACCCCTATGAGCGCCTAGAGCCGCGGCGACCGCCTTGTAGTCTACACATTTTTTAAACATAATAAAGCCCAGATTTTTGTTGCCAGCATATGGGTTTCTTGTAGTAACGTAGTAAAATTACAGAGGGTTTATTGTTTCTACCCATTCTTCAATTGCGACCTTCTTCCTTCTATTATAGAGACGAAGTGGTATACTTGGCTGTAAGATTTGATTAGGTAGGTAAGGTAAAGAAGATTTGCCGGTGTGTTGTACCTTTTTTGCTTGAAAAAAAGTATATATCCGACGACAACAGTTTCTTCTGTCTTTAGCAAATGCAGTAACCATTCATAAATTACAGGGTTTGAGTGTAGATGCAGCTCGGGTTAATGTTGGAAGTTCTGTATTCAAAGTAAAATGTCATATGTAGCATTGTAGCGAACTAGAACTTTGTCTGATTTGTTTTGGATTGACTTTGAGGAAATTAAAGTTAGTGCTACATAAACTGAGTAAGAGAATACAATCGGTTAAGAAGTCTATAATCTCCTCATTTAGGCCAGTACCCTGTTTATGAGAAATGGATACTCTGCCCAAAGCAGAAGATTACAAAACAATCTACGGACCCTAAAGAAAAGAAAGGACAAAAAGACAACACAGACAGTGCTAAGAAGCAGAAACTTGAAAACAATGGAGAAATTGTAGGTTACCAATTAGAAAACAGTACAGGTGGCAACTACTACGCAAGTGTGGTTCTCAACATACTATCCATTCACCCCATGTAGTAAACCATTTTGAGCATCACTCAGATAAGAGAATGTGTTCTGCACTGTATAATTTGCTGCAACGTTTAATAACTGACAGAAGTGTAGTACATTCTGCCTCAAGGATCCGAGATCTTTTAGATGTATTTAGTGGATCAATAATATTTACTCACAACACTCAACAAGATGTACAGGAATTCATTATGGTCATGCTTGGAGTCTGAGAAGAGGAACAAGTAAATATTGGTGATCTTTTTGGAGTAGGATGCACATGGACCCATGACTGTGAATACTGCTCTTTTACATCTAGCACTGAAATCAACCCTGAATGATGTCTGTACTTAACATTACCATATTGTAAAGTGTTCCTTTTGAGAAGCTGTACAGAAATAGTAAGCAAAATATGACTTGCCCCAACTGCAGATCTGACCTTTTCTCTACACTATTTCTACAAAGATTAGGAAAATACCATATAGTAATATTACAGTGCTGCAGACCAGATTGTCCCAAATCGGAAACTCTAAATGCAAACTTTAAAGCTGGTCCAAATATCACTTTCAGGAAGAACTTTTACTACTTTGGCTATCATCTTTTATGAGGACTTACAACAACCTCTGGACACTACATTGTATATTTAAAAAAAGTGTACATCAACCTAAATTAAAAACAAAAGCTTCCTTTGAAACTAACAAATTCATATATTTTCTTTCTTCAACCAAATTTCTAAAGAAAAATTATAGTTAAAATACCGGAGTACTGTGTTTCCTCTACATGTTTCATTTAAAGTTTAGACATTATTTGGCCTATTAATGGTAATACCTTTAAAAAAGAACGTCAAATGTCACGAGTCCTTTTAATATTTCAGAAAGGAGTTGATATATAAAATATATACAACACTCTCTAATTAAAGTGTAAAACTGTAAGAACATCCTCTAATTACAGCAGCTCAATGTTGAAACAATATAATTTCTTCCAAACTAAAAAAAAAAATCCCCTTTTGTTTCTCCAACAAAACATCTACATCCTAATTGAGGAGAAAAACTATAAAGTGAGATTTTGTATGCACAAATTATCAACACCTTAGACATCATTTGGCCTACCAGGAATGCTGTTTTCTAGAAAGACTTCTAAAATAGAAAACAACTTCACATTTATTTCTGATATTGTACCAGATATAATTGTTCAAGTAAAATAATAAAATGTACTTATTTAGATTAATGTAGTAACAAGTAAATAATAAGCCACTAATTGAGCAAATGTAGTGAGGGCAATGAATAGTGTCACTTATTTGTAGTGATCTACTGTGCATCTTTGGGGTTTTTCTTTCAATCCATTGATTGCTTTTTCCCCCACTGTTCGAAGATGAAGCTCTATACAAACCATTGTTATACAGCAAAGCAGTATAAAATCTGAGAACAGTGAAAAAAATAAAATGTATACTTTAACTACATTATAATAATGCTTTATAGTAAAGCAATGAATATTATTATGTTTGTGTAACTGTGCAGATTAAGTACTAAAATGACTTGTACTTTTGTTTTTCTCCCCCAATAGCTGCTGCAGTTTGTCAATGATAGGTATATTGAAAGAGTTTTTGAAGCATATACATTTTGCTGAAAAATACCATAGAGACAGGTTCTAAGCATAAACAAAATCTGGCTATTACTCTTTGTAATTTTTTTCCTTATTTATAATAACAGTTTCAGTGTATTTTGATCATCGTTCATGTAAGAATAGAACAGTTCTATTCAACTAATAGTTCATAGAAACAGCCATACAACTATTAACTCTCTGGTATACTACTCATACACTCACTTGCACACCCATACACCACTCATACATTGGTTCCAACAATCATACAACACTCATACACTCACTTAGTAACTCATACATGCACTGATACACTCAGTCAGTATTCTATATATGCACTCATACAGTCAGTTAATCATCTAAACATGTACTTATCACTCATTCACGTATCCATATATTCTCAGATGTACTCAGTCACCCAAATACCACTAATCCACTCACTCACCGAAACAGTCACTCATACTTATTCACAGATGCATTACTCACACACCCAGTCAATTAGCTATATATGCACTCATTCACTTACTCACTCACAATGCATGCACTCACTCACTGTCCCATAAACCACTCATCCACTCAGTCACTGCCCATACATGCACTTATACATACAGTGAGTCCCTCATGCACCATTTTGTCTTCACTCACTCTCTCATACTTTTCCCATACATTATTTTCACTCACCCATTCAGGACCCATGCACTCACTCACTCAGCCATATAACACTCACACTCTCACTCATTCAATCACCCATATACAACCTCATTCACTCAGTCAATCTCCCAAAAACACTTATACACTCACTTACTCAACCATACAAGGACTCATACACTCAGACAATCACCCATACACAACTTATGCATTCACTCACTCACCCATACAGACACTCATGCACTCAATCACCTATGCACCATGTATGCACTCACTCATTCACCCATACACACACTCATGTACTCACTTAATCACCCACGTACCACTCAAGCAGTCATTTACTTATCCATAATGCACCCATAAACACAGTGAGTCACCATGCACCATTTGTAGCCTCACTTACCCATATACCATTCATACATGCAGACGCTCACTCATGCAGCACTCATGGACTCACTCTCTCACTAATACACCTCTCATGCACTCACTCTCTCACCCATGCAGGACTCATGGACTCAGTCACTCACCCATATAGGCACTCATCCACTCAGTCAATCTTCCAAAAAAACTCTCACACACTCACTTATTTACCCATACAAGCACTCATACACTCAGACAATTACCCATACACCACTCATGCATTCACTCACCCACCCATACAAACATTCATGCACTCAAAAAATCACCTACACAGCACTCATGCACTCACTCTCTCACCCATACACCTCTCATTCAATTACTCTCTCTCCCATGCAGAACTAATGTACTCACTCACTAACCCATATCTACACTAATCCACTCCGTCAATCTTCTAAAATTCTCTCACGCACTCACTTATTCACCCATACAAGCACTCATACACTCAGACAATTACCCATACACAACTCATGCATTCACTCACTCACCCAAACACTCATGCACTCACTAAATCAGCCATGCACCACTTATGCACTCACTCACTAACCTATACAAGCATGCATGAACTTAGTCAATCACCCATGTACCACTCATGTTCCCACTCGCTCATTCAAACATGCACTCATATACATGGTGAGTCACCCCTGCACGATTTGTAGCCTCACTCAGCCATGCACCATCCATACATTAATTCACTCACTGATTCAGCACTCTTGTACTCACTCTCTCACTCATACACCTTTCATACATTCATTCTCTCATCCATGCATCACTCATACTCACTCACTTACTCACTCATCCACTCAGTCAATCTTCCAAATACCTCTTATGTATTCAAATACTCACCCATAAAAACCTTCATATACACTCACTGATGCACTCAGTAAGTCACCCATGCACCAGTTATATGCTCACTCATTCACCCACACACACACATGCACTCAGCCAATCACCCATGCACCACTCATGCAGTCACTCAGCCATCTGACCATGCACTCATACACACATTGAGTCACCCATGCACACACTCATGCACTAAGTCAATCACCCATACACCACTCATTCACTCACTCTCTCTCTCATAAACCTTTCATACACTCACTCTTTCACACATGCAGCACTCATGGTTTCACTCACTCACCCATATGTGCACTCGCCCACTCAATCAATCTCCCAAATACCTTTCCTACTTTCACTTACTCACCCATACATGCATCGATACACTCACACAAACACCCATACACCACTCATGCATTCACTCACTCACCCATATACTCATACACTAAGTAAATCACCAATGCACCACTTATGCACTCACTTATTCGCCCACACATGCCCCCAGGCACTCAGTCAAGTCACACATGCACCTTTGATGTATTTACTCACTCACCCCTACAAACACACATATACTCAGTAAATCACCCATGCACCATGTATTCATTCATTCACCCACTGATACAGCACTCATGAACTCACTCTCTCACCTCTCATGCACTCACTCTCACCCATGCAGAACTCATGTACTCACTCACTCACCCATATATGCACTCAATCACACAGTCAATCTCCTCAAATCAGCTCACAGACTCACTTATTCACTCATAAAAAACACTCATATACTCATTCACACATACACCACTCATGCATTCACTCACCAATACAAATGTTCATGCACTCAGTAAGTCACTCATGCACCAGTTATGCATTCACTCACTCACCCATACATGCACACATACACTCAGCCAATTACCCATGCACCACTCATGCGGTCACTCATTCATCCAACCCTGCACTCATGCACACATTGAGTCACTCATACACCATTTGTAGCCTCACTCACTTACCCATACAGCATCCATACATTAATTCACCCATACAGCACTCATGCACTCACTCACTCACCCATACATGCACTCAGTCAGTCTCCCATACACCACACATGCACTCACTCACCAATACATGCACTCAGTCAATTACCCGTACACCACTCATGCACTCACCCTCTCACTCATACACCGTTCATACACTCACTCTCTCACCCATGCAGTACTCATGCTTTCACTTACTCATCCATATGTGCACTCATCCACTCAGTCAGTCTCCCAAACACTTCTCGCGCATTCACTTACTCACACATACAAGCACTCATGCACTCACACAATCACCCATACACCACTCATGCATTCACTCTCACCAATACAAAGCATCACACCCTCAGTAAATCACCCATGCAAAACGTATGCACTCACTTATTCACACACATGCACTCATGCAATCAGTCAAGCCACCCATGCACATTCATGCATTTACCCACTCACCCATGCAAACACTTATGCACTCAGTAAATCACTCATGCACCACTTGTACACTCACTCTCTCACCCATACACACACACATAAATTTAGTCAATTATCCATGCACCACTTATGCACGCACTCTCTTACCCATACACGCACACATGAACTCAGTCAATCACCCATGCACCACTCATGTTCTCACTCTCTCATCCATACATGCACTCATGCACACAGTGATTCTCCCTTGCGCCATTTGTAGCCCCTCTCACTCACCCATACACCATCCATACATTCATTTTCTCACTGATACAGCACTCATAAACTCGCTCTCTCACTCATACACCTCTCATGCACCAACTCTCTCACCCATGCAGAGCTCATGTACTCACCCGTATATACACTTGACACAGTCAGTCTTCCAAAAGCATCTCATGCACTCACAAACCCACTCATACAAGCACTCATATACTCAGATAACCACCCAAACACCACTCATGGATTCACTCTCTCGCTTATATTTATTCACTCAATAAGTCATTCACACATCATTTATGCACTCCCTCATTCACCAATACATGCTGACATGTACTCAGCGAATCACTCAAGCACCATTCATGCGGTCACTCACTCATCCAACTATGCACTCATACACACATTGAGTCACCCATACCCCATTTGTGGACTCTCTCACTTACCCATACATCATCTATACATTTGTTCACTCACTCATACTGCACCCATGCACTCACTAATTCACCCATACACACACTCATGCGCTCACTCACCCATACATGCACTCAGTCAAATGCCCATACACCACTAATGCATTCACTCACTCACTCACTCACCCATACATGCACTCAGTCAATCACCCATGCACCACTCAAGCATTCACTCACTCACTCACCCATACAAGCACTCATCACTCAGTTAATCATCCATACACACACTCATGCACTCCCTCACTCACCCATACATGCACCCACACACCACTCACCCAAGCAGTCCATCACCCATACACTACTCATAACCTCGCACACTCGCCCTTATACACAATCAGGCTCCCACCCACCCATGCATGCCCTCACTCACTCACCCATTTGTGCACTCATGCACTCACTCACTCACCGATACATGCACTCATGTACTTACTAACTCACCCATACTTGGACTTGTGTACTCACTCACTCACTCACTCATTCAGCCAGTCACATACCCACTCACTCACTCAATAGAGTTATTCCTGTACCCACTCATATACACTAGTGCATTCACTTACTCACCCATAGATGTACTTAAACAATAACTCACTCATGCATTTACTCATGAACTGAGTCACTCACCTACATGCACTTATGCACTCAGTGAATCACCTATCCTCACACTGATGCACTCACTCACCCATACTTCCACTCATGCACTTACTCACCCATATGTACACTCATGCACTCACTTACAAATCAATAGATGTACTCGTGCAATCAGTAAATCACCCATGCACAACTCATACATTCAGTCACTCACCCATACACCACTAATACACTCACACGCTCACCCACGCACCACTCATACACTCAGTCACCCACCCATACACTAGTCACACACTCACTCACTCACACACCACTCATACTGTCACTCACAGATACACACTCTGTCCCACTCACTCACTCATCTACGCATGCATTCAAACTCAGTCACTCACCCATTAAATCACTCATGCACTCACCCACCCATACATCCAGTCACATACCCACTCACTCAATATAGCCATTCATTTACCCACTTACTCATCCATACATACACTCATAGTCAGTTACTCGCCCATACATGCACTAATACACTCACTTACTCACCTATACATACACTCATACACTCACTCATTTACCCACAAAGGACTTATGCAATCAGTGAATCACCCATGCTTACAGTTATGCACTCACTCAGTGACCCATAGAAGCACTCATACAGTTTACCTTCTTTTTTAACCATGAAAGGCGGTTCTAACAAGAACCTTTTTTCTGGAATTTTTTTTTAGTTATTTTGGAGTTTTATTACATTTTGCAGGTTTTTGTTTCAAAAATAAAATGACAAATGGAAAAACTTATTTTCATCAAGAACTGAAGCTGGGGAACTAACTTTAATTGGAACAAAAAAAAAGTCAGCATTAATGGTCCTTAGCAGTCTGTCAAAGAACTTGCATAGACTCCTCTCCCACTGTTAGCACCTTCTGGCATTCATGGCTAAAACGTCTAATCTTTTTCAAGCTCAGGTCCTTTGTCTGTGAACTGCTCCTATATGGCAAAAGGAATAGGGTCACCACTTGCCACCATTAGAGCTTGTGATGTACCAGGCTCACCTGCACTCTGTTCTCGCTGAGCCTCTGCTAGACACCCACTGTGGTAGGTTTTCAAGTGGTAAAGCATGCTTCTTCAAAGCGCCCCTAAGATCGTGACACAAAGGGTGTACTAAACCAGTTTTGCAACACTTTTACTCTCCCCTGATGGTATATTAAAGAAGTCCCATGCAAATGATTGCTTTAAAAGGGGTTCATCTTCAGATGAACTTTCTTAATGATGGTGAGCAGCTTCCTCCCCAGTACCGCACAATTTCTATTTTGAAAAGAAAAAAGAAAGAATAAAACTACCTCCAAAATGCAATCAATGTGCAGCTCCAAAACAACCCCCTGGAAACAAAACTTCTGGTTAAAAGAAAAGGAAACTGTGTGTGGTCATCCTGTTCAGGAGACAGAGAACTGACATGCCCAATCAAATCACCTCATACCATAATCATGTGATCTCCAGGAACGCCAATGTCATTGCGGATACCAACGTTGTCGCAATGATGAAAAACACAATGAAACATTTTGCAAATCATGTTTGAGCACAAATACTTCTATATTTAACTTTTTGTAGAAAACTACTACCTTCAAAAATGAATTACAATATCTCTATATATGATATTTACAATTTGTCCATAATACTCCGAATCTGCGATTAATCACGAAAACGAAAGATACGTATTACTACATTTTACGACGTATTAGCAATGAATGAAAAAAGGGGGGGAAGTAAAATACAAACCTCCCTAATCTGTTTTGTGATAAATAGAAGGGGACATTTCCTTTCAATAGGACTGGGCCAGTTTATGGCATACTAACTGGTACCACCTCACCACGCGCTCACTTTGAATGGGGCCCATGCTTGCAACTATATTATGTTTTTAAAAGTGCCTGCTGCCGACGTTCCTTGCCTCAATCTATTTTCAGGGGACTAAAAAAATCTCAAAATAACTCCCAAGATAATTGATGTTTCTGGACATATATCACACGTCTGTCTAGTACAAGATTTGGCTGTACTATAAGCTCACACAAAGGGTTTCTATGTGTGCTGCAAAGAATGTGTACCATGTAGATCACAAAGTGCATATAACATAAAAAAAGTCAGACTATTACTGCTTTTTGTCAGAGAGATTCTTTTGTTTTCTCCCCTCTTTCATTATACTAATATTGCAAACATGGTTCACTTGGGCACAAATCAATTCATAAAATTTAGGAGAACCTTCAACCATGGTGTTAAATTTTAAAGTCTCTGTTTATTTCTCCAAAGAACAAGCACTCCTAAACTATACTGCCTACCAGTATGGATAACCTGTGACTCCTATACCTTGTTGTGCTCTTTCTCATTTCATATTTCCTACACAAAGACTTACACACATGATCACTTGTCTTTGTGCAATGACACCCTACCATACTATAGCATGAGTGATGCTAAAAAACTAAAAACTATTAACATGTATCTCAGAGAAAGCTGTCATGAACACTTCAGTAGGCCTGTTAAAGGATGGCACTAAGCAAATCTATGATAAAGGTGTTCAATGGGAGCACCTACAATCATTATCACACTTGAGTCCCTCCAGCACTAGAACCGGCCCTGCAATCAAGTGTGCAGAGTAACCTCTCGGATTTCACCTAGAACGTGTACATACACACTCAAAAACAAAACCACACTCTTTCCATCTCTCTGTGCAGTGCTGCTCTGGGTGGTTTTAGATGTTGTCTATGGGGCCTGACCCTGCCGCTAACCACCACTGTGCATAGCCAAATACTATGGGGGTCATTATAACCCTGGCGGACGGTGTTAAAGCGGCGGTAATATCGCAAACATGCCAGCGGAAAAAAAGGGAATTATGACTGTGGCGGAAACCGCCAACATAGACAGCCACTTTAACACTCCGACCGCCACGGCGGTACAGACAAGCAGCGCGGCGGTCACCGCCAACAGACAGGCGGAAGACAAAGTACCGCCCACAGTATTACAACAGGCCAATCCGCCACCTTTTCCGGGGCGGATTCACCGTGGATAAAAACACGGCGGAAACAGACATTTCAATGTGAAAACGCTCACTTGAACAAACTCCACGAGGAAGGAGGGCACCATGGAGCCGGAACTCCAAATACTCCCTGCGCTTGTCTTCCTGCTCCTTTACGAACATCAGCAACGGCGGCGCCGAAGACAACGGTGAGTACTGCACCTACGACATAGGGGAGGCAAAAGTCATGGACACACACATGCAAAACCCCCACCCCCAACCCGACCCTCACCCACTACAACACACACACCAATGCATTTCGGAACATCACAGTAACAACCCCCAACCCCCCCGGAAGAATGCTAAGACAAAAGGAAATGAGTTCAACCATTGTAATGTATCAAAAAACAGTAAGCTCATATATACATCAATATATACACATACCAAATATATACATCACGATTAGTAGTACAGGTATGAACATTTCAATGTCCGTGGACCACTGGGCCCAAAATGCATGGGCGAGGCCCACACACGATACCTGTCCTGGAACGGAGAGAACACTGCAGGGGCATCAGATAGAAATACAACAGGCACCTCAGGGGGAAGGAAAGGGGGGGCACCTCAGCCGGATGACTGCACCACACCAGATCCACGATGGGGCTCCATGCCCATTGATGTATCCTGGGGAGTTCAAAGCCACAGTCTCTCAAGTCTCTACAGTGGGTGGGTTGCCCACTGTGCTACCCTGGGGAATGCAAAGCCACAGTCTCTCAAGTCTCTACAATGGGTGGGTTGCCCACTGTGCCATCCTGGGGAGTGCAAAGCCACAGACTCACAAGTCTCTACAGTGGGTGGGTTGCCCACTGTACCATCCTGGGGAGTGCAAAGCCACAGTCTCTCAAGTCTCTACAGTGGGTGGGTTGCCCACTGTGCCATCCTGGGGAGTGCAAAGCCACAGTCTCACAAGTCTCTACAGTGGGTGGGTTGCCCACTGTACCATCTTGGGGAGTGCAAAGCCACAGTCTCTCATGTCTCTACAGTGGGTGGGTTGCCCACTGTACCATCCTAAGGGAGTGCAAAGCCACAGTCTCTCAAGTGGATAACAGTCTCCACTGGTTCTGGAGGGGGACTGGTGCCCAGAGTGCTTCATCCTGTGCAGGATAGATGGAGTGGATGCATGTCTCCACTGGTTCTGGAGGGGGACTGGTGCCCAGAGTGCTTCATCCTGTGCAGGATAGATGGAGTGGATGCATGTCTCCACTGGTTCTGGAGGGGGACTGGTGCCCAGAGTGCATCACTCACCCGTGACGGTCCCTGTTGCATCACTGCCCCTGCTGCTCATGGGCTAGCGGTGCTTGAGTTGGCGGTGCTTGCCCTGTTCAGGGGTGCTTGCCATGGCGGTCTTTGCCCTGTTCTGCAGTGCTTGACTTTGCTGTCTCTGACCTGTTCAGCAGTGCTTGCCCGGTCTTTGCCCTGTTCAGCGGTGCTTGACTTTGCTGTCTGTGACCTGTTCAGCGGTGCTTGCCATGGCGGTCTTTGCCCTGTTCAGCGGTGCTTGCCATGGCGGTATTTGCCCTGTTTAGAGGTGCTTGACTTTGCTGTCTCTGACCTGTTCAGCGGTGCTTGCCCTGTTCAGCGGTGCTTGCCATGGCGGTCTTTGCCCTGTTCAGCGGTGCTTGACTTTGCTGTCTCTGACCTGTTCAGCGGTGCTTGCCCTGTTCAGCGGTGCTTGCCATGTTCAGCGGTGCTTGCCATGTTCAGCGGTATTTGTCCTGTTCAGCGGTATTTGTCCTGTTCAGCGGTGCTTGTCTTTGCTGTCTCTGACCTGTTCAGCGGTGCTTACCCTGTTCAGCGGTGCTTGCCATGGCGGTCTTTGCCCTGTTCAGCGGTGCTTGCCCTGTTCAGCGGTGCTTGACTTTGCTGTCTGTGACCTGTGCTGCGGTGTGTGCCATGGCGGTCCCTCATTGCCCAGCGGGGCTGTGGCTGCCGGGGCCCTCCTGGGCAATGACTCTGGCTGTGGTCTCCTGACCAGTGACGATAGTGCTGCCCTCCTGGGCACTGACTCCGGCGGTGGTCTCCTGACCAGTGACGATGGGGCAGGCGGTGGCGTCTTGGGCAGCGGGGAGGATGGCGGCCTTCTCCGCCGTGCTGCTCTTCCCAGACTTTGGAGACTTCTTCTGCCCCTTCACCACCTTAGGAGGAGTCACAGCTGACTCAACACTCCCCCCGGGACCCTTGTGGGCGGCTTTGCCGGCAAGTGTCTTCCCCCTCTCCCGTTGGGCACTGTCCAACTTCTGGTGCTTCACAGGGGGTGGACTGGCAGTGCTTTGGCTCCGTGTCACACTGGCTGCCCTGGTGCCCGGTGCACTCCACATACCTCGAACAGGTACTACTGGTACCAGAATCTTTTTGGCTGAGGTGCTACTACGGGACCTATGAATTGGAGGGGGGGGTGATGGGACAGAGGTCAAGGTTGCTCAGGAAAAGTTTCTGATGAACACTGGGACGGATAGCTGGAGGGGGTCTGGGAGTGGAGGAAGAGGAGGTGGTTGTAGGAGGTGTAACTTTTGGTGATTTGGGTGCAGGTGCATATTCTGGAGGCTGTCGTGAGGTGGATGGATGTTGTGTGTGTGCCCACGTTTGTGTACTTTGGGAGGGGGCGTCACAGACACACTGGGAGAGGACACAGGGGACGTGTAAATGGTAGTGGGGGTTGTGAGTGCAGGTGAGCGGGGTGTGGTGCTCGGTGTTCTGGTGCGAGTCCTAGTGGCTGTTGTGGTAGTGCATGCAGGTGAGAGTGTAGACGAGACTGGGAGGGAGGAGGGAGACGACGAGGAGGGGCACACAGTGAAGGCTGTGGATGTTGCTGTGTCTGTATGTGGGTGATGCTTGTGTGAGTGCCTGTGGGATGTGTGGTGCCTATGTTTGCTTGAGCTGCCCTTGTGTGTTGAGGTGTGTGCAGGCTGGTCTGATGGTGTGCTTGGGATAGGTTGAGGTACAGGGGATTGGGTCTGGGTGGAGGAAGTTGGAGGGAGGAGGCTAGACACAGGGACAATGGCTGCAATCAGTGTTGAGGCCAGAGATTGCAGGGTTCGATGATGGGCAGCCTGACCAGAATGAATGCCCTCCAGGAATGCATTGGTGTGTTGCAACTCCCTTTCTACACCCTGGATGGCATTCACAATGGTAGACTGCCCAACAGTGAGTGACCTGAGGAGGTCAATGGCCTCCTCACTGAGGGCAACAGGGGTGGCAGGGGCTGAGGTGCCTGGGGCGAAGGTGATGCCCACCCTTCTGGATGAGCGGGCACAGGGTGAAGGCTGAGGGGCTGCTGGGAGGGCGGTGCTGGTAGGGGGGGTGGCGGCTGTACCTGTAGAAGTGGGGGGCACAGATGGTGCCGCCACCACAAGGGAGCTCCCGTCGGAGGACGAGTCCGTGTCGCTGTTTGCTGATCCGCTGACCGCCGTGAAGCTCCCCTTGCCCTCCGTCCCACTGGTGTATTCGGAGTCCGTGGTGTGGCCCTTCATGGCCATGTGGGACGCAGCCCACTCGTGCTCCGGTGCCCCTGTACCTCCGCCTGATGATGCTGATGCACAAAAGAACAGGGAGAGCACAAAAAGGGGTGGGGAAACAGAAGAAAGACAGGTTGAGTGCATGGCTTACCGCTACCGTTGGCGGACAATACAGACACAGCTGCCCCCTGCACTACGCTGTGCTCTTGGCCTTTACAGATGCAGTTCCTGGGATATGGCCTACTTGCCTATGAGTGTCATCTGCCCACATAGATGACACAGGGGCATGTATACCTGGTTTTGGCACTCTACAGAGGTGGGGTGGAGTGGCACATTGCCTGCATTACGGAGGGGCCTAGCCTACGGAACTCGCCCTGGCCTAGGGAAACCCAAAGCCCTCCTCCCCCACCCAGACCCCTCCACTGGGCGCAAAGTCATGAGAATGTGAGTGTACTCACCCCCTTGTGTCTGCTGTGATGTCCTCATGCGCCCATCCAACTCAGGGTAGGCCACCCCCAGGATCCTGAACATCAGGGGGGTCATGGTGCGACGGGCACCCCTCCCACATTGGGAGGCCATCCCCAGCTGAGCCTCCGCCATCTTCTTGCACCAGCGGCGAATGTCCTCCCATCTTTTGCGGCAGTGGGTGCTCCGTCTCTGGTGGACCCCAAGGGTCTGGACTTCCTTGGCGATGGCACGCCAAATATCCTTCTTCTGGTGGGCGCTGACCTACATGAAATGTACAGGGGAAGAAGAGAAGTCATTAACAACTGCACCGTCGAAGTGAGTGGCCCACATCCCTACCCTTGCCATGTGGCACGTGCATTCACAGTCCTTCATGCTCGCATAACTCTGCCCCCTTCCTACTTACATCCAGCCCTCTCCACCCAGGCATAGCCCATACAACTTGCACCCTATGTACTCACCCGTTGGTCTGAAGGACCGTAGAGTAGCGTGTACTGGGGGAGGACCCCGTCCACGAGCTTCTCCAACTCCTGTGCAGTGAAGGCAGGGGCCCTTTCCCCAGACGCACGTGCCATTGTCTCTTCCAGACCGAGGTCACAGCAGCACTTGCAGTGTAGGTCCTCTCCTGTCGAAGATCAGGTATCGAGTGATTGAACAGATAGAAAATGGCGGTCACGTCCGCGGCGGTGACGTCCACGGCGGTGCGTATCATCTCCGCCGGCGCACTTCGTCATTGGCTTCTGGGACCCATAGGGTCCAATGTCAACCAATGCAGCATTGCGCCGCGGTCTTCGACCGCCTACCGTGACGGTGTACAACGCCAGCGCAGTTACCTCACATCCCATTGTCCCACTTTAGAGGTCAGGCATCCGCCATTTCAGGGACCCACATGGCTTCATTTACAACTGCGTCACACATACCTAGGCCTGGACTCAACACACATACAGGAAGATTTTTGTATTTTGTGTCGTGTTCTGTGTAGCTGTGGGTACATACCTCAGAATTGGTTGACTCTGTGGTCACTGTTGTCCTTCCTAGGCACCGTCAGCTGGGACATGTGAGGAGATGGCGGAATCCTCCGGTGTACCGACCGCTGGTGGACCTGTTGACAATGGAGGAGCGACATTTAATCATCACCTACAGGTATGACCGTGCCACAATCCAGGAACTGTGTACCCAGTTGGAGCCAGATCTGATGTCACCAATCCGCCATTCCACAGGTATCCCCCCTCAAGTGCAGGTGCTGTCAGTACTCCATTTCCTAGCAAGCGGGTCATTTCAGACAACAGTGGCCATGGCATCAGGGATGTCCCAGCCCATGATTTCTAACGTATTGTCCAGAGTGTTGTCTGCCCTGCTGAAACAAGTGAGGAGCTACATCGTTTTCCCTCAGGTGGAGGATTTGGCTACAGTGAAAGGTGACTTCTATGCCCTGGGACACATCCCCAACATCATAGGTGCCATTGATGGGACCCATGTGGCTTTGGTCCCCCCCCACAGGAGTGAGCAGGTGTACAGGAACCAGAAGTGTTATCATTCGATGAATGTACAGATGGTATGTTTGGCAGACCAGTACCTCGCAGGTTAATGCTATGTTCCTTGGCTCAGTGCATGACGCCTACATCCTGCGGAATAGCAGCATCCCTTATGTGATGGGTCAACTTCAGAGGCACCGTGTGTCTATTAGGGGACTCTGGTTACCCCAACCTGTCATGGCTATTGACCCCAGTGAGGAATCCCAGGACCAGGGCAGAGGAACGCCACAATGAGGCCCATGGGCGGACTATGAGGGTGATCGAACTCACCTTCGGCCTCCTGCAGGCCAGGTTCAGGTGCCTCCATATGACAGGTGGTTCCCTATTCTACTCACCAAGGAATGTGTGCCAGATCATCATCGCCTGCTGTATGCTGCACAATCTTGCTTTGCGACGCCAGGTGCCTTTTCTGCAGGAGGATGGTCCAGATGACGGTGTTGTGGCAGCTGTGGAGCCAGTGGACAGTGATGAGGAGGAAGCAGAGGAAGAAGACATTGATAACAGGGACTCTGTCATACAGCAATATTTCCAGTGACACACAGGTGAGAACAATTTTTTAACTATTATATTTACTTTCACACTTCTACCTCTATCCTGTCTGTCAATTTGAAGCAGTATTTGCTAACTGAGTGGTACATTTCCATTACGGTTTCACAGGTGTGGTTACCAACGTGTGTCATCTGCTTGCATCCTTCATGGGCTTGTGATGTGTGACATAGGTATGTTGACATTACATTTTCGAACGGATTTTGTCATTGTCATAGATAATACACATTTTCAAAATCACAGACTGACTCCAGATTGTTTTGTGGTTCAAGGGTGTTTATTGAAGTGCTAATTATTGGAGGGGGTGGCAAAATGGTGATGGGTGATGGTGGAGGAATGTCCATGGCAGAGTCCAGTCTATTAGTCTCAGTGGTGCACTGCCCATATGGGCATAGGAAGTGGAGCTGGGGCAGTTCCAATCTGGACAGGGTAACAAAGTGGGACAATGGGATGACAATCAGGCTGGTCTCATTTCTTGGCGGGGGTCTTGCCATCGTGCTATGTCCTGTTCCTGGATCTCAGGGACCGCTTGCTGGGTGGTTGTCCGTCTGCAGGGGGTGGGGTGCTGGTGTGGTGGTCCTGTGGCGGGGCGTCCTGTCCACTAGCGCCGGCGGAGGTGGTGGGAAGTTCATCGTCCAGGCTAGTGTCAGGGGCCCCTTGGAGTGCCACAGTGTCCCTCATGGTCTTCTGTATGTCCTTCAGCACCCCTACAATGGTGCCCAGGGCAGAGCTGATGGTTCTGAGTTCCTCCCTGAACCCCAAATACTGTTCGTCCTGCATGCGCTGGGTCTCCTGAAACTTGGCCAGGACTGTAGCCATCGTCTCCTGGGAGTGGTGGTAGGCTCCCATGATGGAGGAGAGGGCCTCGTGGAGAGTGGTGTCCCTGGGCCTGTCCACCCTGTGTCGCACAGCAGCCCTCCCAGTTCCCCTGTGTTCCTGTGCCTCCGTCCCCTGGACCGTGTGCCCACTGCCACTGCCCCCAGGTCCCTGTTGTTGTTGGGGTGGTGGGTTATCCTGGGTTCCCTGTAGTGGTGGACACACAGCTGATTGGCTTGTCCTGGGTACGGAGGTATGGGCCCGCTGGGTGGGTGCTGTGCTGGTGTTACCAGAGGGTGGAAGGTCAGTGTTGGGCTGTGCCTGTGCGAGGGGAACCGACTGTCCCGAGGCCCACGATGGTCCGGGCTGGTCATCTGGATCCAGTTGGCCAGAGCTGCTGTCATCACTGTGGGCCTCTTCTGTGGGTGGGGTGGAGATGTCTGGACCCTCCTGTCTGGTGGCGCTAGGTAGTGGTCCTCCAGGGGTGTAAAAGCATGATTATTGCATCTGTGTGTCTCATGGTGTGCAATGGGTGGGTGTGCGTGTACCACTGTGCTAGCATTCCTGTGTGGGGGCTTGTTTAATGATGGTTGGGGGGTTGTTATGGGTATGTGCAGTGGGCATGCTTTAGTGATGGGTGTCCATGCTTTGTTGTGTCATGCAGGGCTTGGTGTTGGGATGTGTGGTTTGTGTTATTAGTACATTAGTGAGGAGTTGGAGTAATAGGGGAGGGGGTGAGGGTGGGGGTGTGTGATAGCATGCAGGTAGGGTGCGGGATATGATAGTTAAGATTAGACTTACCAGTGTCCATTCCTCCACCGACTCCTCCGAGGCCCTCTGGATGCATAATGGTCAAGACCTGCTCCTCCCATGTTGTTAGTTGTGGGGGAGGAGATGGGGGTCCGCCGCCAGTCTGCTGAATCGCGATGTTGTGCCTGGAGACCACTGAACGCACCATCCCCCGTAGGTCATTCCACATCTTCCTGATGTCCTCCCCATTTCTTGGGTCCCACTGCGTTGACCCTGTCGACGATTCTCCGCCATAGCTCCATCTTCCTAGCAATAGAGGTGTGCTGCACCTGTGATCCAAATAGCTGTGGCTCTACCCTTACGATTTCCTCCACCATGACCCTGAGCTCCTCCTCCAAAAACCTGGGGTGTCTTTGGCGTGCCATGGGGTGGTGTAGGTGATGTGTGTGGGGTGTATGTGGTGATGAGTGTGGTGATGTGTAGTGGTGTGTGGTATTTTGTGCATGGATGTTGTGTGGGTGATGGTGTTGTGTACCACTGTGTGGTGGGTTGCCTATTGCTGGGCTATCTCTCTGTCGCATTTGTCTCTAATTTTTGGTCGTAGGGGTTTGTGGGTGATGTTTTATATTGTGTTTGGTGTGTGGGACTGGTGTTTGTATGTGTATCAGGTGTGTGTATTTTGAATTGTCCAATGTGGCGGTGTTTTGGAGATGTATGTATTTTGAGCACGGCGGTGTGTACAGCCAATGGAATACCACAGTTGAAAGACCGCCGCGTGGATTTGTGTGTCGTGATAGTGTGGGCGTATTTCTGTTGACGTGATGGTGGAGGTTTTGTTTTCGCCAGTTTATCACTGACCTTTGGTGTGGCGGACTTGTGTGGGTGTCTGAGTTTCGGCGGAATCCGAGATGTGTGTCATAATAGCTGTGGCGGAATTCCGCGGCCGCGACGGTGTATTGGCGGTCTTCTGCACGGCGGTAAGCGGCTTTTAGCGCCAATGTTGTAATGAACCCCTATGTGCTGTAGTGGTTGTTTTAATGTATAGTAATGAAAATGACTTTACGTTAAAAAAAAACCATAGAAATTCACTGGAAAAAAAAAAGGTTACTGGGACGTTATGGTTAGGAAATAGAATTTAAAAAAAACCTTAGAAATTCAGTGAATAAAACAAAGGTTACATGGGCGTTATAGTTAGGTTCTGAATTTACCTGTAGAAAACTAAAGAAATTCAGCAGTTATAATTACCTAAGGTAATGATACTTTATGCCCCTGTAATGCTCTGCTTATGACCTCACATATTACATCACTCCTGACATGGTCAGTGACATCACTGATGATATCTCAAATGACAACACTGATAACGTCTCAAATGACATAACTGATGAGATCATCAACAGACCCACTCACACATCCACTTACAAACCCTAAAAATAATCCTCATTCAAAAAGCCACAGTCACAGACCTACCATTGAATCATAGAGCTACTCACAGATCGACTCATCCATACAGTGACTAACACAACCACTAACTCACATATACAGCACAGCAAACACTCTGCTGTTTGACAGCAGGACCTTTAAAGCAGGTCCTGCTGTCAAGCAGCAGAGCTTTTATCTCTGTCCCCTGCACACGTGCAGGAGACAGAGATGAAATGCTTCAGCAAGCATGGAGTTGCTGAAGCAATGGCCTTAAGGCTTAAGAGCATTTTATTAAAAATTTAAAAAATAAAAAATAAAATATATTATATATATATATATACACATATATATATATATAAGGAGGGACCATGAGGGAGTCCTTGGGGGCTCCCTCGCAGTCCCAGAAAGCCCATAAAGGGCTAAAAAATCTAAATCAAAAATAAAAAAAAAACAACAAAAAAACTTCACAGTGAGCTTTGGGAGTTTGAGTCCAGCTGGACTCATTAACATTTTTGTTTAAATATATATATATTTTTTTTAAACATAAATTTTTTTTAGATTTTAATTTCGATAGAAATATTTAATTCTAATTATATCAGTCATAAAAGCCTAAAAACTCTATTTCGGTCCCTCTCAATTTATTTCTCTCCCTCTGTCTCTCTCTCTCTGTTTCTCTTTCAATCAATTCTCCCACTCACACACCCACTCAAACACTTACGCACCCTCTCACAGACCCATTCAGACACTCACCCTTCCACTCACAGACCCAGTCAGACACTCACACACCCACTCACAGACCCACTCAGACTCTCATGTACTCCATGAGCACCAGTCAGACCCTCACACACCCACTCAGACCCACTCAGATAGTTAAGCACCCACTCACACACCCAGTCAGACTGTCACACACCCACTCACAGACCCACTGACACCCTCATGCACCCACTAACAGACCCGCACACACACTTACATACCCACTAAAACACTGATGTACGCACTCTCAAACCTAGACAGACAATCTGACAACCAGTCTCACCCCCAGTAGAGAGGCAGCAGACGACTCTTAGTATGCATGGCCAAAGAGCAATACACAGCATGGGGTTGGGAGATTTGGGAGGTTGGCCACAGGATCTGGCTGTAGGCCAGGTCTTGCGGGCAACCTCCGCTGCACACAGGGGGAGGCCCGTGTTCGGTGTAAGGTTGGGTGGTTATAGGGAGTTTGGCCATGCGCGGTGGTGGTTGGATTAACGTATAGTAATGAAAATTACTATACGTTAAAAAAACATAGAAATTTACCAAGAAAACAAAGGTTACAGAGACTTTATAGTTTGGAAATAGAATTAAAAATCCCCATAGAAATTCACTGAAAAAAACAAAGGTTACATGGATGTTATAGTTTGGTTCACATTTTAAGCGTACATAACCTTAGAAATTCAGCAGTTATAGTTGGAGTTATTTCAACTAATCAGAACTCGTGCCCTACAGTAACTATAACTTGTGCCCCGCCATGGACAGTTTTTTTGTCAAAGATTTTACTGCAAATATTAAATTGATATTACCAATGATGTAATCAAAGATGTCATAAGTGCCACAATTTGTGGATAATTATCAGTGTATGACGAGGGCGTGAGTCAGAGTTAACTTAGGGCACGAGTTGTAGTTAGTTGAGATAACTCTAGCTATAACTTGCGAATTTCTAAGGTTTTGTGCATTTAAAATGTGAGCCTAACTATGACAGCCCTGTAACTTTTTTTAAATCATATCTATCTATCTATCTATCTATCTATATATATATCTATATATATATATATGTATATATATATATATATATCTATATATTTATATATATATATATATATATTTTTTATTTACACTGAAAAAAACAAAGGTTACAGGGATGTTATAGTTAGGTTTACATTTTACTCACACAAAACCATAGAAATTGAGCAGTTATAATTATGGTTAGCTCAAATAACTATAACTTGTGCCCTATGGTAAGTGTAACTTGTGCCGTGAATTTCTATGGTTTTTTAAATATTAAGTAGTTTTAATTATTTTTGTTAATTCAACCATAGCTGCACATGGGTGGAGGTTGGCTGCAGGGCCTGGTTCCTGTGCCCAAGACCCTTTAAGCATCAAACCCATGCCACACAAGGCCTTTGGCTGTGCACTACCATGGGCAAGGTCAGACCCTGAGGCCAACCCCCTATCAGCACCCAACCCCGAACCATGCACGGCCTTCAGCCATACATGGAGGGGGTTCACCACATGGCCTAGCCTTCGGCCAGCAGTCAACCCCACACCGCGTAAAGAAAAGAAAAGAGCGCAGGATACAAATACCCTTACTGCCTAGCCTTGGTGCTGGGCTCCAGCCAAAGCAAAAAAGCATTTTTATTTGTAAAATTTTTGCTGCGATTTTATGGTAGGTTCCCAAATTCGCAGCAAAAATGTAAAAATAAAAAAACAAGCGCTAGCTCCCGTACTTGTTTTTAGCAAAGACCCTGGGGGCCCAGGTCCCGGGGGGAATGCCAACATCTATAAAATAATAAAGTAGGGGGGTGCATGGGGCTCTCCTCCTGAGGCTCTTATGAGCCTGGGGACCACCACCTCCCCACGGCTTTATTGTTATTAGGTAGGGTCGCGGGGACCCCCCCTCCAATGGACTCCTTCACCCCGGAACCACCACCTCCCCTGAATGTTAAATATAGAGTAGGAGGGGGCAGTGAGGATCCCCCTCCTGGTGCTTAAATATATGCCCTGGGGACCACCACATCCCCTGAGCTAACTAGAAAATCATGCAGGGGTTTTGCAGAGTCCAGAGGCCCCAGGGACCACCACCTTCCTGGGGCCAAATACATTGTTTAAAGTGAGAGCTGGACTGTGTGGCCCCCTTTCATGGCCACATATGGACCCTGGGACCCCATCCCCTGGGCCCCAACCCTTGTATCTGGGTACTGTGGCCCCACGCAGAGCACCCAGTGTGCATTGTTGAGAACCGCAGGGAGAGCCTCAAGGCATCCATGGTCCCAGCTGGCCTCCCTCCATCTGCGGGAGTCAGCATTGCTCCTGCACACAGGGATATGCTAGAAATGCAGCTCCCTGTGTGCAGGAGTGATTGTTTCATCTGTTTCCAGCAAGTAGGAGCGGTTTGTCAGCTCCCACTTGCTATAAGCAGAGTTAGTGTTTACTCACGCTTGGTGGGAGCTGTCAGCTTCTGCCAAGCTAAATAAAACAGTTTTCTCCCAAGGCCGGGCACCCTGGGGATAGCAGGAGCTGGCACAGAGGTGAGGGGAGGTGGTTGTCCCCAGGGCCATTAATGGCTCCAGAAGAAGGGCAATGGGCTCCAGGAAGATAGTGGTCCCGAGGCCATATGTGGACCAGGAGACGGGCCGCAAAGCTCCCCTCCCATGCTAAAAATGGTTTTGGCCCCAGGAAGGTGATGGCCCCTGGGGCCAGTGAGGTCCATGCGCCCCCCTGTATAATTATTTAGATAGTCCTGGGGAGGTGGTGGTTCTTGGGGCATATTTAAGCCCAAGAATGGGGGTCCGTGTGGCCCTCCTCCTTTTGTCTCCTTTACACGAGATTGGAAATATTAGTGAACCATTCGCTCACCTAGATACACACATTTATTTTTCCTTTAATATCTCAAACAGATTTACATCACCTAACAAAAAGGGAGCATTCTGGACCAAGAGCTACCTTTCTGCCAAATTTGGTGTAATTCCCTCCAGGAGTTTGTGCTGTAGTCGTGTCTAAAATCTTTATGGAAATGAACATGGGAAAGAGATTTTTCTTGACTCCCCTCTGTCGATAAAAAAGGGTGGTACCAAAACACATTTTCTACATTCATTTTTCCATAGGGATTTTGAACAGCGATAGCACAAAAACTAGTGGACGGAATTACACCAAATTTGGCAGGAAGGTAGGTCCTGGTCCAGAAAGAGTTTGTTTCGGTGCAATTCCGTTCAGTAGTTTTTGAGAAATTAAGGGAAAACAAATTTGTTTCTCTAGTAACGCAAAGGATTCATGACCCCTAACATTCTCATGCTGAGATCTGATTGGCTAATAACACTTCAATAACAGAAGCTATTGAAGTGTTGGCAGCCATCTTGGGACTCGGCTTCAGCCAAGTCACCCAAACATTTTTTTAAAAATCAAAAAGGACCAGGGTGCGAACACTTTGACCACTTAGCTCTGGAGGTGGGGTGCTAAAGGGACCCCCGAGGGCTAAAAAGCATTTTTGTAATATATTATGAGTGGACCAAAGGTTACAGGGATGTTATAGTTAGGTTCAGATTTTACATGCACAAAACCATAGAAAATCAGCTGTTAGAGTTATTCAAGTAACTATAACGCATGCCATAACCATGCACAATTTTATCATCAATAATCAATGCAAATGTTACAGTGATATTATCAATGATGTCATAGAAGATGTCATGAGTGATGTAATATCTGGGCTAATTAGCTGTGCATGGTGAGGGAGTGAGTTATAGTTGCCCATTGAAATGCATAGTGGGGGTGGGTTTAGCATAGGGCCTGGCCTGGCATTGTACTGCTCCCCCAACATTACAGCTCCTGCACCCCCCTCCTCCTTGCCATCCATTGCCCAAGTCCATGGCCTTGCTTCCTCATGACATTCTTGTGTGGCCGTTGGTTTACACTTCCCTTCCCGCCTGCCCTGAACAGTTAGCTTGCTGCCTCATCCACCTCCTCCCTACCCTCTGTTTTCTAAAGTCCATGCACCAGTTCCCTCCCTCCTGCCTTGCATGGTCCTATAGGATGCCACTGTCCTCCATTTAGCTTGACATCCCTGCTCACTCCTCCCGTCATTTGCTGCTCAATTTTGTATGCCCCATCATTGCCCTCCTTCTTAGCCTCTGTGCTTAGCTTACTGCCCCTACCCTCCTTCTCCCTGCCCTCTGATGTCTGTGTACATGCCCCTGCTCCCTCCTTTGCTGCCATTCCCCTCCCCACCTGCCTAACATGATCAGATGGCTGCCACCTGTCCCTGCCACCTCCACCCTGCCTCGCCGAGTTCCATGCCCAATCTCCTCTGTCTTGTCCTCCACGGCCCATTTTGGTGCAACTCCCCTCTGCCCTCCATGCTCTGTTGTGATTCAACTGCTCCTCCTTCCTGCCCTGTGTGGTCTGTTGTGAAGCCCTTTCCCCTGCCCTCTCTTCTCTGTGTCCATCCCCTACCCCTCCATTTTGTCCTCCATGGTCCTTTGTTCATGCCCGATACGCTCCTTCTTGCCCACCATGGCTGTTGTGCTGCCACTTACCCTCCCGCTTGCTATGCTTGGTCTTCTATGCTGCCACAGTGTTGGGCTCACAAACCTGAATGTGCTCCAGTAAATAACTCAATCATCTGCTTTTGCAGGGACCAATGTTTATTGTAACCCCATTAGAATGTTTTGCAGATACCAATGCTTGTTTACAAAGACCAATACTTGTTGGAACCAATGCTTGTTTAGGACACATGTTGCTCAAGCCTCCAGCATCTCTATGACTCAGACTGGGTGTGGTTCCCTATGACTCAGACTGGGTGTGGCTGGATGCAGCAGGTATTTAAACCACACCCGGAATGAGTGAATTGCTTGCTGTAAAGGTCACAGGCTGCAGAGAAGAAGTCTCTGCTTCTCCATGTTTGATCTTTATGTTTAGTCCTGTATCCTGACTGCCACTTCTGAGGAGTTGAAGAGATGGAGAGATTTGACTACTAAAAGGCAGTAACGTGTTGCGTGCTCGAAAAACATTTATTCATGAAAACGTGACACTTGTTGACTTGATAGTTGAAATTTGGATGTTTTGGAGCGCAACGCGCCTAAGAAGGCACATCATTGGCGTTTAAGGTCACTGGAATGCTCACTCCTAGTCAGAAAATAATGCTTACCACTTCTGCTTGCTACATATATCAGAAAGGAAATTCTTTCTTGCAATTATCATATTGAGAATACATTTATTATGCTAAGTTTAATATGACATTTACATAATTGGTGCTGGTGATATGGAACATTCTGTGACTGTCTCGAAAGTTTCATTGCTATGCTCAACTTACGCTGTGATGTAACAGTGATAAAACTGATCGCTTGTGTGATTGATAATAACCCTATGTTTCCAGTGTGATACAAACTTTGCACTGTAATCTTTTGATATTAACCGTGTGTTCCTTTGAATTTTAAGTACAGTGCATAAATCAACCCATGAATGTCTGCAAACCTAATTACCTGAGAAATTTTTGTCATTATTTATTACCTATTTAAATGTCTATGAAGTCAAGTGAGTCAGCATCTTAGGAAATCTCAGCAAGGTCATCAAACAAGATATCCACAGAACTTCAAGAACATTTAGGTAAGCATTAATTAGGGTGACGATGGATCAATCTGCGTTCACCTTTGGAGTAGTCATAGATATTATAGGAGGTTCAAAGTTCTTATTTAATTACAGGTAATCCACATCATTTCCCTAAAATTCCTAGAGAGAGGGAGAGCAATCTAAAATGGGAAGGGGAACCAAACAGGTACACCTAGCTTCAACATCGTAGTCAGAGACTAGTATATACATGGTTACGAGTTATGAGCTGTTTAACTGATATGTAATATATTATAGGAAATTTCGGCTCTTCAAGGACCATCACCAGTCATTTGGATCCAGGCCTGTGGCTCCAGTGTCTCTCTCTCTCTCTCTTTAATCCATCCCCTTCCCCCTGGGCACTCCGATGCCAATCATGTGCATTTAAGTGGGAGGCATATAACGTCTAGGGGGAATTGGGAATTGGGGGGAATTGGGAATAGTCAACTAGGTCAACATTGTGTCTCCATGGGACAAACAGGTTACTGCTTGACACACAGCCCCTCCCACCTGCCCTGTGTGGTCAGCTTGCTGCCCCAGACCACCTCCCACCTTCTCTACGATGACTGTGTGTATGTCATTATAGTCTCACTGTTGCCCTCTGTGGTGTGTTGTGCTTCCAGTACCCATCCTGCCTGTCTTCTTGCTGCTCTTGTCCTGCCCCCTTGCCTCCTGCCCTCTGTTTTCTATATGCAGGTCACTATCCCCTCCCTCCTGCCTTGTCTGGTCAGTTGTCGTGAACCTAAACCCTCCTTCCTGCCCTTCACGGTCCATTATGATGCAACTGTCCCTCCTATCCCTCCTGTCAGCCCGATATGATTAGCTAGCTGCCCTTGCTTCTTTCCCCTCTGTTTTCATGTGCATGGCCCTGTCCTCTCACTTTTGCTTTCCATGGTCCGTTATGCTACACTGCCATCCCGCTTGCCCTGTGTGGTGTATTGTGCTTTTGCAACCCTTTACCCCTATCCTGTAAGTTCAGTTTGGTGCCCCTGCCTATCTCCCTCCTACCCTCTACCCCATTCCTCCTGCCCTCTGTGATCCAATGTACCACACTTGCCAACATTTTGAACTTGGTAAGAGGGAGATTTTGAAAACAAAATCCTGGAGAATTGTTTTTCCCCATTGGCTTCCATTGCAAAAGGAGAGATTTTAGGATAGAGACAGATAAAATAAAGCACTTTTGGGCTTAAAAGCATCAGGAGGCTCCAGCCTGAACCAGGTCTGTTGGCATGTATGGGTGTAATCCCACTGCCTCTTCCGTCTGCCTTCAATGGTCTGCTATATTGCCACATCCTCTCTTGCCTGTCCTGCATGGTTGTTTTTTTCCTCGTCGCTCTCTCCCCGTTGTGCTGCCTCAGCCCCTCCTGCCTATCCAGCGTGGTCAACTTGTTGCCTCTTCACCCTCCTCCCTTCCCTCAATTATCTGAGTCTGTGCCCTTGATCTCTGCCTTCCAACAGTATTCTATAATGAATATCTAGACTGCTAACATTTTATATTTGTTACAAAAGTGTGGCACGCCTGAAGTCATCTTGATGTTATCAAAAACTAATACCTAAAGCATCTCCTTTAGAAATTATTACAATGAGAGGGTCTTCTTACCATAGAAATTATGGTTAGTGCTCCAAAAAACTAAAATGAGGACATATTTTCTGAGTTCTCAAATAGCGACTCCGCACTTTTGAATGATTTGCTATCTTTATGTTTTTAGGTTAAGCGTAAGCGTATGGCCTCTTGTTTACATTTAGCATACTTCTATGGGCTTAAAACCATTTCATTTGTTCATTTCAGTATCATTTAAAAATCCTTCCTTGCTAGTGGTCAGTCCTGCCTCTTTGTCCCTTCTTTTTCTGTTTGGGAGCAGGGAGCAACTACAGTATAATTACTCTTTGTCTTGTTTATTTCTTCTGTATTGTCTTTTTTCCTCTTTGTTTCCTGCTGGTGTTCCATGAAGCTTCTCTTTTCATTTGCAGAGCATTCTTGCTCTTATCTTAGCTTCACTGTAAATAAGGCTGTAAAACTGACTGTTATCTTGGTCACAATTGCTCTTCAAAGGCTCTTTGTGCCCTCTGTTCTGCTCTTTCTTAGCTGCCTGGCTCCCATGGGTACTTGGCTTGGATTCTCTACAGTTGTAAATGAAATTACTAAACTGCACAGCGGATTTCATTTATCCATAAAGTTCAACATGTGTTCTCTGCAGACAGTTTAAAATGAGCCTGAGCTAAGGTTTGCGTAAAGGTTCAACTCAACGTTTGTTTGCCAGGTTGCTTGTGTATATTGTCAACATTGTAATTCTGCACAATGCCTGCTGATAGCACTGATCTCTTTGGGGACCGTGAATGCTGATGTTGCCAGGCAGGGTTGAGTGATTTACATTTGCTGGGTAGGCACTCTCCATTGGAGGGAGTGGGGGGCAGGAGGGCTCAGGATAATGTTCACTTGAAGTGTGTTCAAAATGTGCACCTCGGTCTCCCCTATAACCCAAGCCTTGTGCACAGTGGAGGATTAGTTCGGTACACCGGGCACAGTATTAGAGGAGTCACCACCACGTTCCTCCAGTTTGTTTGTGTAGATTGTTCTGAAGGAGAGGTGACCATTGGTATTTTGCGATTCTCCCAGATCCGTACCACGGATGATTTATTTCTAGAACACTCCATACTTTAACAAGTGGGAGAAATAATTGAAAGGCTGTAATGTCCCACACATATTTGTATTTTTTATGTTTTTGTAGTCTAGCCTTCTCTTTATTTTGCTTATCCATGTAAAACTGTCACACTTGGCCAGTGTACAGAAGTGTGGTATTTGCATAACAAAATGTATTTAATATTTCATTCAAAACAGTTAACCACAGCGTATATTCACAACATGGTAATTACTTCTTTAAAGCTAAGGTTGCACAGTAAGAGGCACTTTTGTTTCACATTTAATGCAGCCAGAAAGCATGGTTGTGAAGGTGCTCGAGTCCATTGGTTGGCATCCGGAAAATCTAAGTGCTGACGTGCCAATGTTGACACAGAAGTCGTGAAAGCTGACTGAGAAGGCCTGCAGAGAGGTCATTCCCTTTCCATGGGCACTGATTTATGTAGCAGCCTTAGCAATCTGAGTATGCTTATTTTACAAAGGAACAGCAGAGGTACATAGTAGCCTAGCAACTTGGGTGACTAACAGATACTAGATCAGGAGTTTGGCCTAAAAATGATTGACGTTGCTCTGTGGTCGTTTACAACGAGTACAGGCATACATATCAGTGCAAAAATAAACCTTCTAAGTTGGCCAAATTAACTTCCCTCCAGAGCTTTCATTTGTACCACTCTATGTGAAAGACATGACTAGAATGAAATGTACATTGTTACCTGTTTGTGGAGCCACCATGTAATCATTCTATGTTCTTTAGCTGGTTGTTTTTTGTGTTTGCTAGATCACCTACATGTTCTATTTCACAATGTTTTGGTGTGGCAGGAGAAACTCTGTAACTCAATAAAAATCAGCGCTATATAGGTTCATGTATTTCCTCTGACGGCCTGGCTGGAGAATGGACAGAGGGTTTAAGAAGGCCTGGGGGCAAGTGTTTCATAGCTCTTGTGAACATTTGTCATTTTGCCACACACTTGTGACAAACCTGGTCTGAAAACCAAATTGAAGTGTTTTTAAAATTAGGATTGGCTGTAGATAGAGAAAGAAGGTAAATGGAAGTGCTTTGTATGCAAGGCCACTGGAATTATGTGGCAGAGAGGACCAAGTTATGTGGGAGGGTTGACCAATTTTTCTGGCAAGAAAAGTGCAGTTATGCATTTACAACCTAAATAGCTCTTACTCCAGCAAATGCAAGACCTATTGCATTACAAATGCTTGGTTATGAAGCTCCCCAGTTTCCTTATTTGCTGCAGTATGCTCAGTGGAAAATACTTTCAGTTCTACTTCCATTGAGAGGGCGCTCAGATGTTCCACACTTTGGCATACATTCAGAAGGTTAGCATCTAGTTGCTAACTGGAATGCCCAATAAAGCTGCTGATCCCCAGGGGCTTAACTGGCAGTCTGCTGCTGGTGTTGGAAGTACGTTTCAGTCTGCATGTCAGAATGTTTCCATGAAATTGAAGAGGAAGATATTTGAGAACTCACTTAAAACATGTTGTAAATTTTCTTTCTACAGCACTAGCCATAATTTCTATGACAAAATAAACCCCCTCCTTTTGTTCCTTTCTAAATTAAGGGGCATATTGACAAGCCCTGTGGGAAAAAAGGGAATAATGATAAGGTGAGGTAGGTACTTACACTTAGCAATAGGCCACTAGCCCCCACAAGGCTCTGTTAGGTCTCAATAAATTAAACCCAGCTCAACCCTTGGTAGCTTGGCAACGAACAACAAGGCTTGACTTAGGAGACAAAGGGGGTCGGCAGTAAAATGATGGTAAGTATTGCCAACAGGCTGGTGGAACTTACAGCCATATTAGGACATTGGCGGGTTGGCTGAAGCCAACCCGCCAATGTACCACTCCAACCGCCACAGCAGTGACAGCCGCCGGGATGGAGCTATATATCTCAAGCCCGGCGGCGGTCACTGTACCACCTGCAGGATTACGACCCTGCCATGGTTTTTGTGGCTTCCTTACCGCCACGAAAACCATGGCGGTAGGCACTATCAGTGACAGGGAATACCTTCCCTGTCACTGATAGGGGTCTCCCCCCTTCCCTCTCCAGTTACCCCCTGCCTCTCCAAAGCTCCCCATCCCCCCTACATTCACGCCCCCCCATGACACACTCACACATACACACACCCTCTTCACACAAACATCCATGCAGGCATACATCCCTTCACACACACACCTGCACACACTTTCAAACATGCACACACACACGCATTCACAAAACACAACATACACGCACTCACACCTCCACACATGCACACTCGCATCCAAAACGCAACACCCCCGCATAGATGCACATACAAACAAACACACACACACACACAACAACCCCCTCCCCTGTCGGAGACCCAACTAACCTGTGTGCTGGGAGTCCTCTGGCAGGAGACAGGACGGGGCGCTGCTGCCACCAGCAGCGTCCACCAGCAGAACACCGCCAGGCTGTATTATGGGTCATAATATGACTGGCAGCGGTCTACTGGCGTGGCGCTGCTGGTGGCAGCAGCACCACCTCACCGCCATCCACCAGCATGGCCACACCCGGATTCCGCCATCTTTCTGGTGGAAATCCGGCTGTGGTCATCATACGGCTGACCGCTGGTAGCCGCGGCGACGGTCTTTTGGTGGTCGTCGCCGTGGCGGAAGGTGGTTTTTACCCCCAGTATCAAAATTAGGGCTAAAGTGTGTAAAGCATTCAAGTATCACAAGACAGTAATAAAATATAACACAGGAAACAGTTTAAAAATCCAAAACCCAATTTGTAAAAATAGAAAATACATTTATCTTTAATTTGACACCAAAACAAATAAAATCTGATACCAGAGATATGAATTTTTAAAGAATTCATGTTTTTTAGCACTTAGAAACAAAAAGCACCACTCAGGATATCTGATCGCACTTTGACCGGGGCAAAGTCAAAGTTTAAGGCCGACCGCAATGGTGCCCTGCTCGGCTAGAGCAAGTGGGAGGCCTCGGTCAAAAGTTTACCTTTGGACTTAGTCTTTTTCTTGAAGATCTTCTTCATTGAGAAAAAGTCACCAATCGAATCTGACCTGCCTGGAGCCCTCTTCAGATATACATTGCAGGAGACCTCAGTGAAGAATTCCACCTTCGGATCTAAACGATTTTTCATGACAGAAATCTTCATCGGGGCCGAAGCTGAATCTTGATCCAATGTCCCTGGAGCACTCCTCAGAAGTTCCGGTCAACTTTTTATGTTCAGATTTTGTCACTTGTTTGGAGCTTTTTCTCTCCAACCACGGGCGACACTCCACAGCAAGCTGATATTGAGTCAACATCGTAGGATTGCCTTTCCAGGAGCCCCCAGTGAAATCCTGGAAATCTGGGGCTCTAGAGCTTTTCAGCAGGGTGAACCTGCAAGTCAGGCCGGGTCGCTGTCGAAGTAAGCCGTCTTGACTCACAACAGCGGATCTTCCCTTTATGGAGCTTTTTAAAAAATGTTCTCCAAACCTCTCCAAACTTCTGGATCTTCTTCCTTTATGAGTCCACAGCTCATCCGAGGTTCCAGAAGCTATCAGCTGCTCCTTGAGGGCTAGGACTTCAACTCCCAGAATGCACCTGGCTCATGCTCCCAAATGACCACTGGACAGTAGCCAACTGGTCAGTTTCTTCAGGATTTGATGCAGGTGACTCTGGTTAGCTACTTTGCATCTGTAGCTAGCAGGGAGTCCCTTCTTGAACCACTTGAAGCCAGGCAAAGTCCTTTTAGTGGTGAAGCCCAAGTGTGTAGCTTGTGCAGTCCTTTAGAGGGCAGTGTCCTGGTGCAGGTCAGGGGTCCAGCATGGCAGTCCTTCTTCTTCTGATGTTGTTCTATGTAGGGATCTGAAGTGTGAGTATGCTCTGCCATATTTATGTTTGCTCCTGGGATGAAAAGCGGGGTGGCAACTGTCCAATCACAGGTATGCCACTACCCTCTTGGATGACCACTTCCTGGAAAGTGTGGCAAAAATCAATCCCAGGGAGCAACATTCCCTAAAAATCCCAGATGACAGAAACTGAATTTTGAAGGTTAGGTCTGTCTGAGCCCATCCACTGGTGTGGGAAAAAAATCCTAAACACACCCCTGTCCTGCCCTCCCCTAATCTAATCAAGAGGGCACCTTATTGTCTTGGGTTGCATGATATGTGGGAAGTCCTGAGCTGCTCCAAACGTCCTTCCCTCCTTTGAAGACCAGTTTGGCTGCTCTTCCCCATCCTGTTTCACCATCTGCTGAGGCAGAGTTATAGTTAACCTAGGTCAAGAGTTATAGTCACTTGAGATAACTCTAACTATAACAGGTGAATTTCTATGGTTTTGTATGCTTAAAATGTGAGCCTAACTAAAACATCCCTGTAACCTCTTTTTAATGTGAATTTCTATGTTTTTTTAAATTCTATTTCCTAACTGTAACATCCCTGTAACCTTTGTGTTTTCCTAACATTTCTATGGGGTTTTTAACATATAGTAATTTTCATTAGTATACATTAATCTAACCACCGCTGCACATGGCCTTTAGTCAGGCCCTGTGGCCAACCCCCTTATAACTATCCAAACTTGCTCCCTGCATGGGTGAAATCTGTCAACAGTTCGATTGGCTGCAGGACCTGGCCGGCAGCCAGTCCCTACAGCCAACCCCCCCTAACCACCAAACCCTGAGAGAGAGACAGAAAGTGAGAAATTGAGAAAGAGAGTGATTTAGGTTTTGATGAGTGATATACTTAGCAGGAGATATTTCTAAACAAATTGAAAGCAAACATGCTTTTGTCAATTAAAAAGAGTGAGATCACCTTTCAGTATGTAACGTAAATATTTATAGTTGAAAGGAAACGACCACATACGCACCTAGACTAGAACCCCCTTTACCTTTACTGAGCATGTCTGAGACCTTAACCACTAGACCAGAGGTGACTCGTTACTGTGCAGTGTCCAGACTTAGCTATGACATTCAACCCTCCTTCTTTCTCTCTTTCAGAGAGCAGTTCCCTGCTGGCGGGAGCAGCGCCAGCTCCTGCAGGACACGGGGAGCTGTCCAGAAGAGAGAGGGAGAGAGATTGACAGGACCGCAGGGGGAGCCTCAAGGCCCCTGCAGTCTTAACCAGCTCCCCACGTCCTGCAGGAGCCGCCACTGCTCCTGCAAGCAGAGAGCTGCTCTAAATAGCTGATATTTAAAGCAGCTCCCTGCTTACAGGAGCAATGTTTTCATCTGTTTCCCTGCACACATATTTGCTTTCAGGAAAACAGATGAAAATGTCACTTTCTGCAAGTGAGTGCTGTTCGACAGCTCGCACTTGCAGAAAGTGAAGTATTTGCTTTGATTTGGTGGGAGCTGTCAAAGCTCCCGCCAAGTCAGAGCAAACAGCTATGTCTGGGGTTGGGCACTCCGGGACATAGCAGGAGCCGGCATTGGGAGGTGGCGGTCCCCAGGGCCATCTATGGCTTCCTGCCTCTGTGAAATAGCCCTGGGGAGGTGGTGGTCCCCTTGGCTGGGGGTCCAAAATGCACCCACCCTCATAGTTTTATTTTAGCCCTGAGGGAGTGGTGGTCCCTGGGGCTGTGGGAGGGCCACACAGTTCCCCTGCTTAGCATATAACATTGGCCCCGGGGAGATGGCAGACCCCGGTACTGTGTGGGCGCACAGCCCCCTGCATAGCATATGGCATTGGCCCCGGGAATGTTATGGGCCCAAGGGCTGAGAGGGGGGCAGTGCTACCCCACACACAATTATGTTTGCCCCCAAAGAGGTGGCAGTCCCTGCGACTGCGGGCACCCGTTCTCCTCACATAAAATTGTATCTTTGTCCCAGGGAGGTGAAAGTCCCCGGGGCTGTGGGGGGGGGGGGTTACACGGCTCCCCTGCACTTTACATTGTGATCACCCTGGGGAAGTGGCAGTCCATGGGGGCTTATAGAATTCTTAGAAGGGGGCCTTCCTTTCTAAAGCCCCCCAGTGCTCCCGGGACCTGGCCCACCGGGGGTGATAATTACAAGAAAAGGGCAGGAGACCGCCCTTTTTTAAAAGAATGTTTGGAAAAATCCGTTAATCAGGATTTGTGGATTTCCCTGACAGTTTTTAAAAAAAATACTTCTTAGCTTTGGTGGGGTCCCTGAGGTACCAGTAAACAAAAGCTAGAGACTCAGGGTATCCCTACCCTTGCCCCTTTTCTTTTTTTCACTTTGTTTGTGTAACTCAGCTGAAGCCGAGTCCCAAGATGGCTGTCAACTCTTCCTTGTTGAAGTGCCAATCAGATATCAGCACAGGTCCAGTTGGATCCTCAGAGTGTCCGTATGTCCCGATATCTATACATTTTGACCTTTAATATCATTAAAACCGCTGAACAGATTCACACCAAATCACAAAAGGCATGCTTTCTGGACCATGACCCAGCTTTCTATCAAATTTGGTGTAATTCCATCTGTAGTCATGTTCAAAAATTAAAAAAATCCCATTGACGGACAATGGGGTAAAACTGCTTGATGGATCAACCCGAAACAGTAGCTGACTTGATCAAAGTATAACTTTTGAAAGATTTGTGAAGATTCATCAAATGGCATCAAAGTTATTGGCAAAACAAACAAATGCTCTATCTATGGAAAAAATGGTGCTAACTACAACTACCTAATGGCGACCCCCAGTAGGTAATATATATAGGTATTTATATGTATATGAATGTATATGAGTATATGTGTGTGTGTGTGTGTGTGTGTGTGTGTGTGTGTATATGTGTGAGAGAGTGAGTGTGTCTGTGGGTGTTTGTGTGTGTGTATAAAACACCTCCAATTCCACACATGGTGCTGATTCCTTACACCGTTATGTGTCGGTGCCATGCACAAGTTGTGGGACCTGTAATTATTAAACAAAGACTCCAAATGACTGCCAAGCACTCCTTCAAGGTGATTAAGTATTTCATTGCAAAGAAGTCAGTGACAACAAGTTTCAGCTATTGCAGCCTTTCTCAAGTGAAACCTTAATCACTCACAGAAAATAAATTGAGCAACCTAATCACTTTCTATAAGACATAGTAAAAATGTTATGCCACAATGTGTGTGGCAAACACTGACTTTGATCGAGCCCTCACCTACAGCAATCTAAAATTATTACAGTAAATATATCGAGAATACGCTGAAAATACAATAATTGATTACAATTGGTAACAAATGCCAAATAATATATTGCAAAATTAGAACTCAATTCATTATATAAAAACTAAAAAAGTTCAAAACATTCTGCAAAGAATTTGAGGCATGAACATATATCCCCATTTTGTATAGATAGAATTCAATAGTCCTGCAGCATCAATGGTACAGCAATTGAGCTTATATGAGATCACAGCCCGGCTGGATATAGTTATCGGTGTCTCTAAAAAACAAATGGAATGTAAATGCATCCTCATCTGTGTAGGTGCATTTCATTTTCACCCGCAACCTTCATGAGACAGCAACTTAACTACACATGGCATCACAGCCCAAGTAGGCATAGTCATCAGTGTATGTGGAGACACATGGATTGTAACTGATTTAGGGGTGCATGGGGATAGGCCCTCAGGTAATCATTTTACCCCAATAATTAAAGTAAAATACTAGCTTTCCAACACTCCTACTCAAAGAGTTCCAGACACATCAATATAGCCCCAGCGGGTTATCATGTATGCTGTGGCCTTTGTTATATGACTCCAAAAAGTTCAATCAGGGGATCCCATGATCCAAATGCAGTAATGCATATACCCATCAGGCCAGAAAAGACCAAAGAAAGTCAGACAAGGCTAAGTGTTTTTTTTTAACAAATGTGACAAAAATATCCTAAATCTTTCTGAGTAAATCGCTGGGCTCTCTGTGGTCATCATAGGATCAATATATGCACAGGCATAAGGGAAATCAAGGTCCACTAAACCATTCTGAACATGTCACAAGGCTCTCTAGAGTCAACATATGATCAAAATACATACAGGAATAATCCACTGAGTCACACTCAAGCGGGCTGTTCAACACAACATAATTCAAATAGAATTGAACCTCTGTGGAATGTCCTATCTAACATAATATGATCAAAACAAAAGTATCTCCTCATTTTTCATTTGAGAATGTATAAAAGAGTCAAGCTATCAGCTCAAACAAACAAAACATGAATCAAGAAAAGACAGAATGCACATGAATTAGTAGTACAATGAATCCGTGAAAGTGGCAACAGTGAGCAATACTGATAGCAGTAAATATATTGCCTCAGTTCAAAAAGTGAAAGTGGAAATCCCTTTCCTCCGTCATCCTGATTAACATCATGTTAATAGCAGTTAGCTCAGTTATCGGTGAAGGTGGTAATCCAGTCCCCCACTAGTCATGTCGATCAAGATATATCCAGAATCATTCCTGTTATGCAGTGTCAGACATGTTTTGCTAAGGATGGAAAAGAGACGTTCCCACCACCAGCACCACCAGCCTGACAAAAATCCACCCATCAATTTATGATCAACAAATCACAGCAGTGGTTTTTCCATGGTGGAAAACCATTGACGGTCCGAACCGGGGTGGTCGACGGTCACATCACACTGAACGCAACACCACATTGGATAGTTTGAATACCGCACACCTGACACACACACTCACACCCGACACACGTACTGACGGTACTATATAAAACACCCCTAAACAACCCACAATCCTTTGCAAACAGGACCCCACACACAGCCACAGACAACCAGCATTTTTGAAGGATGCAAAAAGCAAGAATAGACACCCATAAAGATTTCACTACGCACACATCATACACCTGCACAAAATACACAACACACATTTTACTACCACACACAATCCACAACCCTCACCGACTCACTGCACAGCACCCACAGCTCACCATTTACCTACTTCTGCAGCCTTTCACATTGAACACTACCACACTGTCTTCACCACCACTACCACGTCCCTACAAAAACACCCATGTTTCACGGATGAGGAGTTGAGGGTCATGGTGTCGGAAATTATCAAGGTAGAGCCCCACCAGTTCGGAGCACAAGTCCAGCACACATCAATTGCCAGGAAAATGGAGTTGTAGCAAAGAATAGTTGATGGGGTCAATTCTATAAGCAGCTATTCATGCACAAGAGAGGGCATCAGGAAGAGGTGGAACAACCTTAGAGGTAAGGTAAGGTTCCATGGCATCCAGGCACCAGCTGGCGGTAATGAAGACTGGCAGTGGGCCCTACTCTGCTTTCACATCTTGGGAGAAGGGCTTGGACATACTGCATCCCGAGGGCCTGACTAGAATACCTGTGAAGTGGAGTCAACTAAATACCCACAACATTCATGTCAGTCAATTGTCATGTGCTGCATGCTCCCGCAATAAATTCCCCCACCACACAATTAACACACCACCCACTACACCTCTGTCCAAATGACCTAATACCCCTCTCTGACATGCCACATATCCACTAAACTCACCTGGAATCACAGTCCTTGGAAATGGCAACTCATACCACTACAGCTCCCAGAATACAATATCCCATCATTGTGAAAACCTGAACAGTGCATCAAATATGAGATGTCATGCATGTGAAGCTAATTACTAATTTAACCCATCCTGAATGTACAAGTGTGGACGTTTATGGTAATGGCAGCAATGCAATGGCCCACTCTCACTATCATCACAACAAAAACACAGCCATAGCTGACTGCCCATTCATAATGGCCTTAGAATAAAGAATCCTAAGATAAAAATGTACTCACCTTGGGTGGAAAGCCAGATGGCAAAGTGGATGCACATGCAGTACATCCAGACACAGGTCAATGTCTATTGATTACTCACATACTGTATCCCTACATCAACACTAAAGTGCATTGTACAGCTCTTATTTGTGCCATCCATCATGCCAGGCAGTTCACTAGGTAACAAAGGTGAACACCCATGCCAATAATCAGACGACATTAGTTGGCATCAGCAGTAAAATCACTACCAATATAGTTTTTCAACACAAAACATGGAGTATGGAATTCAAGTCACAGAGTTTGATGTTGTACTAAGTTATTCTGTGCAGCAGCTGTCATTGTAATTGCTGGGGATCATGTTAAGGCACTATTTGCATTTCATACAACTGCAACAATACCCCTAATTTAACCTGGACTCTGTGTTCCACTTCTCCCACAGGTAACCTTGCCAGTGTCACCATGGACTGGATACCAGAGACTGTCACTACCCCTGTGGATGAATGCCCAGATGAGCACAACACCCCTGGATTTCTGGACATTGATGATGAACCTTGCCCATCAGGGACAACTGGTCAATCAACAACTGTCAGCCTCACCCTGCCCACATCTATTCCTCCCAGCCCTTTTGCATCTACACCACAGGCAACCATTCAACCCCAGACCTGTGTCCCAAGGACTATTTCATCTATTGTGAGCCCTCCGTACAGGTACCACTGACAATGATGGTCCTGCCACCACAGGAAGTGGGCACACTGTGCCGGGGAACAGGCTCATGGGGGTAGGGTGCATGGTAGGGATGCTGTGGGCCAGAGGATGGGGGCTCCAAGGGTTAATGCTGACTAGGAAACCATTTCCCAAGTCTTGGGAGTCTACCAGAATTCCCAAGGCATGGTGAGCCAGGTAGTCACCATGATCGAGAACATCCCAAAACTGCAGAGGGACAACCACCAGGAAGTCATGCAGCAGTGGCAGGCACAAAATGCCATCCTGGCTTCCATTGCTATGGTGCTGAGGGACAGCAACACTACCCTTAGTAGGTCTGTGTTAGACCTGACAGCCTTAGGGTGGTCACCCCTAACTTTTTGCCTGCCTCCCTCCACTTTTTAGATACTGTTTTTGCTGGTTTTAGGACTCTGCGCACTTTACCACTGCTAACCAGTGCTAAAGTGCATATGCTCTCTCCCTTTAAACATGATAACATTGGATCATACCCAATTGGACTATTTCATTTACTTACAAGTCCCTATTGGGATGCACTATCTGTGCCTAGGGCCTGTAGATTAAATGCTACTAGTGGGCCTGCAGCACTGATTGTGCCACCCACTTAAGTAGCCACTTAACCTTGTCTCAGGCCTGCCATTGCAAGGCCTGTGTGTTCAGTTTCACTGCCACTTTGACTTGGCATTTAAAAATACTTGCCAAGCCTAAAACTCCCCTGTTTCTACATATAAGACACCCTTAAGTTATGCCCTAGGTAACCCATAGGGCAGGGTCCTGTGTAGGCAAAAGGCAGGACATGTATAGTTGTAGTGTAGTTTACATGTCCTGGTAGTGTAAAACTCCTAAATTTGTTTTTACACTGCTGTGAGGCCTGCTCCCTTTATTGGCTAACATTGGGGCTGCCCTCATACATTGTTTGAGTGGTAGCTGCTGATCTGAAAGGAGTAGGAAGGTCATATTTAGTATGGCCAGAATGGTGATACAAAATCCTGCTGACTGGTGAAGTTGGATTTAATATTACTATTTTAGAAATGGCACTTTTAGAAAGTGAGCATTTCTCTGCACTTAAATCCTTCTGTGCCATACAATCCACATCTGGCTGGGCTTAGTTGACAGCTCCCTTGTGCATTCACTCAGACACACCCCAAACATAGGATACTCAGCCTCACTTGCAGACATCTGCATTTGGCATGGGTCTTCGTGGGCTGGGAGGGTGGAAGTCCTAACACTTGCATGTCAAAGGACAGTAGCCTGCCCTCACACAAAGGACTGCCACACCCCCTACTGGGACCCTGGCAGACAGGATTGAACTGAAAGGGGACCTTGTGCACTTCTAAGCCACTGTTTGAAGTCTCCCCCACTTCAAAGGCACATTTGGATATTTAAACAGGGCCTCTGCCCCTACCAACTCGGACACTTCCTGGAGAAGAGAACCTGAACCAGAACCTGCATCCTGACAAGAAGACCTGCCTGGCTGCGCAACAGACTCACCTGTCTGCTTTCTGTGAAGGACTGCTGCCTTGCTGTTGCCCTGCTGCCTTGCTGCTCCCTGGCTATGGTGAAGAAGGGCTTGGATAGAGCTTGCCTCCTGTTCCCTGAAGTTTCAGGACCAAAAAGACTTCGGGGGTCATTCTGACGGGCCAGCGACCGCGGGAGCACCGCCAACAGGCTGGCGGTGCTCCCATGGGCATTCTGACCACGGGTGTCCCGCCGGTTTCCCGCTGCCCAAGGGAATCCTCCATGGCTGTGCTGCAAGCAGACACTGAAAAATCGCGACGGGTGCAACTGCACCCGTCGCACCCCTTCCACTCCTCCGGCTCCATTCGGAGCCGGCATCCTCATGGAAGGGGGTATCCCACTGGGCTGGCGGGCGGCCTTCTGGCGGTCGCCCGCCAGCCCAGCGGGAAACTCAGAATGGCCGCCGCGGTCATTCGGCGGCTCCCGCCGGCCCTGCGGTTACCGCGGCCGGCGGGAGTCAGAATGACCCCCCTCATCTCTACAAGAAGGACTCCTTGTGTGACGAAAGGACGCAGCCTGACTTCCAGAGAGGAATTGACGCAGCGCCTGCCGTGCGGTAAAAAATTCAATGCAACGCCTACCAGATCGACGCAGCTCCTGTTACTTCGTCCTAGCAGCACCGGAAATCCATCCATCGTCCCCGGGATGTCTGAAAACCCCGCATCCCGAATAGGGTCCACGACCGAGCGCCGGAAATCGATGCAAAGACGTCACGTGACAGTCCCTGCGTGAAAACTAAACGATGCATCGCCGTGCGCGGCCTGAGAAATCGACGCACACCCCTTTGTTTCCACGCTTCTCCTCCTCTGCAGTTCTTTGCAGGATTTTTCATGCAAACCAGGTACTTTGTGCTTGAAAGAGGCTTTGTTTTGCTTTTAAAAGACTTAAGACACTTTGGGGGTCATTCTGAACAAAAAAATAATCCTCGGGTGCATTTCTTAACCCCTCCCTGTTGTCGGCCATTGGTCGTGACCCGCACCAGGGAGGTAGTGTGGGTGCCGGCCAGTGGCCGACACCCACACTAGAATGGTTAAAACATGAAAATAGAAGAGTAAGAAAGTTGGGGGGGACATGGCATATGCTTTGAATAACAGCATTTTTTAAAAAGTTTGATTACAACTTAACAATATTGCGACATTGTACCATTAAACCTATTAAATTAAATAAGTAAATTAAAATTATTTTTATTGCTTCATTGGCAGTGTGCAATCAGAATGTCATGTCTAACCAGATAATCCCTAACTTCCACCAACCATCTGTTCTAAACAATGCTGTACCAACAGACTGGAAAATATTACACGCAATTTCCTTTCTCTATTAGTTAACAATAAAAAGATCTCACCTAATTTGGCATCCACGACTATTGCAAGCATTTAACAGTTAATTAAACATCCATACTATACCATTTAATTTATTTTTCACATAATTGATTAATGAAAGTAATCAAGCCGTTAATAAACTGTAATCAACACTTGGTCAGTGGGGAGGAGCCAAGATGGCGACCGGGATGGACGGCTAGTGCGAGCGCTCCATCCCGGCCCGCTACAACCATCCTGAAGGACGCCCCCGTGGTGGCGGGGAGGTGGGAACGACCTCCGACTAATCGGTGACGCAAGAGGAGCCCGAGTACCGACGAGGCGGGGGCCTTTGATTCGTGCCTTTCCTCCGGTCCGGAGACCGGGGCGCGCGATGCCCGCCATCTTGCGTGGTGCTTGGTCCGTGGACCTGTGGCCCCGGCGGGGCATCCCGAGCCTGTTAGGCTCCGAAGAACGCGGCGGAGGGAGGCCGTGAGGTGCTCGCCATACGCATCAGTTTGGGTGGGGGCCACCACCCCGAGCCCACCTCTCGGAGCAAGGTTTGGAGCGTGGGGCGCCCATCAATCTGAAACAAAGCAGCAGAATGCGGGCGCGCGTGCGGGACCGGCCCGTGAGCCAAGAGGACGCCGCAGGGCACCCTAAGCCCGTGAAGCGCCCCACGCGGAGATCCCCCTGGACTGGGGCCCCGCCGCGAGACTGCCTGAAGGGACACGGCCGGTGCTGGTGTCTGGGAGCTCCGGGCACGGTAAGGACAGGTGGGGGCAACCACCTCCTGGCCCCCACAGCACTAGAGAGGAGCTGCTACAGAACTCGCAGACCGGACTGACAGGAACAGTGACAGCTGCCTAGGGATTCGCTCCCCTACACGCTGCAAGATAGCACCGCGCAACGGAGTGCGGCGGTGGGAGGAGGCCCGGAATATCTGCAGGGGCCCACTAACTACGGTAGGGTCGGCGGGGCAAGACCCCCGCTCCCCCTTCCCCCCCCACCCCCTCGCAGCCGCACTCGACCGGCGGAGCGCCCCCCCTAGCGCTGGACTCGTCATGGACAGGGGTTTGAACTGAGGGCCCAAGTGTACGGACCGGGAATCAGAGGGAACAAAGGCCGGCACAACTGGTCCCCAGCCAACCTGCTCCAGATACTCTTTTCCAGTAAAGGGGAACGCTGTGCTCAGATGCTCCCTCAACACCCCGAAGGAAAGCAGAGGCAAGACCAAGGATACCAGGGTTGCGCACCAGGACCAGCTGAAACCTGCCCCCGGACGCAGAACTGAGCAAAAGGGGATCACAAACTGGGCCAAAGTATTGGGACAAAAGAACAAAAAAAAAAAGGGGGGGTTCTCGCCACATCACTACACCCGGTAGTGCTTCATCACAACCCACAAGACTCCCCACTGAACGAACACAATGGCGGGTAGGCTGAAATCAGCCAAGAACCAAGACCGAACCACGCAAGGCCCGCCACCCACCGACCAACCGACAAGCCCGTCACTACAATCACTGGAGAGTACACTCGCGTCACAATCTGCGCAACTAGAGAGGGTACTACAAGCAATAATGGATACTAAAACTTCCCTGGAGAGCAGAATCGACGCAGTATCGCAGGACTTGAACCTACTCCGTGTAGATCACCGCAAGCTAGCGGAAAGAGTTAAAACAGTGGAGGAAGGGGTGACAGAGTTATCTCCCACAGTACAGGACAACCAAAAACAGATCCAACGCATGGACGCGGAACTGAAGGCACTATGGAAACGGGCGGAAGAGGCTGAGTGCAGATCGCGCCGGAATAATATCCGATTCTTGGGGTTTCCCGAAAATATGCAACAACAAAGCACAGAATTATTTCTAGAACAATGGCTAATCAAAGAGGTGCTAGGAGGGGCCCCATCCAAGCTATTTACTGTGGAAAGGGCGTACAGAATTCCGGGTAGGCCTCCGCTCCCTGGTCAACCACCCAGACCATTGATCGCCAGATTCCTAAACTTCCAGGATCGTGATGCAATCCTACAACAGTTCCGCAACAAAGGCCCATTTAACTATGAGGAATCAATCATTAACGCATACCCAGACTTTACTCAAGAGGTCCAAAGAAAACGCAACTCATATGTTAGGGTTAAGCAACGCCTGCGAGAACTCAACATTAAATACGCATTACTCTTTCCCGCCAAGCTGAGAGTGATCTCAGATGATCGCACCCACATATTCAACTCCCCGGAAGACATCTGGACATGGCTACAAGCCAAAGACCTCGCGCGCATGGCCGATGAAGCGGAGAGAGAAGAAGAGTGGTCGACCTCGACGTCAAGGAAACGCTCAAAAAGACGCACCAGGGTCCAACCGTCCGCCCAACAGGTAGCGGAAGAGAGAGCAAAAGTTCTGAAAGAAATCCCAACAATCGCAACAGTAATCAATACGACATAATGACATGGAATGTGAGGGGAATGGGCACAACAAATAAAAGATCTCGTATTCACGCACGCCTCAAGCGACTGGGAACACACATTGCTATCCTCCAAGAGACACACTTACTAGAACCAGATCTGCAGGAAATACGCGCGAAGTGGGGCGGACAACTGATAGGCACAACATACTCTGCGTTCGCATGGGGGGTAGTGATATGGATTGCAGGAGGAGTCCCATTCAACCAAACAGCACACAGAATAGACCTAGGTGGTAGATTTGTGGTGATGGAAGGCCAGCTAGATGGCAGACAACTCTCTATAGTCGGTATATACGCCCCAAATGGAGGCACAGCTGGATTCTTGGGTACCCTCACACAGGCATTGCTAGCAAACCCATCAGCCCCAGCTGTTTGGGGTGGGGATTTTAATAGTATACCAGACATCACCTTGGATAGATCCAGTGCCCCAACGAGCACAGTAGCGAGGAAGAACATCATAACCCCACTGCAACACTGGGCGGGCGATTTGAGCCTTTATGATATATGGCGCACAAAACATCCCCTTCAGAGGGAATACTCATTTTACTCACCCCCACATAGAATACACACTAGAATAGATACAATCTGGGGCACCCAGGACATAGCCGCATTGGTAGTTGGAACGGAATACCTAGCGAAGACAATTTTGGATCACTCGCCGCTGAGGGTGTCACTGGGCTGGGGCGGGAGCCGACGGGTGATCCCAACTTGGCGATTACAAGTAGACGCGCTGCAGGACCAGGCACTTGTAGACGCATTAAATACCACAATACATCAGTTCTGGGAAATAAATGACCTAACTGCAAGCTCACGCGCTGTGGAATGGGACGTGGTTAGAGGGCAGTGCATCACCACAAGTTGGGGAGTAAGGAGCACATTACATACCGAAATTGTCAAATTGGAAAAGGAACTAAAAACAGCGGAAATAGCAGCCACACGGGGGGAATCCCCTTACTCAACACTACAAGCAGCCCGCATAAAATATAACGAAGTAGATAGTAGACTCCGTTGCCACGACTACAACTACTACTTAACGCGCTTGCAAACAGAGGGCGACAGGTCGGGTAGAATGTTGGCCTGGTTACTGCGAGAGGACTAACAGCACTCTCCCATAGGCGCCATCCGGGTTGATGCTCACACTACGGTTACCACACAGGTAGAGATAAATGAAAAGTTTAGAGACTATTACAAGAACTTATATACGAAGTGCACCTCGTGCACGGCTACACAATTTGAGTCTTTCCTGGGGGGCACCCCCTTGCCGCAAATATCTCAAGCAGACAGGGACACACTAGAAGCCCCTCTCACAACGGGGGAAATAGAGTTAGCTTTAACACAGATGCCCAGGAATAAATCGCCGGGAATAGATGGCCTCCCAATAGAGTACTACTCTACATTCTCGTCCCGCCTAAAACCCCAACTACTGAAGGTGTTTGAGGAAGCCTGGACCACCGTACAGTTACCCCAGACCCAGACAGAGGCCATGATAGTAGTACTCCCCAAACCGGGTCGCGACCCCACGGACGTAAAATCCTACAGACCACTCTCACTCCTAAACTTAGACTGTAAGATATTGGGTAAAATATTGGCCAATAGACTTGCTCCCATCATGCGTACTCTAATCCACGAAGACCAAAACAGCTTCATCCCGAAGAGGAACACCCTTTTAAATATCCGCAGGCTTCTGAGTGTAATGGGGGATACCCCCTCCGACGCATATGAAGAAATGGTGCTGTCACTAGATATAGAAAAGGCGTTTGATACCCTGGAATGGGATTACCTCTTTACTACAATGAGACAGATGGGAATAGGTCCTAACTATCTGCGCTGGATCCGCACACTATACTCAAAACCACAAGCCAGAGTAAAGACGGGTGCAGTGATCTCTGACAGTTTCCCTATAACAAGGGGTACGAGACAGGGATGCCCCCTCTCCCCACTATTGTTTGCGATTGCAATGGAGCCACTGGCAACCAAAGTGCACTCCATGGCGGACAAATGGGGATTAATTAGGAATGAAACACACCACGTAATCTCGCTATATGCAGATGACGCTCTTATATACACTCGGAAAGGCGCGGAGTCGATACTCTCCATAATGACACTCCTAGCGGAGTTAGGTAGGATATCTGGCCTAGCAGTAAACTGGGACAAATCGTGTGTGTTCCCATTGACCAGATGGCCACCAGGAAGACAGGAGGTGGCACCACACGGGCGCCTGAAATGGTGCTTCGAAACATTTAAATACTTGGGGGTCCACATTTACCACAGCACAGACGACCTCAGAGACGGTAATCTGGGGAGAGCATTAATTTCCATGAAGGGCTCCCTACGCTTCTGGAATAAATTACCGCTCTACCCACCGGGCAGGGTAGCGATCGCAAACATGCTGATCTTGCCCAGACTACTATATTACTTCACGGCACTGCCAATTGTCCTCCCACGTAGCTTTTTTAATAATCTGAACACAATGCTGATACAGCTCATATGGGGGGGGAGGCAGAGCACTGGTGGCATTACCCACACTGCAACGACCGGTGGACTCAGGTGGACTAGGGGCACCTAACTTTGAGCTTTATTACGCAGCGGCACAATTACAATGGCTGCAACTATGGCTCCACAGACCGCTTTCAGCCCAGGCAGTATGGATGCAAACTCAGTTAAAAGGAGACCACCTGTTAATATGGCTGTCAAACAAACACCCCAAAAGTGAACCCATCAATGCATTACTAGCTGTGGCACATGCATGCTGGGGGAGGTATGTCCAGAAGGGACATGGAACACTTCCTTACACCCCGCACATTCCGCTGGATTGTCTCCTTGAGCAAAAGAGGATCGCGCCGCATACAGCTTTAGTGTGGTCGGAGGTGGGAATACGACTGGTGGGTGACTGTTTGAGGCCATCCAGGCCCTCACAGACGTGAGCCCGGGTCAATTCCTATCGTACCACACTATATGCCATGCAATTAAGAAAGCATGGGGAACGGGGGCCCAAGAGCCAGAGACGTCCCTCACAATACACCACATGTTACAGGACGACGCCCAAACTAAATCAATCTCTAACCTATACAAAATACTCGCCAAGCCTTCAGAACCTCACTTAGAGAGAGCTAGGGAGAGGTGGAACAAGGTCCTCCCCATCCCGATCCTCCAAGAAGACTGGTCGAAAGCATTGTCGCACGCTCGGGGGGTATCAAGGAACCCCAGATTCCGCTACACCCAGTTCAACTTTATACACCAGACCTATCTGTCACCGGCCAGGCTGAAACGCATGTTCCCCGACACAGCGCCGACATGCCCTAGATGCATGGAAGCAGCTGCCCTCTTTTATCATATGGTCTGGGAATGCCCACGGGTGCAAATAGAATGGTACAGGTTGGTGAAGGTGCTATCAGACTGGACGGGACTAGAACTGGAAGCGGACCCTAGATCTTGTTTATTGGGAGTGAGGACAAGAACAAAAAAGCACAGACACTTACACAAATTTATAGACTTAGCCTTCGTGATGTATAAAAGGCTGATAGCAATGCACTGGAAAGCACCAAACGCCCCGGACCAGAAATCCTGGCACTCCCTCACACTGCGGTGGGCCCGCACAGAACATCAGGTCCTTATAAAACTGACACGAGAAGGTCAGACACACACTGGGTGCAACACCTGGGAAACAATGGTATCTAAACTCGAAGCAAAAAATGACGACAAACCTCCATGAAGGGGACTATACAACACTTAAACTGCATACACTAGAAGCCTAACCAGTCACAACAGCACAGAACACGACCAAGATAAGAAAATGAACGTAGGGGTGCAAATCCTCACTCCCCCCAAATGGGACCACTCCGAGTGAGCACACAATCATAGGAGCATGAGTAAAGACACCTAGAAATCAGGCACACCCACTACCTACCTTCAATAAAGGCAAGAAAGCACACCTATGTTCCCCTTAGGGGTGCGTTCATAAATAGTAGGCGTTTTACAGCAATTAAAAAGGGAGCCTCTCTGATTTCTAGCATAAGCGCAATACTAGGAGCCACGCAGTAGGAATATTAACATTGTATATAATAATGGCTAGTTAAGTGTGTTAACGGGGGGTTTAATTGTTTAAACGAAATATTAAACAGATAATTGTGATCCTGTAAGTACTTCTGACAAACGCATGTACTATATATCTGCTATATAAAATCAATAAAAAAAATCAACACTTGGTCAGACACAAGAGGAACAAAACCTCAAAAATTCACTCTATATAATGAATGAGTGAAATCCCCCAGAAAACCGAATTATCAGAAGTACTGGAAGGGGGTGGTTACTGGCTAGTGGTGCCACATTTTAAAAGTCATGTGGATTTTAGGCTAATTTTAGGCTAACTAGTTAACAAGTAAGCAAATCTAGAACCCTTTCCATGTCAGAGTGGCTACTCCTTTGTCGTCGCCCGTTTAATATGCTTGGAAAGAAAGAAGGAAAGAATGAGCTGGAGCACCATCTCTTATTAAATTGACGCTCATGCTGTGAAATATGGACAGCCTAATAGTGGAAAGCCAACTCAAAGTCTTACTAGGCAGCAAATCAGCTCTTGCTCCCGCATTAGGGTTTAAAGTATCTATCATCTAAAGGTAGATCTGAAAGTGCCTCAGCATAATTGTGTGTGCTCAATTGAAATCCTGGATGCACAAAATAGGGATCACTGAGCACTCTGCAGTGTCACTGCTGCCTTAGAGGGAGGGAGGAGGAACGAGCAGAATGAGGAAAAACTGTCTGGCCGAGTCCAGGGAGAACAAGAGACTTCAGCTTCGTTTTCCAGCTGTTGCTATATAGGTTCAACAGTTTATGCTAGTGTCTAAGGCCTATAAGGATGGAGAGGATTTTAATCGTTGGTATAGCCCACAGCCAGGGACTACAAGAGCATTTGTGATTTAGTTTTATACTGCCCTATAGGCCTAATGATAAAAAGCGGTTTTCTGGTCAAAAAGGTCATATTTGAGCCATTGCAAATAAAAGATGGTGTTTTTAAATGTACAGCACTCAAATTGCAATTCAATAACACTTGACTGAATCTCAATTTAGGTTTCAGACTAAACACAGGATTGATATTTGGCAGGGTCTTATAAAGGGCATTCTAATACTAATTCCTTAGCACATGTATTATTTTTTTGCGACCAAAATCCGGTTGCAAATGAATAATATATTATCATCAAATGTAAATTCATGGTAACTATTCACAAATGGGAAGGGATCTGCAAGGGATGCCTTCCTCTTGTGAATGTTGAAAAAACAAATTTTAGGAGCAAGAAGAGGTCTATGGGACAAGTGAGTGCTCCTAAAAATGTCTGAACATGATTCAGTTTGTTTTTTAAATGCATCCTGTTTTTGTTTGAGAAAAAAATGCTTTTTTAAAAAGCAATCACAGACATGGTGGTCTGCTGACCCTAGAAGGCCACTATGCCAGTGTCTCTAGCCGATAGTAGTGATTCTCAGGTTGTGACCTACCTCATACATAAGAATGAGGTCGGTTGAATTGCCATCCACTAGAGTTCACAAAATACCAATGCATTCAGTAGAAGTGGGTATTCAAATTGCACCATTGTCTACCAAATTTTTAAAAATAAATCGAAAAAAATGAAAATTGTTATTTGATGCAATTTATGATTTCTTTTTAGGACTCTTTGTGCATCAGGCTTAATATACTTAAATTTTGCTGTGCCTAAGCTCTGTAAATAATGAGTAGCTCATATTAATTATTATGGTATTCAATGTATTGATCACAGATGGATGAAAGACTGATTTGGAGTTACCAGGATTCACAGTTGCAATCTACACAGTATACAAGTGGCAAGAGCTAGTGATACCAATGAATCGTTTGTGATGCAATTTAAAAAGTTTAATGAGACAACACATGAGGCTACAAACAATGATTTGTGAATTCCCACTGTAAAGCACATAAGAAACAACATTAAAAGGGAATAGTTGTAACCGCTGTACCTCACATAAATTGCACATCAGTACGTGGTTCATTTTGACATTTCTAAAAAAACGTTTTTGCTCCTGTCACGCTTCAGTAACAAGAAGTAGTATATCTAATTGTTTGCTCTAATAAGGGTAATACACTTTAAAGCAAATAAAGATTTTTTTTATATACGAAATCTTTGAAATTACTTCCATTTGGAACTCCAATATGCTGATGGCAGAATGTTATTTGTTTCATGACACAAAATACTCACATATTGGGCAGACACACAGAATCACAAGTGCATCACAACAAAATTGCAGCAGTTAGTTAGAAAAAGGTTTTTTTTCTGCTAAAAATGTTGTAAAACTCTGCTTCTTCCTGAATCTGCTTTCATGTAATGCGGGGGTGCTGCAGCATTTTCCACACCCCTAGTTCCAGTGTCACTGCTTAGTATTCAGCTGCCAATCATGACAGTCGTGTCCCGACATCTGGCTGTGAAATATTCTTCTCACGCTCATCGCCTTTAAAGAGGGTATCTCCCTGCCTGCACTTTATGGAAATGCCAAAGTGCAAGCAGCCTTCTTCAATGTCACACCGAAGCATCAAGAACCATCTGCAGCATTGGCGGTGCTATTTCTCCCCTTGTTCATTCATTTAACATTATGATTATAAGCTTAGTGCAGACACCATTTCACAGTCTAGGCTAGTATTGTAAACATCAACTCGAACTCGTTATTCATCGTAATATGCAACTCAGCACAGTACTTGATGTATACACATACAATACAACCTGTTATGTTATGTTGAAACTATACTTTTACTTTTTCCGCTGACCTCTTACATATCTCCCATAACATATGTATTTCACAAGATCATGCTTGTGAAGCCAATAGCTATCAGTGTGCACCCTTAAACTTGATACTAAATTGTCGTTTCTCAGTCTAGCCACTCATTCAGGATAACCAAATTTGTCTTGTAGTGGAAAATACGAAATTGCTCTTTCAATTGTAGTCTTTCCTCCAAGTCTCTACCACCTCCATTTGGTGAATTTTTAAATCACCCATAATAAATCGTATTTCATTTGATTCACTTCCATTAAATGCTGTACCACTAGTTCGTCCTTTAATTCTTATGGCGTGTCGGTGTTCATTTCACTCAACCAGCTTCTCTCTGCTTGACTTGCCAACACACCTCTTTCCACAGGTTATAAGATAGACAGCGTTTATCATGCAGCAGCTTCTCATATGCTTCAGTTTTTACTTTATACGTTGTATATGTAGTTTCTGCAGGTTGGTCCAGCTTAAATATATACAACAGATCCTGTGGCAGCACATCGAGCCTTATGGTTTCTATAGGGTAACTCTAACTGGCTCAACCCCTTTTATCAAACCAATGTCTTTTCCTGAAATATCCCATACCTTCGTCACTACAGATCCCTGTAGATCAGGAGGGAGATCTCTCACAGTAAAAACTGGAAAGAAACTGATCAGAAGGTATTCCTCATTTACGGTGTCACAAGTTATTTCAGGAAGTAGGTCATCTTCGTCATCACTGTTTGTCTGAAGTTCAATGCCATCATTTGAGCAAGCACCCTTTTGATCTACCTCTAGTGATGCGGCCAACATGCATTCCTCCTCATCCGAACTCTCACTTATCCAATCATCATTTATTTCATCCTCACTGTGTAGGGGAAATTGGTGTACAGTATTATTACTCTGATTCAACCCTTGACTGGGGTGTGAGCCCTGGTCAAGCAACAGCCACACTCCCTTGCAGGGTAGACCACAAAAAGTCAATAAATTGACTTGTGCATAACCCTGGGTAGCTTGGCACAAAAAGCAGTCAGTCTTAACTTAGAGTCAATGTGTAAAGTATTTATGCAGCATACAAACAGTTATAGCGTGAAAACACAAACCCATTTAGAAAACTAGAGTAAATTGTATAAATTATTTGACACCAAAACAATAAAAATCTAATCAATAGAACCGGAGTTATGATTTTTAAAAGTTTTTAGTAAAAGCTAGTGACGAAAAAAACAAAGCACCAACCAAGCACATCTAGTCGCGCAAGACCGGGTCAAAGTCAAAATATGTCTGACCACGATGGAATGCGTTTCGGATACAAGAAATGAATAGGGTCTGGTCAGTGCTTACCTTCAGTCTTAAAAAGATTTCTGAAGAAGATGCTCTGAGAAACTAAAGTTTAGCGGGGCAAGGCTGCAAAAGGTGTCTGAGGAGTAGGTATTGTTACTGGATAGCCTGGGGTCAAAGCCACGGTGAAGATTTCCACGCCCGGGCTTAGTCTCTGAAATGGAAGTAGAAAAGTTGTAGCTGGAGACAGTTCCATGACGCCAGATACTCCTTTGTCGGCATCTGAGATCTTACTTTTATACCCTCATGCCCTGGTTCTTGAAGGTGGGAAAAGCTTCCCTTCCAGACAGTGACTGTGAAGTACATGGAATTTCCTGCCTCCCCTGCCCTGGCTCCAATCTGGCTGCAGTGACAACGGGAAGGTGTTAGGTCCTTAGTGTGACAGCCGAGCACTCCCTATTGTGGTTGCAAGATGGGCTGTACTCACCTCTGCTCTATACCCTGGCAGCAGATGGCCCTTTGAGGCACATCTAATCCCTATAACGTCTGACTCTCTGGGAGTAATTCAATAAGTCTAACTGTTAGTTACACCCAGCCATGTGAAGCAAGACAGGCAACAGCACAAAAGAGCTAAGAGCACAAAAATGTCAGCGTGCTAAAAGTGGCATTTCTAAAATTATAATTAAAAAAACAAATTTACCTTTAAATGGGCCTTTTCATTACAGTTCCAAAGACACCAAACATGAAGTAGCTCCCTGTTACGAGTTGGAAATTACAGTTTATTGAGTGAAATAAGGAATCCCAATTTTATCCCATGGGAGGGGTTGGCCTCAGAGTAGTGAAACACGAATTGAGGAGTTTTACATTACCAGGGCATGTAAAACTTAAAGCTATATGTCCAACCTTTTAATTACACAGCACACAGCCCTATGGGTGACCTAGAGCCTACCCTAGGGATGACATACGTAATAAACAGGAAGTTTAAGGCTTGGCAAGGGGGTTTTAATGTTAAATTGACGTAGCAGTTTAAAACTGCATTCAGGCTGCAATGGTAGGCCTGGGACATTTTTAAGGTGCTACTTAAGTGGGTAACACAATAAGTGCTGCAGGCCCACTGATAACATTTAATTTACAGGCCCTGGGTATATCGTATACCATTCTACAAGGGGTCTAAATGTAAATGAAATATACCAGTTAGGTATAAGCCAATAAAACCAAGGTTAAGGGAGAGAGCACAATCACTTTAGCTCTGGTTAGCAGTGATGATGTGCACGGAGTCCTAAGTCCAAGAAAAACAAATTCAGCAAATGTGGAGGGAAAAAGGCAAAAAGTTTGGGGAGATCCTGCAGAGAAAGACAGGACCAACACTTAACACAAATCGTACACCTGAATATTGTATCTAGTTGTAAAACCTTTTTATTTAAGAGTATGGTGCACCAGCCTATGAGACATACTAGCAAACTGCATTTTGTAGTACATAAAGTAGTACTACAGTAGTTTTTCACACGTAATACTAAATGCTATTCTCAAACCTTCATTGTTGAAACCTCCACCTCCGCCTCTCCTATCTTTTCTATGAGGAGATCTCCACCAACTTGATAGAGATCTTCGCACACAATATAGATGGAAATGTGGGAGACACCAGGGGATGGCTTTGAAAATGGGGAATAATGACTCAAAAATGGGAGGGGTTTAATTTTAGGAAATGTAAGGAGTAGCTTAAGTGGGATATGCTAATACACACACCTAGAAAATAGTAAGGCCATTACGATTGACAAAATATACTTCTAAAGTCACTAGAGCCTTCCCTAAAGTTCACAAAAGATGTGTAAATGTACTCCAGCACCACATAAACAATACACATTTACATAGTAAAAATGCATTTTTATGTAAAAGTCAAAATAATGTAATTAGCAATTGGTTTGCCATTATTTTCTATGTGGTGTTATTTTAAGTCCCTGTCTCCATTATTTTCTATGCAGCCTTCTTGGGACCAATATACATGAAAGCACCCTATTGAAATGCGTTGTAGGGAATAGCAGGTTTTGAGGGGCATAAAAAAGAGAAAGTATAAAGGGTAATAGCAAATTTTATTTGTATTTTATTGTATAAATCATTTGTTGACCCTGCTAGGTTTAAGAGCTGTGAGGTGTTCTGAGGTCATTTTACCCTGCTGTGAGTTCAAAACTGAATTGGTTTTTGTTCCAAGGGAAGGTATATTCTAATGCAATGTTAATTTTCCCTGACCTGCTTTTCTCAATAGAAGTCAGCATGCTGACACTTGCATACTTTGTTTTTCTTAGTTAGTTAACTTAGGCCAAGGTGGAAAACTTTTCAAACTAGTTTAGTTTTATTTTATTGTTTTGTCCCCATGTGTTAGTCTGCTCCCACACATGCAATTCCTAATTTGGTTCGTAGCAGGGAGTACTTATGTCCAAAATTTCTTATATTAATCTGTGAAGTTTTATTTGATCAATGTTTTGCAATATTTAAGTGATTTTTCTATTGTGGTTATGAAAATAAAGCTTTGAACTTTATTCAGATTGAAGTGTTCTTCCGTGGATACATTGGTCGTGGTGTCCAAATTGTTGACTGCCATGTTGAGATAATTTGTGTTTACGGTTCACCACACTCTTTACTGGATTAAAAGATTCTGCGACCTCTGTGAAGCGTTCTAGTCCTCCGAAGGATGAAAACATGTTAGCAGATTTGGTAGCAGAGGAACGATTTTGTCCCATAAGAGGGGGAACTATATTTTAGGCTAATGATAGGGAATTGGAGTTAACATTTGATAGTAGTGTTGTTCTATGGATAGTTGAGAGGTTGATGAAATTCCAGAGTTGTGTTACAAGTGTACAGTGTGTGCACAAGTAGGGATTTGCCCTTGCAATACTTTTTGCTATGTATTGCGGTGAAGTGTGATGTGAGGTGTTTATGGAGTCGTCGTACGCAAAGTGATTGAGGTGCTTTTGGTTCAAAAATAGTTTATACGTTTGCTGTTGTTGTTGAGGGGTCCATTGTGGCCTAAGACTCCGGAGTAATGCACAAGTGTTTGCGGCACACTTGGTTAATTTATTATATGCAGTGTGAAAACTGTCATTGGACTTCGTGACACTATCAGTAGTTTTTTCTTGAGTGTTGTCAAGTTCTTGGTTGGTATTACTTGAATGCTCATGGACCCTTATGAGGATCCATATCAACTGGTAAGAATTGGCTGGTCAAGTCTTACTTGTATAGTTGCAAAAGTCACAGTCAGAAGTGTAGCTTGTACAGCTTTCAAAGTGTTTGAGTCCTACCCGTAGTTTGTGCAGACAGTTTTTTGTTGTTGGTATTTGCTTGCAATTATTTTGCACTTAGTGTATGTGTGAGCGATTGTGCTAGAGATAGATGCGAAGCGACTTGCAGCTGTAGAGTGAAATTAGTGTGACATCAGTCGTACCATGCTGGGATAGGTTGGCTAGTGAAAAGCTGCGTACATATTGGTAGACAATACTGAGTAGCCATTGGTTGAGGACAGCTTGCAAAAAGCATTATTGGATTGAATTTACTTCCTGGTCTCGTTGAAATGTTGTTTTATTGATTGAAACTAGTACAAAAATGAAAATTTTCAAAGTTTTAAGAAGTGCGCTGAGAGGAGATGTGTTTATTCCAGTTAGTGAGGGTGAACAGATAGCACCCAAAGGAACACCAGCATATGTAGTCACAGATTAGATTTAAGAGGAGTTTCAGCATGCATTTGAGTTAAACAGTGGAGTAAAACCACTGAGGAGGGTTCATTGGCTTTTCCATGTTGTGGAACTTTTAATTTGAGGGTTCTGGAAAGTTTGAGGACAATAATGTGCAAATTAAAGCCTCCTCCACGACCCACACAATTTGAAGCTCTTGCTATTTGGGAACTTGTTGCTAGACAAAAGAAAATGGAAAAATTTCAGAACAGAATGAGGAGAGCAGAAAAGACACTAATAAGGCTAGATGGGACAAGGAACAGAAAATGTGGAGAAGAGAGGTGTTAGATGAGGTGAAAATGTATCCAGCTACTACAGAAGAAGGTGGTGGGAGTACTAAGCCTAAAATGAAAAAGAACCAGACAGAAAGGACAGTGCAAACAGCAGATGAGGATAAAAAGACAATTACTTATGAGAGTGACTCAGAAGATGAGTTCATAAATCAGCCTTTAATGAATTAATGAATCGTCCCTCGCCTTATCATTCAGTGGAGAGAGTAGTTCAGAATGTGGTCTTGAGTGTGCCTACAGCTCCCATTTCACAAAGCCCGATGCAGATAGCTCCAAGTATACATGTTAGTTCAGGAATGCAGATGTTCACAATTTATTAACCATTTCCTGTTCTTAATACAGCACAGCTCAATTTGAGTGCAGTTACAAACCAGAGTATGACGAGTTCCATTGTGAATCAGGTGGTATCCACACCTTATGTGAATCAGGCAGTTCCAGTTTGTGTTCGGAACCAGTCTATGCCCATGTATATTCCAGTACAGACACGCCAAATTATTACCCCAAATCAATCAAGACAGACTTTCAGTACTGTTTTAACAGGTCAAGGTACTGGGATGTCAATTCTCTGAGTCAGACGAATTTGACAGGACCAGACGCATTGACAGCTCCTGTAACCATAGGACCAGTTCAGGTAATATTGGAAGCATTGCTCAGTTGATGAAAGATTCAGTAGTTCTCGAAATCCAAGTTGCATCAGCACAGATATCACCATTTGGCATGAAGAGGTTGGTATTACTGAGTAATTCAGAGATGGAGGAATTAGCGTCTTTGGTTCAACCTTTGACACCCATATGCATTGCAGACCTTAATCAGATGTTAAATCAAGCAGGTAGTGTTCATGATGTGAGGTTTCAACAGGGAACCCCGCTTCTTTACATGCTCACACCAGATCAGATTGCTAGTATGCATTGCAGTAGTCCACAAAATATAACACAAAGGAGTAATATTAGTTTGCAAGGGTTTTCACCCAATAGTTAAATGAGTGATTGGACAGTTTGAGTCAGAAAGGAGCAACAGATACAATAAACAGTAATGTCAGAACAGAAAAAAAATAACAGAAAGAGACAGGACAGTGAATGTGCCCAGACTAAAATTAGAATTAAATAAATTAATTGAAGGAACAATCAAGTTGAAAAGATTGGATAAATATCATAAAGAAGAATTGTGCTTTATGTGCAAGTATGTTACAAATTGTGCAGGACAGACATCTGAAAAATTTGTAGAATTGGCAGAAAAATATGATGTGGATATAGATAAATCAAAGACATTAAGACAGAGTTACAGATTCAAATTTAGCTCCAAAGACATTGCAAATATGAGATCACCCGGCATGAGAATGCACATTATTAAGGAATTAATTACAAGTATCAAAATGTGGGGTGCTTCAGATAAATGGGAAGGAAGATGGACAAAGAATACAGACCGAAAGAAAGCAAAGCAGGATCTGCCTCTGACTGCAGCAAATCAAGCTGATGAAAGTGTGAAAATACTGCGAATGTGAAAGATTCCAGGTGAAAGTTGTGTACATGTCCCATGGACCAGAAGTGAGATATTGTCATTCACAAATGATTACCAAGATTGAGGGAGAAACCAGTGGAATGGTAAAGCAAACAGAGAGCTTTGTGAAACTTTCAAAATGTCTGTGGGAAGATTTGAATACTTTATTTGACATTGTGGTTGTATTTAATTTATGGGTCGGATGCAAGCGGAGTGTTGATTGGTCAATTCATGAACCGCTGAGAGATCCTATAACAGGTGCGCCATCTGAAGAGGTGATGAAAGGGTATTATAAAGTAGTTGAGTTTTTGAAAAATAAAGTTGTTGTGAAGGATATTTATTGGCAGAGGATTTACAGGACAGCACAGGAACCGAAGGACATTGTGGTTGTAATCATTTTATGGGTCGAATACAAGAGGAGTGTTGATTGGCCAACTCGTGAACTGCTGAGAGAACGTGTAAGCAGTATGCCATCTAATGCGGTGATAAAAGGGTATTACAAAGTGGTTGAGGTTTTTAAGAATAAAGTTGTTGTGAAGGATATTTATTGACAAAGGAATGACAGGACAGCACAGGAACCGAAGGAATTGATTCATGCTTATCATGAAAGATTGCTTCAAGCGTTCAAACAGCATAGTGGGTCTAAGGTTATTGAAACAAAAGACATATGTCATTTTGTGTTTAGGTTTGTGCAAGAATGGAGACCTGAAATTGCTAACATGATTAAGACTCTGATTTGCTGGCAGAGCAAACCGATTGATGAAATGCTGCAGTATACTAGATACTGTAGTGAGAAAATTGAGATGAAGCAAAAAAAGTTAGAGACTGATGGTGATGAAAATTAAATCTGCGTGATCAGGAATACAGAATTCTCAAATGATGGTGAACACTAGTGGGATACAAGGTGTGCAACAGGAGGGTAGCAGCGTGTCTCAGTTCAGATGTAGAGGACACAGGCCCTCATTCCGACCCTGGCAGTCAAAGACCGCCAGGGCCGCGGGCAACGGAAGCACCGCCAACAGGTGCTGGGCGAATCCTCCATGGCGGCGCTGCTTGCAGCGCCGCCATGGGGATTCCGACCCCCTTCCCGCCAGCCTGTTTCTGGCGGTTTTCACCGCCAGAAACAGGATGGCGGGAACGGGTGTCCTGGGGCCCCTGGGGGCCCCTGCACTGCCCATGCCACTGGCATGGGCAGTGCAGGGGCCCCCTAACAGGGCCCCAGTATGCTTTTCACTGTCTGCTTAGCAGACAGTGAAAAGCGCGACGGGTGCAACTGTACCCGTCGCACACCTGCAACACTGCCGGCTCCATTCGGAGCCGACTTCTGTGTTGCAGGCCCTTTCCCGCTGGGCCGGCGGGCGCTCCCTTGGCGGGCGCCCGCCGGCCCAGCGGGAAAGTCAGAATGGCCCCTGCGGTCTTTTGACCGCAGAGCGGCCAATTGGCGGTTCCCGCTTGGCGGGCGGCAACCGCCGCCCGCCAAACTTGGAATGAGGGCCACAGTGTTTAGCTAGATAAGAGTGGTAATGTTCAGTTGATAAAGAAATTGAGTCCATGTCATGCTTGGTGAGGTTTTGGACACTAGTGTCGGGAGTGTCCTTATGGTAATGTGAATACTTTGGTACAGAATGGTGGTGTTGTTCAGACTGTGGATAATAATCAAGTTCAAATTCAGAGAATCCAAAGACCCCAAATTCATTTCCCAATAGATTGCAACAGATGCAGGCCCCTCAGCAGAATCAGGTCCCTCAGCAAATGCAGGTTCCTCAAGCTCTCATGCAACAGCAGCAAATTATGGTTCCTCAGCAGAACACGAATCAGAGAGCAAATGCAAACATGAATCAATGGGTAACACAATACCCATTGATTGCTTTTAGTGATGAACAGGGACAGTTCTGATGAGGAAGAGTGCATGTTAGCAGCATCCTAAGAGGCATATCAACGTGGCCCCTATGTAAATACTAATGTTATGGGACACAACATTTCATTCCTGTTTGACAGTGGAGCAAAGCATTCCACTGTCAGAATATCAGAAGTACCAAATGTGCCCTTGTCAGAAAGAAGAGTTCAAATAGTAGGAGTATTAAGTCAGCAGTGAACTAACCCGATTACAGGGCATATTCCAGTTAAAAATGAATCATTTGAAGACAAACACCAATTTGTGGTTTGTGATTCAAGTCCAGTAAATCTACATGTTCGTGATCTCCTGTGTAAATTAAATTGCTCAATTAGCTACACCCGCAAAGGCATAGCCATTGAGACAAATAGTGATGATAAAATGTTCAGCACAATTGATGAAATGTACCCTCTCATTTCATTGTTCCCAATTATGACAGTTAAGGATTGCCCAGAAGAATTACAAGAGACAGTTATGGTAAAAGTTTGGGATTTTTCAGGGAAATATATTGGACTAATAAAAAGGATTGAGTCAGTTAAAGTCACGGTGAAACCAAATGCAGTGTATTCAAGGATACCACCCTATAATATGACCCCCAAAGTAATTGCAGGAATTACTCCGGTAATTGAGAATTTGGTTGAGCAAGGTGTCCTGAAGGAGGGTAGGGGCAGTCACTATAACTCCCCTATTTTAGGTCTGAAGAAGTCCATTGGAAAATACCGCATAGTCCAGGATTTGAGAAAAGTGAAAAAAAATTGTTGCTCATGTTGTCCAGTGGTACCGAATCCTGCAGGGATTTTATTTCAGATCGCACATTACGCTCAATGGTTTACAGTCATTGACTTGTGTCAGGCTATCTTTTCTGTTCCCTTACATAAAGATTGCCAATTTTTATTTACTTTCTAATTCGGAAGCTGTGTTTATTCGTGGTGTTGTACTCCACAAGGTTATACAGAGTCACTATTCATTTTTAATCAGATCCTGAAAAAGAATTTAGAGTCCCTGAACATGCCTTTTCATTCAGTTTTGGTTCAGTACATTGATGATTTAATGGTTGCATCAAATATGCTTGAAGCCTGTAGGAGAGATAAATTGTTTTGTTAAATTATCTGGGTGAGAATAGACATAAAGGCCCTTATTATAACTTTGGCGGTAAGTACTGCCTACCGCTGCAGCGACGGCCACCAAAAGACCGTTGGCGTGGATGACATCCATCCGCCATATTAAGACCACAGCCGGATTTCCGCCACAAGAAGGGCGGAAATCCAACTGTGGTCATGCTGGCGGACGGTGTTCAGGTGAAGCTGCTACCACCAGCAGTGCCACGCCAGTAGACTGTCATTAGCCGTATTATGACAAATAATACGGCCTGGCGATGTTGTGCTGGCAGGCGCTGCTAGCGGTAGCAGTGCCCCGTCCCGTCCCCTGCTGAAAGACCTTCTGGAGTCAATGTAAGTTGGGTTTCCGACAGGGGAAGGAGGTCGGGGGTGTTGTGTGTGGTAGTGTGTGCATGAATGTGTGAGCGTGTACGTGCATTCGAATGAGTGTGTAGTGTTGCTTGTGTGTGTGTGTGTGGATGTGTGAGAATGCGTGTATGAATGCAAATGTGAATGCGTGTAAGTTTGGATGTGTGTACGGATGTGTGTGTGAATGAATGCGGGTATGAATGCATGTATGCCTGTGTGAGTGAGTGCGTGAATGCGTGGTGTGTGCCTGTGTGTGTGCATGTATGGGGAGGATTGGAAGGGGGAGAGTGGATGGAGGGGGGTGGGGGTTGTCTGGGGGTGGGGAGTTATGCCTCCTACCAGTAACAGGGAAGGAATTCCCTGTCACTAGTAGAGTCTACTGCCATGGTTTTCGTGGCGTTACGAATGCCACGAAAACCGTGGAGGTAGACAGGGTCATAATGCCGCCGCCGCGACAGTAGCGGCAGCCGGGTTGGAGATTGTTACCTCCAGCCCGGGGGCTGCTACCTCCCTGGCGGTCGATGTGGTACATTGGCGGGTTGGCTTTAGCCAACCCGCTTATGTCATAATGTGGTGGTATGTACTGTCAGCCTGTTGGCAGTACTACCGCCACATTTCCACAGACCGCCGGGGTCATAATGACCCCCAAAATGTCACCAGCAAAATTACAATATTGTCAGAAAGAAGTAAAGTATTTACAAGTATCCCAAGAGAGAATTTAATGCAGATGAATCCACAAGTAACATAGAGAGATGCAAGAATGTTTTTGGGAATGGACTCTAAATTTTTCCCTTTTGTCAAAGCCTTTTCTGAGGCTGACAGACAAAGATGTGCCTGATCCGGTTCCATTTGATGACAAATGCATGTGTGCCTTCAATGAGCTGAGAGCAAGCCTGTGCCGAGCCCCAACTGTTGGAATGCCCGACTAAAACAATTGTTTTTCTTTGTTTTGTTGTGAATTAGTTGGTTGTGCACTCTTTATTTTGACACAGTTGCATGGAAATGCAAACAAGCCCCTGGCTAATTTTTCTGCATCTATTGATCCTGTAGCTGCAGCTTTGCCTGGCTGTTTAATGGCTGAATGTAGATGTTACTTACTCAGTTGAGCTTCTTTTGACCCCTATCAAGACCCACCACCTGAACCAATGATCATTTGACATAATATGAGTAGTCCATCCTTGGTTAGTCCAATGTTAACATTAAGCATTGCAATGTTCTGAATGTGGCTACTCTCATGCCAGATGCTACGACAGCCTGTGAACAAGATCTAGAGCATGACTGTCTTGATGTGACTGAACTGTGCACAAAAGCAAGAACCGATATTCAAGATACCCCATTTTATGAAAATGACTATGTCATATTTGTTGATGGCTCCTGGTTAAGAGGTACTAATGGAAATCTGAGATCTAGTTATGCAGTTTGCACAATCGCAGTTGTGATCGAAGCTTCATGGCTTCATGGAGTCTTTTACTAGAACATGTTGTGTTTCTGAACAGCTTAAAGTGACCATTTTTACTGATAGCCAGTATGGGTTTGGTTTCGTCCATGACTTCAGACAGTTATGGTACCAAAGAATTTTATTGACCACTTCTGGATCATCTACACGAAATAGCGAACAAGTGTATCAATTGTTGAAAGCATGACAGGTACCTTTGAAAATTGCGGTTGTGAAATATTCAGCATATCAAAAGTCATATGATCACATCTTGTTAGGCAATGCCTCTGCTGACCAAATGGACCAATACGGTGCTCTTCATGGCACATCCTTCAATGAGGAATGGAGCTATAGTAGTAACTCCAATGAGACAAGTCAAGACTTCTTTATGACAGCAATTGGTACCTGGGAAGATGTGAAAAGGTTCCAAGAAGAAGTGCCAGAGGAAGAATGAAGAGGTTGGAGTAAAACGGGTTGCGTTCAGAGAGATGAGGATGAAGTCTGGTTTTCACGTGAAGGAAAAGTAGGGTTGCCAAATAGTTTGCTGTCTCCAGTGGCATGGTTTTACCATGGACAAGCTCATATAGGTAGGGATACAATGATTAGAACGTTCAGAAAGACATGGTACAATCCCAGATTTAGACTGGTTGTGGAAGCAGTGTGTCACAGATGTGTGAAATGTCAGCAAATGAATGTAGGGAAACGTACTGTAGTTAACCTGAGTCATATAGGTAGACTGGGAACTCCATTCAACAGAATGCAACTTGATTTCATTGAAATGCCTGTGTGTAGTGGATTGAGATATGTTTTGGTGATAGTGTGCATTTTTTCACATTGGGTTAAGGCGTACCCCATATGTAGGAATGATAGTCTCACAGTTGCAAAGCTGCTTTTGAGGGAATTGACACCTCAATTTGGCTTTCTAGCTTCTTTGGAATCAGCCTGAGGATCTAATTTTAACAATGAGATCATACAATTATTATGTGTGGGATTACAAGTTAAGCAACAATTGCACTGTAGTTATAAACCAGGAGCCCTCTGGATTGGCCAGCAGATTAATGGAACTTTGAAGTCTCGACTGTAGCACACCTGGCAGAAAGGCTGACTTGCCCCCACATGATATCCTTGAGGGTGGAGCTATGAGATTGCCAGCTGTGCCCATAAATGCACTTGTGAACTTTACAGATGACTTAGTGCTAGATTATTGCAAAGGACTTGCTGATGTTGTTTGCTCTTTGTCTCTCCAGGTTGAAGAAAGAACTGTTCAGGAAGCACAAGAGCAGTGTCACAACCTGAGTCTGGGACTTTGGGTGTTAGTGAAAAAGCATATAAGAAAGTCATGCTTACAACCATGCTAGAAAGGGCCATATCAAGTTGTTCTTGTGACTACAACGGCTATGGAGTGTGCGGGTCTTCTGAACTGGAAACATGCCAGCCATACGTGCAAAGTTCTAAGTCCACTTGAGGATAGAATACCTGTTCCTCTCCTCTAGGGTCAGAATCAGTGAGTAAAGGGGTCCAGGTTAGCCAAACCGTGAGGACTGGACAAATGGCTGTTGCAGAACTTCCACAGACTGGTGCAATTCTGAGAGACTCAAAAGCAATCGAAAGTGCTGGAGGGTCAAGTCACAGTCAGTCGACTCCTGCTAGCTCAGTAAATGTTGAACACTCAGTTGGGCCTGAAACAAGAACTGTAAGAGGAGACCAATGACTTGATAAAAGTCTAAACCCAGTAACAGATGAACAATCTGATCAAAATGACAAACAAGTTTGTGCAGCAAGGAGATCAAAGAGAAAAAGAGTGCCAAGCTGTAGGTACTTAGCTCCTGAATGGATTTATTTCACATCTGATGAATGGGAGAAGAAGTTTGCTGCCTTTTGTGCTGACAATGCGACTTCAGCTGAACCTTTTGGAGATTGAAATTGCTTTGGAATTAAACTTTGAAATTTCATTGCCGCTTGATAAACAGAGATATTACTTGTTGTAAGTACTCATAGGTGATTTTCAGATGGTTTATTATTAGAGACACTAGAACGTTTAGTAGTGACTGGAACATTTGCAAGTTGAGAATATTCTTGATGAATTTTCTAGAAGCTCAAGAACTGTGTAAATAAGTGCCAACATTTTGAGAAGACTGTTTTTTTATTTTTATTTTTGTTTTTTTGCTTTGCTCACCTAAAAGAAAAAAAGAGATGCTGTAAAATAATTGAAAGCCGCTTTTGCATTTTTATATTATTGATTTTTGATTTTTTTATACTGTGGTCTGAGTCTAGACAAGTCATGAAACCTGATCAACACAAAGGGAGCAAATGTAAGTAAGTGTATAGAATGAGCAACAGTATGCAAGTTTGTGAGTATTTTATTGATAATTGAATTAAGTTTAACAGTGTAGGTTGAGAATGAGAGCACAATTATATCAACACTAGGAGATTCAATTGCAGACAAGACCCTGAGCAGGAGGATCAGAGATTATTACACACTGACAGTTCGAAAGGAGATTTGACCTTGAATGTGTATTATAAGTTGCTGTATATTGATACTCTGTGTGATTGTTATGTGTTCACACAGATTCCTTCATCAGTTCAAAAAGGTATTACTTATCACAGTTTGCCACTAACGTATGGAATTTCATGCAGTCTATTACTGGCTCTATTTTATCAGCAGGGGCATGTTCAGTAGTTCTATTTAAATTTGGATGTAGTGTTTTCTTTTGTGCATGTAAATCAGTATTTGAGTAGTGTAGCTAAAGCTAAACATTTTGACATTGTTGGAGGTTTCTTTGAGCTGAACCTGACTTTTGGAACTGCATATGCACATACAAATAATTTAACCTACATTTTGACACAAGTAGAAAAGGATTACATTGGACAAGTAGATGATAGGAGAAGAGCAATGAAAGCAAGAAAGGAAAAGGGAATAGTTTTACACGACTGGCAGAAAGACACTGAACATGCTTCAAGTAGTGTTATTGAAGGATATTTAGGTTTAGATTGGCAACATGTAGGTGAGCTATGCATGTATATGCCTAAGGCAAAGACAGCTACCCATTCTGTACTTACTAGTGAAAGTAGACATGTTTCTTTTTAAAATTACTTGGACTTTTATGTTGAATGGACAAGATCCAGCCATACCCGGTGTTTATTTCATCTATAGAAAGAATGCCTATTTCAAGCTGCCAAAAGGTTGGTATGGTTCATGTTGCCTGGGAGTAGTTTTTCCAAAGATTTGTCATGTGGAAAAAGTTGACAACCCTGTCTGGAAAGAGAAACCGAATTACAGAGTTACAAGAGGACCTAGGGCCACAGAGATTACAGGGGATATTTTTGGTGCCATTATTAAATCGGTAGGAGTGATCTTGAATGATATCAAGATTAGAAAGTTGTCAACAGTAGTGGATAAGGTATCTGCAGGTACAGCAGGTGCCTGTTAGAAATGGGGTCTCTAGTTGGCAGAGGTATAAACCTTTGTCCAAATAGGCACCACAATCCTAGTCAGAGTAAGTCACACACAATCCAAACTATCCTGTGCCTACCCTCTGGTAGCATGGCACTGAGCAGTCTAAGTTAACTTAGAAGATAAAAGTAAATTATTTGTGCAATAAATCATACAGTAACACAGTGAAAACTCCACAAGAATACACCACACAGGTTTAGAAAAATATACAATATTTATCTGATTAAATTAAGGGCAAGGGGGTGACATATATGTAGAAAAAGGGGAGTTTAAGGCTTGGCAAGTACTTTTAAAGGCCAAGTCAAAGAGGCAGTGAAACTGCACACACAGGCCTTGCACTGGCAGGCCTGAGACATGGTTAAGGGGCTACTGGATTGGGTGGCACAACCAGTGCTGCAGGCCCACTAGTAGCAGTCAATCTACAGGCCCTGGACACAAGTAGTGCACCTTAGTAGGGACTTACGAGTAAATCAAGTATGCCAATTGGGTATGAACCAATGCTACAATGTTTAAGGGAGAGAGCAAATGCACTTTAGCACTGGTTAGTAGTGGTAAAGTGTGCAGAGTCCTAAAACCAGCAAAAACAGTGTCAGAAAAGTGGAGGGAGGCAGGCAAAAAGTTGGGGAATGACCACCCCAAGACTGTCAGGTGTAACAGTGCCTTATTATTAGTTGACAATGAGATGCTTGCTATGAGAACAATGGTTTTGCAAAATCGTCTTGTGTTAGATATTGTGCTCACAAAGGAGGGTAGAGTCTGTACAGTTATACACGCGCAACAATGTTGCACATATATACCAGATAATATTAAGGAGATAAGGGAGTTTGGGCCATATGTACAAACACATTTTCCCATAGACACAGACTGGGCAAAACTGCTTGCTACATCTGGCCCTTTATCTCTAACATCACTGATGTGAAAAATGACCTGAAAGAATTGACATCCACCACTGTGTGGCAATCAACCAGAAATGTTTTTTCAGCCTTTGGAAGCTTAGGAAAAGGAATAGTGGGAATATACCTGAGACCTGTGTTGATTGTGGCTTTGTGTGCCTTAGTTGCACTTGGATTTTATAAGTTACTCTGGATATGGAAAGAAATGTGAGCTAAGAATAAACAGAGGAGGGAAGAGATTGAAATGGTGAAAATGAAGAGTGCATATTTCAAGAACCTGAAAAGAGTTTCAGTAGACCAAGGCCTATACGATATAAGACATCAAACTTTTGAGTTGTCTAATTGAAATGAGAATGTCTCCTTGCATTCAGAGGAGGGACTGTTGGAGCGTAAATGTTTGAGTAATGTTTTAGTGCACAAGACATCAGCATTATGGGGGTCATTCTGTACCGCCAGGGCCGGGGTCGGCGGTAGCACCGCCAACAGGCTGGCGGTGCTCCGCCGGGCATTCTGACCGCGGCGGTACAGCCGCGGCCAGAAGCGGAAAGCCGGCGGTGTACCGCCGACTTTCCGCTCCCCCTGGGAATCCGCCATGGCGGCGCAGCTTGCTGCGCCGCCATGGGGATTCTGACACCCCATACCGCCATCCTGTTCCTGGCGGGTCGCCCGCCAGGAACAGAATGGCGGTATGGGGTGATGTGGGGCCCCTGGGGGCCCCTGCAGTGCCCATGCCAATGGCATGGGCACTGCAGGGGCCCCCGTAAGAGGGCCCCACAAAGAATTTCAGTGTCTGCTTTGCAGACACTGAGATTTGCGACGGGTGCAACTGCACCCGTCGCACCTTCCCACTCCGCCGGCTCCATTCGGAGCCGGCTTCCTCGTGGGAAGGGTGTTTCCCACTGGGCTGGCGGGCGGACTTTTGGTGGTTGCCCGCCAGCCCAGTGGGAAACCCAGAATGACCGCCGCGGTCTTTTGACCACGGTACAGTCTTCTGGCGGTTCCCGCTTGGCGGGCGGCGGGAGAATCAGGCCCTATATTTCTTGTGTTAGCATAACTAGGCCTGAAGTTTTCATATGTGCAGTTACATGAATACTCAATCATTTCTTTCTTTCTAACCTGAATTGTTCCATTAGGTGGTTTCTTACGAATAGTAAGGAACCCTATTGTATTGTGTGTAAGTTTTACACTGCAGTGTCCTTGGATGTTTCAACATTAGAACCTGATGACTGAAAGGAGAGTAGTATTAATGTTTAAAAGATCGTTCTCACAAGAAAGGAGAAAATTGCCTTGTGCCATGGGAAGGAATGTGGTTTGCAGCAAGAGATGTACAAAAACCATTCTATTATTGGATGCACACAGCAAGGAGGGATGTCTACTTTCCAAATCTTGGGAAAACATTTGGATATTTCAAGTTTGATTTGTGCTAAAATTCTAATTGGATATGTCCCCATTTGACTAATGTGGACTCATCAAACTGACCAATTGGACCTTTTTGTGTATTCCAGGATAGGGATGGACATTCTAAGGTTTAGGAAGTCCTATCTTGGTTCTTGCCCCGTGCCTTCTTGTTCTGTTAATTGGTTCCTGATTTTTGTGTGCAGCTTGTGTTTTGCACTTTTCCCTGATGCGGTTTCAAATGGACCTTGCTGATGTGCTTTGTTGACAAAACTGAATTGTTTGCTCTTCCAAGGACAGGTATATTCTAATACAATCTTAAATTTCCCTGACCTGCTTTTCTCAATAGAAGTTAGCATGCTGGCACTAGCATACTTTTTTCTTAGTTAGTTATCTTAGCCCAAGGTAGATGATTTTTCAAATTATGTTTGTCTTATTTTATTGTTTTGTTCGCATATGTTAGTCCACTCCCACACATGCATGTCCTAATTTGGTTAGCAATAGGGAGTACCTATGCCCAAAATGTTTTAAAATAGTGTGAAGTTTGATTTGATTAATGTTTTTGAAGTCTGATTTAAAAAGTGTTTCTGATTCTCAACTACTTACTTTATTAACATGTATTATTATTCTTGAATGTTTTATGGTGTTAATGCTGAGTAGATTAAACTTGTTTATGAGATTTGGTCAGCCTATGGTGTTCATTAATTATTATAATTTGTTTTTGCACACTATTTACATGATTTTAGTATTGTGGTTATGAAAATAAAGCCTAAACTTTATTCAGATTGGAGTTTTCTTCAGTGGCTACATTGATCATGGTGTCCAAGTTGTTGATTGTCATGTTGAGATAAATTATGTTTATGGTTCGCCACCGTCTACTGGGTCAAAAGATTCTTCAACCTCGGTGAAGCGTTCTAGTCCTCTGAAGGATAAAAACAAATTATTAACCCCCTTGAAGCCATCTTGATTGAATCAAACTGGTAAAACTTAAAACATTTAATTTAGAGAGGAACAACATGAGGGGGTTCATTTTGTCAGATAAATTATGGTTAGTGCTGAATAAAGAACAATTCGCACGTTTTAAGTGAGTTCTCAAAAAAATGTATTTTCTACTTCATGAAAACATTCTGACATGCGGATGAAACATGCACTTTTAACACCAACAGCAGACTGCCAGTTAACCCCCTTGTGATCAGCAGCTTACAGTGTTACAATGAGCAACTAGTGTGCTAACATTCTGAATTTATGCCTGAAATGTGGCACATCTGAATGCCATCTCGATGGAATCGAAGTGGAAACCTGACAGCATTTTTCATTGAGGATACTGCAGTAAATAAGGAACTTAGGGAGCCAGGCCCTGCATCCAACCCCCCCACCATGTATTGCGATGTCCTTCTTACTTAATGTTAAAATAATCCTAGAAATTCACTGAAAAAACAAAAGCTTACAGGGAACATCATAGTTAGGAAATAGAATTTAAAAAACCTTAGAAATTCCCCCCCAAAAAACAAAAGTTACAGGGATATTATAGTTAGGTTCAGATTTTATATGCACAAAACCATAAAAATTAAACTGTTTTAGTTAGAGTAATTTCAAGTAACTTTAACTTGTGCCCTAAGGGAACTATAACTCACACCCTCGCCATACACTGCTAATTACCTGAGATATTATATCACTCATGGTATCTTCTTGGACATTATTGATAATTTCTCTGTAACATTTGCAGTAGAATTATTGGTAAGAAAACTGTGCATGGTGAGAGTGCGACTTATGGTTACCTTAGGGCACAAGTTATAGTTACTTGAAATAAGTCTAACAACTGAATTTCTATGGTTTGGTGCGTATAAAATCTAAACCTAACTATAACGTCCCTTCATCCTTTGTTTTTTATAATAAATATATATGCACAGACACATATTTATACACACAAGCACACACACATATATATGTGTTTATATATATATATACCAAAAATGGAGATTCCTATGACAACACAATTGCAACTACAACTAACCTGTGAATCTATATATATATATATATATATATATATATACATATAGATATATTTGTGTGTGTGTGTGTATACACACATATAAAACCCATTGCCCATCGCCACTGGGAAGGTGAAGTTAGGATCATAGGATCAAGTTTCCATTGTAATTGCATTTTTTCAGTTGCTAATGAGTTTGGCCCCGTTTGACAAATCTTCATGAAACATTCCAGAACACTTTTACTTTTTGACTAGTTTTGCACATGGAAAGATTTTGGAGTGATACGTCATGTTGGATGAGTTTCTTGACTGAACCATGCTCCCTTCTGAGGCACCTCCATGTAAGCAAGCAACAGGCATGGAAAGAAGAAGACATCTAGCTTCTGCTTCAAGGGCACTGGTCAAGTTTTTCAATGTCTTGTTGAATCTCTGAACAAGCCATTGGTTTGGGGATGATAGGGCGTGGAGAACTTGTAGGTATTCCACCCTCGTCCCACAGTGAATTCATGTATGCAGACATAAAGTTAGTGTCTCTGTCAGACACCACTTTCTTGAGGAGACCAACCTTGGTAAATATCCCCATCATTGCCCTGGTCACAGCAGGAACAGTCACTATTCTCACAGGGTGACTTCCGGGTGGATGGTCAATCAAGACCAGGATAAACCTGCTGTGCAAGGCTGTCTTGGAGTCTAGAAGCCCCACAATATCAATGCTCATCATTTCCAAGGGGGTACCAACAACAGAAAGAGGAACCAATTGAGCCTTCTGCTTTCCATCTGTCTTCCTACTCTCCTGGCAGGTAGGACAGGACCTTCAAAATGCATCTGAGGTCATTCTCATCCAGGGCCAATAAAAGTGGGTAGCCACTCTTACAGAGGTCTTTGTCTGCCCGCCTGAAATCCTGCCAGAAGTGCATCATGAGACAGTCCTAGTAGGAAGGCCCTGTGCACTATGGGGCCAAAATATATAGGTTGTTCCGAGCTTGGGAACCTTAGGATCCATATACTGGAGATCATTCTTCCAGTAGCTGAGGCAATCACCAGAGGTGTCTCCATTAGGCTGGGCTTCAGTATGGATCTGAACGCCCTCAAAAGTGGAGGACTCCTTCTGCTCTTGTCTGAACTCTGCCTGGGAGGGGCCTCTTTCAGCTTGCCAACCGTCTAATCGAGGTAGGTCTCCCACTGCAGCAATGTCTTCCCCTGTAGGTTCTGGAGCATTCCCCTCACATTCTGCCTCCACCTGGACTGTTGGAATGTCTAGGGAGGGTTTGCCATGCCCTCTGCCCCTCTTCTTCTTGGCAGGTGCCAAGACCACTGTTCCAGGCTCCAGAATCTCAGGATTGTCCTCTTGGGGGGCCTTGGACCATGTGGTCAAGCACACCCACTCAGGCAACCCTAGCACCTCCAAGTGTGTCTATAGCCCCACCTCTTTCTAAATGATGTGCTTCACATCATTACCTAAAAGACAATTCACAGGCATGGGTGGACTTGCAGCTATCTTCAAGGAACCTGAGATTCCTCCAACTCAAATGGAACCAGAGACAATGGGTAGTGACTCTCATGGTTGTCAGCAGTAACCACGTTATGAATTACATTGGGAAGTACCTGCGCTGCGGACACCCGATCCTACAAAATCTCTGAGTGGCACTGCACAAACACAAGTACTGGTCCCACTACTAAGCGCCAAAAAAGAAAATTGAGTTTTCGGTTGGGGGGGAACCCTTCTGAAGCAATAACTACAAACCCTGTAAGGGTGAACCACAAAGTCACTAAACTAATGTGCTGAACCCTCTGGTAACTTGGCACAAAAGCAGTCAGGCCTAACTTAGAGGCAATGTGAAAAGCATTTATGCAGCTTGCAACCAGTACTAAAGTCAAAATACAACCCAGGAAAATGTTCACACCAATTTAGCAAAAATACAGTGAATATTAATACATAAAATTATACCAGAATTACAAAAATCCAGTCAGTAGAACTGGAGAAATGCAATTTCAAAGTCATATGTAAGTAAGCTTCTAGATGCACAAAGCACAACTCATGGTCCTTTAGTTGTGCTAGACTGGGTGAAAGCCACAAGTTTAGGCTGACTGCAATGGAGTGCGGGCCAGACACATAGACCAGGTTAGTCCTACTAAAAAAAGTGACCTTTTCAAAGTCTAGCATGAAAAGTCTAGTTTGGGTGGGGAAGACTGCAAGTAGAAGGGAGAGCACTGTGGGTGGTAGCTGCTGTAGCGCAAAGAGCAGTGCTGGTGTAGCAGACAGTTGTCACTGTAGTGTGAGGATCCAGTTTGGCATCAAGGACTGTCATTGCTGAAGCCTTGTGCTGGTGATCACTGTCAGGTGTCGTTGCTGTAGCTTGAAGTGCAGATCTTGTGCTGCTAGTCATCTCTGGTGGTCGCTATAAGTCAGGTTCACCGTAGCTTAGCATTGCTGGTAATCATGGGCAGCAGCGTCTTGGCATGAAAAGTCCTGTTCAAGGTCACAAACAGCCTAAAACTTCAAGATTTAAGTTTCCTTGGCAGAGGAGTACACTATGATGCCAGCCAAGAGCCCAGGAAATGGGGATGCACCTCTTGGGGATCAGGGACTCACTCTAGCCGAGGCCAGTAGTGCTCAGACAGTTCCAGTTGCAGGTCCAAGCAGGTCTAGTTGCAGCAGGTCAGCAGGGAGGTTGCAGAGAGACCTCTGGTTCTTCTTGTTTCATTGTAGCTCAGAACAGGAGGCCAATCAGCTAGCCCTTGGAGTCACTCTGTTGGTCCTTGGTTCAAGGAGCAGGTCCAGTCTTCCTTCCTCAAGCAGCAGGACAGCAGGGCAGCAGGGCAGTCCTTCCAGCAGCAAAGCAGAAAAAATCCTTCTTCTGTGTCTCCCACAGGCCCAGAAGCAATCTGATGAGTGATTCAAGAGATTCAATAATTATATCTGGTGACCCTTTGAAGTGGGGTGACTCCCTATACTAGCCCCACATCTAGTTCTGTTAATTTCCTCCCTTCCCCTGTCAAGGCTCCAAGTAGTCTAGGGTGACAAAAGGCTGGTGTCAAGTTCCCTTGTGTGTGTGTGCTAGAGGCAGCCTTTTGAAATGTAAATGGGGCAGGGAACATCTCCATCCCAACCATTCTGACAGGATGGCCAATGCTGCTAACATCTAGACCCCTTTTGTCTCACTCTCTGGGAGGAATACACAAAGCTGTTCACAATTATATGATCCTGGACACAGGCAGCAGCAGATGGTCAAGACAAGTGGCATTTTCTGAATTATGACTTGAAATGTAACTTTACCATTAAAGAGGCTTTTAAATGACAAATCATTTGAGTGCAAACATGTTCCTTATATGCTCCCAAACTTAAGTTATTACTTATTAAATGTAATAAGCTAACCTAATGTTACCCTTTGGGAGAGGTAGGGCTTGCAATAGTGAAAAACGACTTTCTGAGTTTTTCACCGCAAGAACATTAAAACATAAACCAACAAGCCCTACTTTTTAATTTCAATTCACCCTGCCTTATGGGCTTTTAGGGCCTACATTAGGGGTGACCTATATGTATTAAAAAGGAAGGGTTACACCTGGAAAAAGGTTGATTTTTCCAGGTCGAAATGGCAGGTTAAAACTGCACCACAGGCTTCAGTAGCAGGCCTAAGATATGCTTTAAAAGGCTGCTTTGGTGGGTGACACAGTGAGTGCTGCAGGCCCACTAATAATATTTAATTTACAGGCCCTGGGTACACGGAGTAACATTTATGTGGGACTTACAATTAAATTAAATATGCCAATTAGCCGTAGGCCAACTATATCATGTTTTAGGAAGCTAGCACAAGCACTTAAGCACTGGCTAGAAGTGGTAAAGTGCACAGAATCCTAAAGCCAACAAAAATCAGTTCAGCAAAACAGGAGGGGTGAAGGCAAAATGTCTGGTAGACTGCCACCCCAGGTTGTCAAGTGTAACACATTCCCAGAAAGGTGACCGCAATTTAATTTTGAGAGAGGTTCTCCAACAGAGTATTTCACATTTTATTAAGCAAGTTTCTCAGTAGGCTCAGGTGGTAAAATTCACTTCACTCAGTGAGTTTGTGGAATTCGGCACTCCGTGGAGTAATGCAGAGTTCCCAAATTCTGCCATCTGGCACTTGGTGGATTTTTTTCATTAGCATGCAAGATCTGGTTTTGGCATTCGTGAGTAAGCACCATTATTATATAAGGCCGCTTGCGAGCATGCAAGAGATTTAGGCCCTCATTATGACATTGGCGGTAAAAGCCGATTACCGCCGTGCAGATGACCGCCACCACACCGCCGCGGAATTCCGCCACAGCCATTATGACCCACAGTTCGGAATCCGCCAAAATTCAGACACCCACACAAGTCCGCCGCACCAAAGGTCAATGATAAACTGGCGAAAACAAAACCTCCACCGTCACGCCAACAGAAATACGCCCACACTATCACGATACACGAATCCACGCGGCGGTCTTTCAACCGCGGTATTCCATTGGCGGTACACACTGCCGTGCTCAAAATACACACACTCTTAAAAAACACAGCCACATTGGACAATTCCAAATACACACACCTGATACACATACACACACCACTCCCACACACCCAATACACTATAAAACACACACCCACATCACCCACAAACCCTTACGACAACAAATCACGAACGAAAGCCAGAGAGAGACACCACTATCAACAACACTAGCATCCACATGCACCATCTCCCACATAACTTCCATGCACCTCACACAACACACCACCACATATCAGCATACTTATCACCCCACACATCACCTTCACCACCCCATGGCACGGCAAAGACACCCCAGGTTCTCGGAGGAGAAGCTCAGGGTCATGGTGGAGGAAATCGTCCTGGTAGAACCACAGCTATTCGGATCACAGGTGCAGCACACCTCCATTGCAAGGAAGATGGAGCTATGGCGAAGAATAGTGGACAGGGTCAACGCAGTGGGACAGCACCCAAGAAATCGGGAGGACATCAGGAAGAGGTGGAACGACCTTTGGGGGAAGGTGCGTTCCATGGTCTCCAGACACCACCTGGCGGCTCAGCGGACTGGCGGCGGATCCCCACCTCCTCCCCCACAATTAACAACATGGGAGGAGCAGGTCTTGCTGATTCTGCATCCTGAGGGCCTCGCAGGAGTAGGTGGAGGAATGGACTCTGGTAAGCCAAAGCTTTACTATTACATTCCCCACCCTACCTGCATGCCAGCACATAGCCCCACCCTCACCCCCATCACTCCTACTCCTCACAAATGTCCCATTATCACAAACCACACATCCCAACACCAAGCCCTGCATGCAACACCAAAGCATGGACACCATCACTAAAGCATGCCCACTGCACATACCCATACACCCCCCTAAACCATCATCACACAAGGTCCCACACAGGAATGCTAGCACTGGCGTACACGGTCACCCACCCATTGCACACCTTGACACACACAGATGCAATAATCATACCTTTATACCCCTGCAGGACCCCTACCCAACGTCACCGGACAGGAGGGTCCACACATATCCACACCTCCAACAGAAGAGGCACACAGTGATGACAGCACCTCTGTCCAACTGGATCTAGATGACCAGCCCAGCCCATCGGGGACCTCGGGACAGTCGGTTCGCCACACCCAGTCACCCAGTCACAGGCCACTACAGAGCTTCCCCCATCTGGAAACACCAGCACAGCACCCACCCAGCGGGCCCATACCTCCGTCCCCAGGACATGTCAATCAGCAGTGTGTCCACCACTACAGGGAACCCAAGCTAACCCACCACCCCAACAACAACAGGGACCTGGGGGCAGTGGTAGTGGGCACACGGTCCAGGGGACAGAGGCCCAGGAACACAGGGGAACTGGGATGGCTGCTGTGCGACAGGGTGCGGACGAGGCCCTTGAGGCCCACAAGGCCCTCTCCTCCATCATGGGAGTCTACCACCACTCCCAGGAGACGATGGCAATGGTACTGGCCAAGTTTCAGGAGACCCAGCGCCTGCAGGAGGAACAGTATATGGGCTTCAGGGAGGAACTCAGAACCATCAATTCCACCCTGGGCACCATCGTAGGGGTGCTGAAGGAAGTACTCAACACCAGGAGGGACACTGTGGCACTACAAGGGGCCCCTGACACTAGCCTGGACGATGAACTGCCCACCACCTCCGGCGGCTCTAGTGGACAGGAGGCACCGCCACAGGACCACCACACCAGTGCCCCGTCCCCCCCTCCAGAGGGAGAACCACCTCGCAAACCGTCCCTGAGATCCAGGAACAAGACAGAGAATGATGCCAAGACCCCCACCAAGAAATGAGACCACCCTGATTGTCATCCTACTGTCCCACTTTGTCACCCTGTCCATCCATAAACGGCCCCAGCTCCACTTCCTATGCCCATTTGGGCAATGCACCTGTGAGACTAATAGACTGGACTCTGCCATGGACATTCCTCAGCCATCACCCCTCACCATTTTGCTACCCCCTCCAATTTTGAGCACTAAAATAAACACCCTTAAAGCACAAAACAATCTGGAGTCTGTCTGTGATTTCGGAATACTGTATTAGCAATAACTGTGGCAAGAAGCTCTTTCATTTGTAATGTCAACATACCTATGTCACACAGCTCTAGTCCATGAGGAATCAAAGCAGATGTCAGACTGTGGGACCCAGATCTGTGAAATCGTAAGGGAAAGTGACAACTCAGTGATCATACAGTGGGTGAAAAAGACAGACAGTAGAGAGGTAGTAGTGTATAAGTACATGTAGTAGGCAGGTTTGTATTCTTACCTGTGTTTCACTGGAAATATTGCTAGATCACTGAGTCCCTGTTGTCCATGTCTTCTTCCTCTGATTCCTCGTCTTCACTGTCCACAGGCTCCACAGCTGCAACAACATCGCCATCTGGACCATCCTCCTGCAGAAAGGGCACCTGTTGTCGCAAAGCCAAGTTGTGAAGCATACAGCAGGCCACGATGATCTGGCACACCTTCTTTGGTGAGTAGAATAGGGATCCACTTGTCAAATGGAGGGACCTGAACCTCGCCTTCAGCAGGCGGAAGGTGCATTCGATCACCATCCTAGTTCGCCCATGTGCCTCATTGTAGCGTTCCTCTGCCCTTGTCCTGGGATTCCTCACTGGGGTCAGTAGCCATGACAGGTTGGGGTAACCAGAGTCACCTGCAAATGGTGAGGGGCAACTGTTAGACACACACTAACCTGGAGGGATAACCCCAGACCCAGACAACCATTCCCACTGACTAGCTTCCAGGTGCTCACTTAATAGCCACACACGGTGCCTCTGGAGTTGACCCTTCACCTAAGGGATGCTGCTATTCCGCAGGATGGAAGCATCATGCACTGAGCCAGGGAACATGGCATTCACATGGGAGATGTACTGGTCTGCCAAACATACCATCTGTACATTCATCGAATGATAACTCTTCCGGTTTCTGTACAACTGTTCACTCCTGTGGGGGGGGGGATCAAAGCCACATGTGTCCCATCAATGGCACCTATGATGTTGGGGATATGTCCCAGGGCATAGAAATCACCTTTCACTGTAGGCAAATCCTCCACCTGAGGGAAAACGATGTAGCTCCGCATGTGTTTCAGCAGGGCAGACAACACTCTGGACAACACGTTGGAAAACATAGGCTGGGACATCCCTGATCCTATGGCCACTGTTGTTTGAAATGACCCACTTGCAAGGAAATGGAGCACTGACAGCACCTGCACTTGAGGGGGGATTCCTGTGGGATGGCGGATAGCTGACATCAGGTCTGGCTCCAGCTGGTTATACAGTTCCTGGATTGTGGCACGGTCAAGCCTGTATGTGATTATCACGTGCCTTTCTTCCATTGTCGACAGGTCCACCCACGGTCGGTACACCGGAGGATGCCGCCATCTCTTCACATGTCCCAGCGGACGTTGCCTATGAAGGACAACAGCGAGCACAAAGTCAAACAACTCAGAGGTACGTGCCCACAGCTTACACAGAACACCATTCATACTCAAAAAGTGGCCTGTATGTGTGTTGAGTCTAGGCCTAGGTATGTGTGACGCAGTTGAAAATGAAGCCATGTGGGCCCCTGAAATGGCGGCTGCCTGACCTCTAAAGTGGGACAATGGGATGTGAGATAACTGCACTGGCGCTGTACACCGTCGCTGTAGGCGGTCGAAGACTGCAGCGCAATGCTGCATTGGTTAACATTGGACCCTATGGGTCCCAGGAGCCAATGACGATGTACGTCGGCGGTGACGGTACGCGCCGCCGCGGACGTGACCGCCATTTTCTATCTGTTCAACCACTCGCTACCTGATCTTCAACAGGAGAGGAGCTACACTGCAAGTGCTGCTGTGACCTCGGTCTGGAAGAGACAATGGTTCGAGTCTCTGGGGAAAGGGCCCCTGCCTTCACATCGGAGGAGTTGGAGAAACTCGTGGATGGGGTCCTCCCCCAGTACACGTTACTCTACGGTCCTCCAGACAAACAGGTAAGTACACTGGGAGCATGATGTATGGGCTATACCTGTGTGGAGAGGGGTGGATGTAAGAAAGAAGGGGGGAGAGTGCGGCGTGCATGAAACAACGGTGAGTGCATGTTCCACATGGCAAGGGTAGGGATGGGGGCCAATCACTTTGACGGTGCAGTTGGTAATAACTTTCTCTTCCCCCTGTACAAATCATGTAGGTCAGCGCCCACCAGAAAAAACATATTTGGCGTGCCATCGCCAAGGACGTCCGGACCCTGGGGGTGCATCACAGACGGAGCACCCACTGCCAGAAAAGATGGGAGGACATTCTTCGCTGGAGCAAGAAGACGGCGGAGGCTCAGCTGGGGATGGCCTCCCAACGTAGGAGGGGTGCCCATCGCACCATGACCCCCCTAATGTTCAGGATCCTGGCGGTGGCGTACCCGGAGTTGGATGGGTGCTTGAGGGCATCACAGCAGCCACAAGGGGGTGAGTACACTCGCATTCTGCTGACTTTGCGTGCAGTGGAGGGGTCTGGGTGGGGGAGGTGGGCTGTGGGTTTCCCTAGGCCAGGGCGAGTTTAGTAGGCAAGGTCCCTCCGTAAGGCAGGCCATGTGGCACCCCATCCCACCTCTGTAGAGTGACAACTACACCTAGTCATGCCCCCCCTTTTTGTGTTCTCCCTGTTCTTGTGTGCATTAGCATCACCAGGCGGAGGAGCAGTGCCACCGGGAGTGGAGCTGCATACCACATGGCCATAGAGGGCCACACTACGGACTCGTAGTTCACTAGTGGGACGGAGGGCGAGGGGAGCTCCACGGCGGGGACAGGAGCTGAGACCAGTGACACGGGCTCGTCCACTGTTGGGAGCTCCCTTGTGGTGGCGGCCACATCTGTGCCCCCCCATCTACAGGTACAGCCGCCACCCCCCCTTCCAGCACCGCCCTCCCAGCAGCCCCTCAGCCTTCGCCCCGTGCCCACTTACCCGGGAGGGTGGGCATCACCTTCACCCCAGGCACCTCAGGCCCTGCCCCAGTCACCCCTGCTGCCCTCAGTGAGGAGGCCATTGACCTCCTCAGGTCCCTCACTGTTGGGCAGTCTACCATTTTGAATGCCATCCAGGGTGTAGAAAGGCAGTTGCAACAAACAAATGCATTCCTGGAGGACATTCAATCTGGTCAGACGGCCCTTCAGCGAGCTTTTCAGACTCTGGCCTCAGCACTAGCCTCCCCCCTCCAACTTCCTCCACCCCTCCACCCCGACCCAATCCCCTGTACCTCAGCCTACCCCAAGCACACCTACAGACCAGCATGCACATACGTCAACACACAAGGGAAGCTCAGGCAAACATAAGCACCACACATCCCACAGGCACTCACGCAAGCATTACATACATGCAGACACACCAACATCCACTGCCTCCACTCTGTCCCCTCCTCCTTGTCTCCCTCCTCCCTCCCTGTCTCGTCTACATTCACACCTGCATGCACTACCTCTACAGCCACTACGTCCCTTTCCAGCACACCCACCACCACACCCTGCTCACGTGCAGTCAACACCCCCACTACCAATCACACGTCCCCTGTGTCCTCTCCCAGTGTGTCTGTGACGCCCCCTCTGAAGATACACAAAAGCAGGCACACACCCACCCAACAGCCATCCACCTCACGACAGCCTCCAGTGCATGCACCTTCACCCAAAGTCAGCAAACGAACACCTCCTACAATCACAACCTCTTCCTCCACTCCCAAACCCCCTCCAGCTACCCGTCCCAGTGTGTCAAAAAAAGGTTTCCTGTCCAACCTTGACCTCTTTCCCACACCTCCCCCACCCCGTCCGTCTTCTAGGTCCCGAACTAGCACCTCAGCCACAACATCTCCGGGACCAGTGGTGCCTGTAGTCACCGGAATCTGGAGTGCACCGGCCACCAGGGCAGCCAGTGTGGCACCGAGCCACAGCACAGACAGTCCTTTACCTGTGAAACATCAGAAGTTGGCCAGTGCCCGGCAGGAGAGGGGGAAGACTCCAGCCACCAAAGCCGCTCCCAGGGGTCCCGGTGGGAGTGTAGAGTCAGCTGTGACACCATCCAAGGTGAGGAAGGGCCACAAGAAACCCGGCAAGTCTGGGAAGAGCAGCACGGCGGAGAAGACCGCCATCATCCCCACTGCCCAGGAAGCCACCGCCAGCACAAGCCCAGCTGCCCAGGAGGCCACCACCAGCACCAGCCCAGCTGCCCAGGAGGCCACCGCCAGCACCAGCCCAGCTGCCCAGGAGGCCACCGCCAGCACCAGCCCAGCTGCCCAGGAGGCCACCGCCAGCACAAGCCCAGCTGCCCAGGAGGCCACCGCCAGCACCAGCCCAGCTGCCCAGGAGGCCATAGCCAGCACAAGCCCAGCTGGCCAGGAGGCCACCGCCAGCACCAGCCTAGCTGCCCAGAAGGTCACCGCCAGCACCAGCCCAGCTGCCCAGGAGGCCACCGCCAGCACCAGCCCAGCTGCCCAGGAGGCCACCGCCAGCACCAGCCCAGCAGCCCAGGAGGCCACCACCAGCACAAGCCCAGCTGCCCAGGAGGCCACCGCCAGCACAAGCCCCGCTAGGCCATGAAGGACCGCCAGCACAAGCCCCGCTGGGCCATGAAGGACTGCCAGCAAAAGCCCCGCTGGGCCATGAAGGACCACTAGCACAAGCCCCGCTGGGCCATGAAGGACCGCTAGCAAAAGCCCCGCTGGGCCATGAAAGACCGCCAGCAAAAGCCCCGCTGGGCCATGAAGGACCGCCAGCACAAGCCCCGCTTGGCCATGAAGGACCACCAGCAAAAGCCCCGCTGGGCCATGAAGGACCACCAGCAGCTGAGTCCCTGCAATGGAGACCGCCGTCTCAAGCACCACTGACCAGGGCACCGCCGTCTTAAGCACCGCTGAACAGAGCACCGCCACCTTAAGCACCGCTGAACAGGGCACCGCCGTCTCAAGCACCGCTGAACAGGGCAACGCCGCCCCAAGCACCGCTGGCCCATGAGCGCCAAGGGCACTGACGCTACTGAGTCCGTCACGGGCAGAATGAAGCACTCTGGGCTCCATGCCCCCTCCAGAACCAGTGGAGAGATCCATCTACTACCTCTGTCCTTAGCAGGATGAAGCACTCTAGGCACAAGGCCCCCTCCAGAACCAGTGGAGAGATCCATCCACTACCTCTGTCCTTAGCAGGATGAAGCACTCTGGGCACCATGCCCCCTCCAGAACCAGTGGAGAGATCCATCCACTACCTCTGTCCTTAGCAGGATGAAGCACTCTGGGCACCATGCCCCCTCCAGAACCAGTGGAGAGATCCATCCACTACCTCCGTTCTTAGCAGGATGAAGCACTCTGGGCACCATGCCCCCTCCAGAACCAGTGGAGACTGTTATCCACTTTAGAGACTGTGGCTTTGCACTCCCCAGGATGGAACAGTGTGCAAACCACCCACTGTAGGGACTTGCGAGACTGTGGCTTTGCACTCCCCAGGATGTAACAGTGGGCATGTGGCCCCCTTGTGGATTTGGAGTTGTGCACTCAACCGGCTGAGGTGCCCCCCCTTTCCTTCCCCCTGAGGTGCCTGTTTAGTTGCTGTCTGATGCCCCTGCAGTGTTCTCTCCGTCATGGTCGGGGATCTTGTGTGGGCCTCGCCCATACCGTCTGGGCCCAGTGTTCCATGGACTTAATTGGAGCTCTACCTGGACTACTATGCTTGCTATATATTTTGTAAATGGTGTATATATATATTTCTGCCTACTTGATTTTAATATATTACAATGGTTATACTCATTTTTTATTGTCTTTGCATTCTTCCGGGGGGCTGGGGGGTGTAACTGTGATGTATTAATATGCATTAGTGTGTATGTTGTAGTGGGTGGGGGTGGGGGTGTTGCGTGTTGCGTGTGTATATCCCTGTTTTTTCCCTCCCCCCTCCCCTGTGTCGTAGGTGCAGTACTCACCGTGGTCTTCGCCGCCGGCGTTCGTGCTCCAGGTAGAGGAGCAGGAAGACTATCGCAGGTAGAATTTGGAGTTCCGGTCCATGGTGTCCTTGTTCCTCGTGGGGTGTAGATGTGAGCGTTTTCCCTTTGAAATTCCTGTTTCTGCTGTGTTTTTATCCGCGGTGACTCCGCCCCGGAAAAGGTGGCGGATTGGCCTGTCATAATAGTGTGAGCGGTACATTGTCTTCCGCCTGTCTGTTGGCGGTGACCGCCGCGCTGTTTGTTTGTACCGCCGTGGCGGTCAGAGTGTTAAAGTGGCTGTCTTTGTTGGCTTTTTCCGCCACGGTTGTAATTGCAAAAATGTTACCGCCGGCCTGTTGGCGGTCTTACCGCCGCTTTAACACCGTCCGCCAGGGTTGTAATGACCACCTTTGTGTTCACTTGTGCAGCTTCCGGCCGTGACAGCATCATTATAGTGTCACTTACGAGTGACTGCTGGTGCACCTCAAGAAGATTCTCAACTCGAGAAGCAGCTAAATGTACTCAAAGATACGTTTTGAGTGAATTTTCAACTCCAACTTGTTTTTCTAGCGCAAGAAGCCTTTTTTTCACCTTTTTTTCACCTTTTTTTCCCAAAAGGAAGGAAATGCCCCTGATACTCCAACTTCCTGTTCCTGTTCAACAGGCTCCTTCCAGTGCTTTGTCCATCTCCTGGTCAGTTTTCAATTGGACTTCAAGGTAGAAGAATCACTCTCTTTGCCTGTGGAATATATACCTTTGGATGTAAGGACTTTGTTTTTGTGACATCACACAAGTAAGTTAAAAAACTATTGTATAAGGGTCCTATTTGTTTGATAGGACATGCACCAGTATTTCTTTGTATTTTTATTTGATTTTTAAATTTCACTGTGGTGGGTGGCCTAGAGTTTCAGTGGGGACCTAGTTAATTTTTACATTTCATTTTTCACCTTTTGCAAAGGAAAAATGTTGCACAGTTCAGTACCGTTTCTTCATGTTTGCTACATTTGCAGTATTCAATTATGTTACTTTGTGGCCTAGTCTACCAATGGCCCATCCAGCCAGTAGGCTCATTACTAGTCATCAATACATGAAAGAAGTGTTTCTGTGGTACATGCTTTTAAAAACAATTTAGGACAGAAATGGAGTTGGATTAAATTTAACATGTTGGCTGTTGTTTGTATTTGATGTTTTCTTAACTGCAAAATGTGTATATATGGGGTAATATGTGATGCAATAGGAGGATGTGTGTTGCTGTAAACAAATTTATAGCTCCAGTAATTTTCATGTTTGGCATTGCTGAATGAATTATTGTGTTTTCTTTAGTGTTACCATGCCTCGGTCTGGCCAGTGCGACTGTGAGTGTGTTTGCCATAGGCCAACATTTGTCTTTGCTCTCCATGCCATGTGGCCAGGGGCCATTTTGTGTAGTCTGTGTCCATAGGCCTGCATGTTTTGTTTGTTCTCCATGCCTCCTTGATAGCTGTTGTTGTTTGACCATGTGGTCGGCAGCCATTTTCTGCAGCAAGCCAATGTGCTTTTGCTATGGGCTCACATATGTTCTTTGTGCTGCATGCATCATTGCTTGCTGTTGTTGTTTGATCATGTGGTTGATGGCCATTTTGTGCATCCAGCCAGTGTGCTTTTGCAAAAGGCTTGCATGTATTTTTGTTCTCCATGCCTCCTTGCTTTCTGTTGTAGGTTTGACCATGTTGTTGGAGGCTATTTAGTGTACTCAGTCAGTGTGCTATTGCCACATGATTGCATGTTTTCTTTGTACTCCATACCTCCTTGCTTGCTGTTGTTTGACCATGTAGCCATCAGCCATTTTGTACAGCCAACCAGTATGCTTTCACCCTAGGCTTGCATGTGTCCTTTGTTCTCCATTCCTCTTTACTTGCTGTTGTGGTTTGACCATGTGGCCAGTGGCCATTTTTCGCAGTTAGCCAGTGTGCTTTTGCCATAGGCTTGCATGTGATATCAGTTCAATAATATGCTTGAGGATCATTGGGGTATATGTATTTTATCGATATGATTATGATGAACAGTGCTTTATAGTATATGCATATTTTGCATTTTTTACCTGCACCTTGTGCCTCCTCATAGGTTTCTCAGACTCTTGTACACACATCAGCAATTCATTTTCCTTTCCTTATTTTTTTTTTTTTTTTTTTTAATTTTAATTTTAATGTTTTTAATTTTGATTTTGTAATTTCATTTTTTAATTCTTGATTTAATTGTATTTTTAGTATTTTTTTCATTTCCTTTTTTTTGCATTTTGCCTCAATCTATTCACCCCCTGACTGCCATAGGTGCAGAGCCTCACAACAGCATCCATTGTATTAGGTATTATTTCATTTCCCCTTGGATCCCTTGCCTGCCATAACGGAGTGCACTGTTCACGCACCAGCATCATTCATTTTTTTATGATTATTACATTTCCCATGAATCACCTTGCCTGCCATTGGTGCACACTAGCCTTCATTTTTTAAGGATTATTCCATTTACCCATGCACCTCTCTGACTGCCACAGATTTCTCCTTTAGAATATCCTTTAGGACAGATGCACATAAAGCAAGGAGTTATATCTATATGTTGTGTTATCCTGACTGGAAATAAAATAGTATGTTATGGTGGTGTGGTTTGTCTTTACAATGTTTGGATATATTGTTGTTAATTATTACCTAAGTAACCAACCACACTAAGTGATGTTGCCTTTGTTTATACCAATTCAAACTGCAACAAAGCCACCTTTCACTAAATGTTTTTCTTGTTTGTTTGCTTTTAGGTGCCCAAGAGAAGAGACATCACCCACAATCATGCAAAACAGAAGGCCTGTCCAAAACACATAACCATGCAACACATGACACATGTGCACCTCAGTGCCAGTGCCAACTGACAGCTTTAAGGTGGCCCCAAAGAAAAGTGCTGCCTAGAAAGTGGCCAGTGTGAAACTTTTTAGGGAGATGTATGCCTGCTGCACCGGCCTATGGAGAGGAACCGGTTAGCAGCATAGCAAGCAATGTGAACATCAACCGCAGTCAGCAATAGTGGATCTGCCTGAAGTTGAGGCAGAACAGGAGGTTGAGATTTCTGATGGACAACAACCCCCTGTTTTAGAATAATTGGCTCCAGATCTCCAGCAAGAAAAAGGAAGGATGATCCACAATTTTCTTCAAGCACCCCTTATAATAATGATAATCTGGACATGGATCGGACCCCAGCAGAGTCTGAAAGGCACCGGGAGAGGCAAGGGAAAATAAAAGTTCCTGAAACTATGGAAGGGGAGGATGGGGAGGAGGATGACAACAAGCCAGTCATTTTTAAGGAGGCTGGCACAGAGGAGTCTGATATTACCCCTCCTACTCAACGTGCTCCAAGCGATGTGGCACAGATACCACTGCCAGTGCCAGCTACCATACTTGTAAAAGCCGTTGCTGATACCTGCACCAACCCCTCCCTTAGTAGAAGTATGCACTGAGGAGAGGCAATAGGCGACACATCCACCTACCTGCAGTTCTTCTTCAGGCATTGACACTGGCACACTAAGGACGTTCTTCTCCCCAGTTTGGGACTTTTTTGGCTTTGCAAGTAGGAGGAGAACATTGCAATATGCCCTATTTGCCACACGAGTATTCATTGAGGTAAGCCTGGTTCACTCTATTGTACTGAAGGCCGAATGATCCATTTGATAAAAAAACATCACACAATCTGATGGGTGGAGACCCTTAAAAAAATGCTGAGCGTAGTAGTAAAGGTGAGGAGAGCTGGGAAACATCAGCTCCAATCATAGTGGAAGGTCACGAGGAAGAAAAGGGGGACATATTTCCATAAAGTGGCCCTGTCTCCAGCAGTCAGCTAGCATCACCTGCCTCAGTGACCTCAAAATAGCACTAGACTCTGAGTCAGATGGAGGCACCACGGCATACAGAGGCTGCCTGAAGACATGCATAAAGTCTACCACCTCCTATTTCTTGAAAGTCACCTGAATCTGTGCCCCCATAAAAGAAGAAAATCCAGGCTACTACTATGGGATTGTTTAGGCAGGAGGAGCCCTATAATTGCAACCACACAGAGGCACATTTGTACAATGGGAAGCTGGCTAAAATATTAGCGCTGGACCACCTCCCTTTTTCTTTTGTGGAAGGAGTGGGATTTTTAGAATTTGTGATGGCCATCTACCCAAAATAGAAAGTTCCAAGTCAGACCTATTGTGCCAGAGTTGCTGTTCCAGTGCTCCATCATTATGTGCAGCAATAGGTTGGACAAACTTTGCAGCAAAGTGCTGTTCACACTAGCCACCTGACAACAGACATGTAGACCAGTTGATAAGAAACTGACTACATATGTACCACTGCACACTCAAACTCTTTTGCCATGGTAGGCAATAGCTATCTACAGGCCTCAAGGCTGAAGATATTTTTAAGGACGTTTGGAGGCATGCAGAAGTAGCCATGTTCCTCATTGAGAAATCCAATTCAGCTGCAAACATCTTGGAAGAGTTTATCAGCAAGGTATTTGAATGGGTGCAACCCAGATGTCTCAGAATTGGATTGGTTTGCCACGGACAATGGCAGTAATATAGTCATGGCCATGTCAGATGTTGGCTATTTCAGGGTCCTGTGTATGGTGCATTGTATCAACCTAGTTGTGTAGGGCTTTCTAAAAAGAAAAGACATAGGGGGTCATTATGACCCCGGCGGTCGGCAGTAATATGGCGGAAAGAAGTGCCAATAGGCTGGCGATACTTACCGCCATAATAGCCAACCCTCCAATGTGCTACCCCTTCCCTGTCACTAATAGGGGTCTCCCCATCCCTCTCCAGTTACCTCCACCACCCCTGCCTTTCCAAAGCCCCCGTATATTCAAATCATAAACATTTATAAAGCGCGCTACTCACCCGTGCGGGTCTCAAGGCGCTAGGGGGAAGGGGTGACTGCTGCTCGAAGAGCCAGGTCTTGAGTTGCCTCTGGAATGCGGAGGTTGGTGGGGAGGGAATTCCATGTTTTGGCCGCCAGGTAGGAGAAGGATTTCCCACCTGCCGTGGTGCGGCAGATGCGAGGGACGGCGGCGAGAGCGAGGTTGGCGGAGCGAAGTTGACGGGTGGGTGTGCAGAAACTGAGGCGACGGTTGAGGTATTCGGGTCCCTTGTAGTGGAGGGCTTTGTGTGCGTGGGTGAGGAGTCGGAAGGTGATCCTTTTGTTGACGGGAAGCCAGTGCAGGTGTCTCAGTTGGGCAGAGATGTGGCTGTTGCGGGGTATGTCGAGGATGAGGCGGGCGGAGGCGTTTTGAATTTGTTGCAGACGTTTCTGTAGTTTAGCAGTGGTTCCTGCGTATAGGGTGTTGCCGTAGTCCAGGCGGCTCGTGACGAGGGCGTGGGTCACGGTCTTTCTGGTGTCGGCGGGGATCCAACGGAAGATCTTTCGGAGCATGCGGAGGGTGAGGAAGCAGGAGGATGATACGGCGTTGACTTGTTTGGTCATGGTGAGAAGTGGGTCCAGGATGAAACCGAGGTTGCGTGCGTGGTCTGAGGGGGTTGGTGCGGTGCCAAGGGCCGTGGGCCACCAGGAGTCGTCCCAGGCGGTCGGGGTGTTTCCAAGGATGAGGACTTCCGTTTTGTCTGAGTTCAGTTTCAGACGGCTGAGTTTCATCCTTGGTGAGGGAAAGTATCAGCTGAGTGTCGTCGGCGTAGGAGGTGATGATGATGCTGTGTTTGCGTACGATGTCGGCGAGGGGGCTCATGTAGACATTGAAGAGAGTCGGGCTGAGCGAGGAGCCTTGTGGGACGCCGCAGATGATCTTGGTGGGGTCTGTGCGGAAGGGTGGGAGGTAGACTCTTTGGGAGCAGTTAGAGAGGAAGGAGGTGATCCAGTCCAGGGCCAGTCCTTGGATCCCGGTGGAGCGGAGGCGGGATATTAGGGTTCGGTGGCAGACGGTGTCGAAGGCAGCCGAGAGGTCGAGGAGGATGAGGGCGACTGTTTCTCCGTTGTCCATCAAAGTTCTGATGTCGTCAGTGACTGAGATGAGGGTGGTTTCTGTGCTGTGGTTGGCTCGGAATCCGGACTGCGACGGGTCGAGAAGGTTGTTGTCTTCAAGGAAGTTGGTAAGTTGCTTGTTGACGGTCTTCTCAATGACTTTGGCAGGGAAGGGGAGGAGCAAGATGGGCGGAAGTTCTTCAGGTCCCTGGGGGTCCGCCGTAGGTTTCTTCAGTAGGGCGTTGACTTCAGCGTGTTTCCAGCTCTCGGGGAAGGTGGCAGAAGAAAACGAGCTGTTGATGATGGTCTGGAGATGCGGGGCGATGATGTCGTCGGCTTTGTTGAAGATGAAGTGTGGGCAGGGGTCCGATGGGGCACCGGAGTGGATGGAGTTCATGGTGGCTTTGGTCTTTTCCGTGTTGATGTGAGTCCAGGCGTTGAGGGTGATGGCTGGGGTTGTAGGTTCTGTGGTGGTTGGCTGGGTCTGGTGTCCGAAGCTGTCGTGTAGGTCGGTGATCTTACGATGGAAGAAGGTGGCGAGGGAGTTGCAGAGGTCTTGTGAGGGCGTGATGGCATTGGGGTTGGAGAGCTCTTTGACGATGTTGAAGAGTTCTTTGCTGTTGTGAGTGTTTTTGTCCAGTCTGTCTGTGAAGAAATTTCTTTCGGTGGCGCGGATCAGTTGGTGGTGATCGCAGGTAGCGTTCTTGAGGGCAGTCAAGTTATCTGCGGTGTGGTCCTTGCGCCAGGCTTTCTCGAGGGTGCGGCAGTTTTTTTTTTATTCCTTGAACCAGAGAGGTTTTTTGGTGTTGGTCTGACTTGGGAGGCGTCTGAGGGGAGCGAGGTTTTTCTGCGCAGTTGGTGATCCAATGCGTGAGGCTGAGGGCTGCGTCGTTGGGGTCGGTGGAGAAGGTGGGTTGGTTGTCGCTGAGAGTGGAGAGAAGCTGTTCTGCGGGGATTTTGTTCCAATGTCGGCGTGGGATGGGTAGAGTGCGGAGGTGGCGAGTCTCGCGTCGGAAGGTGAAGTGGACACATCTGTGGTCGGTCCAGTGTATAGTGGAGGAGTGGCTGAAGGATACGTGGGTGCTGGCGGAGAAGATGGGGTCGAGTGTGTGTCCGGCGATGTGGGTGGGGGTGATCACCAGTTGCTTGAGACCGAGGTTGGCGAGCAGGGCGGTGGTGTTGGGGTCGTTGTTCTGCTCCAGGTAGAAGTTGAGGTCACCGAGGAGGATGTAGTCCGGCGAGGCAAGGGCGTGCGGGGAGATGAAGTCAGTGATAGAGTCGCTGGAGAGGGCGCGTGGTCCAGGGGGTCTGTAGATGAGAGTTCCTCTGAGGGTGGTCCTGGGGTCGGTTTGGATCTGGAAGTGCAGGTGTTCGGTGGCGAGGGGGGTGTCTTCGGTGGAGGTGGTGACATTGATGGAGTCCTTGAAGACGATGGCGATTCCTCCCCCTACTTGGTTGGTGCGGTCTCTCCTGGAAATCTTGTAGCCGTTGGGGTTGGGGATGGCTACGGCGATGTCGGGGGCCGAGGAGGCGTTCATCCAGGTCTCAGTGATGAAGGCGACGTCCGGTGCGGTGGAGTCCAGGAGGTCCCAAAGTTCAACAGCATGCTTGTGGTCGGAGCGTGCGTTGATCAGGATGCATTTGAGGTGGTTGTTGGCGCGTGGGCTGGCGGGCGTGGTGGTTTCGTGGTAGAAGGTGAGTTTTCAGGTGTGACATACGAAGGGTCCGTGGGTACGTTTCGGGTTGGCTTGGAAGCAGGTGCTGGAGCGCCCCGGGTTGAGGCGTGGAGGGTGATGGGGTCGTAGCGGTGCTGCAGGGTTTGGGAGTGCTGGGGGCCAGGGTTCGTGGCGCTGGGCGCGGTCCAGGCGCGGACGGGCGCAGACGGGCTCGCCTTTGGCGCGCCTTCGGCGCGCAGCGGCTGCCATAAGAGGAAGGAGGGGTCAGCTGGGGGCGGGAGGGGGGCGACGAATGGGAGCAGGGTGGGCGGGGGCGAGCAGGAGGTGGAGGCGGGAAAGCGGAGGGTGGGGGGGTCAGGTAGAGGGGAGGGGAGAAAAGATAGGGGAGGTAGGGTTAAAGGTGGAGGGGAGTAAGGAAGAAAGATAGGAAGATAGGGGAGGGGGGGTTACAGAGGTGGAGGGGAGTAAGGAAGGACAGAGAGAAGAGCCAGGAGCAGAAGAACAGAAGAGAGAAGAGCCAAGAAGAAGGTAAAGAAGAAGAGGAGCGAGGAGTCAGGAGCCGAAGAACAGAGGAGAGAAGAGCCAAGAAGAAGGTAAAGAAGAAGAGGAGCGAGGAGTCAGGAGCAGAAGAGCAGAAGAGAGAAGAGCCAAGAAGAAAGGTAAAGAAGAAGAGGAGCGAGGAGTCAGGAACAGAAGAACAGAGGAGAGAAGAGCCAAGAAGAAGGTAAAGAAGAAGAGGAGCGTGGAGTCAGGAACAGAAGAACAGAGGAGAGAAGAGGCAAGAAGAAAGGTAAAGAAGAAGAGGAGTGAGGAGTCAGGAACAGAAGAACAGAGGAGAGAAGAGCCAAGAAGAAGGTAAAGAAGAAGAGGAGCGAGGAGTCAGGAACAGAAGAACAGAGGAGAGAAGAGCCAAGAAGAAGGTAAAGAAGAAGAGGAGCGAGGAGTCAGGAGCAGAAGAGCAGAAGAGAGAAGAGCCAAGAAGAAAGGTAAAGAAGAAGAGGAGCGAGGAGTCAGGAACAGAAGAACAGAGGAGAGAAGAGCCAAGAAGAAGGGTAAAGAAGAGGAGGAGAGAAGAGTCAAGGAAGAGGAGTCAGGCAGAAGAGGAGAGACCCGAGAAGCAGAGGATACGAAGAACACAGATGAAGAATACAGATGAAGAAAGAAGAAAGCATACGCAGGTCGCGGTGCAGAAGAGAAGGAAGAAACACAGATGAAGTACACAGAAGAAGAACACAGATGAAGTACACAGAAGAAGAACACAGAAGAAGGACAAAGAAGAAGAGAGAACACGCAGGACGTGGTGCAGGGAAGAAAGAAGAACACAGATGAAGAACACAGATGAAGAAAGAAGAAAGAACACGCAGGACGGGGTGCAGGGAAGAAAGAAGAACACAGATCAAGAATACAGATGAAGAACACAGAAAGAACACGCAGGACGGGGTGCAGGGAAGAAAGAAGAACACAGATCAAGAATACAGATGAAGAACACAGAAGAAGACCAAAGATGGGGAAAGAAGCAGGAAGAGAACGCAGTGAGGAAGAGGAGCGGGGCAGAGGAAGAGCAGAACACGCAGCAAGAGGGCTGCAGAAGAGGAGCAGAGAGCGAAGGGAAGAAGGACGGCGGAGGAGCGGAGAGAGGTAGGAGGGGAGAGCGGAAGGCAGAAGACAGAGGCACAGGAGAAGAGGTGAGTAGCGCGGGGCAGGGCGAGGGGCTGGGTGGGGGGAGTACTTACTGTATTTTCGCAGGACTTGCTTGGAGGTTTCAGGAGCCTGGGCTGGTGGAGCTGCAGCGGCAGGGGGAGCGACCTACTCTTGGGTCATATTCATGCCCCCTTCACACACACACACACACACACACATACACACACCCTTTTCCCACAAACATCCACGCATGCATACATCCACTCACACACACCCGCACACACTTTCAAACATACACACAGACATGCAGTCACAAAACACAACATACATGCACTCACACCTCCATACATGCACACTCTCATTCAACACGCAACACACACCCACATCCACGCACACACAAACATAAACATGACAAACAAATGACAGTGGCTGTGCAAAAAAGGTTTGCACGTCCTTGAAATAACAGCTAAGTTGCTTTAGTTATAATGCTATATCATGTGGGTGCCAAGCAATACCATACCTAGCCACTTAAGGTGCAAAATCCAGGTTGAGAAACAACCCAATCTCATATCATCAAGTATCACGGCACACCACTGAAAAGTCCATAAGACAGTGTTTTGTGTAGTAGACAAGAATCATATCTCAACGCAGTAAACTTCATCAAGAAAAATATTTTTAATTCATTGGTTAAATTGTACATCTCCGGTGTAGACCACAAGTGTTCCATGTGCGCAAGACATCCTTCAAATGAAAATACAGCCTACACGTGTTTCGTCAAAAATACTTTTTCAAGGCTGTAAAACAAATACATATAAAGCAAAATTGCATATCATATTGTCAACACTGTTGTCTGACATGAGTACCAATTAACATCATGTAGGACCATGCAGGTATATACATGGACTTAAAAAGAAAACCAAAACACAAAGAGGTCTCCTTCGTGTGAACGTGAAGAAAGAGAAAAGAACAATGTGCTTATCTAAACCCTATGAGGGAAACGAAAAACATGCAGTGTATATATGGCAACCTTATAGCCCAATGTAGTACATACAAAACACATAGAAATGGTAGCACATCATGTTAAAAGTAAACAACAACCGAGTGAGCTAATGGTATGAACACACAACTAAGTGAGCAATCACAAACCAAGCGAACACCACTAAACCTACCCGAAATGCCACAAAAGCACCTCATCAAAACGATATAAAGGTGGATGTAAATGTCCTCCAAATGTCTTATAATGTCAGCAATACATCAACTTTAAAGCATCAAGAATGTAATAATGAAACGACCCTGATAAGCCTGGAAAAAAAGGGCTGTAGTAAACATGACACTAAAGGTAGACAAGAATAAGTTTGTCTTATCAGAGACACCAAACAAACAAACGAGTCAAACGACAGAGCTCCCTAAATGAAGGAATAAGTCAGCCAGTTATGTTAGATACGAGCAAGGAGAAAGTTAACTAAAATATTCCAAACTCCACAGCTATGTGGTGCCCTAACATCCGTACACAAGAAGGGCTATTTTAAGTATCGAATAGAACAAAGAGAAGTGTGCTGTCACCCTCCAAAACCTACCCATAAATGAAACTCCCAAAGGGAAGCAGAAAACTACTACTAAACAACCTAGCAGTCCTAATTAGCATGGAACAGACCCCCACCATAAACAGTTGAAGAAATACAAAGTTCAGCTCGTGGCAAAAGTCACGTGATTTTATAGCCACTGCTGGGGCGTAATATTAGGTCTAGGGATCAAAGAGCACACATTTATAATAATAATGTCCGACACACCCAAAGGTGCCAGCGCGTAATGCTGAGTAAAGGCATAAAAGCGCACACAGTTATAATAATCATGCCCGCCACACCGTAGGTGTGCTAAACTTACCGTCATCATCCTGTGCAGCATTCTTCTATGCGAGAAATGCGGAGCGACCGCTCTCCTGTGTCAGCCATTGTTTAGGTTGGACCCCGGCCTCATAGAAATCAAAATAGAAAAAGGACTAAGTAAGCGAAACAGGTGTAGAAAATACCAATAGCCTCTGGTCACCATCTTCAACCGCGCAAAATGTTCTAGAATGAAAGCAAATGCAAGCAGAAAACATGAACCAGCCTGTCTGCCATACATTTAAAGGAACAGCAATTGAACCATGGTTGACCTAGCAATAAAATAGGAAGACAAACTATACTAACAACCGAGGTGTAAAGGTGAAAAATACCCTCATTTGTCATTAATAGAACATGCCTCATGGTATATAAACTGTTAGCAAGACAAAGAGTCAATACCCAGAAAGGACAATGACGTGAAGAGACCCATATGTGTATTCCAGCAATAAACGCCAAAGTAATACTAACTATAGTTGTAAGAAAATAATAATAACCACAACATGGTAGAAATTGCCAAGTTTTCTAAGGTCAAAAGAATCATACAGTATGGATAATATTAGACTGGAATCATATATGCCACCCCTACCCAAAAACAAGGAGGCGTGTACAATAAAATCATAATACATAGCTGAAATACAACCATACAGTTAGTACTCATCAGAAAAACAAGTAACAACATATACAAGTAATAATACATATTACATATCCGTATGCAGAATTAATATGACAAATATAGTTTTGAGAAAACCAAATTAGAAAAGCATCAAAAGCACACACAGCATATTATTCCAAAAATACATGTAGGTCTTTCTCTGTGTTCAACCCTACTTCAACAGCGCTCAACCTAATTATCCATTTACTCTCCAGCTGTCTTAACATCAGATATTTGTCCCCACCTCTAGGGCAGGTGCCTATAGTGTCCATGCCATGCACAGATATGTCCAAAACCTCTCTCTGCCCATGTGCCAAATTATAGTGTTGTGCGAAGGGATAATTGGTTTCATTATGTCGTATGGCCCTTATATGTTCCTGGATTCTCTCCTTAAATGTCCTAATTGTGCTACCCACATATACACGATTACAAACACAAATTAGGCAATATACAATAAATTTAGGCGGTCATTACAACATTGGCGGTAAAAGCCACTTACCGCCGTGCAGAAGACCGCCAACACAGCACGGCAGCTGCGGAATTCCGCCACAGCTATTATGACCCACAGCACGGAATCTGCCAATATTCAGACACGCACACAAGTCCGCCACACCAAAGGTCAGTGATAAACTGGCGAAAACAAAACCTCCATCGTCATGCCAACAGAAATACGCCCACACCATCACTACCCACGAATCCACGCGGCGGTCTTTCAACCGCTGTATTCCATTGGCAGTACACACCTGATACACATACACACACCACTCCCACATACCCATTACAATATAAAACACACACCCACATCACCCGCAAACCCCTACAACCACAATTGAGAAAGAAGCACAGAGAGTGACACCACCATCACCCACATAACTGCTACGCACCTCACACTACACACCACTACATATCAGCCCACTTATCACCCCACACATCACCTACACCACCCCATGGCACGGCAAAGACACCCCAGGTTCTCGGAGGAGGAGCTCAGGGTCATGGTGGAGGAAATCGTCTGGGTAGAGCCACAGCTATTCGGATCACAGGTGCAGGACACCTTCATTGCAAGGAAGATGGAGCTATGGCGAAGAATAGTGGATAGGGTCAACGCAGTGGGACAGCACCCAAGAAATCGGGAGGACATCAGGAAGAGGTGGAACGACCTATGGGGGAAGGTGCGTTCCGTGGTCTCAAGACACCACCTTGCGGTTCAGCGGACTGGCAGCGGACCCCCACCTCCTCCCCCACAACTAACAACATGGGAGGAGCAGGTCTTGGCGATTCTGCATCCTGAGGGGCTCACAGGAGTAGGTGGAGGAATGGACTCTGGTAAGTCAAATCTTAACTATTACATCCCCCACCCTACCTGCATGCCAGCATATACCCCCACCCTCACCGTCACCCCCATCACTATAACTCCTCAAAAATGTCCCAACATCACAAACCACACATCCTAACACCAAGCCCTGCATGCAACAACAAAGCATGGAAACCCATCATTAAAGCATGGCTACTGCAAATACCCATACACCCCCCTAAACCATCATCACACAAGGTCCCACACAGGAATGCAAGCACTGGGGTACACGGTCACCCATCCATTGCACACCATGGCACACACAGATGTAATAAACATCCTTTTATACCCCTGCAGGACCCCTACCCAACGTCACTGACAGGAGGGTCCACACATGTCCACACCACCAACAGAAGAGGCCCACAGTGATGACAGCACCTCTGTCCAACTGGATCTAGATGACCAGCCAATCAGGGACCTCAGGACAGTCAGTTCCCCTGACACTGGCACAGGCCACCACAGAGCTTCCCCCCTCTGAAAACACAGCACAGCACCCACCCAGCAGGCCTATACCTCCGGCCCCAGGACACGTCAATCAGCAGTGTGTCCACCACTACAGGGAACCCAGGCTAACCCACCACCCCAACAACAACAGGGACCTGGGGGCAGTGGTAGTGGGCACACGGTCCAGGGGACGGAGGCCCAGGAACACAGGGGAACTGGGAGGGCTGCTGTGCGACAGGGGGAGGACAGGCCAAGGGAACCCACTCTCCACGAGGCCCTCTCCAACATCATGGGAGCCTACCACCACTCCCAGGAGACAATGGCAATGGTACTGGTCAAGTTTCAGGAGACCCAGCGCCTGCAGGAGGAACAGTATTTGGGCTCCAGGGAGGAACTCAGAGCCATCAATTCCACCATGGGCACCATCGTAGGGGTGCTGAAGGAAGTACTCAGTACCAGGAGGGACACTGTGGCACTACAAGGGGCCCCTGACACTAGCCTGGACGATGAACTGCCCACCACCTCCCCTGGCGCTAGTGGACAGGAGGCACCGCCACAGGACCACCACACCAGCACCCCACCCCCTGCAGAGGGAGATCCACCCCGCAAACGGTCCCTGAGATCCAGGACAAAGACAGAAAACGATGCCAAGCCCCCAGCCAAGAAATGAGACCACCCTGAATGTCATCCTTCTGTCCCACTTTGTCACCCTGTCCATCCTTAAACTGCCTCAGCTCCACTTCCTATGCCCATTTGGGCAATGCACCTGTGAGACTAATAGACTGGACTCTGCCATGGACATTCCTCCGCCATCATCCCTCACCATTTTGTTACCCCCTCCAATATTGAGCACTAAAATAAACACCCTTAAAGCACAAAACAATCTGGAGTCAGTCTGTGATTTCGGAATAGTGTATTAGCAATTACTGTGGCAAAAAGCTCTTTCATTTGTAATGTCAACATTCCTATGTCACACAGCTGTAGTCCATGAGGGATCAAAGCAGATGTCACACATTGGGACCCACATCTGTGAAATCGTAAGGGAAAGTGACAACTCAGTGACCATACACTGGGTGAAAACAGACAGTAGAGAGGTAGTAGTGTTTAAGTACATGTAGTAGGCAGGTTTGTATTCTTACCTGTGTTTCACTGGAAATATTGCTGGATCATTGAGTCCCTGTTGTCCATGTCTTCTTCTTCTGCTTCCTCTTCTTCACTGTCCACAGGCTGCACAGCTGCAACAACACTGCCATCTGGACAATTCTCATGCCTCCTGCAGAAAAGGCACCTGTCGTCGCAAAGCCAAGTTGTGAAGCTCACAGCAGGCCACGATTATCTGGCACACCTTCTTTGGTGAGTAGAATAGGGATCCACCTGTCATATGGAGGCACCTGAACCTGGCCTTCAGGAGGCCGAAGGTCAGTTCGATCACCCTCCTAGTTCGCCCATGGGCCTCATTGTAGCGTTCCTCTGCCCCTGTCCTGGGATTCCTCACTGCTGTCAGTAGCCATGACAGGTTGGGGTAACCAGAGTCACCTGCAAATGGCGAGGGACAACTGTTAGACAGACACTAACCTGTAGGGATATACCCAGACAACCATTCCCACTGTCTTGCTTCCAGGTGCTCACCTAATAGCCACACACGGTGCCTCTGGAGTTGACCCATCACATAAGGGATGCTGCTATTCCGCAGGATGTAGGCGTCATGCACTGAGCCAGGGAACTTGGCATTCACATGGGAGATGTACTGGTCTGCCAAACATACCATCTGTGCATTCATCAAATGATAACTCTCCCGGTTCCTGTACACCTGTTCACTCCTGTGGGGGGGTACCAAAGCCACATGTGTCCCATCAATGGCACCTATGATGTTGGGGATATGTCCCAGGGCATAGAAATCACCTTTCACTGTAGGCAAATCCTCCACCTGAGGGAAAACGATGTAGCTCCGCATGTGTTTCAGCAGGGCAGACAACACTCTGGACAACACTTTGGAAAACATAGGCTGGGACATCCCTGATGCTATTGCCACTGTTGTTTGAAATTACCCATTTGCAAGGAAATGGAGCACTGACAGCACCTGCACTTGAGGGGGGATTCCTGTGGGATGGTGGATAGCTGACATCAGGTCTGGCTCCAGCTGGGTACACAGTTCCTGGATTGTGGCACGGTCAAGCCTGTAGGTGATGATCACATGTCTTTCCTCCATTGTCGACAGGTCCACCAACGGTCGGTACACCGGAGGATGCCGCCATCTCCTCACATGTCCCAGCGGACGGTGCCTATGAAGGACAACAGCGAGCACAGAGTCAAACAACTCAGAGGTACGTACCCACAGCTTACACAGAACACCAATCATAATCCAAAAAGTGGCCTGTATGTGTGTTGAGTCTAGGCCTAGGTATTTGTGACGCAGTTAAAAATGAAGCCATGTGGGCCCCTGAAATGGCGGTTCCTGACCTGTAAAGTGGGGCAATTGGATGTGAGGTAACTGCGCTGGTGTTGTACACCGTCGCGGTAGGCGGTCGAAGACCGAGGCGCAATGCTGCATTGGTTAACATTGGACCCTATGGGTCCCAGGAGCCAATGACAATGTACGCCGGCGGTGACGGTATGCACCGCCGCGGACGTGACCGCCATTTTCTATCTGTTCAATCACTCGATACCTGATCTTCGAAAGGAGAGGACCTACACTGCAAGTGCAGTTGTGACCTCGGTCTGGAAGAGACAATGGCTCGAGTGTCTGGGGAAAGGGCCCCTGCCTTCACATCGGAGGAGTTGGAGAAACTTGTGGATGGGGTCCTCCCCCAGTACACGCTACTCTACGGTGCTTCAGACAAACAGGCAAGTACACTGGGAGCATGCTGTATGGGCTATGCCTGTGTGGAAAGGAGTGGATGTAAGAAGGAAGGGGGGAGAGGGCGGCATGCATGAAATGACAGTGAGTGCATGTGCCACATGCCAAGGGTAGGGATGGGGGCCAATGACTGTGACGGTGCAGTTGGTAATAAGTTTCTCTTCCCCCTGTACAAATTATGTAGGTCAGCGCCCACCAGAAAAAACATATTTGGCGTGTCATCGCCAAGGACGTCCGGACCCTGGGGGTCTACCACAGACAGAGCACCCACTGCCGGAAAAGATGGGAGGACATTCGCCGCTGGAGCAAGAAGACGGCGGAGGCTTAGCTGGGGCTGGCCTCCCAACGTGGGATGGGTGCCCGTCGCACCATGACCCCCCTGATGTTCAGGATCCTGGCGGTGGTGTACCCGGGGTTGGATGGGCACTTGAGGGCATCACAGCAGCAACAAGGGGGTGAGTACACTCTCATCCTGCTGATTTAGCGCGCAGTGGAGGTGTCTGGGTGGGGGAGGTGGGCTGTGGTTTTCCCTAGGCCAGGGCGAGTTTACTAGGCAAGGTCCCTCCGTAAGGCAGGCCATGTGGCACCCACCCCACCTCTGTATAGTGCCAATTACACTTAGTCATGCCCCTGTGTCATCCACGTGTGCAGATGTCGTCCACAGCCTAGTAGGCCATTTCACAGGAATTGAACAGTGGAGCCCAAGAGCGCGGCGTAGTGCAGGGGGCTTCTGTGTCTTTCGTGTCCGCCAACGGTAGCGGTAATGCATGCACTCAACATGTCTTTCTTCTGTCGTCCCCCCCTTTTTGTGGTCTCCCTGTTCTTGTGTGCATTAGCATCATCAAGCGGAGGAGCAGTGGCACCGGAGCAGGAGGGAGCTGCATGCCACATGGCCCTGAAGGGCGAAACTACAGACTCGGAGTTCACCAGTGGGACTGAGGGCGAGGGGAGCTCCACGGCGGGGACAGGAGCTGACACCAGCGACACAGACTCGTCCTCTGATGGTAGCTCCCTTGTGGTGGCGGCAACATCTGTGCCCCCCGCATCTACAGGTACAGCCGCCACCCCCCACCAGCACCGCCCTCCCAGCAGCCCCTCAGCCTTTGCTCCGTGCCCGCTCACCCAGGAGGGTGGGCATCACCTTCGCCCCAGGCACCTCAGATCCTGCCCCAGTCACCCCTGCTGCCCTCAGTGAGGAGGCCATTGACCTCCTCAGGTCCCTCACTGTTGGGCAGTCTACCATTTTGAATGCCATCCAGGGTGTAGAAAGTCAATTGCAACAAACAAATGCATTCCTTGAGGGCATTCATTCTGGTCAGGTGGCCCTTCAGCAAACTTTTCAGACTCTGGCCTCAGCACTGATGGGAGCCATTGTCCCCATCTCTAGCCTCCCCCCTCCAACTTCCTCCACCCAGGACCAATCCCCTTAACCCCAGCCTATCCCAAGCACACCTTCAGACCAGCATGCACACACCTCAACACACAAGGGAAGCTCAGGCAGACATAAGCACCACACATCCCACAGGCACTCACGTAAGCATCACACACATGCAGACACACCAACATCCACTGCCTCCTCTGTGTCCCCCTCCTCCTCATCTCCCTCCTCCCTCCCAGTCTCGTCTCCACTCACACCTGCATGCACTACATCTACAGCCACTACTGCCATCACCAGCACACACACCACCTCACCCCGCTCACGTGCAGTCACCACCCCACTACCATTCACACGTCCCCTGTGTCCTTTCCCAGTGTGTCTGTGACGCCACCTCCCAAGATACACAAACGCAGGCACACACCCGCCCAAAAGCCATCAACCTCATGACAGCCTCCAGCGCATGCACCTTCATCCAAAGTCAGCAAACGAACACCTCCTACAACCACAACCTCTTCCTCCACTCCCAAACCCCCTCCAGCTACCCGTCCCAGTGTCTCCAAAAACCTTTTCCTGTCCAACCATGACCTCTTTCCCACACCTTCCCCACCCCGTCCGTCTCCTAGGTCCTGAACTAGCAGCTCAGCCACAACATTTCCGGGACCAGTGGTACCTGTAGTCACCGGAATATGGAGTGCACCGGCCACCAGGGCAGCCAGTGTGGCACGGAGCCACAGCACAGACAGTCTCCCACCTGTGAAGCATCAGAAGTTGGCCAGTGCCCGACGGGAGAGGGGGAAGACTCCAGCCACCAAAGCCGCTCCCAGGGGTTCCGGTGGGAGTGTGGAGTCAGCTGCGACACCTTCAAAGGGTGGAAGGGCCACAAGAAACCAGGAAAGTCTGGGAAGAGCAGCACGGCGGAGGAGACCGCCATCATCCCCGCTGCCCAGGAGGCCACAGCTGTCATCCCCACTGCCCAGGAGGCCACAGCCATCATCCCCGCTGCCCAGGAGGCCACAGACATCATCCCCGCTGCCCAGGAGGCCACCGCCATCATCCCCGCTGGGCCAGAGAGGACCGCCAGCACAGGCCCCGCTGGGCTAGAGAGGACCACCAGCACAAGCCCCTCTGGGACAGAGAGGACCGCCAGCACAAGCCCCACTGGGCTAGAGAGGACCGCCAGCACAAGCCCCGCTGGGACAGAGAGGACCGCCAGCACAAGCCCCGCAGGGCTAGAGAGGACCTCCAGCACAAGCCCTGCTGGGCCAGAGAGGACCGCCAGCACAAGCCCCGCTGGGACAGAGAGGACCACCAGAACAAGCCCCGCTGGGACCGAGAGGACCGCCAGCAGCTGAGTCACTGCAAAGGAGCCCGCCGCCTCAAGCACCGCTGAACAGGGCACCGCCGCCACAAGCACCGCTGAACAGGGCACCGCCGCCTCAAGCCCTGATGAACAGGGCACCGCCGCCACAAGCACCGCTGAACAGGGCACTGCCGCCTCAAGCACCGCTGAACAGGGCACCGCCGCTCCAAGCACCGCTGAACAGGGCACTGCCGCCTCAAGCACCGCTGGCCCATGAGCACCAAGGGCACTGACGCTACTGAGTCCGTCACGGGCAGGTTGAAGCACTCTGGGTACAAAGCCCCCTCCAGAATCAGTGGAGAGATACATCCACTACCTCTGTCCTTAGCAAGATGAAGCACTCTGGGCACAAAGCCCCCTCCAAAACCAGTGGAGAGATACATCACTACCTCTGTCCTTAGCAGGTTGAAGCACTCTGGGCACAAAGCCCCCTCCAAAACCAGTGGAGAGATACATCCACTACCTCAGTCCTTAGCAGGATGAAGCACTATGGGCACAAAGCCCCCTCCAGAACCAGTGGAGACTGTTATCCACTTGAGAGACTGTGGCTTTGCACTCCCCAGGATTGAACAGTGGGCAACCTACCCACTGTAGAGACTTGAGAGACTGTGGCTTTGCACTCCCCAGGATTGAACAGTGGGCAACCCACCCACTGTAGAGACTTGAGAGACTGTGGCTTTGCACTCCCCAGGATGGAACAGTGGGCAACCCACCTACAGTGGAGACTTGAGAGACTGTGGCGTCGCACTCCCCAGGATTGAACAGTGGGCATGTGGCCCTCTCGTGGATTTGGCATTGTGCACTCAACCGGCTGAGGTGCCCCCCCTTTCCCTCCCCCTGAGGTGCCTTGCTCTCTGATGCCCCTGCAGTGTTCTCTCCGTCATGGTCGGGGGTCTTGTGTGAGCCTCGCCCATACCGTGTGAGCCCAGTGTTCCACAGACTTAATTGGAGCACTACCTGGACTACTATGCTTGGTGTATATTTTGTTTATGGTGTATATATATATTTTTGCCTACTTGATTTTAACCCCTTCGCTGCCAGGCCTTTTCCCCCTCCTGTGCCAGGCCTTTTTTTGCCTATTTGGGGCAGTTCGCGCTTAGGCCCTCATAACTTTTTGTCCACATAAGCTAACCAAGCCAAATTTGCGTCCTTTTTTTCCAACATCCTAGGGATTCTAGAGGTACCCAGACTTTGTGGGTTCCCTTGAAGGAGGCCAAGAAATTGGCCAAAATACAGTGAAAATTTCGTTTTTTTTTTTAAAAATGGAAAAAGTGGCTGCAGAAGAAGGCTTGTGGATTTCCCCCTGAAAATGGCATCAACAAAGGGTTTGTAGTGCTAAACTCAGCAGCTTCCTAGCTTTCAGGAACAGGCAGACTTGAATCAGAAAACCCAATTTTTCAACACAATTATGGCATTTTACTGGGGCATACCCCATTTTTGCAATTTTTTGTGCTTTCAGCCTCCTTCCAGCCAGTGACAGGAATGGGCATGAAACCAATGCTGGATCCCAGAAACCTGACCATTTCTGAAAATTAGAGAAAATTCTGAATTCAGCAAGGGGTCATTTGTGTAGATCCTACAAGGGTTTCCTACAGAAAATAACAGCTGAAAGAGAAAAATATTGAAATTGAGGTGAAAAAAACATCAATTTTTCTCTACGTTTTACTCTGTAACTTTTCCCTGCAATGTCAGATTATGGAAAGCAATATACCGTTACGTCTGGTGGACTCCTCTGGTTGCGGGGATATATAGGGCTTGTAGGTTCATCAAGAACCCGAGGAACCCAGAGCCAATAAATGAGCTGCACCCTGCAGTGCGTTTTCATTCTATACCGGGTATACAGCAATTCATTTGCTGAAATATAAAGAGTAAAAAATTGCTATCAAGAAAACCTTTGCATTTCCAAAAAGGGCACAAGATAAGGTGCTGAGGAGCAGTGGTTATTTGCACATCTCTGAATTCCGGGGTGACCATACAAGCATGTGAATTATAGGGAATTTCTCAAATAGATGTCTTTTTTACACACTCTCCTATATTTGGAAGGAAAAAATGTAGAGAAAGACAAGGGGCAATAGCACTTGTTTTGCTAATCTATGTTCCCCCAAGTCTACCGATAAAAATGATACCTCACTTGCGTGGGTAGGCCTAGCGCCGGCGACAGGAAACACCCGAAAGCGCAACGTGGACACATCCTAAATTTTGGGAAAAAACAGAGGTGTGTTTTGCGAAGTGCCTACCTGTAGATTTTGGCCTCTAGCTCAGCCGGCACCTAGGGCAACCTACCAAACCTGTGCATTTCTGAAAACTAGAGACCTAGGGGAATCCAAGGAGGGGTGACTTGCGGGGCTCGGACCAGGTTCTGTTACCCAGAATCCTTTGCAAACCTCAAAATTTGGCTAAAAAAAAACATGTTCCTCACATTTCTGTGGCAGAAAGTTCTGGAATCTGAGAGGAGCTACAAATTTCCTTCCACCCAGCGTTCCCCCAAGTCTCCCGATAAAAATGATACCTCACTTGCATGGGTAGGCCTAGCGCCGGCGACAGGAAACACCCGAAAGCGCAATGTGGACACATCCTAAATTTTGGGAAAAAACAGAGGTGTTTTTTGCGAAGTGCCTACCTGTAGATTTTGGCCTCTAGCTCAGCCGGCACCTAGGGAAACCTACCAAACCTGTGCATTTCTGAAAACTAGAGACCTAGGGGAATCCAAGGAGGGGTGACTTGCGGGGCTCGGACCAGGTTCTGTTACCCAGAATCCTTTGCAAACCTCAAAATTTGGCTAAAAAAACACATGTTCCTCACATTTCTGTGGCAGAAAGTTCTGGAATCTGAGAGGAGCTACAAATTTCCTTCCACCCAGCGTTCCCCCACGTCTCCCGATAAAAATGATACCTCACTTGCGTGGGTAGGCCTAGCGCCGGCGACAGGAAACACCCCAAAGCGCAACGTGGACACATCCTAAATTTTGGGAAAAAACAGAGGTGTGTTTTGCGAAGTGCCTACCTGTAGATTTTGGCCTCTAGCTCAGCCGGCACCTAGGGAAACCTACCAAACCTGTGCATTTCTGAAAACTAGAGACCTAGGGGAATCCAAGGAGGGGTGACTTGCGGGGCTCGGACCAGGTTCTGTTACCCAGAATCCTTTGCAAACCTCAAAATTTGGCTAAAAAAACACATGTTCCTCACATTTCTGTGGCAGAAAGTTCTGGAATCTGAGAGGAGCTACAAATTTCCTTCCACCCAGCGTTCCCCCAAGTCTCCCGATAAAAATGATACCTCACTTGCGTGGGTAGGCCTAGCGCCGGCGACAGGAAACACCCCAAAGCGCAACGTGGACACATCCTAAATTTTGGAAAAAAACAGAGGTGTTTTTTGCGAAGTGCCTACCTGTAGATTTTGGCCTCTAGCTCAGCCGGCACCTAGGGAAACCTACCAAACCTGTGCATTTCTGAAAACTAGAGACCTAGGGGAATCCAAGGAGGGGTGACTTGCGGGGCTCGGACCAGGTTCTGTTACCCAGAATCCTTTGCAAACCTCAAAATTTGGCTAAAAAAACACATGTTCCTCACATTTCTGTGGCAGAAAGTTCTGGAATCTGAGAGGAGCTACAAATTTCCTTCCACCCAGCGTTCCCCCAAGTCTCCCGATAAAAATGATACCTCACTTGCGTGGGTAGGCCTAGCGCCGGCGACAGGAAACACCCCAAAGCGCAACGTGGACACATCCTAAATTTTGGAAAAAAACTGAGGTGTTTTTTGCGAAGTGCCTACCTGTAGATTTTGGCCTCTAGCTCAGCCGCCACCTAGGGAAACCTACCAATCCTGTGCATTTCTGAAAACTAGAGACCTAGGGGAATCCAAGGAGGGGTGACTTGCGGGGCTCGGACCAGGTTCTGTTACCCAGAATCCTTTGCAAACCTCAAAATTTGGCTAAAAAAACACATGTTCCTCACATTTCTGTGGCAGAAAGTTCTGGAATCTGAGAGGAGCTACAAATTTCCTTCCACCCAGCGTTCCCCCACGTCTCCCGATAAAAATGATACCTCACTTGCGTGGGTAGGCCTAGCGCCGGCGACAGGAAACACCCCAAAGCGCAACATGGACACATCCTAAATTTTGGGAAAAAACAGAGGTGTTTTTTGCGAAGTGCCTACCTGTAGATTTTGGCCTCTAGCTCAGCCGGCACCTAGGGAAACCTACCAAACCTGTGCATTTCTGAAAACTAGAGACCTAGGGGAATCCAAGGAGGGATGACTTGCGGGGCTCGGACCAGGTTCTGTTACCCAGAATCCTTTGCAAACCTCAAAATTTGGCTAAAAAAACACATGTTCCTCACATTTCTGTGGCAGAAAGTTCTGGAATCTGAGAGGAGCTACAAATTTCCTTCCACCCAGCGTTCCCCCACGTCTCCCGATAAAAATGATACCTCACTTGCGTGGGTAGGCCTAGCGCCGGCGACAGGAAACACCCGAAAGCGCAATGTGGACACATCCTAAATTTTGGGAAAAAACAGAGGTGTTTTTTGCGAAGTGCCTACCTGTAGATTTTGGCCTCTAGCTCAGCCGGCACCTAGGGAAACCTACCAAACCTGTGCATTTCTGAAAACTAGAGACCTATGGGGAATCCAAGGAGGGGTGACTTGCGGGGCTCGGACCAGGTTCTGTTACCCAGAATCCTTTGCAAACCTCAAAATTTGGCTAAAAAAACACATGTTCCTCACATTTCTGTGGCAGAAAGTTCTGGAATCTGAGAGGAGCTACAAATTTCCTTCCACCCAGCGTTCCCCCAAGTCTCCCGATAAAAATGATACCTCACTTGCGTGGGTAGGCCTAGCGCCGGCGACAGGAAACACCCCAAAGCGCAACGTGGACACATCCTAAATTTTGGAAAAAAACAGAGGTGTTTTTTGCGAAGTGCCTACCTGTAGATTTTGGCCTCTAGCTCAGCCGGCACCTAGGGAAACCTACCAAACCTGTGCATTTCTGAAAACTAGAGACCTAGGGGAATCCAAGGAGGGGTGACTTGCGGGGCTCGGACCAGGTTCTGTTACCCAGAATCCTTTGCAAACCTCAAAATTTGGCTAAAAAAACACATGTTCCTCACATTTCTGTGGCAGAAAGTTCTGGAATCTGAGAGGAGCTACAAATTTCCTTCCACCCAGCGTTCCCCCAAGTCTCCCGATAAAAATGATACCTCACTTGCGTGGGTAGGCCTAGCGCCGGCGACAGGAAACACCCGAAAGCGCAATGTGGACACATCCTAAATTTTGGGAAAAAACAGAGGTGTTTTTTGCGAAGTGCCTACCTGTAGATTTTGGCCTCTAGCTCAGCCGGCACCTAGGGAAACCTACCAAACCTGTGCATTTCTGAAAACTAGAGACCTAGGGGAATCCAAGGAGGGGTGACTTGCGGGGCTCGGACCAGGTTCTGTTACCCAGAATCCTTTGCAAACCTCAAAATTTGGCTAAAAAAACACAGGTTCCTCACATTTCTGTGGCAGAAAGTTCTGGAATCTGAGAGGAGCTACAAATTTCCTTCCACCCAGCGTTCCCCCAAGTCTCCCGATAAAAATGATACCTCACTTGCGTGGGTAGGCCTAGCGCCGGCGACAGGAAACACCCCAAAGCGCAACGTGGACACATCCTAAATTTTGGAAAAAAACTGAGGTGTTTTTTGCGAAGTGCCTACCTGTAGATTTTGGCCTCTAGCTCAGCCGCCACCTAGGGAAACCTACCAAACCTGTGCATTTCTGAAAACTAGAGACCTAGGGGAATCCAAGGAGGGGTGACTTGCGGGGCTCGGACCAGGTTCTGTTACCCAGAATCCTTTGCAAACCTCAAAATTTGGCTAAAAAAACACATGTTCCTCACATTTCTGTGGCAGAAAGTTCTGGAATCTGAGAGGAGCTACAAATTTCCTTCCACCCAGCGTTCCCCCACGTCTCCCGATAAAAATGATACCTCACTTGCGTGGGTAGGCCTAGCGCCGGCGACAGGAAACACCCCAAAGCGCAACATGGACACATCCTAAATTTTGGGAAAAAACAGAGGTGTTTTTTGCGAAGTGCCTACCTGTAGATTTTGGCCTCTAGCTCAGCCGGCACCTAGGGAAACCTACCAAACCTGTGCATTTCTGAAAACTAGAGACCTAGGGGAATCCAAGGAGGGGTGACTTGCGGGGCTCGGACCAGGTTCTGTTACCCAGAATCCTTTGCAAACCTCAAAATTTGGCTAAAAAAACACATGTTCCTCACATTTCTGTGGCAGAAATTTCTGGAATCTGAGAGGAGCTACAAATTTCCTTCCACCCAGCGTTCCCCCACGTCTCCCGATAAAAATGATACCTCACTTGCGTGGGTAGGCCTAGCGCCGGCGACAGGAAACACCCGAAAGCGCAATGTGGACACATCCTAAATTTTGGGAAAAAACAGAGGTGTTTTTGCGAAGTGCCTACCTGTAGATTTTGGCCTCTAGCTCAGCCGGCACCTAGGGAAACCTACCAAACCTGTGCATTTCTGAAAACTAGAGACCTATGGGGAATCCAAGGAGGGGTGACTTGCGGGGCTCGGACCAGGTTCTGTTACCCAGAATCCTTTGCAAACCTCAAAATTTGGCTAAAAAAACACATGTTCCTCACATTTCTGTGGCAGAAAGTTCTGGAATCTGAGAGGAGCTACAAATTTCCTTCCACCCAGCGTTCCCCCACGTCTCCCGATAAAAATGATACCTCACTTGCGTGGGTAGGCCTAGCGCCGGCGACAGGAAACACCCCAAAGCGCAACGTGGACACATCCTAAATTTTGGGAAAAAACAGAGGTGTGTTTTGCGAAGTGCCTACCTGTAGATTTTGGCCTCTAGCTCAGCCGGCACCTAGGGAAACCTACCAAACCTGTGCATTTCTGAAAACTAGAGACCTAGGGGAATCCAAGGAGGGGTGACTTGCGGGGCTCGGACCAGGTTCTGTTACCCAGAATCCTTTGCAAACCTCAAAATTTGGCTAAAAAAACACATGTTCCTCACATTTCTGTGGCAGAAAGTTCGGGAATCTGAGAGGAGCTACAAATTTCCTTCCACCCAGCGTTCCCCCAAGTCTCCCGATAAAAATGATACCTCACTTGCGTGGGTAGGCCTAGCGCCGGCGACAGGAAACACCCCAAAGCGCAACGTGGACACATCCTAAATTTTGGAAAAAAACAGAGGTGTTTTTTGCGAAGTGCCTACCTGTAGATTTTGGCCTCTAGCTCAGCCGGCACCTAGGGAAACCTACCAAACCTGTGCATTTCTGAAAACTAGAGACCTAGGGGAATCCAAGGAGGGGTGACTTGCGGGGCTCGGATCAGGTTCTGTTACCCAGAATCCTTTGCAAACCTCAAAATTTGGCTAAAAAAACACATGTTCCTCACATTTCTGTGGCAGAAAGTTCTGGAATCTGAGAGGAGCTACAAATTTCCTTCCACCCAGCGTTCCCCCAAGTCTCCCGATAAAAATGATACCTCACTTGCGTGGGTAGGCCTAGCGCCGGCGACAGGAAACACCCCAAAGCGCAAGGTGGACACATCCTAAATTTTGGAAAAAAACAGAGGTGTTTTTTGCGAAGTGCCTACCTGTAGATTTTGGCCTCTAGCTCAGCCGGCACCTAGGGAAACCTACCAAACCTGTGCATTTCTGAAAACTAGAGACCTAGGGGAATCCAAGGAGGGGTGACTTGCGGGGCTCGGACCAGGTTCTGTTACCCAGAATCCTTTGCAAACCTCAAAATTTGGCTAAAAAAACACATGTTCCTCACATTTCTGTGGCAGAAAGTTCTGGAATCTGAGAGGAGCTACAAATTTCCTTCCACCCAGCGTTCCCCCACGTCTCCCGATAAAAATGATACCTCACTTGCGTGGGTAGGCCTAGCGCCGGCGACAGGAAACACCCGAAAGCGCAATGTGGACACATCCTAAATTTTGGGAAAAAACAGAGGTGTTTTTTGCGAAGTGCCTACCTGTAGATTTTGGCCTCTAGCTCAGCCGGCACCTAGGGAAACCTACCAAACCTGTGCATTTCTGAAAACTAGAGACCTATGGGGAATCCAAGGAGGGGTGACTTGCGGGGCTCGGACCAGGTTCTGTTACACAGAATCCTTTGCAAACCTCAAAATTTGGCTAAAAAAACACATGTTCCTCACATTTCTGTGGCAGAAAGTTCTGGAATCTGAGAGGAGCTACAAATTTCCTTCCACCCAGCGTTCCCCCACGTCTCCCGATAAAAATGATACCTCACTTGCGTGGGTAGGCCTAGCGCCGGCGACAGGAAACACCCCAAAGCGCAACGTGGACACATCCTAAATTTTGGGAAAAAACAGAGGTGTGTTTTGCGAAGTGCCTACCTGTAGATTTTGGCCTCTAGCTCAGCCGGCACCTAGGGAAACCTACCAAACCTGTGCATTTCTGAAAACTAGAGACCTAGGGGAATCCAAGGAGGGGTGACTTGCGGGGCTCGGACCAGGTTCTGTTACCCAGAATCCTTTGCAAACCTCAAAATTTGGCTAAAAAAACACATGTTCCTCACATTTCTGTGGCAGAAAGTTCTGGAATCTGAGAGGAGCTACAAATTTCCTTCCACCCAGCGTTCCCCCAAGTCTCCCGATAAAAATGATACCTCACTTGCGTGGGTAGGCCTAGCGCCGGCGACAGGAAACACCCCAAAGCGCAACGTGGACACATCCTAAATTTTGGAAAAAAACAGAGGTGTTTTTTGCGAAGTGCCTACCTGTAGATTTTGGCCTCTAGCTCAGCCGGCACCTAGGGAAACCTACCAAACCTGTGCATTTCTGAAAACTAGAGACCTAGGGGAATCCAAGGAGGGGTGACTTGCGGGGCTCGGATCAGGTTCTGTTACCCAGAATCCTTTGCAAACCTCAAAATTTGGCTAAAAAAACACATGTTCCTCACATTTCTGTGGCAGAAAGTTCTGGAATCTGAGAGGAGCTACAAATTTCCTTCCACCCAGCGTTCCCCCAAGTCTCCCGATAAAAATGATACCTCACTTGCGTGGGTAGGCCTAGCGCCGGCGACAGGAAACACCCCAAAGCGCAAGGTGGACACATCCTAAATTTTGGAAAAAAACAGAGGTGTTTTTTGCGAAGTGCCTACCTGTAGATTTTGGCCTCTAGCTCAGCCGGCACCTAGGGAAACCTACCAAACCTGTGCATTTCTGAAAACTAGAGACCTAGGGGAATCCAAGGAGGGGTGACTTGCGGGGCTCGGACCAGGTTCTGTTACCCAGAATCCTTTGCAAACCCCAAAATTTGGCTAAAAAAACACATGTTCCTCACATTTCTGTGGCAGAAAGTTCTGGAATCTGAGAGGAGCTACAAATTTCCTTCCACCCAGCGTTCCCCCACGTCTCCCGATAAAAATGATACCTCACTTGCGTGGGTAGGCCTAGCGCCGGCGACAGGAAACACCCGAAAGCGCAATGTGGACACATCCTAAATTTTGGGAAAAAACAGAGGTGTTTTTTGCGAAGTGCCTACCTGTAGATTTTGGCCTCTAGCTCAGCCGGCACCTAGGGAAACCTACCAAACCTGTGCATTTCTGAAAACTAGAGACCTATGGGGAATCCAAGGAGGGGTGACTTGCGGGGCTCGGACCAGGTTCTGTTACCCAGAATCCTTTGCAAACCTCAAAATTTGGCTAAAAAAACACATGTTCCTCACATTTCTGTGGCAGAAAGTTCTGGAATCTGAGAGGAGCTACAAATTTCCTTCCACCCAGCGTTCCCCCACGTCTCCCGATAAAAATGATACCTCACTTGCGTGGGTAGGCCTAGCGCCGGCGATAGGAAACACCCCAAAGCGCAACGTGGACACATCCTAAATTTTGGGAAAAAACAGAGGTGTGTTTTGCGAAGTGCCTACCTGTAGATTTTGGCCTCTAGCTCAGCCGGAACCTAGGGAAACCTACCAAACCTGTGCATTTCTGAAAACTAGAGACCTAGGGGAATCCAAGGAGGGGTGACTTGCGGGGCTCGGACCAGGTTCTGTTACCCAGAATCCTTTGCAAACCTCAAAATTTGGCTAAAAAAACACATGTTCCTCACATTTCTGTGGCAGAAAGTTCTGGAATCTGAGAGGAGCTACAAATTTCCTTCCACCCAGCATTCCCCCAAGTCTCCCGATAAAAATGATACCTCACTTGCGTGGGTAGGCCTAGCGCCGGCGACAGGAAACACCCCAAAGCGCAACGTGGACACATCCTAAATTTTGGAAAAAAACAGAGGTGTTTTTTGCGAAGTGCCTACCTGTAGATTTTGGCCTCTAGCTCAGCCGGCACCTAGGGAAACCTACCAAACCTGTGCATTTCTGAAAACTAGAGACCTAGGGGAATCCAAGGAGGGGTGACTTGCGGGGCTCGGATCAGGTTCTGTTACCCAGAATCCTTTGCAAACCTCAAAATTTGGCTAAAAAAACACATGTTCCTCACATTTCTGTGGCAGAAAGTTCTGGAATCTGAGAGGAGCTACAAATTTCCTTCCACCCAGCGTTCCCCCAAGTCTCCCGATAAAAATGATACCTCACTTGCGTGGGTAGGCCTAGCGCCGGCGACAGGAAACACCCCAAAGCGCAAGGTGGACATATCCTAAATTTTGGAAAAAAACAGAGGTGTTTTTTGCGAAGTGCCTACCTGTAGATTTTGGCCTCTAGCTCAGCCGGCACCTAGGGAAACCTACCAAACCTGTGCATTTCTGAAAACTAGAGACCTAGGGGAATCCAAGGAGGGGTGACTTGCGGGGCTCGGACCAGGTTCTGTTACCCAGAATCCTTTGCAAACCTCAAAATTTGGCTAAAAAAACACATGTTCCTCACATTTCTGTGGCAGAAAGTTCTGGAATCTGAGAGGAGCTACAAATTTCCTTCCACCCAGCGTTCCCCCAAGTCTCCCGATAAAAATGATACCTCACTTGCGTGGGTAGGCCTAGCGCCGGCGACAGGAAACACCCCAAAGCGCAACGTGGACACATCCTAAATTTTGGGAAAAAACAGAGGTGTTTTTTGCGAAGTGCCTACCTGTAGATTTTGGCCTCTAGCTCAGCTGGCACCTAGGGAAACCTACCAAACCTGTGCATTTCTGAAAACTAGAGACCTAGGGGAATCCAAGGAGGGGTGACTTGCGGGGCTCGGACCAGGTTCTGTTACCCAGAATCCTTTGCAAACCTCAAAATTTGGCTAAAAAAACACATGTTCCTCACATTTCTGTGGCAGAAAGTTCTGGAATCTGAGAGGAGCTACAAATTTCCTTCCACCCAGCGTTCCCCCAAGTCTCCCGATAAAAATGATACCTCACTTGCGTGGGTAGGCCTAGCGCCGGCGACAGGAAACACCCCAAAGCGCAACGTGGACACATCCTAAATTTTGGAAAAAAACAGAGGTGTTTTTTGCGAAGTGCCTACCTGTAGATTTTGGCCTCTAGCTCAGCCGGCACCTAGGGAAACCTACCAAACCTGTGCATTTCTGAAAACTAGAGACCTAGGGGAATCCAAGGAGGGGTGACTTGCGGGGCTCGGATCAGGTTCTGTTACCCAGAATCCTTTGCAAACCTCAAAATTTGGCTAAAAAAACACATGTTCCTCACATTTCTGTGGCAGAAAGTTCTGGAATCTGAGAGGAGCTACAAATTTCCTTCCACCCAGCGTTCCCCCAAGTCTCCCGATAAAAATGATACCTCACTTGCGTGGGTAGGCCTAGCGCCGGCGACAGGAAACACCCCAAAGCGCAAGGTGGACACATCCTAAATTTTGGAAAAAAACAGAGGTGTTTTTTGCGAAGTGCCTACCTGTAGATTTTGGCCTCTAGCTCAGCCGGCACCTAGGGAAACCTACCAAACCTGTGCATTTCTGAAAACTAGAGACCTAGGGGAATCCAAGGAGGGGTGACTTGCGGGGCTCGGACCAGGTTCTGTTACCCAGAATCCTTTGCAAACCTCAAAATTTGGCTAAAAAAACACATGTTCCTCACATTTCTGTGGCAGAAAGTTCTGGAATCTGAGAGGAGCTACAAATTTCCTTCCACCCAGCGTTCCCCCACGTCTCCCGATAAAAATGATACCTCACTTGCGTGGGTAGGCCTAGCGCCGGCGACAGGAAACACCCGAAAGCGCAATGTGGACACATCCTAAATTTTGGGAAAAAACAGAGGTGTTTTTTGCGAAGTGCCTACCTGTAGATTTTGGCCTCTAGCTCAGCCGGCACCTAGGGAAACCTACCAAACCTGTGCATTTCTGAAAACTAGAGACCTATGGGGAATCCAAGGAGGGGTGACTTGCGGGGCTCGGACCAGGTTCTGTTACACAGAATCCTTTGCAAACCTCAAAATTTGGCTAAAAAAACACATGTTCCTCACATTTCTGTGGCAGAAAGTTCTGGAATCTGAGAGGAGCTACAAATTTCCTTCCACCCAGCGTTCCCCCACGTCTCCCGATAAAAATGATACCTCACTTGCGTGGGTAGGCCTAGCGCCGGCGACAGGAAACACCCCAAAGCGCAACGTGGACACATCCTAAATTTTGGGAAAAAACAGAGGTGTGTTTTGCGAAGTGCCTACCTGTAGATTTTGGCCTCTAGCTCAGCCGGCACCTAGGGAAACCTACCAAACCTGTGCATTTCTGAAAACTAGAGACCTAGGGGAATCCAAGGAGGGGTGACTTGCGGGGCTCGGACCAGGTTCTGTTACCCAGAATCCTTTGCAAACCTCAAAATTTGGCTAAAAAAACACATGTTCCTCACATTTCTGTGGCAGAAAGTTCTGGAATCTGAGAGGAGCTACAAATTTCCTTCCACCCAGCGTTCCCCCACGTCTCCCGATAAAAATGATACCTCACTTGCGTGGGTAGGCCTAGCGCCGGCGACAGGAAACACCCCAAAGCGCAACGTGGACACATCCTAAATTTTGGGAAAAAACAGAGGTGTGTTTTGCGAAGTGCCTACCTGTAGATTTTGGCCTCTAGCTCAGCCGGCACCTAGGGAAACCTACCAAACCTGTGCATTTCTGAAAACTAGAGACCTAGGGGAATCCAAGGAGGGGTGACTTGCGGGGCTCGGACCAGGTTCTGTTACACAGAATCCTTTGCAAACCTCAAAATTTGGCTAAAAAAACACATGTTCCTCACATTTCTGTGGCAGAAAGTTCTGGAATCTGAGAGGAGCTACAAATTTCCTTCCACCCAGCGTTCCCCCACGTCTCCCGATAAAAATGATACCTCACTTGCGTGGGTAGGCCTAGCGCCGGCGACAGGAAACACCCCAAAGCGCAACGTGGACACATCCTAAATTTTGGGAAAAAACAGAGGTGTGTTTTGCGAAGTGCCTACCTGTAGATTTTGGCCTCTAGCTCAGCCGGCACCTAGGGAAACCTACCAAACCTGTGCATTTCTGAAAACTAGAGACCTAGGGGAATCCAAGGAGGGGTGACTTGCGGGGCTCGGACCAGGTTCTGTTACCCAGAATCCTTTGCAAACCTCAAAATTTGGCTAAAAAAACACATGTTCCTCACATTTCTGTGGCAGAAAGTTCTGGAATCTGAGAGGAGCTACAAATTTCCTTCCACCCAGCGTTCCCCCAAGTCTCCCGATAAAAATGATACCTCACTTGCGTGGGTAGGCCTAGCGCCGGCGACAGGAAACACCCCAAAGCGCAACGTGGACACATCCTAAATTTTGGAAAAAAACAGAGGTGTTTTTTGCGAAGTGCCTACCTGTAGATTTTGGCCTCTAGCTCAGCCGGCACCTAGGGAAACCTACCAAACCTGTGCATTTCTGAAAACTAGAGACCTAGGGGAATCCAAGGAGGGGTGACTTGCGGGGCTCGGATCAGGTTCTGTTACCCAGAATCCTTTGCAAACCTCAAAATTTGGCTAAAAAAACACATGTTCCTCACATTTCTGTGGCAGAAAGTTCTGGAATCTGAGAGGAGCTACAAATTTCCTTCCACCCAGCGTTCCCCCAAGTCTCCCGATAAAAATGATACCTCACTTGCGTGGGTAGGCCTAGCGCCGGCGACAGGAAACACCCCAAAGCGCAAGGTGGACACATCCTAAATTTTGGAAAAAAACAGAGGTGTTTTTTGCGAAGTGCCTACCTGTAGATTTTGGCCTCTAGCTCAGCCGGCACCTAGGGAAACCTACCAAACCTGTGCATTTCTGAAAACTAGAGACCTAGGGGAATCCAAGGAGGGGTGACTTGCGGGGCTCGGACCAGGTTCTGTTACCCAGAATCCTTTGCAAACCCCAAAATTTGGCTAAAAAAACACATGTTCCTCACATTTCTGTGGCAGAAAGTTCTGGAATCTGAGAGGAGCTACAAATTTCCTTCCACCCAGCGTTCCCCCACGTCTCCCGATAAAAATGATACCTCACTTGCGTGGGTAGGCCTAGCGCCGGCGACAGGAAACACCCGAAAGCGCAATGTGGACACATCCTAAATTTTGGGAAAAAACAGAGGTGTTTTTTGCGAAGTGCCTACCTGTAGATTTTGGCCTCTAGCTCAGCCGGCACCTAGGGAAACCTACCAAACCTGTGCATTTCTGAAAACTAGAGACCTATGGGGAATCCAAGGAGGGGTGACTTGCGGGGCTCGGACCAGGTTCTGTTACCCAGAATCCTTTGCAAACCTCAAAATTTGGCTAAAAAAACACATGTTCCTCACATTTCTGTGGCAGAAAGTTCTGGAATCTGAGAGGAGCTACAAATTTCCTTCCACCCAGCGTTCCCCCACGTCTCCCGATAAAAATGATACCTCACTTGCGTGGGTAGGCCTAGCGCCGGCGATAGGAAACACCCCAAAGCGCAACGTGGACACATCCTAAATTTTGGGAAAAAACAGAGGTGTGTTTTGCGAAGTGCCTACCTGTAGATTTTGGCCTCTAGCTCAGCCGGAACCTAGGGAAACCTACCAAACCTGTGCATTTCTGAAAACTAGAGACCTAGGGGAATCCAAGGAGGGGTGACTTGCGGGGCTCGGACCAGGTTCTGTTACCCAGAATCCTTTGCAAACCTCAAAATTTGGCTAAAAAAACACATGTTCCTCACATTTCTGTGGCAGAAAGTTCTGGAATCTGAGAGGAGCTACAAATTTCCTTCCACCCAGCATTCCCCCAAGTCTCCCGATAAAAATGATACCTCACTTGCGTGGGTAGGCCTAGCGCCGGCGACAGGAAACACCCCAAAGCGCAACGTGGACACATCCTAAATTTTGGAAAAAAACAGAGGTGTTTTTTGCGAAGTGCCTACCTGTAGATTTTGGCCTCTAGCTCAGCCGGCACCTAGGGAAACCTACCAAACCTGTGCATTTCTGAAAACTAGAGACCTAGGGGAATCCAAGGAGGGGTGACTTGCGGGGCTCGGATCAGGTTCTGTTACCCAGAATCCTTTGCAAACCTCAAAATTTGGCTAAAAAAACACATGTTCCTCACATTTCTGTGGCAGAAAGTTCTGGAATCTGAGAGGAGCTACAAATTTCCTTCCACCCAGCGTTCCCCCAAGTCTCCCGATAAAAATGATACCTCACTTGCGTGGGTAGGCCTAGCGCCGGCGACAGGAAACACCCCAAAGCGCAAGGTGGACATATCCTAAATTTTGGAAAAAAACAGAGGTGTTTTTTGCGAAGTGCCTACCTGTAGATTTTGGCCTCTAGCTCAGCCGGCACCTAGGGAAACCTACCAAACCTGTGCATTTCTGAAAACTAGAGACCTAGGGGAATCCAAGGAGGGGTGACTTGCGGGGCTCGGACCAGGTTCTGTTACCCAGAATCCTTTGCAAACCTCAAAATTTGGCTAAAAAAACACATGTTCCTCACATTTCTGTGGCAGAAAGTTCTGGAATCTGAGAGGAGCTACAAATTTCCTTCCACCCAGCGTTCCCCCCAAGTCTCCCGATAAAAATGATACCTCACTTGCGTGGGTAGGCCTAGCGCCGGCGACAGGAAACACCCCAAAGCGCAACGTGGACACATCCTAAATTTTGGGAAAAAACAGAGGTGTTTTTTGCGAAGTGCCTACCTGTAGATTTTGGCCTCTAGCTCAGCTGGCACCTAGGGAAACCTACCAAACCTGTGCATTTCTGAAAACTAGAGACCTAGGGGAATCCAAGGAGGGGTGACTTGCGGGGCTCGGACCAGGTTCTGTTACCCAGAATCCTTTGCAAACCTCAAAATTTGGCTAAAAAAACACATGTTCCTCACATTTCTGTGGCAGAAAGTTCTGGAATCTGAGAGGAGCTACAAATTTCCTTCCACCCAGCGTTCCCCCAAGTCTCCCGATAAAAATGATACCTCACTTGCGTGGTAGGCCTAGCGCCGGCGACAGGAAACACCCCAAAGCGCAAGGTGGACACATCCTAAATTTTGGAAAAAAACAGAGGTGTTTTTTTGCGAAGTGCCTACCTGTAGATTTTGGCCTCTAGCTCAGCCGGCACCTAGGGAAACCTACCAAACCTGTGCATTTCTGAAAACTAGAGACCTAGGGGAATCCAAGGAGGGGTGACTTGCGGGGCTCGGACCAGGTTCTGTTACCCAGAATCCTTTGCAAACCTCAAAACTTGGCTAAAAAAACACATGTTCCTCACATTTCTGTGGCAGAAAGTTCTGGAATCTGAGAGGAGCTACAAATTTCCTTCCACCCAGCGTTCCCCCAAGTCTCCCGATAAAAATTATACCTCACTTGCGTGGGTAGGCCTAGCGCCGGCGACAGGAAACACCCCAAAGCGCAAGGTGGACACATCCTAAATTTTGGAAAAAAACAGAGGTGTTTTTTGCGAAGTGCCTACCTGTAGATTTTGGCCTCTAGCTCAGCCGGCACCTAGGGAAACCTACCAAACCTGTGCATTTCTGAAAACTAGAGACCTAGGGGAATCCAAGGAGGGGTGACTTGCGGGGCTCGGACCAGGTTCTGTTACCCAGAATCCTTTGCAAACCCCAAAATTTGGCTAAAAAAAACACATGTTCCTCACATTTCTGTGGCAGAAAGTTTCTGGAATCTGAGAGGAGCTACAAATTTCCTTCCACCCAGCGTTCCCCCACGTCTCCCGATAAAATGATACCTCACTTGCGTGGGTAGGCCTAGCGCCGGCGACAGGAAACACCCGAAAGCGCAATGTGGACACATCCTAAATTTTGGGAAAAAACAGAGGTGTTTTTTGCGAAGTGCCTACCTGTAGATTTTGGCCTCTAGCTCAGCCGGCACCTAGGGAAACCTACCAAACCTGTGCATTTCTGAAAACTAGAGACCTATGGGGAATCCAAGGAGGGGTGACTTGCGGGGCTCGGATCAGGTTCTGTTACCCAGAATCCTTTGCAAACCCCAAAATTTGGCTAAAAAAACACATGTTCCTCACATTTCTGTGGCAGAAAGTTCTGGAATCTGAGAGGAGCTACAAATTTCCTTCCACCCAGCGTTCCCCCACGTCTCCCGATAAAAATGATACCTCACTTGCGTGGGTAGGCCTAGCGCCGGCGACAGGAAACACCCGAAAGCGCAATGTGGACACATCCTAAATTTTGGGAAAAAACAGAGGTGTTTTTTGCGAAGTGCCTACCTGTAGATTTTGGCCTCTAGCTCAGGCCGGCACCTAGGGAAACCTACCAAACCTGTGCATTTCTGAAAACTAGAGACCTATGGGGAATCCAAGGAGGGGTGACTTGCGGGGCTCGGACCAGGTTCTGTTACCCAGAATCCTTTGCAAACCTCAAAATTTGGCTAAAAAAACACATGTTCCTCACATTTCTGTGGCAGAAAGTTCTGGAATCTGAGAGGAGCTACAAATTTCCTTCCACCCAGCGTTCCCCCACGTCTCCCGATAAAAATGATACCTCACTTGCGTGGGTAGGCCTAGCGCCGGCGATAGGAAACACCCCAAAGCGCAACGTGGACACATCCTAAATTTTGGGAAAAAACAGAGGTGTGTTTTGCGAAGTGCCTACCTGTAGATTTTGGCCTCTAGCTCAGCCGGAACCTAGGGAAACCTACCAAACCTGTGCATTTCTGAAAACTAGAGACCTAGGGGAATCCAAGGAGGGGTGACTTGCGGGGCTCGGACCAGGTTCTGTTACCCAGAATCCTTTGCAAACCTCAAAATTTGGCTAAAAAAACACATGTTCCTCACATTTCTGTGGCAGAAAGTTCTGGAATCTGAGAGGAGCTACAAATTTCCTTCCACCCAGCATTCCCCCAAGTCTCCCGATAAAAATGATACCTCACTTGCGTGGGTAGGCCTAGCGCCGGCGACAGGAAACACCCCAAAGCGCAACGTGGACACATCCTAAATTTTGGAAAAAAACAGAGGTGTTTTTTGCGAAGTGCCTACCTGTAGATTTTGGCCTCTAGCTCAGCCGGCACCTAGGGAAACCTACCAAACCTGTGCATTTCTGAAAACTAGAGACCTAGGGGAATCCAAGGAGGGGTGACTTGCGGGGCTCGGATCAGGTTCTGTTACCCAGAATCCTTTGCAAACCTCAAAATTTGGCTAAAAAAACACATGTTCCTCACATTTCTGTGGCAGAAATGGAATCTGAGAGGAGCTACAAATTTCCTTCCACCCAGCGTTCCCCCAAGTCTCCCGATAAAAATGATACCTCACTTGCGTGGGTAGGCCTAGCGCCGGCGACAGGAAACACCCCAAAGCGCAAGGTGGACATATCCTAAATTTTGGAAAAAAACAGAGGTGTTTTTTGCGAAGTGCCTACCTGTAGATTTTGGCCTCTAGCTCAGCCGGCACCTAGGGAAACCTACCAAACCTGTGCATTTCTGAAAACTAGAGACCTAGGGGAATCCAAGGAGGGGTGACTTGCGGGGCTCGGACCAGGTTCTGTTACCCAGAATCCTTTGCAAACCTCAAAATTTGGCTAAAAAAACACATGTTCCTCACATTTCTGTGGCAGAAAGTTCTGGAATCTGAGAGGAGCTACAAATTTCCTTCCACCCAGCGTTCCCCCAAGTCTCCCGATAAAAATGATACCTCACTTGCGTGGGTAGGCCTAGCGCCGGCGACAGGAAACACCCCAAAGCGCAACGTGGACACATCCTAAATTTTGGGAAAAAACAGAGGTGTTTTTTGCGAAGTGCCTACCTGTAGATTTTGGCCTCTAGCTCAGCTGGCACCTAGGGAAACCTACCAAACCTGTGCATTTCTGAAAACTAGAGACCTAGGGGAATCCAAGGAGGGGTGACTTGCGGGGCTCGGACCAGGTTCTGTTACCCAGAATCCTTTGCAAACCTCAAAATTTGGCTAAAAAAAACACATGTTCCTCACATTTCTGTGGCAGAAAGTTCTGGAATCTGAGAGGAGCTACAAATTTCCTTCCACCCAGCGTTCCCCCAAGTCTCCCGATAAAAATGATACCTCACTTGCGTGGGTAGGCCTAGCGCCGGCGACAGGAAACACCCCAAAGCGCAACGTGGACACATCCTAAATTTTGGAAAAAAACAGAGGTGTTTTTTGCGAAGTGCCTACCTGTAGATTTTGGCCTCTAGCTCAGCCGGCACCTAGGGAAACCTACCAAACCTGTGCATTTCTGAAAACTAGAGACCTAGGGGAATCCAAGGAGGGGTGACTTGCGGGGCTCGGATCAGGTTCTGTTACCCAGAATCCTTTGCAAACCTCAAAATTTGGCTAAAAAAACACATGTTCCTCACATTTCTGTGGCAGAAAGTTCTGGAATCTGAGAGGAGCTACAAATTTCCTTCCACCCAGCGTTCCCCCAAGTCTCCCGATAAAAATGATACCTCACTTGCGTGGGTAGGCCTAGCGCCGGCGACAGGAAACACCCCAAAGCGCAAGGTGGACACATCCTAAATTTTGGAAAAAAACAGAGGTGTTTTTTGCGAAGTGCCTACCTGTAGATTTTGGCCTCTAGCTCAGCCGGCACCTAGGGAAACCTACCAAACCTGTGCATTTCTGAAAACTAGAGACCTAGGGGAATCCAAGGAGGGGTGACTTGCGGGGCTCGGACCAGGTTCTGTTACCCAGAATCCTTTGCAAACCTCAAAATTTGGCTAAAAAAACACATGTTCCTCACATTTCTGTGGCAGAAAGTTCTGGAATCTGAGAGGAGCTACAAATTTCCTTCCACCCAGCGTTCCCCCACGTCTCCCGATAAAAATGATACCTCACTTGCGTGGGTAGGCCTAGCGCCGGCGACAGGAAACACCCGAAAGCGCAATGTGGACACATCCTAAATTTTGGGAAAAAACAGAGGTGTTTTTTGCGAAGTGCCTACCTGTAGATTTTGGCCTCTAGCTCAGCCGGCACCTAGGGAAACCTACCAAACCTGTGCATTTCTGAAAACTAGAGACCTATGGGGAATCCAAGGAGGGGTGACTTGCGGGGCTCGGACCAGGTTCTGTTACACAGAATCCTTTGCAAACCTCAAAATTTGGCTAAAAAAACACATGTTCCTCACATTTCTGTGGCAGAAAGTTCTGGAATCTGAGAGGAGCTACAAATTTCCTTCCACCCAGCGTTCCCCCACGTCTCACGATAAAAATGATACCTCACTTGCGTGGGTAGGCCTAGCGCCGGCGACAGGAAACACCCCAAAGCGCAACGTGGACACATCCTAAATTTTGGGAAAAAACAGAGGTGTGTTTTGCGAAGTGCCTACCTGTAGATTTTGGCCTCTAGCTCAGCCGGCACCTAGGGAAACCTACCAAACCTGTGCATTTCTGAAAACTAGAGACCTAGGGGAATCCAAGGAGGGGTGACTTGCGGGGCTCGGACCAGGTTCTGTTACCCAGAATCCTTTGCAAACCTCAAAATTTGGCTAAAAAAACACATGTTCCTCACATTTCTGTGGCAGAAAGTTCTGGAATCTGAGAGGAGCTACAAATTTCCTTCCACCCAGCGTTCCCCCACGTCTCCCGATAAAAATGATACCTCACTTGCGTGGGTAGGCCTAGCGCCGGCGACAGGAAACACCCCAAAGCGCAACGTGGACACATCCTAAATTTTGGGAAAAAACAGAGGTGTGTTTTGCGAAGTGCCTACCTGTAGATTTTGGCCTCTAGCTCAGCCGGCACCTAGGGAAACCTACCAAACCTGTGCATTTCTGAAAACTAGAGACCTAGGGGAATCCAAGGAGGGGTGACTTGCGGGGCTCGGACCAGGTTCTGTTACACAGAATCCTTTGCAAACCTCAAAATTTGGCTAAAAAAACACATGTTCCTCACATTTCTGTGGCAGAAAGTTCTGGAATCTGAGAGGAGCTACAAATTTCCTTCCACCCAGCGTTCCCCCACGTCTCCCGATAAAAATGATACCTCACTTGCGTGGGTAGGCCTAGCGCCGGCGACAGGAAACACCCCAAAGCGCAACGTGGACACATCCTAAATTTTGGGAAAAAACAGAGGTGTGTTTTGCGAAGTGCCTACCTGTAGATTTTGGCCTCTAGCTCAGCCGGCACCTAGGGAAACCTACCAAACCTGTGCATTTCTGAAAACTAGAGACCTAGGGGAATCCAAGGAGGGGTGACTTGCGGGGCTCGGACCAGGTTCTGTTACCCAGAATCCTTTGCAAACCTCAAAATTTGGCTAAAAAAACACATGTTCCTCACATTTCTGTGGCAGAAAGTTCTGGAATCTGAGAGGAGCTACAAATTTCCTTCCACCCAGCGTTCCCCCAAGTCTCCCGATAAAAATGATACCTCACTTGCGTGGGTAGGCCTAGCGCCGGCGACAGGAAACACCCCAAAGCGCAACGTGGACACATCCTAAATTTTGGAAAAAAACAGAGGTGTTTTTTGCGAAGTGCCTACCTGTAGATTTTGGCCTCTAGCTCAGCCGGCACCTAGGGAAACCTACCAAACCTGTGCATTTCTGAAAACTAGAGACCTAGGGGAATCCAAGGAGGGGTGACTTGCGGGGCTCGGATCAGGTTCTGTTACCCAGAATCCTTTGCAAACCTCAAAATTTGGCTAAAAAAACACATGTTCCTCACATTTCTGTGGCAGAAAGTTCTGGAATCTGAGAGGAGCTACAAATTTCCTTCCACCCAGCGTTCCCCCAAGTCTCCCGATAAAAATGATACCTCACTTGCGTGGGTAGGCCTAGCGCCGGCGACAGGAAACACCCCAAAGCGCAAGGTGGACACATCCTAAATTTTGGAAAAAAACAGAGGTGTTTTTTGCGAAGTGCCTACCTGTAGATTTTGGCCTCTAGCTCAGCCGGCACCTAGGGAAACCTACCAAACCTGTGCATTTCTGAAAACTAGAGACCTAGGGGAATCCAAGGAGGGGTGACTTGCGGGGCTCGGACCAGGTTCTGTTACCCAGAATCCTTTGCAAACCCCAAAATTTGGCTAAAAAAACACATGTTCCTCACATTTCTGTGGCAGAAAGTTCTGGAATCTGAGAGGAGCTACAAATTTCCTTCCACCCAGCGTTCCCCCACGTCTCCCGATAAAAATGATACCTCACTTGCGTGGGTAGGCCTAGCGCCGGCGACAGGAAACACCCGAAAGCGCAATGTGGACACATCCTAAATTTTGGGAAAAAACAGAGGTGTTTTTTGCGAAGTGCCTACCTGTAGATTTTGGCCTCTAGCTCAGCCGGCACCTAGGGAAACCTACCAAACCTGTGCATTTCTGAAAACTAGAGACCTATGGGGAATCCAAGGAGGGGTGACTTGCGGGGCTCGGACCAGGTTCTGTTACCCAGAATCCTTTGCAAACCTCAAAATTTGGCTAAAAAAACACATGTTCCTCACATTTCTGTGGCAGAAAGTTCTGGAATCTGAGAGGAGCTACAAATTTCCTTCCACCCAGCGTTCCCCCACGTCTCCCGATAAAAATGATACCTCACTTGCGTGGGTAGGCCTAGCGCCGGCGATAGGAAACACCCCAAAGCGCAACGTGGACACATCCTAAATTTTGGGAAAAAACAGAGGTGTGTTTTGCGAAGTGCCTACCTGTAGATTTTGGCCTCTAGCTCAGCCGGAACCTAGGGAAACCTACCAAACCTGTGCATTTCTGAAAACTAGAGACCTAGGGGAATCCAAGGAGGGGTGACTTGCGGGGCTCGGACCAGGTTCTGTTACCCAGAATCCTTTGCAAACCTCAAAATTTGGCTAAAAAAACACATGTTCCTCACATTTCTGTGGCAGAAAGTTCTGGAATCTGAGAGGAGCTACAAATTTCCTTCCACCCAGCATTCCCCCAAGTCTCCCGATAAAAATGATACCTCACTTGCGTGGGTAGGCCTAGCGCCGGCGACAGGAAACACCCCAAAGCGCAACGTGGACACATCCTAAATTTTGGAAAAAAACAGAGGTGTTTTTTGCGAAGTGCCTACCTGTAGATTTTGGCCTCTAGCTCAGCCGGCACCTAGGGAAACCTACCAAACCTGTGCATTTCTGAAAACTAGAGACCTAGGGGAATCCAAGGAGGGGTGACTTGCGGGGCTCGGATCAGGTTCTGTTACCCAGAATCCTTTGCAAACCTCAAAATTTGGCTAAAAAAACACATGTTCCTCACATTTCTGTGGCAGAAAGTTCTGGAATCTGAGAGGAGCTACAAATTTCCTTCCACCCAGCGTTCCCCCAAGTCTCCCGATAAAAATGATACCTCACTTGCGTGGGTAGGCCTAGCGCCGGCGACAGGAAACACCCCAAAGCGCAAGGTGGACATATCCTAAATTTTGGAAAAAAACAGAGGTGTTTTTTGCGAAGTGCCTACCTGTAGATTTTGGCCTCTAGCTCAGCCGGCACCTAGGGAAACCTACCAAACCTGTGCATTTCTGAAAACTAGAGACCTAGGGGAATCCAAGGAGGGGTGACTTGCGGGGCTCGGACCAGGTTCTGTTACCCAGAATCCTTTGCAAACCTCAAAATTTGGCTAAAAAAACACATGTTCCTCACATTTCTGTGGCAGAAAGTTCTGGAATCTGAGAGGAGCTACAAATTTCCTTCCACCCAGCGTTCCCCCAAGTCTCCCGATAAAAATGATACCTCACTTGCGTGGGTAGGCCTAGCGCCGGCGACAGGAAACACCCCAAAGCGCAACGTGGACACATCCTAAATTTTGGGAAAAAACAGAGGTGTTTTTTGCGAAGTGCCTACCTGTAGATTTTGGCCTCTAGCTCAGCTGGCACCTAGGGAAACCTACCAAACCTGTGCATTTCTGAAAACTAGAGACCTAGGGGAATCCAAGGAGGGGTGACTTGCGGGGCTCGGACCAGGTTCTGTTACCCAGAATCCTTTGCAAACCTCAAAATTTGGCTAAAAAAACACATGTTCCTCACATTTCTGTGGCAGAAAGTTCTGGAATCTGAGAGGAGCTACAAATTTCCTTCCACCCAGCGTTCCCCCAAGTCTCCCGATAAAAATGATACCTCACTTGCGTGGTAGGCCTAGCGCCGGCGACAGGAAACACCCCAAAGCGCAAGGTGGACACATCCTAAATTTTGGAAAAAAACAGAGGTGTTTTTTGCGAAGTGCCTACCTGTAGATTTTGGCCTCTAGCTCAGCCGGCACCTAGGGAAACCTACCAAACCTGTGCATTTCTGAAAACTAGAGACCTAGGGGAATCCAAGGAGGGGTGACTTGCGGGGCTCGGACCAGGTTCTGTTACCCAGAATCCTTTGCAAACCTCAAAACTTGGCTAAAAAAACACATGTTCCTCACATTTCTGTGGCAGAAAGTTCTGGAATCTGAGAGGAGCTACAAATTTCCTTCCACCCAGCGTTCCCCCAAGTCTCCCGATAAAAATGATACCTCACTTGCGTGGGTAGGCCTAGCGCCGGCGACAGGAAACACCCCAAAGCGCAACGTGGACACATCCTAAATTTTGGGAAAAAACAGAGGTGTTTTTTGCGAAGTGCCTACCTGTAGATTTTGGCCTCTAGCTCAGCCGGCACCTAGGGAAACCTACCAAACCTGTGCATTTCTGAAAACTAGAGACCTAGGGGAATCCAAGGAGGGGTGACTTGCGGGGCTCGGACCAGGTTCTGTTACCCAGAATCCTTTGCAAACCTCAAAATTTGGCTAAAAAAACACATGTTCCTCACATTTCTGTGGCAGAAAGTTCTGGAATCTGAGAGGAGCTACAAATTTCCTTCCACCCAGCGTTCCCCCAAGTCTCCCGATAAAAATGATACCTCACTTGCGTGGGTAGGCCTAGCGCCTGCGACAGGATACACCCCAAAGCGCAACGTGGACACATCCAAAATTTTGGGAGAAAACAGTGCCTACCTGTGGATTTTGGCCTGTAGCTCACCCGGCGCCTAGGGAAACCTACCAAACCTGTGCATTTCTGAAAACTAGAGACCTAGGGGAATCCAAGGAGGGGTGACTTGCGGGTCTCGGACCAGGTTCTGTTACCCAGAATCCTTTGCAAACCTCAAAATTTGGCTAAAAAAACACATGTTCCTCACATTTCTGTGGCAGAAGGTTCTGGAATCTGATAGGAGCCACAAATTTCCTTCCACCCAGCGTTCCCCCAAGTCTCCCGATAAAAATGATACCTCACTTGTGTGGGTGGGCCAGGTGCCTGCAACAGAATAAGGCCCAAAACCTGAAGGGATAGAAGGGATAGCACAGCAAGTTTATAAGGGCATATTCTTTTATTCATCTTTAGACGGACTCTGCTTTGGGGACCCACATAAGTGAGGTGTCATTTTACTTGGGAGACTGAGGGGAAAACTGGGGAGTAGGAATTTTGTGCTGGAGCGGTGATCCTACTAAGAAAAATCAGGAAAATATGCTTTTTTATGCAAATTTTGAGGTTTACAGAGGAGTCTGGGTAAGAAAATGTTGGGGGAGCCACACAAGCCACACCTCCCTAGACTCCTTGGGGTGCCTAGTTTTAAAAAGTTTCTGGGTTTTGTAGGTTTCCCTACATGACGGCCGCACCCAGGACCAAAAACATAGGTGGGCCCTCCCCCCCAAACACAGGTATTTTTGGAATATATCACTTTGATGTGTGCACATACGTCCGTGATGTGCCAAACACTAAAATTGTGAAAAGAAACACACTTAGGTTATGTGAAGAAGACCCCTCACCCACCAACCAAGTTGGTGGCATGCTTCATCATCGGGGTCCCACCCGAGGCACCTAGCGTGTCTCAAGTGTGCTGCGACGTCTGATTACAGCAGAGCAGGTTTTGTCATTTGTACCACACATACTGGTTAGATTTGGCACGAGGGTGAGTGATGGTTCAGTAGATCAAATTTTATTAACAAGAGATTTCACAAAAGTGAAATGCACTGGTAATAACTGAAAGGCCAAAAAACTGAACCAATGACTCACAGCTCGTGAGCTGTAAAGCCACGACAAGGCACCAACCGCTTTACAGTTCATTCACACACCTTTCATACATGACATGCACTAGACCATTCACGCCGCCAGCCACGGGCCCAGCACATTACAAGACTCGCATCCACAGACGGCGCCAGTCAAGGGCCCATCACTTTCATACGCCCACATGCCTGATACAGCAATCACACCAGCTGATGAGTGTGTGGACTGGCGTTTGGCCGGCACTGCCAGCCAAGCGCCACACCACCAGCCAAGCGCCATCCCACCCACACCACCAGCCAAGCGCCACCCAACACACACCGCCAGCCCAGCGCCACCCCACACACACCGCCAGCCAAGCGCCACCCCACACACACCGCCAGCCAAGCGCCACCCCACCCACGCCGCCAGCCAAGCGCCACCCCACCCACGCCGCCAGCCAAGCGCCACCCCACCCACGCCGCCAGCCAAGCGCCACCACACCCACGCCGCCAGCCAAGCGCCACTCTACACATGCCATGCCCTTTTTTTTGTTTTTAAACAACAAAGAAACCACTAATCATAAATTAGTACAAAACTACAAACACAAAAGCTCTAACTGAATACATGACTAATGCCAACCCTGAAACCGAACATATAAAAATATAAAACACCAGTTTACGCTCACGGAATTTCCCAATAATTCTTCTGTGTGTGGTAGCTCCTGAAACAGCCACTCTCACACAGCCCAGGCTTTGAAAGACAATCAGGGCAGTACATCCTAGCCTCCTTCCTGATACCTCTTCGAGCACAGACTCTACATCTCTTAGCAGGAAAGTTTTTTTTGGCCGTGGGAGGAATGTGCTCAGCAAAGTGACGATCTTTCAATCTAGCCACATCCTCCACCACTGCTTCTCTAGGAACTCTTGCCTGTTCCAGCACAACAAGGCTAGCTATGATAGACTCCTGAAATTTCACAAATGTCATCCTTGACTCTGGAGAACTATCCTTAAACACAACAAAAGCATTAAAAGTTGCCAAGTGGAACAAGTGAAGCGCTAATTTCTTATACCACACATAAGACTTACGAGCAGCAGTGTAAGGTTCTAACCTCTGATCTACTCTATCAACACCACCCATGTGCTTATTATAGTCTAAGATGCACACAGGTTTGCGCACTTCGGCAACCTGACCCCAAACAGCCACAGGTGAAGTACTCTCATCATGGATGGTGCTTAGCATGTATACATCCCTCTTGTCTACAAATTTCAGAGCTAGCAGCTCATCATTCCGCAAGGCACTGCACTGTCCCTTCTCAAGTTTTTTACAGACAAGCTCTTTTGGATA